>NC_083359.1:14410625-15038750 GCF_030254825.1 Meriones unguiculatus
TCTTGTGGTCCTGTGAGGTGACAGTTCTATCAAAGCTTCGCAGTATAGTTTATGGCTGCCCCACTTTCTCTCTCTCACTAACACCTTCATTCTGGACAACTCCTGAATAAACGCTATGAAGTAGAAACCCACTATATTGGAGTTCTTATCCACTGCAGCTTAGGCACAGCGCTGCAGGTCAGGAGCTATACGGGACAAGAGACACTGATTTCTTAGCCCCAAGTCCTCTAGTGAGACCAGCAGGCACTCACCAAACACACAAACTATTATGAGGTTCACATGTGATGTCAGAGTTCAAAGTGTAATTTTTAAAAAAGGAGTGTGAGGGCCTGAATACCAGCATAAGTTCTGAGAAATAAGTCATTTTGACCTAAGTTCCCAGGTGAAGAATGCAACCTTGAATCTTCCATACAGGTGAGGTGTCTTGTGTAAAGTTGATGGGACAGGTACAGGGTACAGGCCAGGAAGAGGAGGGAGCAGAGAGCCAGATGTGGTCATAGACACAGACAGGAACAAGCTGCTACAGGCCCTGAGGAGGACTCAGGGTTTCTGTTCTGTGTTGTTTAAATGAGACATCTAAATAGTCTTCCTTTTATGCACTTGTGGTTTGAATGAGAATAGCTCCTATAGGCTCCATGTGTTTGATTGCTTGGTCTCCATGTGGTGGAACTGTTTAGAGAGAATAAAGAGGTGTGGCCTTGCTGGAAGAAAGGTAAGATTTAAAAGCAGAGCCTTCTCACTTCCAAATTGTTCTTTCTGTCTCTTCATGCTTGCAGTTTAATGTAAGCTCTTAGCATCTTGTTCCTGTCACCATGCCTACATCATGCTGCCATGTCTCCCAGCCATGATGGACTCTAGTACACTGGAGTTATAAGCCAAAAACAGTCTCTTCTTTCTCTAAATTGGCTGGGTCATGGTGTTTCATGCAACAGAAACTTAACTAAAAATCCTGCTTTGCTCCTTCCCATGCATTGAGAACCTGGGCTCATGCTGTTGGTCCTGTGTACCTGCTGCTCAGCTATACAGACATTGAAAGATGCCTTGTCCCCAGAAAACCACCACATAGAGTCCTTGACTGGTCTGAACTTCTGCTCTAATACACATTCTATCAGAGAGCCAGCGCAGATTTATTTTTCAGCACTTCAGAGCATTTGTCTCCATGGAGAAAAGTAAATTCTACTCCATAAATGCACAAAGCTGAAACCCATTTCACTATTTCACTCCTCCTTATTCTTGAACTCAAATATTGCCATTTCCTTAATAGAACCATTTAATTTTTACTTTTTCAGAAAAAAAACAAACCCAGTAGATGTAAGAGATATAGAAGATAAAAAGACACACTTCCTTAGGGAGTTTGTGTTTTAGTAGAGAAGTGGGCAATTATAAACATATAACTGTCAAAATAATGATCTCATTATTATTGCAAGAAGTGTGATGAGGACACCAACACAGTTTAAGTAGAGTGTTGAGTTTTTTTTTTTTTTTTTTTTTTTTTGGCTTGGCCTGCCTTCTGGTACTTGGATGGAAGAGTGCCCAGGAAGCCCACAAATCTGAGGGCTGGGATTGTATCCCAGCTCTGAGGTGGGACAGTGTCCAAGGGGCATCCCGAGGCATGGGAGCTCAGGAGCCTTACAGCTCAGATAGGCCTCCTCAATAGAGACATTGCAGCTCCCAGGGACGGTCACTCCAACCCCTGATGAGCTGAGAAAGCAAGGAGCCTGAGCTCTGCTCCTTCTCCAGTCATTCCAGCTCCCAGGGAAGGTTGCCCCAACCCTGATGAACTGAGGAGCCTAGAAGCCTGAGCTTCCCTCCTTCAGTTTTTTTCTTTCTTCTCTTTTTCTTCCTCCAATGAGTGAGTCACAGCAGACAGTAAATCTCTTAAATGAGATTTATTGAAGGGACAACCCAGGAGAGGAGATGTATCCAGGAATGGCTGCCTCTATTCCTGGCAGAAGGCAGAAGGGGACTTGGGAAACACGGCCTTTATATAGGAATTCTTAGGGGGTGGTGCTTTCTGGGGCAGGGATTTCCAGAATATGGATTGGTGGAATTTCAAATCCTAAACTTTGGGGAGCTCAGGGATTTGTGGGTTCTCCTGTTCAGGGATTGGTGGGTTTTAGTGGGAAACTCAGGGATTAGTCAGGTTTCCTGCTCAGGGATTGACAGGTTTTTGTCCAGACTTTTCACCTCAAATTTGCATAATCTGCAATGAGTCCTGCTGAGGGGCTGGAAATGACAGTTACAGAGGTCCTGGGGGGTAGGAGGTGAGGGGTAAGGGATGCATGCGTGGGAGGAGCTGAGCTGCTGGAGTTTCCTCAGACAGAGGTCTGGCCCTTTTTCTACCTCGAGGGGTTAAAAGGTAAACAAAGTATCCACAACTTTCAACAGATTTCACTCTGAAGGCAGGAGACTGCAGCAGGAAAGCAGGAAAAGTTATCATTATCATGGACAACTCCTTTGGCTGAGGCAGTAGGCATTCGGAGGCAGGAAATACGTGCAGTTCCCATACTATGAGGTGGGAAGAGTCACCATGGACAGCTCCCACTGAGGTGTTGAGGTCATTTTTGTTTCCTGCATCCACAGTCCCAGGGTGGGGAAAAGGGGCTGACTGACCTGAGGTAGAAAGGGAGACTGGCAAGAACCACTTGGAATTTTAGTGGCTACTATGTATGTAACTGGGCTCTAAACATAGCTCTTGGGGGTTGCAGTGGGCCTTTAGGATTCCCCACTGCAGCAAGGGTGGGGGGCGGGGGTGGGGTGGCAGCAGAGGTCCACACACGGCTTGGGTGGTGCATCAGGCTGGCTTGGAGTGGCAGGCCACCTCTGGACCCCCTCACGCCTTGGGGAGGGTTGGGATGGCTGAAGCTTGGGATTGAGGGGCCTGTGGTGGAGGAGCTGAGAAGGCAGGTTGCCATGCCTCACTGCCATGGCTAAGCTGTTGTCATGGCAATGGGCTGCCTCAGCTCTTTCTGCTATGGTGGGCCTTTGCCTCTGATTTGGCTGCCATGAGCAGCCCAGGCTCTCTCCACTATCCTGGCCCTTTCCACCTCACAGACAGCAAGATGGTGCAGCTCTTGGCTCTCTCCCCTGCCTGTGGAGAAATCCCTACAGCAAGTGTTACTGAAAACTTCTTAGTGATGGATTTGTGAACTGGGAATGCAGCTTCATGGTAGAGCACTAGTCTATGATGTAGAAGGCCCTAGGCTCAAAGCCAGGTTAAAATAAATAAATAAATAATGGGTATGAGATAGGAAGACTAAAAAGACATCCTGATAATGGACTAAGAATTAAACTTGTAGGGATAAGAAAGAGTGTGCAGGTGGCTTTGGATTTTATGATGATGTAGAAAGGAAGTTAGGGCCATGTGGAAAGGCTCTGTCTGGCAGCAGGCAGAGGCTGAAAAGTAGCTTTGTAAGACTCCTGATGTCCCATCAGTGCTGCTAAAGGCCACCTGAGAATAGAAGGCGATCACCTGAGAGGACCAGTGGGGGAGAATCTGAAAAACAATTTATTACTGCATCATAACTTTGATTGGCGGATGCTCTTCACCATCAGCCATGGATACACAATGAGCAGACCACTCACTAGGGAGCAAAGAAAGCTTTATTCCTAGACATTCTATGTTAGTTATCCCAACGGGAGCAAGATTCCAAAAGCTGATCAAAAAGAAATGTGCATTTAAAAATACAGGGATAAACTACATGAGCAGCTGGAGGGAAAGTTTGAGTTTCCATGGAAACCTCCCCTAAAATGTCTCCCTCCAGCAGTGGAGCCAACTTCTCAAATGCCGAAGAGAAAGGAAGCATGGGCCAAAGGCCAAGTAAGTCCTCACTGGGCTGTCACACAGGGAGCCACAAGGATGCCAGAAAGAGAGGCCTGTGATGGAGGTAAAGTGTGTCTGTCTGACATATCTCTCATCAGGTGACCAGGGATGGAGATGAGACTATACAAAGTACTGGTTTTGTTTGTTCATTCGTTTGTTTCCTGCAAGGGGCCAAGGCAAGGATGACCAGAGTGAAGTGACATTAACAGCAAAATAAAGTAGAGCGGATAGGAAAACAGCTTGGTTGGTGAAGTGCTGACAGTTCCTAGGACCCATGTAGAAAGCTGGGCAAGGTTGATGTAGGCGTCTGTAATCCACGTGCTAGGGAGCAGGCATGGCAGATCTCTAGAGCTGCAGGCCAGCCAGTCTAGTCTACATTAGCAAGTTATCACTGAACGACCTTGCCTCAAAGAAAAAAGAAAAAAAAAAAGCAAGCTGGGCAGCTCCTGAGGAACACCACCAGAAGTTAACTTCACAAGCACACATGCATATACATATATGCGCACCTACATATACATGGATGTATACATATACATATACACAAAGGAATAAATACATGAAAAGAGAAACCAATCTTGGAGCTTAACCACCGAGTACTGACTTGGTGCAAATGGTATGCTTGCAGCCTCCCCTGTTTAAGGCCCTCCCCACCTCTCCATTGTCTCCTGTGACAGGAGGTATCATGTGTTTTCTCACGCTCAGTTCCCCTGTCCTTCCTGCATCGCAGACACAGAGAGTATTTGTGTGGGGCTCTACTAGATAATGTTGAATTCGGTCGTCTCTGGATAGCCAATCATTTGTCCTGAATCTATGATGATAGATGCCTCTTCTCGGCAGGGGTTCTGAAATATCTCCCCTGATCTGGGTAATCCCAGGTTTTGTAAGGAGGTCACACAGCCCTCAGGGCAGATTACAGGCCAGACCCTTCCCTTGATAAAGAAACTTCTCTAGCCAGCATTTAGAAATTCCTAGAAATGCCTTACCCTGCTAAGAATCTCAGTCCAGCAGTGACCTTCAATTGTACTTGGAGATTGCCCGCTCCCATTAGGATAATTAAGTACTGTATTTTCCTTCTTGAGATAAGACCAGTTAAGTATCCCTGACTCTCTCACCCTTGCGAATCAAACACATTCAACCCTCAAAATCCTCCCTCTGCCAGGGTTTATATTGCCCTTGATTTCATATGAGTGAAGGTAAGCAGGTTCTCAATTTCTCACTTCCAGATCATCTGAGATTCCTCATTTATCCTCCATTGGGTTGCATTTCACTGGGCCTGCCCTCTGCCCACTGAGCCTGGGCCTCCCCAGGCCTGACCCTTGGCTGCAAGTTGACCAGGCATGGGCCTTGGCCAGGACCTTGGCCATGCTCAGTACAGCAGCTTGACCAAAAGCTATAATACTTTCGTATCGATATAGGCTTTGGAAAGCCCACACCTCCACTGCCACTGGCAATCTCATGCTAAAAGAACTAAAGTGTAACACTTTGTGGAAAGGCTTTTCTACACCCCAGCTTAGGGCACTAGGGCCTCACCCTAAAGTGCTCTGGCTACTTCTCAGAGAATCAGAATCCCACTGAAGTTGAGCTCCAGGACAACAGCCAACATCCAGAACCCCACCTAATGGAGAACAATAGATTTGATCTTCTTTCCCTGTGTTCCCTTTGCCTGGATACTTGTGGGGCTCTGATACTTGTGTAGACGGCTCCTCTTCACCTGTCAGGACTGTGCCTTTAAAGGACTATTCCCTGCCCTCTGACTCTCATGTCACATACTGTCTCTTACACCCCTGAATATCTTCCTTCGGTCACCTGGTTAGCTCATTCAGACCATCCACTATGTGTCGTTTTTATTTATCGGTAATCTGTTGACAGGCTGCCCGAGAACCTAAGCTTCTGGAGACCTATGGGAGCCAACTGTGCAGAGCGTCATATTCAAGAAAGGCATCCAGTTCAAAGAAGACACTCAGGTGGTGTTGAATGGATGGCTCTGGCTCATGCGTCATGGCCATCATTAAGCTAATGATAGGACACATATTTCATATTGGCTGTTACAATGACCTAGAAGACAAATGGTCAACTGAACTTCACAGCATCAGAAAGAATTATTAAAATTCACTGAAACAATCACAGAAAAAAAATCCTATTAAAATCAACAGCAAGGAATTCCATTTTTAGATAATTTCCTGATGTCAAGCTGTAATAGGTGTTTTGCTTCCCTTATTTTCCTGTAAAGCACTCTTTGAATGAAGCCATTCGAACTCCATCTTCTGTTAAGGAAACAGATTGAGAGAGGCCAAGCTTGTAAAATTGGACTCTGAACTATATTTGGGCTAATTTGTAGATCTAAGAGAGTACAACTTTTGGTTTAATTATAAAAATTTGGACATGATGCTTTCTGAGAACAGAAGAACTGGGTAGCTAATATGAACATGAGTGTGCTTTGGAGCCTTGAGTAGGCAATATTGGTGGGCTAGATCTGAGCAGTAGTGGAGGCAATTGGTATCCTTGGGGTTTCTATTTGGATAAAGGACAAAGAAAGGAAGGGATTGCATAACAAGAGACTCATGCTGCCTTACGGTTTCAGAGGTTTAGTCTGCTATCAACAAGGTGGAAAACATGAAAACATTCAGGCAGACATGGTTCTGGAGGAGTCAAGTGTTCTACATTTTAAAAGTCATTTTCAGAAGATTAACAGGAGGAGACTGGATGTGTTTCACACTAGGCAGAGCTTGAGCATATATATGCCCTCAAATGCCTGCCTCCACAGTGACACACTTCCTCTAACAAGGCCACACCTCTTCTAGTATGACTACCTTTTACTAGTGGCATTTCCCATAGCCCAAACATTCAAACACATGAATATATAAGGACCAAACCTATTCAAACTAACACAGACATGAATGCCTAAAAGGACAGTTTTCTCCAGAGGTGCAGTCCTAAAAGGAATCCAAAGTATGATTGGAAAGAGAAGAACATGTTTTAGATCCTGTACAATTGTAACTTTCCAAACTATGCCATTTAAATAGCCACTAACCAGCTTGACTTTGAGTTGGTCAAGATGGACTACCTGGGACATCTTTTTTATTCCAGGCATGCCCAAGTCTTTTCTCCCATCTGTGTCTTTCCTTGTCAAGAGATACTGAGCTGCCCTGGTCTGTCCAACTATTCATATCTCCTCTTTGAATAGACAGCTGCAAGTACTCATGGGAGAGTACAGGCCTTCTCTTGGTTTAACAGTGCCAGTCTGACTGCAATCCATCTCCTCTGCCATAGTACACCTCCACAACCTTGTCTTCCTCAGAGCACTGACAATGGTGGGGAGGTTTTCACATTGACGAGAAAGCCCTCCAATCCCCTTTGGATCTTTTTCTATGCCTCTGTGGAAAGTTAAGTTTCAACTTCAGGAGCTCTGGAGTTTTCCTTCTACTTGTCACAGAAATCCCATGGCAACATCTATACAGTGCCCAAGGGACTAAAATCTACTTGAATCCAGGAGTTCTGTCTTTCATTCTTGGTCTTCTCAGACCAGTGACTAATGCCCTGCATGGGCTCATTATTGGAAGAAGAGTAGTTGTAGAATGAATGAGTGCTAAAGTATTAGCCTTAAAAAATTCATTTTTCAGAAGACTAGCAGGTGAGGGCAAAAGTCTTAAACATAACTGAAATCTCATGGGGTCTTGAGGAAAAACTCTCCGGGAGACCAGGAGGCTTCCGATCTCTGTCTTCTGAATCCTCTCTTCAGAGTGAGGTTTTTTCACCATGCACATTATCATGAAAATTCTCCACACACCATGCATAATATCTCTAGGTTAAAATGGCTCTATCCCCAGCACATCCTTAAGATGGCTCAAGACTGAGCTAAATTAACCAGATAGGTCTGCACAGTGATCCAGGCAGTGAGACTCTGGGGATAGGCTATTGATTGGCTCTACCTGCACTTCAGATTCATCTTTAAAGTCCAGCCAACTCCTTGAAATGGAAATTGAAGAATAAGGATATTCTTCTGCAAAACAGAGGGGCTATTACTTAATGAACAGAAAGGGAGAAGCTGGCTATTCTGGGCTCAGTGCCCCCCATCTTCAAGCAACATTATGACTCACTAGAACCAGAGAATATGCTCTTGCTTGCAAGGAAGAACTTAGCAGCTGAAATTAAAAATTTCCAAGTGAGAGAAGTACGGATCCTGGTGGGCCCTGTGTTCATGGCAGCTTTCCACAAAAGAGCAGTAGAGAGCCACACTGGGATGGCCTTGTGATGACGGAGCTATGCACACTGGGCCTTGTGTGTATAATGGCAGAGTAGGGAGGCATGCCAGTATTCAGAAAGAGCTTGGAGTACGGCTGGGAACACACTATCCTCTCAGAACTTCTGGAAAGAACAAACACTGCTGACACCTGGAGCTTTAGCTCCCTGGTCCCAGAAATATAAGCAAATAAATTTGTACTGTTTTAAGCTGCAAGTTAATGGTGATTATTTAATGGAAGACCTAGGATTTATATGTGACTGCTTATGAATGCCGAGGAATGTGTTGTTCTGATCTGGAGCTGTTATCCCATGAGTCAGGTGACTGCCAAGAGAGCAGGCTGACATTTGTACATAATTTAGTCAATATCTATTCTACTCTCAAGCCAGACCTTATGGAACCCAGCTATGCCCTGAGTCTCTTTGGCAATACATATCTCCTTTAATAGGCCGTGTTGAGGTCAGGAATGGTGGCATATACACCTATGACTTCAACCCTTGGGAAACAACAGTAGAAAGGTCAAAGTTCAAGACAATCCTCTGCTTAAGAAAATAAAGTTGGAGGGCCAGCCTAGGCTATATGAGACCCTGTCTCAAAACAACAACATCACTAGATAATCCTGACTTTCTACTTACAGTAGAGTTGACAGAAATGCCCAAGGGACCAGACCACATGCATGGCAACAGGCTAGTGGCTGCTGAACAGGGTTGAACAAGGATGTTTCTGTCCATACATGGCTGCTGAGATATAGAACATTGACCTTGACACAGCCTAGAGTGCAGATTCCATTATGTGCTATGATGTCATTTTTCCATATCCAGATGTGAATCATGGCTGGGTCAATGTACAAGGGAGAGAGAGAGAGGTATGAGCCCAAGTTGCTGTGAGCTGTAGTGAATGCTTTGGAATTAGGGCTCTGCTTTCTGTCTTTTTCCATTTTTTCCCCTTTTTCTAAGAGTAGGATGCGGCTCATCTCTGTGCTGGTTCTTACAAGTGTGTTATGTTTCCAGCTCATTAGCAGCATTTGTTTTCCTTGTCTCCAGCCCACAAGCAGCCCTGACAGCAGCGAGGGCGCTGTACAGGCTTCCCAGAGGCTGGCAGCCCTTGTGCTCTGACAGCCAAGGGAAGCAAGCCAGGTGTGCAAAATGCCAGGCAGGATGAAGGCGCTATGGTCACTCTGGATTTTGTTTTGGGGTGCTTTGGAGAGGGTCGCAGGGTGGAGGACATGCTGAAAGATTTTTTTTTTTAAGAATAAACCATCTCTCACCTTCAGAATCACATGGTGTTTTTCATGAATCGGATGATTTTTCAATATGTGTATAGACACTTTATGAGTAAGGAAGAAAGCATGACAGAGAGGAGAAGAGAGGGAGGAGGGAAGAAAGGGAACAAAGCAGTAGCCTGCCTTCCTTTTTCAGTTCTTCTCCTCCTCCCTCTTTGCTTCCCCTTCCCTCTCCCCTTCCCTCCTTTTCTTTCTCTTTTTTCTTTTTCAAAATAATTAACTACCACAAATTAGCCAAGGTGCTTTTTGATTGAATTCCCGTTACAACTCCTTTACCATGGACTATATGTATATAAAGCAGGCACACCCAGTGTCTTAGTTTGCTTCCTGTTGCTATAATAAAACATCATAACCAAAACCATCTTGGGAGAGAGGGGCTTGCTTTAGCTTATAGCTTGGTAGTTAAAATGATTTCTGATCCTCCTTTTTCCACTTCTCAAATGCTAAGATAACGGGAGGCCAGGAACTCAAGGAAGGAAGCTGGAGGCAGGAACTGAAGCAGAGGTCATGGAGGAACACAGCTTACTGGGTTGTTCCTTATAGACTTGCTCATTTTTCTTTCATATGCAATCCAGAACCACCTGGTCACCTATAACATTGCTCATAGTGAGCTGGGATCTCCAATATCATTATTAAGAAAATGCCCTCACAGATGTACCTACAGGCCAATCTGATGGAGGCATTGTCTCACCTGAAGCCCTCTCTTTATGATCCTAGCTTGTATCAAGTTGTCAAACAAACTAATTAAATAACTAACTACCTAAATACCTAACTAATCAGTACTGCCAGTAAGAACTGAAGCAGAAATTCAAAATCATCCTCAGCTACAAAGCAAGTCCAAGTGAAAACAATCACCCATCATAACTGCCATTGCATTGTCCAGCCTTAACGGAGTCAAGAAGTGCTGGTTAAAAATGCAAAACCAAAAAAATTAAAAAAAAAAAATTGCAAAACCAAGGCATCCCAGCATAGAGAATGTTGAGGAAGAAGAATTGTCAGTTTGAAGCCAGCATGGGTTATCTGGAAAAAAAATGCCCCCAAAGTAAATATTTTAAAACAGATTAAAAGTTGCCCACAGACTATCAAATGAAAAGAATGTTCAGCTACTGGTTGGGCCATTTTTACACTGTGTAGCTAGGCTGCACTGATGGGGAATGTGAGTGTTGAAGCATTATTCCACATGGTGAAATAGACAAGTCAGACCAGTGCTGCACCAAGACTTAACCTCTGCCTTCAGCACCCTGTGGCTCCTGCAATGTCAACCAGGTGGGTTCTCACACTGGTGCTTCTTGCCATCCTCCAATGTGTCCATGTTTCCTTTTCTCTTACCAACTGTCCTTAGCTTCTTTAAAAGTGGTTCTTCCATTGTTGCTTTATTTGAGATAGAGACTCATATAGGCCAGGCTGTCCTTGAACTCACTATACAACTGAAGATGACCGATTTCTGATCCTCCTACCTCCACTTCCCAAATGCTAAGATTATAGGTGTGTGCCACCATGCCTAACTTTTTCCTTCTTTTTTGTTGTTGTTACAAAGCAGGGAAATGGAACAAAATTGAAATGTTTCTTTTGGGGCCAGTGGGAGCAAAAGACAGTTGTGTTAGAAGTCAGAGTCTCTTGGTTATTGTCTTTAAGACAGCTTTTTTTCTTTAGGATGTTGAAGTTCCTTGACGGACTGTTGATGAAGTGCTTCTAAGAACTCTGTAGGGTTTTGCTGTAATGAAGCCATTAGTTTCTTTCTAATGGCATCTCTCTTTTGACCATAGGGTGCTAACCACATGTGACTCATTAACGATGGAATTTCCTGGATGAAGTTAGCTGGAAGACACAAAGCAGGTGGCTGAGTGACCTCAGAATTGTCATCGAGCTTTTCTGAGCCCCTTTCATTTCCTGAGAAATAAAGAACTGCCTTATGTGATTGCTAAGGCCTCCAGGGCTCAAAAAATTCTACAACCCATGACTTGAGTTATTTTAAAAGGCTATAATTAATAAAAATAATAGCTTCCATTTTTTTATGAACACCAGTTCCAGCCTGGGAATTACACCAGCAGACCCTATTCTATCTAACCATCATCTGTGGTAGTATGACTCTTTCCTCAAGGCATAAGATGATTGCCATCTTGAAATAGAGCTTACCTTGGCCTGGTAACCATAGCAACTAATTGAGCACCTCCTTACTAAGATAGCAATATCTACTGTAAGAGTGACAGTGATTGACAACCATGATAGAAGGAAGAGAGGGGAGAGTCATAGGACCCTCATCTGGGATTCCTATGACAGCCCTATGACTCCCTTCCTTCTCTCCCCTGGCTATAAGCGATCCTGGGAGATGCTGGTGTATATGGAAGAGGAAAGTTAACTGAGGCGGGCACTCCATTTTGCAGCTCTCAGGAGGTTACCATCCAGAATGGGGTGGCATTTAGTGGAGATGCAAGTGTTGAAGAATCGGTGAACCCTGACAGATGCCATGTAAGAAAACCCGGAAACTTCTTGATTCAACAAATCGGACTTTGGTAGACTTGTTACTTTGGTCTGTCATTGGAGCCCTATGGGATCAGGAGACATTTGTTCACATCTGGCCAAGGAGTTAATATCATTCCACCACATCCAGATATTAAGACACTGCTCCAGTGACCCCCATTAGGTGTGGATAATACTGAGCCTCAGGGAAGTTAGTGGCTGTTTATATTCTCCAGATATTCTGTACAATAAGTTTCTTTCTAGCTTATGGTCAATTCATCAAAGGGGATTTAAGGAATGGAGTTTGGTTGACCTTGGGAACACCTCTTTCCTAATATTTGCCCATCTATCCTGCTAATTAGCCTTAGAGTTTTAGGCTCAGAAGCTTTCATCCTACTCAGCTTAGGAGGATGAGGGCTGATAAAAGGGCAGGGATACCTGCTGTGCTCATGTTGACCTTGGCATAACAGTATTCCATTGCAGCCAAATTTCTTCATGTTAGGGACACCAACCCTCAGAAGGTTGTTGTCTTATTGCAGTCCTAAGTGGCAGCAAGTCTGCATCTAATTCCCAAACATATTTTTTAATTCACAAATCAACTGGCATTCTATTCCTGTTTCCTCTAAGAACTCCTAAGTAGGTAACTGCGCTTCTGGGTGTCTCCTTAATGTGTCCTTCTTCTTTGCAAGGTGAAAAGGGGGGGGGGCATTATCGGTGCAGGTGATCCATTACCCACTTTAGTGAAATAAAATAACCCGTGGCCTCCTCTATTAGATGGCAGCACAGGCACTCAGCATTTCATGATCTTGGTTTCTCCCTGCTTTGTTTCCATCACTCTTAGCATCCCTTTCCCCTTCTCAGTTTACCTCCCACTCATGTTTTAAGTGCTGGCATCTCTGCTAGCGTCCTATAGGGAGCTTTTCATTTTTTGTTCCTGCAGCTTCGAGGGAGACAGGCAGTCTTGGGGAGGAGCAGTAGCTTTTGCCAGGTTGATGCAGGGCAATCAGGAGACTCAAGGAGAAAGAGTGGGTGTTGTCTTGGAGATTTCTTTACCTCCCTGGGTTACTTGGAGCCTTATTTCAAAGAGCCCCTGTGATATGTTCTTTGGGATATTTTTTTTTCTTTTAAGAAAAAGAAAAAGGAAAGAAAAAAAGCCCCATGTGTAGTTTTAGAGCGCAAATTAAGCAAGATGTGTTTGCATTTCTAGACCACGAACTGTAACCCTGGTTCTTCATGCCCTCACTGTGTTTCTATGAGACCTCATCACTTGGGAAAAGTTGCTGATGGGTGTCTGAGGCCACTGTAGTTCCTGAAGTTAGCTCCTGCATCTTCTGAACTACTCTAGAACAACTCTGGTTTCTACAGTATGAGGACAGGAAATAGTAAGCAAGCAAACAAAATATTAGGTAAGAATTGTATTTTAGATACCAGATGTTGTGGCTAGGCACTGGGAACGGACAATTTCCTTTAATCCTACAGTGACTCTATATAAAAGTTTATTGTGGTTATGTTCATTGGTGGGGGTATTACTGTGCCTAACCTGAAGTCACAGAAGAAATCGCCAGAAGAAACAATATTAAGACACAGGTCTCTATTGTTTATCCATCACTAACCATTTTGAAGAGAGGTAGTGTCTCATGTAGAAAGCCATTCACTTTGTAGTAAGGGGCTAACAGTGGCCGGACATGGTTTCATCTGTCAGCAGGTGAAGCTTAGAGAAACTGAGGTGTCACATACTGTGAACAATTTGGCAATACCCAGGAAAGATGGACATGTTCATGCCCTGTTACTCAATCAGCACCCTTCTTAGTATGCATCACAGTAAACACAGCAAGTTGTTCTCCAGGGAAAAGAGATTGTTGCCACATGAAGTGGAAAACACTTAAGTCTGTGCAAGGACTGAGAAGTGATCACTTTGCACTGCTCTGTACTGTGTGGCATCTGTGAGTTAGTTCTATGTGTCAACAGAGCTGAAGCTCAAATGTATTGTGTTGAAACAACAAGTGACAAAAATATGTGGCACTCAAGCCATTACACTGAATATCTATGAGCACAAATACTACAGGGACACAGGTAGGAAGGGGTATTGGTTACTTTTCTTATGCCATGAGTAGACACTTGACGAGAATCAATAGAAAATTTAATGCTGATGAAGAAGAGAGAAGGGAGGAAGAGGAGGAGTCATGAAGTTGGAATGAGCATATTGGAGAAGAGATCCGGAAGGAGTTGGAGGGGATTTCAGGAGGATAGATTCATGCATGATGCAACCACAGAAGAGATTACCTTAAATAGAGAGCCAGCTTAAATCAAGAAGAGTTGATTTCATCTTACCCTTTGAGAAGACACAGTACATCATGGGAGAAGGCACAGTGGTGGGTACAGGAGGGAGCTGATCACATTGCATCCATGTTGAGGAAGTGGAGAGCTTAGAGAAGGGGTGGCCATTCTGCAAAGTATCCAAGCTCACTTCTAGTGATTCATTTCCTCCAGTAAGGCTCTAACAAAAGGTTCCACAACCTTCTGGAACAACACCTCCATCTGGGAACCCAGTGTTCAGACATGAAGCCCATGGGTGAATTCACATTCAAACTACAACAGAGGAATGGACAGACATGTGCTTTAGGTTTCTTTTCTCAGGTGGAGGGAAGAAGAGAGGGAGGGAGAGAGAGAAGGAAGGAACGTGAAAGGGACAGAGAGAGAGGGAAGGAGGGTGGGAGAGAGAGAGAATGTAGTAGTCCTTGGAAAGTTTTACAAGGAAAGTGACAGTGTTTGTGGAACAACCGAGGTGCAGAGGGAACGACATGAAAATGTCAACTGCCCTGTGAGGTTGGCAAAATCTCAGCACTTCATGCAAGCCAAGCTGGGTTGAGGCTCTCTCATCTTGGCATCGCTTGTCTCCCTCATCAGGGCTCCTGCATGTTGTTTAGGGATCCTTAAGGAAGGGGCTGCAGAAATGGTTTTGTAGGTAAAGTGCTTGCTAAGCAAGTATAAGGACATGTGGACCCATGTAGCGAAGCCAAGCATGGTGGTGCATACTGCTAACTCCAGCATCATGGAGACAGGATTTCCAGACAGTCTAGCCCAATGGGTAAGGTGCAGGACCCAGTGAGAGACTGCATCTCAAATACTAAGATGGAAGGCTTCTGAGGCACAACACATGTGGCTGATCTCTGCCTTCTGCATGCATGCACACATGCTTAGGTGCATACATACATGCACACAAACACACACACACACACACTCTCTCTCTCTCTCTTACACACACACACACACAGATGCAGAGAAAGAAAGAGAGAGAGAATGAGGAAGACCCAGGGAAGGGGGAAACCCTAACATGACATTTTTAGTTGTATGCATATCAGAACACCTTTTCTTGCTGTTCTTGACACAAACAAGATAAAACTTAATTTATTCATAGTGTAAGCACATGGTTAGGCGGTCGCCAGGAGAACACATCTTCCTGGTGAGTCTTAAAGTGATTCCTTCTTACTCATTTCCAATTCACTGAGACTCATCCAAGTAATAATCTGTAAAACAAGGTGAAAAACGAGGCAATAAAGGTATAATGCAATTGATTCAATAGAAAGCTCTGTGCTGTCTGTGGGGTGTGAACAGGGTTGGGGAAAGGCTGGGTGATGTGTCAAGAAGCTTGGGCACTCTCCTTATGCTTATGCTCTGCACTGTGCAGTGGAGAAGGCCAAGGTCTGCCGTTCCAGAGGCTCAAATCTGCAGCAGACAAGCTCCCAGAAACCCTACCATGCAAACCTAGCAGTCTTCACATTGAGTATCCAGATCCCGTGTTCACTTCATTTAATGCCATGAAAGATGCGGGGATATCCCGTGGGCAGAGAGAAGTTAGAGAACTGTGCAATTGTGTAATCTGGCCTTTCCCCCTCTGGGTCTTGAATTCTCGATTTAAAAGCTAGGTGGAGTAGAAAAAAAATTTTTTTTCTCTTATACCAGAAAACCAATTTGGGAATCATATCTCAATGTACACATACTTCAATTTTGGTGTACCTTCGTTATTAATGTAATGTTGAGGACACTGAGGCTGGAACTTTAGAGAGAAAGCTACAACTTGTGAGTCTTAGTAGAGCAATCTTTGGTCCATCCTACTATGCCAATTAAAGAGACAGATAAAGGCAAAATGAATGAACAAGTTAAAAATTCATGACTTCTCTGAGAATTCTCTCCTAATCTGGAGACCAAGGCATACTGTTCAGAGGGACAGACTGTCTATCTTTGGGGCACTGATGTGAGCTTTGGATTCATTCAATGAGAACTGAAATCCAGGGCTGGAATCTGTATGATGAAACAGCCCAGTTGAGTTGTGGCTCGTCTGACATTGCCTCACTTCTGGTCCTGAAGGAGATTCAAGACTTCGATGTTTGAGGGCAAGGAAGCAAGCTGGCTCCCTAAAGATGCCCTCTTTGCTCTGGGTATCAGTCTTGTTTTCAAATACTGGTCTATATTCAAGGAGTTGTCTGTTGGCTTACTGGGGTTTGGTAATATTATTGGTCCATTATCATAAATAAATTTATCACAGTCCTATTATAACTAAAATTCAAAATGAGGTTTAGGCTTCTGTTGGGAGAGAACTTAACTGACAGTATGATGTCAATTATGATGACTACTATTGATTATGAAATTGGCAGTATCTAGAATCATGTAGATGTCTGTGGGCATGTCTGTGAGGGATTTTCTAGACTTGGTTAATTGAGGTGGTAGGAACTACCCTAAATGTGAGATTTGTGAAATGGGCTAGGTCTCCAACTTAATACAATAGAGAAAGCCCTAGCATTCATTTCTTTTACTTCCTGATTGTGGATGCAATATGAACCAGCCACCACTTTCTCCTGTCACCATGACTTCCACACCCGAATGGACTGTATCCTTCCTTCCTTAAGTTGTTTTTATCAAGTGTTTTGTCAGTCACAGCAAAGAAAAAAAAATCTATCAGTAAAAGTGATAGATATGAAATGAGCATAACAACTGTAAGTTTACATCCTACTTTTAGTGTCCCCATGGGCCCAAGTGAGTCAGTGGTTTCTGTAAAAAGCAGCTCCTGCTTAGTAACTTTATTTGGCTTCTAGGAGAGAAAAGACACTGACGGTCATAAGCCAGCACTAGAGCCTGTGTGCTACAGTATTGACCTGCCTGTCATGATGTACTCACAGGGGGATTAGCAGCAAAAGGGTTATAGGGGTAATCAGTTGCTTTCTGATTGGACTGTAGAACTGCACTACAGGAGGAAGTTTATGCAGCTTCTGTGAATCCATTCGAAAGCCTGAGTCTGAGGAGGTAAAAAAATCCTAGACAAGAGCCTATTGTCATTCTTCTGGACATATTGCCAAATCTCTCAACCTTCAAGGGGGATTCAGAGTTACTTTGTATGCTATGAATTCCAGAAATCTGGAATGGTGATTGCTCTAAGAAAAAATTGGGCATGATTCCTGAGATAAGATAAACATGGATGGTGAGAGGTATTTAGTGGGGGGTGCAGGAGCATCCAGCTGTGTTGAGGAAAAGCTTCTGTGGGTAAGAGGCTCCAACTGAGGAAAATGTATTTTACAAGAGACCCAGGTGGATTTTCATCCTGAAATTCCTTTATTGTCTTGTGCCTGAGGTAGTATTTCTATTGCTGCAGAGACACCATGACCTTGGCAACTCTTATAAAGGAAAACGTTCTTGGGGCTGGCTTACAAATTCAGATGTTTAGTCCATTATTGCCATGGTAGGAAGCATGGAAGCACACAGGCAAGCATAGTGTGCGAGAAAAGGTATTGGGAGTTCTACAGCTTGATTTTTAGGCAGTAGGAAGAGAGAGACCTTCAGCCTGGCTTGAGCATTTCTAACACCAAATCTGGAAACAATCCAGATGTCCCTCAACCAAAGAGTGGATAAAGAAACTGTGGTAAATCTGCACAATGGAATACTATTCAGCTATTAAAAACACAGACATCATGAAATTTCAGGTAAATGGATGGAACTAGAAAAGATCATCCAAAGTAAGGTAATCCAGACCCAGAGAGTCAAGCATGGTAAATACTCACTTATAAGTGGGTATTAAACATATAATACAGGATAATGATACTACAATCCATAGACCTAAAGAAGATAAGTAACAAGGAGGACCCTAGGGACAACAATTAATTCTCATTCAAAACAGAAAATAGAAGAGACACTGGGAGCAGCTGAAGAGAGGGAACTGGTCTGGGGCATACCATATATGTCATCTGAAAGACTCCACCCAGCAGGGTATCAAAGCAGATACTGAGACTCACAGCCAAACTTTGGGCAGAGCACAGGGAGCCTTATGGAAAAGTGGGGGAATAGAAGGACCTGGAGGGGACAGGAGCTCCATAAGAAGACCAACAGAGTCAATAAATCTGGGCCCAGGGGGCCCTACAGAGACTGATGCACCAACCAAGGACCATTCATAGAAAGGACCTAGGCCCCCTGCTTAGATGTAGCCCATAGGCAGCTCAATCTCCATTTGGGAGCCCTAGTAAGCGAAACCAGGGCTGTCTTTGACAATAACTCTATTGCCTGTTCCTAGGTCACTGCACCCTGGCCAGGCCACCTAGCTAAGCCACAGAGGAAGAGAGGATGCAGGTGGTTCTGATGAGATTTGATAGGCTGGGGTCACTTTTTAGGGGAGGAGGGCTTCCTCTTTCTGAGGACTAGAGGAGGAGGGGAGAGGTTTGAGGGAGGTAGGACTAGGAGGAGACAAGGGAGCAGGCTATGATCTGGATGTAACGTGAATAAGTTTTAAAAAATAAATTTAAATTAAAAAGTTTCATAGTCTGTAACAGTCTCAATACCATTTAAAAGCCCAAAGTTCAAAGCCTCTTCTGAGACTCATGGTAATCTCTTAACTGTAACCTTCTGTAAAATCAAAATGAAAAAGCAGATCACATCCATCATACAATGGCATTGAATATACATTACCATTTCAAAAGGGAGTAAAGGAAGCATAGTGAGGATATACTGGATTGAAACAAGACTGAAAACCAGCTGGGAAAACTCCAAACTTGTCATCTCCATGTCTGTTGTCATAGCTCTCTTCAGATCTCTAACTCATTTTGGCTTTGCTGACTGAAACACATTTCTCTCTCTTGGGCTGGTGCTACTTCCAGTTAGCAGATTTCCTCAGCAGGTACCCATCTCTGACATCTCCAATATTTTGGGCTTTCCAAGCAACCCAGACTTCACCTTCACAGCTTCAAGCAATGGCATTTCTGGGCCTCCACTCAAGGACATGCCTGACATAATGGCCTCCAAAGTTTTCCTTAGTAGCAGAGTGAAATTTTATAAACCCTATTTGTATCCTTGACTCTAAAGTCAGAACCATGTGATAGAAGTAGCCAAGTTTTGCTTTTTGCTGGGAATGAGGGGATGGCCCCCTCATCCAAACACATTTTCACCAGCTTTCTGATTTTGGTGGTTTTCTTCATTTCCTAAGCTTGGCTTTCCTGAAACTCTCTTTGTAGACCAGGCTAGAAAGATCTGGCTACAAACTCGGAGATTTGCCTGCCTGTTGCAGGATATTTGTTCACACTGTGAGCCCATAGATTGTACTGGCAAAACCTATTTCTAGCTGTTGTGTGGCTCAACCCCATCACATACCTTTAAGCCAAGAGAGTTCCACTTGTTGAATAAAATCAATCATAGGTCAAGAGGTGGAACAAGCAACCAGCTGGTAGGGAGTAAGAAGTCAGGAGGACAAATAGAGAGATGCACTGAAAGTAGAAGGGAGGGATATTGAATGGAGGGTTTTTTGAGATGGTATGGGGAAGGAGCACCTCTTCTGGGATATTGGCTGAGGATAAAGGTCAGCTAGGTGCTTTCTCTGCCTCTCTGAGCTATCAGACTTTCACCCCAGCATCTGTCTCTTGGGTCTTTATTGGTAAAATCAAATGATTGAGATTTTGTTAAAAACACGAGGCACTCTAGCATGTAAAAGGACCACAAGAACAGAGAAATCATGCCAGCTGCAGACAAACTGAGAAGCCATCATATTTGGGGAAATACATGGTCCCTCAAGAGAGCTAAGATTGGAAAATACCAAAATACCATAATAATTTAAAGATACAAGGTGTTAGGACCCAGTATATTGTGCTACTTTAGATGGCTTGAAAATAGAAGCAGAAATTGAAAAGATAAATGACTTAACTGAAATCGAGTCAATACTGCTTATGATTATTATCATCTCGGCACTTCATATTTTATTCTTAATAGCCATAGTGGCTTTCTGTACCCTCTCAAAGAAAAAAGCTTTAGAGATACAGAAAAAAGAAAACTATAAAATGTGGACTGGTAAGATACAAGTCTTGGAATAAAAATTAGAGAGACTTATAAATGAAAATAAGAGAAATACTCAGACAGACAGTAATTTAGACAAGAACCCACTGCATCATTGCATGATGAAACTGAAGAGGTGTGGCCCAATGTTGTTAGAAAACCAACCTTAGTTTAGCCAAGGAGAGAGTTAAGATAGGAAAATACCGTAATACAAGGTACAATACAAGACTTAGCAGGAGACGATAGGCACCATCAAGCTTATGAAGGAGTTAAATAAAATCCTATACACATATTAGACTTCAGGAGATTTAAGGAAGCCATCACTTGAGATCATTTCACATGGTATCCATTCAGCCTTCTTGAAGCAGATATTGAATTCACAGGCAACTCAGAAAAGAATTATTGGCAGTTAGCCCTCAGTTACAGGGGCGAACATGGTGGAAAGCAGAAGCTAGGGCCATAGAACGATAAGGCTTGAGGTATTGATATTTCCCAGGATCACTTGCTATGTGAAAGTCAATATGCTGAGTTACAAAGACAGCTTGAATTTGATAATCAACCTTGGTACTATGCTGTTTAGCAGTTTTAA
Source organism: Meriones unguiculatus (assembly GCF_030254825.1). Classification (NCBI taxonomy): domain Eukaryota; kingdom Metazoa; phylum Chordata; class Mammalia; order Rodentia; family Muridae; genus Meriones; species Meriones unguiculatus. The sequence continues at coordinate 14,431,324 of NC_083359.1, forward strand.
ATTCACAGGACAAGGTTGAAGAATCGGACAAAAGAGGTCCGAGTCACTTACTAAAATTATGCCAGGCCCAAAAGAAGCCTTCACTGATTTTTTTGCAAGGATAGACTTCAGCTGTAAATAGAATAGTAACAGACTCAAAAGTCAGACAAATATTAATCAAATTTTTGGCTTTGGAAGATGCTAATTCAGAAAAGAGTTATTAGGCTTTTAAAAGCAATGAATTAGAAATACAGCTGATATTGTTTATGATGCTACTCTGTTAGGAGAAATAATTTCTAAAAGTTTTAAGAAAAATAAAAATGTGTTTTAATTGTGGTGAGCCAGGTCATTTGAATGAGATTGTTTGTAGTCAAGGTGTTCCTAAAAAAAGTGTTTTGTTTTTGTTTTTATTTGTTTTGTTTTGTTTGTTTGTTTGTTTGTTCTAGAGATAATCCCAAAAGAAGCCCCCAGCCTTTTGGAGTATGCAAAAGGTGTGGGAAAGGCCAGCATTGGACTAATGAATACCGATCAAAAGAGATAGGCGAGGTAACCCTTTGCCATCAGGAAACACTCTAGGGGGCCTCCAGCAAGCCCCAATTCAATTCAATTCAATCATTCCCTCTCAGTGTCAGAGAAACTTATCCACAAAAGAATTGAAAGATTTAATGCCTGGATGCATTCAAGGACAGAGCAGATTCAGTAGCTAAAACAAAACAAAACAAAACAAAGAAAAATCAGGTGATATTAGAAAATAAGTATTTTGGCAAACTGCTTTAAATGATCAGAGACCAAAGCTAAAAAGACAAATAAATAACATTGAAATTGAGGGTTTAATAGACACACAAACAGATATAACAATAATTTCATCAAAATTTTGGCATCCAGATTGGCCTCTTCAGTAGGTAAATATTAATCTTCTTGGGATTGAAACTTTATTTCAGGTAAAACAAAGTGCAAGATGGTTTGAGCATATAGGGCCAGAAGGACAAATAGGAAAATTAAAACCATACATGACTAATAGAGCCATGAATTTATGGGGCTGTGATTTGTTGGATTAATGGAATACATAAATTAACATTTCTCCAATCTTATAAACAAACTATAAAGTAAAGAATGTTTCAGCATGTAAATTTTAAAAATGTGTTGACCTCAGAATGGAAAACAAGACATATGCTCTGTTGAGGAGGTTTTACCTTTGTTTCCATAGGAGGAAGAAAAGCTATGGATACCATTAAAATTGATAAAGATTAGATTCAAACAGGAGAGATCTCCTGAATAAGTAGAGGCAATAGTTCATCAGACAGCTTGGTCATTCAATCCAAACTAACTTATTTTTTTTTCAATTATTTTTCCTTTTTATTTTTATTAATTACAGTTTATTCACTTTGTATCTCCCCTGTAGCTTCCTCCCTCCTCCCCTCCAAACCCACCTTCTTCACCTTCTCCACCCATGCCCCTCCCCAAGTCCACTGAAAGGGGAGGTCCTCCTCTTCTTCTTCCTGATTCTAGTCTATCAGGTCTCATCAGGAGTGGCTGCATTGTCCTCCTCTGTGGCTTGGTAAGGCTGTTCCTCAGAGGCCAATCAGTTCATGTCAGAGATAGGCCCTGTTCCCATTAATATGGAACCTACTTGGACACTGATCTGCCATGGGCTACATCTGTGCAGGGGTTCTAGGTTATCTCTCTGAATGGTCCTTGGTTGGAGTATCAGTCTCAGAAAAGACCACTGTGCCTAGATTTTTTGGTTCTGTTGCTCTCCTTGCAGGCTATCTCCATGAGTGATCCTTAGCTGGAGTATCACTTTCAGAAAAGACCCCTGTACCCAGATTTTTAGGATCTGTCACTGTCCTTGTGCAGCTCCTGTCCTCTCCAGGTCTTACTATCTCCCACTTCTTTCATAAGATTCCCTGTAGTCTGCCCAAAGTTTGGCTATGAGTCTCAACATCTGCCTCGATACCCTGCAGGGTAGAGCCTTTCAGAGACCCTCTGTGGTAGGCTCCTGTCCTGTTCCCTATTTTCTCCCTTCTCTGATGTCCATCCTCTGTGCCTTTCTGAATGGGGATTGGGCATCTTAGGCAGAGTCCTCCTTCCTGATTAGCTTCCTCAGGTATACATATTTTAGTATGTCTATCCCATATTATATGTTTAACATCCACTTATGAGTGAGTATATACCCTGTGTGTCTTTCTGCTTCTGGGATATCTCACTCAGAATATTTTCCAGTTCTCACCATTTACCTGCAAATTTCATGATTACCTTGTTTTTATTGCTGAGTAATATTCCATTGTGTAGATATACCACAATTTCTGTATCCATTCCTCAACTGAGGGACATCTGGGCTGTTTCCAGCTTCTAGCTTCTGTTTACAAATAAAGTTGCTGCAAATATGGTTGAGTAGATGTCCTTGTTGTATACTTGAGCATCTTTTGGGTACCCCATTTTTTAATTAGATTAATTGATTTGTTGCTGTTTAATTTCTTGAGTTCTTTGCATATTCTGGATCTTAGCCATCTGTCAGATATAGGGTTGGTGAAGATCCTTTCCCAATCTGTAGGCTGTCATTTTGTTCTGATGACAGGGTCCTTCGCTTTATAGAAGCTTATCAGTGTCATGAAGTCCCATTTATTGATTGTTGCTCTTAGAGTCTGTGATGTTGGTGGTCTGTTCAGGAAGTTTTCTCCTGTGCCGATGTGTGCCCCACTCTTCTCCATTTTTTCTTCTAACAGGTTTAGCATGTCTGGTTTTATATTGAGGTCTTTGATTCACTTGGAGTTTAGTTTTGTGCAGGGTGATAAGTATGGATCTATTTGCATTTTTCTACATGTAGACATCCAGTTAGACCATTTGTTGAAGATGCTACCTTTTTTCCATTGAATGGTTTGGCATCTTTGTCAAAAATCAGGTGTCCATAAGTGTGTGGGTTTATTTATGGGTCTTCTATTCTATTCCATTGATCCACCAGTCGGTTTCTATGCCAGTACCATTCAGTTTTTAGTATTGTTGCTCTATAGTACAGCTTGAGATCAGAGATAGAGATACCTCCAGAAGATCTTTTATTGCCGAGAATAACCAATAACCAATAACAATGGTTTCTTGTTATTCCATATGAAGGTGAGAATTTTTCTTTCCATGTCTGTAAAGAATTGTGTTGCTAATTTAATGGGAATTGCATTGAATTTGTAGATTGCTTTTGGTAAGATGGCCATTTTTACTATGTTAATCCTGCCAAGCCATGAGCAGTTGAGATCTTTTGTATCTTCTGATAGCTTCTTCTAATTCTTTCTTCAGAGACTGGTAATTTTTTTTCATACAAGTTTTTGACTTGCTTGGTTATGGTCACACAAAGGTACTTTATGTCCTTTGTGGCTATGGTGAATCATGAATCATGTTGTTACCCTAATTTCTTTCTCAGCCCTTTTGTCTTTTGTTTACAGGAGGGCTACTGATTCTTTTTTTTTTTTTTTTTTTTTTTGAGTTAATTTTGTATCCAGCCACTTTGCTGAAGGTGTTAGTCAGCTGTAGGAGTTCCCTGGTAGAATTTTTGGGGTCACTGAGGTATACTAACCTATTATCTGTAAATAGTGATACTTTGACTTTTTCCTTTTCAAATTGTAGCACCTTGATCTTCTTTAACTGTCTTATTGCTCTAGCAAGGACTTCAGGAGCTATGTTGAAGAGATATGGAGAGAGTAGGCAGCCTTTCCTTGTCCCTGATTTCAGTGGGATTGATTCAAGTTTCTCTCCGTTTAGTTTGATGTTGGCTATAGGCTTGCTCTATATTGCCTTTACTATGTTTAGGTATGTGCCTTGTATCCCTGATCTCTCTCTTTAAACATGAATGGATGTTGGATTTTGTCAAATGCCTTTTCAGCATCTAAGGAGATGATCATATGGTTTTTCTCCTTCAGTTTGTTTATGTGGTGGATCACATTGATGGATTTCCATATATTGAACCACCCCTGCATGCCTGGGATGAAGCCTACTTGGTCATAGTGGATGATATCTTTGATGTGTTCTTGTATTCGGTTTGCAAGTATTTTGTTGAGTATTCTTGTATCTATGTTCATGAGGGAGATTGGCCTGAAATTCTCTTTCTTTGTTGGGTCTTTGTGAGGTTTAGGTACCAAAGTGACTGTGGCTTCATAGAATAAGTTTGGTAATGTTCCTTCTGTTTCTATTTTGTGGAATAGTTTGAAGAGTATTGGTGTTAGCTCTTCTTTGAAGGTCTGTTAGAATTCTGCGCTGAAACCATCTGGCCCTGGTTTTTTTTTTTTTTTTTTTTTTTTTTTTTTTTTGCATGGGAGACTTATGATGACCACTTCTGTTTCCTTAGCGGATATTTAATTGACTTAACTAGTCTTGATTCAGCTTTGGCAAGTGGAATTGATCAAGAAAATTGTCCATTTCATTTAGATTTTCAAATTTTGTGGCATATAGGCTTTTGAAGTAAGACCTAGTGATTCTTTGGATTATCTCAGTGTCTGTTGGTATGTCCCCTTTTTCATTTCTGATTTTGTTGATTTGGATAGTGGTTCTCTGCTTTTTAGTTAGTTTGGCTAAGGGTTTTTCTATCTGTTGGGTCCATTTGATACATGACCTCTGTTAGAGGTAGTGTTTCTTTGTTTAATTTCTGTTTTGTTGACCTGTCCTTTGTTGAGAGTGAGGTGTTGAAGTCTCCCACTATCAATGTGTGCGGATCTATGTGTGGTTTACATTTTATTAATGTTTCTTTTACAAATGTTGGTGCCCTTGTATTTGCTGCATAGATGTTTAGGATTGTGATGTCGTCCTGGTGGAATTTTCCCTTGATGGATATGAAGTGTCCTTCCCCATCTTTTTATTAATTTTGGTTGAAAATCTATTTTATTAGATATTAGAATGGTTACTCCTGTTTGCTTCTTGGGTCCATTTGCTTGGAAAACCATCTTCCAACCCTTTACTCTCAGGGAATGTCTATCTTTGTGATTTAGGTGTGTTTCTTGTATGCAACAGATTGTTGGGTCTTGTTTGGGCATCCATTCTGTTAGTCTGTGTCTTTTTATTGGAGAATTGAGTCCATAGATATGGAAAGAGATTAATGGCCAGTGGCTGTTAGATCCTTTGATTTTGATGTTGGCTGTGGTAGTGTGTTTGTGTGCTTGGCTATTTTTTGTTTTGCTGTAGTGAGGTTATTTATTTCCTGTGTTTTCTTGAAAGTAGTTAAGTTTTCTTGGGTTGTATTTCCTTCTAGTATCTTCTGTAATGCTGGATTTGTGTGTAGGTATTGTTGAAATTTGTTTTTGTTGTTGAATGTCTGTTTTCTCGGTCTATGAGGACTGAGGATTTTGCTAGGTATACTGGTCTGAGTTGACATCTGTGTTCTCTTAGAGTCTGCATGATATCCATCCAAGCCCTTCTGGCTTTCATAGCCTCTGTTGAGAAGTCAGGTGTGATTCTGGTGGGTTTGCTATTATATGTTACTTGGCCTTTTTCCTTTGCAGCTTTTAGTATTTTTATTTTTGTTCTGTATACTTACTGTTTTGATTATTATGTGGCAGGAGGATTTTCTTTTCTGCTCTAATTTATTAGGTGTTCTGTAGACCTCTTATATCCTTATAAGCCTCTCTTTTAATTTGGGGAAATTTTCTTCTATGATTTTGTTGAAAATATTTTTTGGGCCTTGGAGACAGGAATCTTCTTTTTCTTCTATTTCTATTATTCTTAGGTTTTGCCTTTTCATGTTGTCTTGGATTTCTTGGATAATTTGTGTCAGGAATTTTTTAGATTTATTATTTTCTTTGACAGATACATCTATTTCTTCCATTGCATCTTCCAAACCTGAGATTCTTTCTTTCATCTCCTGTGGTCTGTTCGTTATGCTTACCTCTGCAGTTCCTGTTTTCTTTCTTAAGTTCTCCCTCTCCATGGTTTCCTCTGTTTCTGTTTTCTTTAATTTTTCCAATTATACCTTCAGATCTTGAACCATTTTGTTGATTTCCTTCACCTGTCTGACTGTATTTTCCTGTTTTTCCTGCAATTCTTTCACCTGTTTGTTTGAACATTCCTCTGTTTCTTTTATTTCTTTCAGTGATTTAATAATTTCCTCTCTGAAAGCCACAAACTGTTTGGCTGCATTTTTCCATATTTCTTTATAGATGGCCATAATCTGTTTGACTTTATCTTCCTCTAATTCTTTATGCATTTTATTTGTTTCTTCCATTAGCCTCTTCATAAGCATAGATGTAAGGTCATCTTCTTGAATTTCAGTTATGTTAGTGTGTCCAGGCCTACTTGCCCCTGAATAACTGGGTTCTGGGGATGCCATATTGCTTTGTTTTTTGTTGGTTGTGCTTTTATGCTGACATCTACCCATCTGGCTGTCTTAGGTGCTGTCTGTTAATTTCCTGGGCCTGCTAGGGTCCTGAGGTGGGGAGAATCCCCTTGGCAGGCTTCTAAAGGAGATCTCCTCAGCTTTTTGGGTACCAAACTAACTTACAAAGACTAAACCCCAATTCTAAGACTAACAAAAACTTTTCATATCATCAGGCATGAAATAATAATAATATATTTTTAATGTTGATTTTTAATTAAATTTGTATTTTTTACATTAATTACATTTTATTCATTTTGTGTCCCAGCTGTAGCCCCTTCCCTCATTCCCTTCCAATCCCACCCTCTCTCCCTCATCTTCTCTCATGCCCCTCTCTATGTCGACTTATAGGAAAGGTACTCCTCCCCTTCCATCTGACCCTAGCTTATGAGGGCTCATCAGTACTTGAACGATAATTTAGCAAAGACATGCTTGCCTTACTGGCATGAAATAAAAAATGGCTGTTCTTAAACCATGTGTCTTAATTCCATGTTAGAATGCTAGACTGTAAATTACCACATGGCCCATGCATGACATCTTGGACATAGCTTTTGAGTTTTCTTCTTAAAAAAAAAAACCAAAAAACAAAAAACAAATGATACTTTTGTTGTTTGCTATTAAAAACACAGATAAGAAATTTAAAATGTTTTAGATAAATTCACTGGGTTATTACAATTCATACTTGATCTGTACTCCCCTAAGAGTTGAGAAATTTGAAGCTAAGATAAAACATGTGAGCACAGTGGTGGTAGCCCATGCCTTTAATCCCAGTAGAGACAGGTGGATCTCTATACGTTAGTTATTTTCTAAAGTCTAGAGTTACACTGAACAAGATGGTGGCTGCACATACCTTTAATCCTACCACCAAAGGGCAAAACTCAATACAGCTGTTATTTGATATGTTTGCACATTACAGAAATTACATGCCATGTTATAAAACCTTCAACAGGGTTACTAGAAAAGGCAGCTAAGAGGACAGAAACAAAGAGCAGCTTTTGAGACTACTGGTAAGCTCATCTCCATGCATCCAACCCTGACCAATATTAAATCAGATGATACTCTAATTGTGAATATCATATTTATTGGTGAATTGGCAACTGAGGCCTCTTCATAAAGCAAAAAGGAGTCCATCAACATTAATCTGTTGGCTTTTATTGCAAATGCTTTTCATATATGGAGATAAATATTCTGTCTTTGAGAAATGAATCTGTGTATTTATGAATCATGGGAAACCTTATACTCAGTCATTGTCAACCACACTATCGTGACAAGATTGGCCTTTACAATGATGAACTGGATCTCTTTGAAGACAAAGGCAGGGAGAGACCTTTGCAGGCTTAACCATGGAAGAAAAGGTATCACAGTGGAACTGGTACCTGTCTGAATTTCTTTGTGACCAGGGTGTGGTAGCAAAGGGTACCCACAGTGAGGAAATAGCTCAGTTGCCTATAATCCTCATCCCCAAACCACTCACTCTCTCCCAAAAGAGACACCTTTTGACCTGTAGGGACCAAAGGAATGGTCACAACATTTGGCTAACACATGATTTACTGATGGTACATCAGCAACTGGTGGAACCAAAACTAATGGAAAATGGAAGTCTACAGACCAGGGAATGGAATGGCAAATACTGAAAAAGAAACAACAAAATCAGTGCAGCACTATTGGCTATAAGACAAACAACTAAGAAAGCAAAAGGAAAATCTCTTTCTTCTCTAATTCATGGTGTGTGTCCAATGGTATAGCTATATGGTCATCAAAATAGAAAACTACTAACAGGCAGATTAAAGGCAAAGATATCTGGTCATGGGAGGCATTAACAAAAAATGTAAAACCTAGCAAAACATAGCAGAGACATCAAAATTTATGTAGCTCACACAGGCAATGAAATAGTGGAAAAAATGGTATCATGTTAAGACTTAAATATTAAATTTTGCTAGAGAACAAATTCAGAATAAATGAGCAAGAATGATAGACTATACATTTGAAAAACTTGAACGTTTACTGCTAACAATAAAAAAATCAGGGGAAATGAAGAACCAAATTAAATCAGAACGACTCTATGAGAATAACTAACATAAGGAATGCATAGCCAAGAGGTGGTTCATACTTTTATTCTCAGCATTTGGAAGGCATATGCCTTTAATCCCAACACTTGGGAATCAGAGGCAAGCACATAAGAATTACAGTGATTTAAATTTAAAAGCCACTTGCAAAAGGCAGGCTGAAATTCAAAGGGAATGTCCTTTGTGATCTAAAAATAAATACACTTAAACCTTGAATTTAAATATACTTAGAAATGGCAATACTAAAGTATACTTGGTTTAAAATTTCACAAGATTTTTTTAAAATTTCAGTTGAAAGTTAATATTTTTTTTCTGTTGCCAAAAACATTTTGCCCTGGAAAAGATATAACCTGAAAAAAAAAAATGGAACTCTACAGAGTTAGGGTTGGGGCAGGGGTTTGCTTTTATCTTTTGAGAAGAATAAAATCATACAACTAAGGAATCCAAAGACCACTGGACAAGTGAATCATCTGAAGAAAAATGATCGCTTATCAAGAGAAAAAGTCCCAAGGAAAAGAATAAATTGGCCAAGTGGTATCACCTACTTCCAGCTCATCTCTGATGCCCAGTACAGATGTAAGTGGCCAGTAATCTTTATGTGGGCCCAATTCAATTAAAAATTAAGCTGGTTTTGGAGTTGGAACATGGTTCTCTCTTTATCTCTAAACCCATGCATGATAAAGGAAAATCCAAAATCTCTGTCTTGTATCAGAAGAACCAGCCACCTGGTATGGAACAGAAGGAAGCCAAAACTAAGGGACTGTTCTATTGCCACTAGTATCATATCTTTTGCTTTTCATTTGTCTCTTTAATACTTATCTTAAGGTATAAATATTATCTCAGAATATTATGTATATGTAAACTTTCTGTTGTGATACTAGTAGTCATACAGAGTACTAACTAGTTCTAGAAATAAGCTTAACTTAATTTCCTGTACGTGGTTTTCCTTTAATCCATTGATTGTCAAGTTTCTCTTTTTAATCTGCATTTGGTATTTTTCATTGCTCAGCTCATTCATTTTTGGTATAGATCTCCATAAGCATGGCCACTAATAACCAAGCAACATAACCAATACTAGGTTATCTGGAAAACTCTTCTGCCAAAGCTTTTAATCCATAACTTTTCAATTTAGCCTCAGGTAGATTTTTTGGACAGGAGCAGAAAGCACCCACATGCTTCACTGATATATCACAAGAGTGGTCTCTAGGCCACATACTAATATTCTTCTCTGAATGCTGTTGAGCTAGTCTCCCACAGTACAAATATCCCACTCCTGGTACTAATTTCTGTCTTAGGATTTCTATTGCTGTGAAGAGACACCATGATCATGGTAATACTGAATTGGGGACGACTTACAGCTTCAGAGACTTAATATAGAAAAGCACGGAAGCACACAGGCAGACATGGTGCTGGAGAAGAGCCAAGAGCTCTACATCCTGAGCTGTAGGTAGCAAGAAGAGACCTTGGACCTGACTTAAGCATTTGAAACACCCAAAGCTACCCACACTGACAAACTTTCTCCAACAAGGACACACCTACTCTGAAAAGGCCATTTCTCTTAAGAGTGCCCCACCCTATGAGGCTATTTTCATTCAAAATACCACATCCTGGTATTGCAATATAACTTCTGAATTTTTCACAGCTCTTCTGAGAATACAGGGCTACAAAGATTAGTAGAAAGAAACAGGTAATTCAGGACAGGTAGCAGAGAGGAATATAGGAGAGTCTTCCTTCTATCATTTTTTTTTTTATCCAAGGGCAGAGTGAAGCAGCACCAGGAGGCACACACATGGGCGAGTTCTTAATGTTCAAGGTGCCATCTCTCTTATCTTCAGAAGTGGGTTGGGCTGGGTCTGGCTGTTAGGCTTGTAATCCCAGTCACCAGTGGGTGGTAGAGATTAACAATTGGAGGATTGAAGATTCCAGGCATGCCTCAACTACAAAATATTAGGTAAAGAAGGAGGCAGGATGGGAGTTTCATGGCTCTGCAGTGGTCTGTGGCACTGAAGACAATGTAGGTTGCATGCACCTTCAAGAAACATTAAACACAATAGTGACCTGCAGAGGGTGACCAGGAGCCAGGAGCCTTATGCAAATGAAGAATGCCATGCTCCCCTCCGAGAAGTCCATCTTCTGAATCCTTCTAGCTCTAAAGAGCTTTGGCTACAAAGCATACCTTCTTTTTTCACATATTATATTATTTGGTAGCGAGAAATTCAACTTTTGTACCAAGAGGGAAGTCTAATTAAGGGATGTGTGAGTGTAACATGTATGTTTGTATCTTTGTAACATGTATGTTTATGTGCATGTGGGACCTGCATAGGCCAGAAGGGTGTGTCTGATTCCCCTGGAGCTAGAATTACAGGTGGTTGTGAACTTCCCTAAATGGCACTAGAAAACAAACAAAAAACAAACAAACAAACAAAAAACCCAAAAAACTCTAGTGCCCTCTAGTAGCAGAAGGTGCTCTATATAGCTGATCCATGTCTTCCAGCCCAGACAAGGGGTCTTATCCCAAATGAAAAGATTGAAAAATAATTACCAGACAATTTACTCCAAAATAAAACAGACTCAGAGAAAGAACAAGATAGACATTGGTTTGTTTGTCTGTTTTCAAAGTTTTCAGGCTGGTTCGGGAGAATTTTTTTTTTTTTTCCTTATGAAGACTCTGGAACGTATCCTCTAGTTATGTTTTGGTTTGGCTGTTTCAGTTTGTGTCTGACACAACAGGCCTGTCCACGTGATAAGCTTGGGTCTCTCTCCCAACTGCTGCTGTAACTGGTAGCTAGAAAAAGAATCTAATATTTTCCGAGCCTTGAGCTCCTCATCCCTACATTGTGGGTAAGAATCTAGCACCACGTAAGAGTCTCTGATCAGGTATGACAAGGACTTGCTTAGAAGACAATTGATGTGTGAGTTAGTGTGTCCTTAGTAAGCACACTTTGTGTGGGGCTGTGGGCTGTCTTCCAGTTGGCTGCAAAACCCCCATTCCTACTTTCACTCTGCTTAGAGGAGACTTTTTTTTTTTCTTCCAGAGCAGAGACAACAGCAAAGGGGCTCAGGTGCACACAGCCACAGGCTGATGGTGTAATATTCTTTTCAAGTATTTACTGTGAAGCTTATTGTTCCAAGCACTGTGTTCAGGAGTCAAGAATCGATGATACACAGCACACAATTTTCTTCCAAAGGGTATTAAACTCTAGTGCTGGGGACCTGAGCCAAGGCAACCAGTCCAAGCACAGTGTGGTGAATTTGAAGTAAAGTGATTTGCTGACTTCGTATATTAACTAAAAGAAATAATACAACAGTGTCTCCAAACACTAAAGAGGCTAAATTTCCATTTTATCTTATCTTATTTTATTATTTGTGCACGCACTTGCTTCCTTTTAGTTTATTTGTTTTAATTTTACCTTAGCATTTTTGTGTGTACATGTATTAATGATCCTGTGTAGTACTGTGTGTAGGGGTTAGAGGCCAGCCTCCACTCCTTTGCTCAGTAGCCATTCGACTTGCTATTTGAGGTGGGGCCTCTCATTGGCTTAGAGCTCTGTGGTTTGGATGGGTTGGTTTTCCAGAAAGCCCCAGGGATCTGCCTCTCCAGCCTAGCAATTACTAGTGTAAGACCTCAGGGCTGACTTTGTTGTTGCTGTTATTGTTCTGAACACCGAATGCTGGTCCTCACGTCCACATGACAAATACTTTGCCAACGGGGCCTTCTTCCCAGCCTGCGCTTTCACTTATACCTTCGTGAATGCTCAGTGCCTAGCATAGGGCCTGGTGAACAGTTGGTACACAGCGATATGCGTGTTTGTGTGTGTACACAACACATAGCAGTGGGCCTCCAGGGTCCCCGAACTTTCCTTTTCAATGTATATGACAGTTTTACCTGAATATGTCTGTGTACCACCAGCATGTCTGGTGTCTGTGGAGGCCAGGAGAGGATGTCGGATGCTCTGGGATTGGAGTTACAAATGATCGTGGGTTGCTGCATGCATGCTAGTAATCAAACCCAGGTCCTTTGTAAGAGCAGCCGCGCTATTAACCACTGAGCTGTCTCCCCAGCCCAAGTCCCTGATGTTAACACCAATAAGGATATGTTCTGAGTAAAGGAGAGAAGGCAACAGGTTTGAGTTCTTCCCTAGGTCCTAATGCACTGCTCACAGCTGTACTGGTTGGTCTTATGTCAACGGGACAAAAGTGAGAGTCATCTGAAAAGAGGGATCCTCAACTGAAAAAAAAAAAAAAGCCTCCAGACGATCCAGCTGCAGTGTATTTTTTCTTAATTAGTGCTTCCTGGGGGAGGGCCAGCCCATTATGGGTGGTGTCATCCCTGGGCACCTGGGTCTTGGGTTATGTAAGAAAGCAGGCTGAGCAAGCCATGGAGTGCTGGTCCGGAGCCTGGGGTCTACTTCTCCCCTTAGGGGCATCCAGGCACCAAGGCAAGCAGGTGGTGGACTTGGAGGAATGAAGCTTAGTTGGGTGGTTGGGTCTTAGGGATCCCGGCCTGGAGGTGAATGCCCAGAGGAGAAAGCCTTTTCAGATACAGCTCTTTTAGTGACACAGCTTTCCCAGTGATGCAGCAACACAGTTCTTCCAGTGATACAGCAGCTCTCTTTAACCTATCTAAACCTTGAGGAAATGAGGAGGGGTTTTTGAGTTACTGAACATCATTGGCTGGGCCTGAGGTACCAGGACTGCTTGATTTGCATGAGAGGAATTCCAGGTGTTAGGCTATTCGACTATGTCTAGAATTGTGAGGGTTGGGTTTGCAGGACTGCCTGTGCTGGGGCATGCAGGCACAGAACAGGCAGGGAGTGACCTTTCCTCCTGCCACTCTCAAGATTAAGAGTTTGGCGGTTTGGACACATCTAGACCTTACTCCAGCTCCATGCCAGTTTCCCCAGCCACACAGTCCACGTACTCCACAATGGGGAGCCATGCAGTAAGCAGCTCTCCTCCATGGCCTCTGCATCAGCTCCTGCCTCCAGGTTCCTGTCCTGTCTGAGTTCCTGTCCTGGCTTCCTGTAGTGATGAACAGCAATGTGGAAGTGTAAGCCCAATAGTTTTTTGTTTGTTTGTTTGTTTGTTCGCTTGGGGTTGGGGGGGTGTTTCTGTGAGGCATATTGTTGTTTTTTGGTTTGTTTGTTGGTTTTTGTTTTTGAGACAAGGTTTCTCTGTGTAGCCTTGGCTGTCCTGGACTTGTTTTGTAGACCAGGCTAGCTTCAAACTCACAGAGATCCACCTGCCTCTGCCTCGCTGAGTGCTGGCATTACAGGTGTGCACCACTGTGCCCAAATTGTTTTTTTTTTCTCTTTGTTTGTTTTGTTTTTGTTTGTTTGCTTGTTTTTTTTTTTTTTTTAAGTTTATGGCCTCTGGTTGTTCAACAAAGTTCCAGTGGGTGATCCCACACCCATGAGGATATGGACAGCACAAACCAGACTCAGTGGACTAAATTTTTTTTTAATGACATAAAATTGCAAAAGGTATTAGTTGTGGGATGTGTGTCTGGAATGAATCGAGGAGTGGTTTATTTTGCTTAATTTCACAAATATGCACCACTGTACCTGGGTACAGCTTGGTGTCCTTTCTTTTTTTTTTTTTCAATGCAGTTTATTCAGGAACCTTGAACAATCTTCTGACCCTGGGGAAAGCCAGCCCACCACTTAAATAGCCTCTGGGTAGGCAACCCCAGCGTGCCACGTGGGCAATGCAGATAGGTCCATATACACGGAAGCAAGCCAGATCCTCAGCCATAGCCAAATATGGAGTTGTTTGTGACAGAGAGCACTCACCATCGGGAAGGTGGAAGGCGGAAACCAGCTCCATCTTTAAGGCGCGACATTATGCAGCTCTCTACAGTTCCCCCTTTTTGTTTTAGACGCATCAGGCAAGAGTAGAGGTCTGATCTCTGATGTTAGAAATAAATTGGGACTTTGTACCGATGTTCATTTAGGTGTCATCCACCCAAAGAGCATCAGACCCGGACCTGGGGCTTTGGTGTCCTTTCTAAATAGGGGTTTAGAGGCTATAACTTCTAACAACTGTGTCTTACAAAGGGCGTTAGCAAAGCAATCACACCATGGCTTATCTCAGTGACTGCTTTCTCCTGTAGATGGAGATGCAGTGACTCATTGAAGGGGGGGGGGGGGCTGAACACTTCCCGAAAAATAAGACCACACCTTTGACCTCACAGTTGCTGTCTCTCGGTAAATGTTCCCACAGTAATCTTACTTTCCACACAGTCATTTCAAAACTGTCTCTGTGCTAGGCATTCAATTTGGGAAGCCAGAGAAAACACAGTTAATGTGGAGAGTCAAGGCTTGGTTTGATGAAGGTGACAGCCAGGTAAAGAAATCATTCCTACTTAGAGTGACTCATGTTTTAAAACGAGTTAGTGCCAAAGTCTGCAAAGATCCTGGTGTTAGAGAAGCATCAGAAAAGGGGTCTTGGGGTACGGTTTGAAGAGGTAAGAGTTGATTAGGCAGCTAGAATTTTCAGGAATAAAACTATTTACAATTAGACTGCTGCTTTCAAATTAGATTTTTATCCAGACTTTTTCACAGTTGCTGTGACTTCTTTTCCTCACACAGGCACCATTAGCTGCAGATTGAATGGTGGTGTGAGAGCTGGGTGTTCATGTAGGTCCTTGTCAGTTTCAGTGACTATATATTTGAAACAGTGGATTGATTTGCTGTGATGGTTAATATTGTCAACTTGACTCAACCTTGACTTACCTGAAAAGAGAGTCCCAATGAGGAGATAGCCTGGATCAAGTTGGCCTGTAGGGGATGGCTTAATTCATGGGAGAAGATCCAACCTGAAAGTGGGTAGCACCATTCCCTCATTTGGGACCCTGCACTTTGTATAAGGAAAGAATATGAGCTGATCACGACGTGTGTATGTGTTCATTTCTTTCTCCTCTTGATTCTGGATGTCATGTGCTGGCTGCTTTGAATTCCTATTCCCTGGACTTCCCTACAGTAATAAACTGGAACTTGAATAGTTGTTTTTAACATACTATTATGCAATATATACTCATCATAGTCACCTTCAATTCCTACCACCCCACCACCTCCCAACTTCATGTTCTCTCTTTTAAAAAGCCCACTAAGTCTCATTTGTGTTACCCATCTACTCTTTCATGGTGGTGGGACCACGTGCTGGAGCATGGTGAACCCACCAGGGCTTCACACTTAAAGAAAACTGAGCTGACTCTACTTCTCCTCGAAGCCCAGAGCTTCTTGGCTAGAAGTAGCGGGGGGCTCGTGAACCCCTCCATTTCCATGCTTTAATCTGGACTAGCTTGACCTTGTACAGTAATCACAGTGCTATGAGTTCATGTGGGCAACAATCCCATCATGATTAGAAGACGCTGTTGTGCTACGTTCTTCCTTTATACCCAGCTCTCATTATCTTTTTTCCACAGTAGTCTCTGATCTTTGTGTGTGTGTGTGTGTGTGTGTGTGTGTGTGTGTGTGTACTCCATTTGTGGCTGAAGACTCTACGGAGACTCATTTTCTGCACTGTAATCATCTGTGAATTTATATGTAACCTGCAACTGTGAGCTAAAGAAAGCCCCTTCTCTCCTGTTCAGTCAGAGCATGTTATTACAGCAGCTGGTGTGAAACTAGAACTTGTGTGCTACCAGCATCAAAGAGGAGGTAAGCTCAGCCACATATGTGTCCATCAGTCATTCATCTATCTTCTGGTAGTTCAATGACAGTGAACTTGGTTATGTTATCTGAATCCGCTCCAGAGTCCAAGCCAAACAACACAATCATAATCATTTCTATTTATGCTATTACTTAAAAAGAGCCAGATTGTAATAATAATTATTTCTAAAATACACCTGGAAGGAAATACAAAGTTTCATATAACATGTTACTTAAAAACGCTAAGTATGCATATATCTGTGCAGTGTTAGCTTTTCCATGGGAATGAGAAGGAAGGAGGTATAACCTGGAGATGAGAGAGGATTCAGTCTTTCTTGATTGACACTATCATTCCCTGAGCTGTATGCACCATGGGTCAGAAACAGGTGCTCAGAGTAGCTTAGATTCAAATGTCCAGCTGTTATAGTAGAGCCAACCTTGATGCTTTAGAATAACAGCCTCTGTTCATTCCACTCCCTAGCTTTATCCCAGGACCTCCATTTGCTCAGGTCTTCTGCCTTGGTTTCTTCCCTTTGAGAGGAAGATGCTAAGTATCACAGGAACACTGAGGCCTTGGGAAACAAAGTGCTCAGCGAGATCAAGATATTATTAGAAGGCAGAATTCTCACAAACATTCTCAAGAACATTCTCACTTGCTTCATACAGTTGCTAAGGTGTAGAATGGCCAAGAATCCCTGATAACCAAATATGACCCAGAACAGGGCCTTCTTCATCGCTTTCTCTCTCCCTGCTTTTCCTGTATCCTCCTTTACTGCCCTCTTATCTTATCAGAAGCTCGGCATTTATACTGTCAATGTTTTTCCTGTCATAAATCTTGGTCTGCCCCTGTAATGGAATTAGCAGGTGCATCTCTTTAATGTATTTTGACACAGAAACCTAGAAGTACAAGGGGCACCTGCTCTTACAGTTTAAAAACACATCCAGCAACCTCAGTGTACTCTGTGTTGGATATGATATAGATGTTTTTCTTTCTCTTTCAGAATCTATTTCCTTGATAGAAGCTCCCATATTCTCTTTCTCAAGACATGATGATTAGGACTATCCATGAAAGATGGTTGTCCTGGACCATGAACCTGTCCATTTCCTGGTTATAGTGGTAGACTTGGAGATGGATATGAAGCCATACTTGAAGACAAAATATTGAGAGTTTAGTAAGAAATAGTCAGAAAACTAGTGGAAATGACCGTGGAGGTTCATACAGATCTATCCAATGGCCCAGCTATACCACCCTTAAATATTCACTCAAAAGATGCCAAGTCAACACATTGCACAAACGCACGTCAGTATTTATTACAGTACTTTGCACCACGGTTCAGTTACAGAACTGACCTGTGTGCTTATTAACAGGAAATGGTTAAAGAAAATGCTTGTTCATACACAGGATACAATTTTTTCACCATAAAGAATGAAGTCACGTCGTTTGCAGAAAAAAATAGATGCTGCTGGAGAAGATCATATTGAATGAATTATGTCAGTCTTGGTCAAATATTGCATTTTTTCTTGTTTGTAGGTCTCAGACTTTATAGTAAATCTCTCTCTCTCTCCTCTCTTTGTCTCTCTCCATACATACACACACACACACACATACACATAAACACACACACACATCATGACAATGGAACTGAAATTGAAATTGTCTGGATAGCAAAGGTGACTGATGGGAGGGGACAGAGAAAGGGACAATGATTTCACATAACAGTATAATGTAGTAATTGTTTAAAGTAGAAAAGACATTTCTTTTGTTCTGGCTGAGCTCTAAAACTGGATCCAAGGCATGTGGTGCTGATGGGTTTGTTTTCCTCCTGACTAGGAGAGCAGGAGTCTGTCTCAGCTCTTCAGCTCAGGTGCAGTTCTCAGGGCCACAGTGAATTCTTCAGCTCTGTCAAGTGCAAGTCTATTGCCAGCTCTGCCTCATCTTCAGTATTCTGCAGTTCATACAATCAAGACAGAGATTTGTATATTTTTCTCTGCTTGTACAAATCTAGACGTATCTAAGAAGAGGAACCTCAAGAAAGAAAATACCTTCAATAGATTGGCCTGTGGGCAACAGAAAGCAAATAAGGAGTAAATCTAATTTTTTGTTCATCTGACTTTTAAAAAATAACTTTTACATAACCTGTGGCAACTCTGTATCTAAAGTCTGTTTACTCCCAAGCCTCCTCTCCCCTCCAAACACCCCTTCTCATTGTTATTATTTCTGCTCTCCTACCCTACTGAATCAAGTTCTGCCTGTTGGAATTTTGACTGATCATTTGGCTTGAGCTTGTGCATGTAACTATAGGTAACTGTGATGTTCCTGAGCCTGGGAGGAGATGACACAGATGTACCATTTAGAGCTGAACACTCAACGGTCTCAGCACTTTGACCAGCTGTCCATTTCTGCACTGACCTCTGCCTACTGCAGAGGGAAGCTTCCCGAGAACAGCACTGCTTTAAAGTTATAAACATATGGATTTAGAAGACAGCTTGACAACACAGGCATTTATTTGTTTGTCATCTTGAGCCATTATCTATTTTGACCTTGATCTATATCAGAGATCACGGTACATCTGTTGACAGCTGTTTAGCCCAATGTTCAAATCTCCAGCTAACATTAAACATTGTGTTTTGCAAGGAGCCCCCTAGGTGACTGTGACTCATGTGGATGTTTGGAAATCACTGCTCCAGGATAAAGGTATTGCTTGCTTTGTCTAATAGACTGTCTCAGGGGGATCAGCTTTCTCATCGTCTTATAGACCTGCAGCATTAAAGATTAGTTCATTTCTAAGTAACGGAGGGCAAACCCAGGTGAGCTGGAACACAGATGGAATCCCTCATTTCCAGCTCTGTCAGCAGTGATGTCCAGGGGGCATCTCAAGCTAGTTCCAGGCCTGGCTTGATCTGGAAATCTGTTCATGAGACAGCCCTGACTCTTGTTCTCACTGTGCTTATGGGATTCACCATCCAGGCCCCAGCAGTGCTATAGCTCTGTCTTTGCAGGCTGATGCCCCAGTGGCCTCACAGTAGCCATAGGAAAGAATATTCTGTCTCTTTACAGTTCATAATTGTCTTCTAGGGATTGGGACAGATAGTCTCAGGGAGGATGTCCAGTGTTTATTAGCCAGGGCAATATTAGGGACCATTTCTGGAACTTAGAATGTTGTAACACCCATGTGGATGGGAAGGGATATTCAGAGAAAACCAGGGGCTCCCCCTTGGAATGAAACAACAGAGCAACAAACCCATGCTCATGGCCCTGCATGGTCACAATAGCTTTGAAGCTTTTGCCTGAATATCCTTCTAGCCTGGACTGGATGGGCCACATAGTCTCCATCTTATAACATTTAGTATCATATTTCCTGCCATTAAGACTTTTTATTTTTATCTGTGGTGTATGTGTGTGGTGTTGTGTGTCTGTGTGGATGTGGGTGCATATGTGGATGTCAGAGGACAAACTCGGGTGCCAGTCCTCACCCTCTACCTTTTCTGAGACAGGGTCTCTTATTGTCTACCACTGCATATGCTCAGCTGGCTGGCCTGAAGGAAAACTTCCACCTCCCATCTCGCCACGGGAGTACTGGCATTGCTGACAAGAGGACTAACCCAGGTCCTCACTGTCTCATAACAAACACTTCACCCAGAAATTCATCTTCTTAGCCTCCCATCCCTGCTTCTTGTCTGACGCTCCCGGCTCCTTGGAGACTCGGACTTCCTGCTGAACCTCCTGTATGTGCAGCATTGGCTGTGTCTGTGCGAGTTACGGGGCTTATGTGTCTGCATACAGTCTGCCTCTCTGCTCTGTGAGCAACTCAGTGTAGGTGCTGCCCTGTCAATCAAATCACCACTTGTTATGTCCTGACCCATATGATGTGTGGGAGTGAAGCTGGGAGAGTAAGTGGATTAGGAGAAATGAAATGGCCAGAGAAGGTAGGCTCAGAATGAGTAAAACAAGAGTTAGGTGGGAAGGTGCATGGTATGAAGAAGGCTTGCTGTCCTGGTGTCTGCTCTGGACTCCTCCAAGGTTGACATATGTGCTGGCTCTCAGTGCTGTTGAATTTCCTCTGGCTGGGGATCTAGGGCTACTACTAGATTTTGTTGTTGTTAAGTCTTTATTTTTATGTATGTGTATATGTATCTGTGTCTGTATGACTGTCTGCTGTGCATGTGGGTCTCTTCATGGGCTAGAAGAGGTGTTAGAGTCCCTTAGGCTAAAGTTCCCTGTGAAGACAGAAGGACCCAGAGGGGACAGGAGATCCACAAGAAGACCAACAGATCCAACTAACCAGGGCCCAGGGGGCCTTGCAGAGACTGGAGCACCAATCAAGAACCATGCATGGACTGATCTAGAACGCCTACACAGATCTTTATGCAGGTTCCCTAGTAAGGGGATCAGGGGCTTTCTCTGATATGGACTCTTTTTGATCATGTCTCCCTGGCAGAGCTGCCTTGCCAGGGCACAGTGGGTGAGGCTATGCTCAGTCCTAATGTTGTTACTTAATATACTGGGGTGGGTTGGTGGCAGGAATCTCCCCTTTTCTGAAGAGTAGGAAACCAGAGGATAGAAGGAAGAGGGAGGGAGGATGGGACCACGAGGAAAGGAGGGAGGGGACTATGATTGGGATGTAAAGTGAATATATACATACATACATACATACATACATACATACATACATAAAATTTCCTGTGGCTGAGCTGCCCCATGAGGCTGGGAGAAGAGCCTAGATCCTCTAGCACAGCAGAGATTGAACAGTTCTTCTAAAGACTGTTGAGGTAGAGGCAGGAGGACTGCCAGATCTTCAAGGGCAGCTTTGGCTACGTAATAATACCCAATGACTCTCCTCCTTCAGCCTGCCCCCATCTGAAAATTTGAATGAGCTACCAGGAGGTAGTTTCTGATAACTCTTCACTCCTCCCTTATGGCTAAAAAGGGCTCCACCTATAACCCATATTTAAGTTTCCTTTTCTTTTTGTGATGGCTTGTTTTATTTAGGGCAGGGTCTCACATAGTGAAAGCTAACTTCAAAGTCACTGTGTAGCCAAGGATTACCTTATACTTCTAAACTACCTGCTACCATCTTCTGAGTGCTGGCATGGTGAGACTGTGCCACCATGTTTGAGCTTATCCTTCTGCTTTGTGTGTGTGTGTGTGTGTGTGTGTGTGTGTGTGTGTGTAAAAACTAGTAGGATAAGGGCCTCAATTCCATTTTACAGATGAGGGAGGGTAACTGTGGGATATAAATTCTTTTTCTGGCAGCTGATTATTTAAACCTGGAGTAGAGTTAGATATGTGAGCCTGACCATCATGGGGCAACCTCCATGCTTAATCCCTCCACCCCCACCCTGAAAGATATTTTACGGCTGCTTCAAGACCCACACAACACTCTGGTGGACTTGAGACTTCCTTCCATGTCAGAGCTTCTGGGAATAAGTTGTGAAAGAATGAAAGTTCTTCAGAGGCATTTCTGGCCATTTCAGAAACAATGGGCTTTGTTTGTTACATCAAACACGTAGCAAACTAGTGAGTGTTAGTGTGACTGGTGTGGGCACGTGCAGCCTCCCCGGCTGTGCTCTTTGTTGTCGCTATTGTTGCTTTGGCGGGCTATGGTGACTGACATGTGAAATGTTCCTCATAGGCTCTTATACTAGAACACGTGGTCTCTGGCTGGTGGTGCTGTATGGGAAGGTCATGCCACCTCCAGTTGAAGGAGCAGGTCGCTAGGAGAGAGCACTGAGGTCTCACAGCCCAGCCTTGTTTCTTCTTCTCTGTCTTTGCTTCCTGTGTGGGAATGAAATGTGGTCAAACCACCTTTCTGTTTCCCGCTGCCACGCCTTTCCCTCCATGATGGACAGACTGTATCCCTCCAGAACTGTGAGCTGAAATAAACCCTTTCTTCTCTAACTCACTTTTTTTAGGGTGTTTTAGCATAGCCACAGAGCAGTAACTAACACAGGGTCATAGCCAGCATGTGACTGGATAATTCTCAGGTATAAAAACTATGGGGAGTTCTTACATGGATCTCCTACCTGATTTCACTTGACCCAGGTTAATGGGAAGCATGATGCTGGCCAAAATACACTATGCACTTTCCAGAAGGTTCCACAAAGCAGGACCGGTAGAATGAGACAAGGAGGCTTAAAACAACAGTTTGCATCGAGGAACACACGTCACACCAGCAGTTGGATTTACTTACAGAAATAAATCTTAACAATGATGAGCCTCAAAACTTGCTCTCCCTGGTCTGAAGCTTTCAAACTCAATTGGCCTTTAAACTTAGAAGTTTGAGAAAGAACTCCAGTGTGTCAAAGAGGAATGCTTACAGTGTGATCCCAGAAGCAGCACCTTCAGTCTCCGCCTCATCTGGCACCTCATGTTGGAAACTCACTGTCCACTCCAAAAACAGGCCACTGCCTCCACTTTTGCTCAGGTTCCCCTTCTCCACTGCAGGCCAGTCTTCAGCTACACTAATAGAAACAGAAGATCCAGAAGTTCTGCAAATATAAAGTGTCAGTGAAGCTGCCGAAAACAAGTCTCACCTCAGGAAGTGCTGCAGGCTAACTGGGGTCACTTGGGTCCCTCTATCAGTATTTTCCAAAAAAATCAGAGCAGAGCTTCAGCTTGTGAGTTTCCTATGTGCCCAGCTGTCTATCAGATGTGATGCTGGGCTGTGAAGCAGTGTCTAACATTATCAATTTTCGCTGTTCTAGAACATCATTCTCTCCCCTGGCTGGCTCCATAAGAATTGCCAGGCAGGCGCCTGACAATTACAAGATATTATCTCTTATTCTTTTATGCAGTTCATTGCCTTCTCCTTGAGAGAAGTACCTCTCACATGACAAAATACTGGGGCAGCAGAGGAGGCAAACACAGGTGCTGACAGACAGGAAGCAACAAAAGCCATGCAAGAAGAACCATAACTTCTGAGAGATCAAAAGCATACCTAATATTTATTTTTAAATGGAAGACCAATTGTGTGAAATCTGTAACAAAGCTAAGAAATTATAAAAAGGTATTGCAATGGGTACTTGGACAACTGGGATCTCTCTCTCTCTCTCTTTCTCATAACACACACACACACACACACACACACACACACAGAGAGAGAGAGAGAGAGAGAGAGAGAGAGAGAGAGAGAGAGAGAGAGCAAGTGTGAGAGAGAATCACACACATACACTGAAACTTCTTCAAAACTAACTGGCCAGAACTTCAGTGTCTGTGAAGAGGTTGGATGTTGCATGTCCAGAGCTAAATTATCTTGGCTTTCTTGCCCTTTAAATAGCCATCTGTTGTTCACTTCTTTGTATAACTTAGTATCTTAAGGAAAGTCCTCTTAGAATATATGAAAAGACCCCTAGCTTCCACCAATCCAACAGCTAAGAGTGCCAGTAAAGGCTCATAGCAGAGATTTCCCTGCCCTACTGTGACCCTCCTACTTCATGGACCCACCAATATATCTTGGGACAATTCTGACTAATGAGTTTTTTTGCTCTGTTACTATAAAAGTTTCACCAAACTGTTATCATTCTGGAATGTGGTATTTGGGGTAACCTGAATCTGTATTCCCAGGCCATGGTCACTCATTTTTGGCTCCGGAATAAAGCTCTTTCTTGTCCACTTTTTGGCAAGAAATCTGGTTTTTGTACACCAATGGTTTTGTGCTGAGAGATAAAGATGGTGCTGAAATGCTTGGGAAGAGGGCAGAATAACCTAACTCTGGACATCTTTTGAAACCAAAAGAGATAAATCGGAGGGAGAAAACTCAGGCAGATGGAGTAACTTATTTATAGCACTCAGCTTCTCCCAGTGGGTCAGGCCCCATAGAAAGTATTAGAAGGAATGAAAATCTATTTGCATTTTCCAAACAGCCTATGGCAAAGTCCATCAAGACTAAAGCCCTCCCCTAAGCTTTGGGAAAATGTCAAGTTATTAATGGAGATTAGCAAGATGGTCACCAAGGGGTCAGGCTCCAACAAGTTCAACCAGGACTTATGTCTCATAAATTAAAATGAGTCCATGTTTTAAGGGTGGTATGGGGAATGGGGATTCAGGATACACTGTGCAGGGATTCTTGAAGAGCCTCTATCTCTGGGCTTTTCCATTGTCTATGCTAGCTGGGAAAACACATCCCAGGGATGTCTCAGAACAAGCAGGTCTGAGAACAACAAATGTAATTTCTGCATTAATTTTTAGGTTGAATGACAGCAATCACTCACTACCTCCAAACTAGTAAACCTTGAAGAGGGTGGAGTCACATGTCTTTGGAAAGATGGGATTGGAGGTTGGCAAGAATTTTGGAATACAGGGTGTGAAGTCAGATGGGTGATTAAAGAGGTGATGTGCTAGCTTGTACAGATGTGCTCACTTGGAAGGCTGAGCAGGCTCTGTCATTTTTCATATGTGCATCCTTTATCATCCATCCCTTGATATCACTGAGACTCACATACTTCCAGGGGCCTGACTCTCAGCAAATTTCTCTTATTTGGCTATCTGACTTTTCCTGGATGATGTGAACTAGCATCTTTTTACTTCAGATAGGAAATCCATAATGTTATTGAACTTGAAGTTCAAAAAACTGTGCCCTTGGTCATCGTGTAGGCTTCATCCCAGGCATGCAGGGGTGGTTCAATATATAGAAATCCATCAATGTAATTCACCGTAAAAACAAACTGAAAGAAAAGAACCACATGATCATCTCCTTAGATGTTGAAAAAGCATTTGACAAAATCCAACACCCCTTCATGTTTAAAGTCTTGGAGAGATTGGGTATACCAGGCACATACCTAAACATAGTAAAGGCAATATAGAGCAAGCCTCTAGCCAACATCAAACTAAACAGAGAGAAAAATCAATTCCACTGAAATCAGGGACAAGGTGATGCTGCCTACTCTCTCCGTATCTTTTCAACACAGTACTTGAAGTTCTAGCTAGAGCAGTAAGACAACTAAAAGAGATAAAGGGGATACAAATTGGAAAGGAAGAAGTCAAAGTATCACTATCCCCAGATGATATGATAGTATGCATAAATGACCTAAAAAAATCTACCAAGGAACTCCTACCACTAATAAACACTTGCAGCAAAGTGGCTGGATACAAAATTAATTCAAAATAATCAGTAGACCTCCTATATACAAAAGACAAAAAGGCTAAGGAAAGAAATTAGGGAAACAACACCCTTCACAATAGGCACAAAAACCATAAAGTATCTTGGTATAACTCTAACCAAGCAAGTAAAAGACTTGTATGAAAAGATTTCGAATTTCTAAAAAAAGAAATTGAAGAAGATATCAGAAGATGGAGAAATCTCCCATGCTCAAGGATTGGTAGGATTAACATAGTAAAAATATCCTATTGCTATCCTATCAATAGCAATCTACACATTCAATGCAATGCTCATCAATTCTTTACAAACGTTGAAGAAAAATGTTCAAATTCATATGGAAAAACAAAACAAAACAAAACAAAACAAAAACCCAGAATTGCTAAAACAATCCTGTACAGTAAAAGATACTCTGGAGTTATCTCCATCCCTGATCTCAAGCTGTCCTATACAGCAACAGTAATGAAAGCTGCATGGTACTGGCATAGAAACAGACTGGAGAATCAATGGAATTTAACCAAAGGCTCAGAAACTCAAGTACCCTAGGACACTTGGTTTTTGACAAAGAAGCCAAAACCATACAATGGAAAAAAGATAGCATCTTCAACAAATAGTGCCGGTCTAACTGGATCTCTACATGTACAAAAATGCAAGTAGATCCATATTAACCCTAAAGAAAACTAAAGTCCAAGTGGATCAAAGACCTCAACATAAAACCAGACACACTAAATATTTTAGAAGAAAAAGTGGGGAAGAGCCTTGAACTCATTGCCATAGGAAACAACTTCCTGAACAGAACACTAACAGCACAGGCTCTAAGATTAACAATCCATAAATGGGACCTCATGAAACTGAAAAGCTTCTGTAAAGGACACTGTCAACTGAACAAGTGACATCCTACAGACTTGGAAAAGATCTATATATAAACCCTATATCTGACAGAGGGCTAATATCCAAAATATATAAAGAACTCAGGATATTAAAAGTGAACAAACCAAGTAATCCAATTAGAAATGGGGTACAGAGCTAAACAGAGAATTCCCAACATAGGGGATACAATAAACCCCTCCAGTAAGCACCTGGGGATTCCTGGAAATACCCACCCTATGCTAATGAGATGTCTTGGTGTCTTGGCTTTTAACCAATGATCTTTAGTCATGGAGTTCTTCCCTACCTGTAGGATAATTAAGTATTGTGTTTCACTCTCCCAGGCTAGGACTGTGTTTCTGTTTGTAGATGAAGTATCTCTGTCTCCCCTAACTCCATTTCACCTTCAAAACCGCTTCCACTGCCCAAGGTTTATATGTCCCTGTTTTACACAGAATAAAGGGGATCAACATCAGCTATTTCACTATGACTGGCTTAGACTCATCATTTATTCTGGGGAAGGACTGGCTCCTTTTCTCCCTAAAAGCTGGATCCCTGGCTGCCTGCTGTGAGTGTCTGCCATTCACCAGCCTGTCAGCATGGACCAATGCTGCATTCTTTCTAGTGCCTCTCTGCCTACCACAGTGCCTGTCTGTGGGAGCAAGCTGCTGGCTATTCTCAAATCAAGCATTTTTGTCCACTTGAAAAAAAAATGAACTCCTACCTCTGCCTCTCTTGGTTCCAGAACTCAGAATAAACCTGTTACTGGCTTTCACGAAGCAGCCACCATCTTGTTGTCTACTGGGACAAAACTGGGCTCTTGCCTCTGCCTCTCTCAATTTTTGCTCCTGAAGCAGCCACTGACCTGCCCAAGTCAGGCCAGGCCCTTGGTGCCACCTGGCTAGGGTAGAAGCAGAAAGACAGCATAGAAAAAACCCTGTGCAAGTCCTGCAATGATGGGTGCTAGAAGAAAAGCAAGCGACGGATCCCAGATGGGTGAGAGGCTTTGTCATTTGTATAGTAAATGTTTTTCTTCTTTTAAATACGTGTCTGCCACATAAATACATGAACGTGTGTGTGTGTGTGCATGTGTGTGCAAGTATATGTATGTGTGCATGTGCGTATCTGTGCATATGCACTTATGTGTGTATGGCCACATGTGGGCATGCATGTATGTATGAGAATGACTGTATGCATGTGCATATATTTGTGTTAACATGTGAATGGGTATGTAAGTGGAAAAAACACGATTTGGGATCTTTCTCCCAGTGATCTTCAATCTGTAGGCAGAAGTAAAGGATTTTGTGTCTCCACAAAGGTACATTTTAGTCTTTCAAGAAGAACCTCTGGTGCTTAGAACCAAATACCATCAGGGTGAAGTCGTGAACTTAGAAGGAGCCGAAACCTTTGTAGATAACACTGTTCCGTCATCTGTCATGTCTATTAAGGGCTCTGAGACTCTTGTAATAGTGTGGCTAATACTGTCAGAGGGCAAGACTGATAACACAGACATGGGAACAGGACTTAGCACATTGCTCAGCGCATTTCTGCTCCTTTTGCTACATAAGATGTTGGGTTGGGACACAGATTCCCACAAATCTGGGATTCCAGGAGTGGAGTTTTTAAATTTGTTTGTTTATTTTGGAATAGTAAAAAGATTCCTGCAAGTGCCCCTCCCTCTCTTAAAGTCTCAAACAACACATGGATTGTACAGCCAACTACAGTCAACAGACTGTTGATAGGATGGAAAATTTATCACCTGAAATATAGGAGAGCAACAGCTCAGGGGAAAGAATGCAGACTCACAAGGAATAGTTGATAATTTGAAATTTTTGTGAAGGTTTTCTTGGTTCATTTTTGGTCAACAAAGGAATGAAATGCAGGGCTTGGTGGTACATGCCTTTAATCCCAGAACTTGAGAGGCAGAGGCAGGTGGCTCTCTGTAAGTTTGAGACCATCCTGATCTACAGAGCGAGTCCAGGACAGCCAGGACTATTACACAGAGAATCGGTGTCTCAGAAAACAAACAAACAAACAAACAAACAAACAAACAAAGGAGCAAAGAAAGGAATGAAATAAGGCAACCACTGAACCTGTTGTTATCTTCACTGTCCAACATTTGGGATCTATGAGATTAGAATCAGAGGCTCAAAGCAGACATGTACTGTAGAGGTTGCATGGCTCACCTCAGTGAGAGCATATTGCTTAGTGAGCTTTTCCTCAGTGCAGAGGTGACTTCCTGGCTGAGGTGCTCGGAACATATGCTTCCTTTCTTCCTTCACTTCCATGTATAAGCTAAATTTCAAGACTGTGTGAACACATTACTGATAGATAGGAAAGCCCTTATCTCCAATCAACACATGGCCATAGAAAAATACCCAGACAAATCTCTTGATAATTCAACCTGGCCTCCTTAGGTGAAGGACTATTCCAATGTCTGTAATTTTATCTCCATGAAATTGATCTGCTGCCTCTGATGTTCCAAACAAGAGATGTACAAGTTGTCAAGAAAAAACAATGAAATTTCTCTCTGCCACCTTCTTACAGATGATTCAGCTTTCCTCTTTATCTTCAGGGAGAAAACAGAAGCACAGACTCTATTCTTTCACAGTCCAGTTAAAATTACTTGCTGGGAGCTGCTTGTCCCAAGCTCTTCTTGTGAGCTTTGATCTTTTCTCTCTCCCAGAAGAGGCACTATGGCTCCAACAAGGCTCAGCATTGTATCAGCCAGCCACCACATGGAGATGATTATGGTCTGTGTAGTTTTCCCTTTGGGCATGCTTTCTAGTTCATGGGCCACCTTGCACCTCACCCTTTATCTTCGTGTTAAATTTCTGTTTATTTCTTTAACATAATACCCCCTACCCATTTCTATAATCAACACAGAGCATGCTGGGAGTAGCTGACCGGCACATCACAGTGGTTGCCAACACTGGCTTTCCACCAGGCTTGGGTGGCTTCCACCTCTATGCCCTCATTTCCAGACTAAAAAATGAACATGGTGATAGCACTTACCTCACAAGTTTTCTGCAAAACAAAAATGTAAACAATTAGCTAAGTCCATGCTCCTGTGTCTCTCTTTGGTGCCATCTTGGTGTCCAGACTTTAAAATAGCGTTCTTAATGTGTACAAACTTTACTGGACTACAGTGATCATGGTGATGCCTCATCTGTATCCCCTCTGTTTCCTTTAAACCATACCCTCCTGTGGCATCACTCTTTCCTCCTCCATACTAGCCACTCTTGCCTTTTGCTTTCTTGTTTCTGGATTTTACATATAAGAGAAAATATGTAATCATGTATTTTTGCCTGAATGATGATAGGTGGTTTCTTCCATTTTTCCATAAAGTACAGAGTTTCATCTTTCTTTGGAGCTGAATGAAATTCCTTAGTGTATATGCATCGCATTTTCATTGTCATTAATCCATTGATGGATATCTAGGCTGATTCCATCTTAGAGCAGTGATAGACAGTGTAGTGTAAGTTTTGATTTCTTTAAAAATTCAGTTACATTATTTAAATAGGTTTTTATTGTAATCTCAAGTGTGGGGTGTGAAAATGCTTTTAGCTTATGAACAGCTGATAATAGCATCGTGAGAGGGTTCATGATCTTTGTCAGCTGGAAACTGAGGGAAAGGGGTGTGGTTTTTGCCAACTGGGAAATATCCTTGTGTGACTCCGAGAGGGTATAAATAGGTATAAATAGAAAGAGAGAGGGAAGACACTTCCAGACTCTCCTAAAGAGAAATGCTCCAGATAATGCTTAGAGGAGGCTACTGCTGATTCATTCTACAACTCTGGTTACTGTTGGACTGGGCTGCTGGAATCACAATGATGAAAAGTGGAATTGCCCCACTGAACTAAGTCTAAAGAGGTCTACATCTCCTGTCCCTACTAGTCTTTTTATTTATTTTTTTACCTAGGAACAGGGGTTTGAAGGGAGGTAGAAGCATTTTGGAACCTTAAAGAAAGTAGGGTTTAAAAGTTCAAAGCCTACAGACATGGATGTCCAAGTCTTGTCATGATGTGCCACTTAGATTTGCATGTATTTACCGTACTTGTAGGGTCTTTTAGTAGTCTTCAAGTTCTGCCATGTACAGGATCATCACGAGAAATAGAGATACTTTGAATTCTTTCCTGCCTTATTTGTACCCATTTTATTTCTTTACTATTCTGAATAAAATTTTAATTATTATAATTGAAGAGAAGAAGTGAAAATGGGCATCTTGTCTCATTAATGATTTCAGTTTTTCCCATTTAGTATGATGTGGGCTATGGGAATGCTTCATTATTGTTGCCATGTGGTTTTTCAAAGCCATTGTTTTTCAGGGCTTTAGTCATTAAGTACTTACATTACAGATACGTCTTGCAATGCCTGGCTTCTTCAGCACTATTCTTATAAGACAGACTTTGCAGTTTAATTTGTAAATGTATTAATTAATCTAATTTGCTAATTATATACCACATGTGATTTCTCAAGCAGACATGACAGCCTGCCCCTTGTGGTCACCTTGGAAAAAAGGAGGTGCTGGCCTGTCTTGAGCTTGGATGCTCCATCTCCAGGTGCTTGTTGTCCTATGGCACTGTCCATCCCCTTCCTTCCTACCTTCTTCATCTACAGCAGAGACATTCAGATGTGTCCTCTACCATAGGGACATAAGATGAATTCTGGACACTAACTTGAAGAACATGGGATGGATGAACATGGGATGGATAAATGACCCTTCAAACCCTGTGACCTGCATGAGAAAGTGAGTTGGTTTCTCTAGGCTTCGCCTGCGTCTGTCTTGTTCCTTGAGAACTTCTAGAAGGATATGCTGTTGCTTTACTCTCTTCCATTTTCTGTATCACACAGCGATTTCGTAGCTGAGAAAACACCTCAGGGGTGTGAATGTTCTGAAGGATTTCACGGCTTTCCCAGGGTTTGGCTCTTGCTGAATTTTTGAGGACATAGGCAAGGGAAAGGAGTATGTGTGAGGTGGGACTGAAGGCCTAGATGTCACCACTGAGAAGCTGTCCAGTGCCATTAGAGTGGTGAGGCATTGCCTCCTACTGATTAGATGTTTGGCAAATTGTCTATCTACAAGAGCGTCCAGTTCAATGACTTTAAAGCAGATTTTGTGTTGTGGATTGAAAGAGAAATATCTCCCATAGGCTCCTATATTTTAACCCTTGGTCAACATTTGGTGACCCTCTTTGGGATGGTTACAGAACCTTTTGTTGGTGGAGGCTTATTGGAGGTAATGCTTTACTGGGAGTGAGCTTTGAGGTCTTCTAATCTGGTCCCACTTCTTATTCTCTGTCTCTACTTCTTAAGTGTGGATGAAATGTGATCGTCAAGCTTCCTGCCCCTGATGCTATGCCATGGCCTTCCAAGGTATGGTGGATGTTCTGCCTCTGGACCATAGGCTTAAAATAAAAATCAGAACACAATTCAAAGAGGACCAATCATTGATTAGAAGACAGCACTGAAAAAGCCTGTCCTAAACATGATATTATTGTGTGATATCTCATGCCAATTTTCCTAGCACAGAGGATGCTTATGCAGGAGGATCATGAGTCCAAGGTCAGAAAGTTTGACAATGAGACTCAGTCTCAAAAAATCTGATAAGAAGAAGACAAAGTGAAATATGGACGAAAACAAAGAACCAAGAACTTGAGTAGAAAAGACAAAATAATTTTAAAGAGAACATACTGCACAAATTGGAGATGAAATCATGCAAATGTCCTATGGCAGGAGGAAATAGACACACTGATGGATGAATACCTGAGCTGGACATTATAGAGCAAGAACATACTTGGGGTGGTCAACGGGTTGAACAGACAAGTGAGTTGGTCAGGACAAAACCACTATAGGAAGCATGGTTTTACTCTGTGTGGCTAACATGCATGAAATCCATGCAATGGCCTAGTCAATATAAGCCCCAGAGAGATAAAATATATGTGCTTTCAGACTGTGTAAACTGGAACCCATTGCTCTGGTCCACAGGGAGGTCCACAGGAAAAGTGTCCAGGAATTGTTCCCATTTGAGTGGGACTAACTGAGAAAAAACCTTAAATGAACAGAAAAAAAAAAAGGTTGCCTCATAAGTACATTTTAATCAGAGCAAAAAAGTTTATTCAACAGCATTTTAATTAGGGATTTAATATAATCACAGAATGGAAGTGACTCCTAAAAATGCATTCTTACCAACTCTGCCAATGATTTGAAACTCTCACCCTCACACCTTCACAGAACAGACTGATATTATGAAAAAGAAAAGAGCATGTGTTGCTGAGGATTCAGAGCCCTTGCTGGCTGCTAATGGGGAGGTAAAGTGACACAACCACTAAGAAACAGCTTAGTATGGTCTTTCAAAACAAAGGCATTGGCTGGCTTCGTGGTGCACATCTTTAATCATAGCACTCTGGAATCAGGTGGAAGAGAATCTCTGTGAGTTCAATGCCAGCTTGGTCTACATAAAGAGTTCTGGGCCAGAAGAGACTGCAGAGTGAAACCATGTCTTAAAAACAATAAACAAAAGCCAGATATACCACAATTTGTGCATCCATTTCTCCACTGAGGGGCATCTGGGCTGTTTCCAGCTTCTGGCTATTACAAATAAGGCTGCTACAAACATGGTTGAGCAAATGTCCTTATTGTGTACTTGAGACTCTTTTGGGTATATGCCTAGGAGTGGTATAGCTGGATCTTGAGGAAGCACTATTCCTACTTGTCTGAGAAAGCACCAGATTGCTTTCTAGAGTGGTTGTACAAGTTTACATTGCCACCAGCAGTGGAGGAGGGTTCCCCTTTCTCCACACCTCTCCAGCATGCATTGTCTCTTGAGTTTTTGATCTTAGCCATTCTGATGGGTATAAGGTGAAATCTTAGGGTTGTTTTGATTTGCATTTCCCTGATGGCTAATGAGGTTGAGCATTTCTTTAAGTGTTTCTCTGCCATTTGATATTCCTCTACTGAGAATTCTCTGTTTAGCTCTGTACTCCATTTTTTTTTTAGTTGGATTACTTGATTTTTTGCTGTTTAACTTCTTTTATTCTTTATATATACTGGATATTAGTCCTCTGTCAGATATAGGGTTGAAGATCCTTTCCCAATCTGTAGACATTCATTTTCTTTTGATGATGGTGTCCTTTGCTTTACAGAAACTTTTCAGTTTCATGAGGTTCCATTTATTGATTGTTGCCCTTAGAGCCTGTACTGTTGGTGTTCTGTTCAGAAAGTTGTCTCCTACTCAGCAATAAAAAAAAAACAAGGAAATCATGAAATTTGCAGGTAAATGGTGGGATCTGGAAAAGATCATCCTGAGTGAGCTATCCCAGAAGCAGAAAGATGCACAGGGTATATACTCACTCATATAGAAATATAATATAGGATAAACCTACTAAAATCTGTACACCTGAAGAAATTAATCAAGAGGAGGACTCTTGCTAAAATGCTCAATTCCTATCCAGAAAGGCAAAGAGGATGGACATCAGAAGGAGAAAAGAGGGAACAAGTCAGGAGCCTGACACAGAGGACCTCTGGAAGGTTCTGCCCTGCAGACTATCAATGCATATGCTGAGATTTATGGGAAACCTCTGGGCAGAGTGCAGGGAATCTTAGGAAAGAAGTGGGAAACAGTAAGATCTGGAGAGGACAGGAACTCCACAAGGAGAGCAATAGAACCAAAAAATCTGATCACAGGGGTCTTTCCTGAGACTGATATTCCAACCAAGGACTATGCATGGAGATAACCTAAGACCCCTGCACAGATGTAGCCCATGGCAGTTCAGTATCCAAGTGGGTTCCATTGTAATAGGAACAGGGACTGTCTCTGACATGAGCTGATTTGCTTGTTCTTTAATTACCTCCCCCTGAGGGGGAAGCAGCATTACCAGGCCACAGAAGAAGACAATGCAGCCACTCCTGATGAGACCTTATTGACTAGGATCAGAAGGAAGGCAAAGAAGACCTCCCCTATCAGTGGACTTGGGGAGGGGCATGCATGCAGAGGGTGGAGGAAGGGAGGGATTGGGACAGGAGGAGGGAGGGAACCACAGGGGGGATACAAAGTGAATAAAGTGTAATTAATAAAGAATTTAAAAAAAGCCAGAGAGATGGCTAGATATGAGAGACATCTATGATGAATGAAATAAAAACAAAAGAATGTTAATCTCCTCAATTTTGGCTCCAAGTATTAAGAAAACAACATATTTTGAAACACTATTTATAACAAAAGCAGGTGGGATTGCAGAGATGTCTCAGTGGTGAAATGAGAGTGGCCCACCCCTCACCCCTCGTCCAAAAGGATCTCAGTTCATTTCCCAGCACACACTCTGACAGCCCACAACCGGCAATAACTCCGGTTCCAGGAGATCTAAGGCCCTCATCCAGCCTCTGTAAGTACCTGCACTCACATGCATGTATCCTTACACAGGCACACACACATACATATTAAAAAATCTTTAAATAAAATGATGCTTTCACATATATACCTTCCCCCCAAACAAAAGCGAGAGAAATGAATGATTTTTTTTTTAAAGTGGAAAACAAGAAATTCTACCCTCAAACACCACCAACAACTGAAGGCAAGAGCTTGGACCCAATTTGCATTAGCACATCCACATTTATGTCAATATTTTTCTTGAACGGGCAAAGGTGGCATGTGCCCCAAGTTAGACATTCAGCCTTTAGAATGAACAAAATATTGATGTGTGCTTCATTGGTAGATCTCAAAAACATCAAGCCAGATTTAAAAGGATTGACATTTCAGTGTTCTAACTTGCTATTACAGTATAACTGAACACTGTAATAGTGATCAGTTCAAAGGACAAAAAGAGAACAACAGGAGGGGCTATGGAGGCATTGCTTCATTAGCATGTGTGAGTTTGGGAAGAAGAGGAGTTCAGGATGGGTGATGTTGGTGGAGCTAAGCAGTGTGGCTGTCTTTAGTGCCAACACGCTGTGAGTTATACATTCTATCTATTTTCCCACAAAATGCTCCTAAAACGAAGTAACACGTTAACTTATTATTCACATTTTAGTTCAAATTTTATGGATGAAATAATTTATCACTTGATAAAATAAAGTACAATCACATAATTTTGATTTGTGTGTGCATGTGCTCAGTAGCTCAGTTAGGGTTTCCTGTGTGGGATGATGGCTCTCAAGAGAAGCAGTCCTGGGAATGCTGCTGTAAGACCCTGTTTTCTTTCTGGTGTGAGTGCCTGCCTCCATCAGCTTGGTAATCTGAGGAATCCAGGCCTGCTTGGCCCTTCACCCCCAGCAAAACAGTGTTCATACATTGGGATTCATCTGTCAATCAAGAGATATGTGTTAGCCCAAAGGACACACCCTCCCCTTAAGAGTTCCCACTTTGCCCTTGGAGGTGAATACCTCTGTAGATGTGACCCTGTGTGCCTAGGCCACCCAAACTCACATGGCCCATCTTCCTATCATTCTGCCTTTCTTTCACACAGCCTTCAGCTTGATAATAGCCGCCATGATGCCTACTTCTCCCTTTAAAATTAAAGAGATCCCATTTTCCCCAGGAAAGCCCCATTATGCAGAAACACTTAAGAAAAGGATTCAACAATTTTAATGTCATCTCTAGAGAAAGAATCTGGGCTCCCCAGCTGTGTGTGCCTGGCATCTTGCAGCCTCCATAACTCCTCTTGATGCCTAGCACATAAACAGAGTGAAAACGAACTTTTTTTTTTTTGGCTTAAAATAAAAATACCCCCAACAAGGCACTTTCAGAGTCTAATTTCTCTCTTTGGGTTTTTCTTTTCACCTCTGCATCTTAATTCTGGTTGTTAGAATTCATATCTTGGGAAACTAGAATGTTTTAAGATAGGATGCTATGGTGTATTCTCCACCCCCTCCCCAGCTTGCTTTAATAGTTATACCCATGAGTGTTGCCAGGGACATCCATCCCATAATAAACATCCAGGGCAATGATAGAGTTATGTAACCTCCTAGAGGAAGTCATATTTTTCAGAGACATTATTGCTCAAGTCCATGCTGGATTTAGCAGTGGGTTGAAATATCTGTACTCTCAAACAGTGCCCTTTGGTTTTACATAATGATACTGTTCACTTGTTTCCCCATCATTTAATAACTACTTTTATGTATGTCATCTCTCCATCACTTGTAATGGTTTTCTTGATGCCTTTGGGAACCAGCACTCCTAGTTTACTGCAGGGATTAAGTGTACTTGGTGCACAAAGGTAAAGGACCAGGGTTTTAGATCCTAGCACCCATGTAACAAGTGAAACATTTTTCACAAGGCTGTAATCCCAGCTCTGGGAGTAGAGCAGAGAGGGAGGAATCACTAGAACTTGCTGACTTCCAACCCCACTGAGACAATGAGATTCTCTAGGTTTAGGGAGAGACCCTGTCTCATAGGAGTCAGGTGAGAACCATAGAAAAGTATGCAGCATGTCCTCTTCTGGCCTCCATATGTGCCCAGAGGTGTGTACACACAAATTCACACAGATACATACACAGAAATAAACCTTTAGCATGCTAACATACAAAAAGGGGAAATAGGAAAGTATATACATGCAGATGGAAACTGTGTTGATTTTTAGTATTTACTGAATCATTGTTAAAGTTTTAGTGTTCTTCTAACTCTTACACACACACACACACACACACACACACACACACACACACACACACACACGCATACCTACACCTGCACATAAGTATAGGCATAGAGCTTAAAGTAGGTCATTACTCCTGGGGCTGCCGTTGACAGGTAGGTGACTATAAACTGCCTAACATAGGTGCTGGGAAGTGAATTCTGGTCTTCAGTAAGAACAATAGGCATTCTTAAGTACTGAGCCATCTCTTCAGTCCTGGTTCATACTTAGGCTCTGCTACTTTGCAGAAAGCCTCTCCCATCGACCCCCATATCCACCTGGAGAGACTTGCTAATTCAATCCAGAGAACTATATGGGGAATCTTTATGTCTCCATTTTTTTCTTTATGTTTGAGATTATAATATAATTACACAGTTTCACCTCCCTTTCCTCCCTGTAAACCCTCCCACATACCCCTCCTTGTTTTCTTTTGGATGCATATGCATGGCTTCTTTTTTCATTATATATATATATAGATAGATAGATAGATATATAGATATAGATATAGATATATGTTCAGGGGTGGCTATTTGGTAGTGGATAAGGAATTAGTGTGCTTTTCCCCAGGAAAGACCATTTCTCCTGTTCTGTGTATACCTTAGTTGCTTTTAGTTCTTTGTATAGGATTGATACCTCATGATCATTTGCTTGTTCCCTTCAGCATATCCTTGTTGTCTTTGTTCAGCTCACATTTAGTCAGTTATGTTGGTGTGGCTTTATGGATGTAGTTTATAAGACTGTTAGGAGACAAACTCTTACCACAGCTCTCTGATCCTTCAGCTCTTACAATCTTTCTGCCCCCTCCTCCAAAAGAAATGTTCCCTGAGCCTTACATGTAGGAGTTGTGTTGTAGATGTATCCATTGGGCCTGACCCCCACAATTCTGCATTTTATTGGTTGTGTTTTTCTGTGATGGTCTCTGTCTGTTGCAAAGAGAAGTTTCCTTGACGAGGAGTTGGAAGTAAGGGGTCTCTGATGAGAGAGAACTATGACATTTGTCTCTGTGGGTATGGAATACCTCATTCAATATGAACTTTACTAGTTGTGTCCATTTACCTGGCTATACCGTGGAAGAGGAGATAGGGGGTCTGGGTTGGTGGAAAGGTTTGTTGTTCTGCAGAGGATATTTGTCTCTTTATATCTCCTAAGACAGACATATGTCCTTTCTCTAAGGCTCAGAAGTCTCTCTCTCTCTCTCTCTCTCTCTCTCTCTCTCTCTCTCTCTCTCTCACACACACACACACACACACACACACATCTTGCATCTTGCACCCTAAATGGTCACAGTAGGCAGATCTTTATAAATCAATCAATTAGTAAACCATTTAATCAATCAATTGTTCGGGTCTCTTCCTCTTCCCTTTAAAAGACAGAAAGAATTATGCTGCTGAGAGATGTACTATGCTGTTGCCCGGGAGCTGGTATGGTGTGTGTGTGTGTGTGTGTGTGTGAGAGAGAGAGAGAGAGAGAGAGAGAGAGATACACATGTGTACATGCTAATGCAAATACCCGTGAAAGTAGAGGCCAAAAAGAGTATATCACATGTCCTGTTCCATCACTCTTCTTTTTATTACTTTGAAGCAGGGTCTCTCCTTGAACCTGGAGCAAAGATGGCAGCCATTATGCCACAGTAATCTCCCCATCTTTGCCCTCCACAGCACTTGCACAGTCAGGCTCAGCTTTCTCTGTGGTGCTTTGATCTAAGTTCAAGTGTTCATGTACAGCAAGCATTCTTACCCACATTGCTTCAACCCCGAGGCCCACAGATTTTAAACTACAAGGATTTTTTTTAATGTTGTTTTTGTAACACTGGGGCAATTATTTTCCCATTTGACATTAGACTGCCAGTGCCAGTGCTGGAAGCATTTTATACCTGCTTGTTGTTTAGTAGTGTCTCATGTAGCCCAGGATAACCCAGAACTTGTTATACAGCTAGGGACAGTGACTTTGATGGATGACCTTGAATGGATACTCTTGTCTCTTCCTCCAAGGTACTGGGATTACAAACCAATGCTTCCACACCCAGCTTCCTTTTCTGCTCTGTACCATACTCCATACTTCACATCATCTCTCAGACCCCTTCCTACTCCTGAGCCTCTCATATCTCACAGCCAATATTTCATAATATCGGTAGGGGTCCTTGACCACATTATCTCATTTAATTGCCATGTTCACACTGAGACCAAGCATTATACCCAGCTTCATTTTACAGCTTTGCCCACATCCACTTCAGAAGCAGAGATAGCATTCAAGTTCATATCTGTCTTCTCTAAAGCCAATTTTCATACCAGGCTTATTATACTTACAGAGTAAGATAGTTAGTGCTACGGGCCAGGCCTCGCATGTATTATCTGTTTTAATGAATGCCTCCATCTTCTCTGCCTAAATCGTCATTGGCAGATGGAGGAGAGAGATTGCTTTCATGGGAAGGTGGAAGTGCCTGTCCATTCCTCAACTTCCTGTTCTTTCCCTTGAGCTCCCTGAAATCTGTGGTTTTTACCATGCACAGAGAGACAGCTCATACACCTCCTTAATATCGTTCCTCTCTATCCAATTTTGTTGGTTTTTGTTTAGTTTGTGGATAATGGATGGAAATAATCTATAAGCACAACACCAGATACTAAATTCTAAAACATGCTCTCCTACAATCTTTTCCTCGATTTTTTTTAACCTGTGGATATTTAAAAATAAAAAAAGCCACATCAAGTGACATTTTCAGAAAAGAAAAAATCTTCTAAAATTGCACAGAGTGTGATGATGGGAAGGAAATCTGACCTGCAGTGTGGTGGTGGTACAGGTCTTATTTTAACACCAGGTCACAGGGCAGGACAGTGGTTGGGATGTGAATCACAAATCAGATCAGGGTATTGGGGCGGGGGAGGATAGGGTTACTTAATTCTAAAACTAATTTTCCTCCATTTGTAAAGCATTGCCTGCAAGTGTTCATCCCGGATAGTGCAGGCTTTATGCATGAGCTTGGTACCCTACCCATGTGTATCATGCCATTTTTGGCCTCCCTAGGATTTTCTTCAGTGTAATGAGACCTTCCCTTCCTATCCTCTCTTTTCCATTTCCTGTCCTTTTTGTTCTAGTTGTCAGTGTGTTTATGTGCTACATACACATCTATATGTGTGGATAAGCGTGCCTATTGAACACACATGCAGAGAGGTCACAGGAGGACATTGGTTCCTGTTTTATCATTCATTTTCTGCCTTATTTCCTTGAGACAGGTTCTTTCACTGAATCTAGTCTGGAAGACAGCAAGCTTCAGGAATTCTCCTCTTCCTCCCTAAACTTTGGGTTGCTGACACACGTGGCCATACCTGAAGGTTTAGACCCTCAGTACTCAAGTTTGGATAGCAAGTATTTTTATCCACTCTGGCATCTCTCTAGCCTCACTTTTATTTTATTTTTGTTTAGTTTTTTTTCCTGAGGCAGGATCCATGTATCCCACGTTCCTTACAAGCTTGTTATGTAGATGAGGATGACCTCTAAAGTACCGGCATTATAGACATGTACCATCATAGTAGCCTATGTTATCAGATTTTAATGACAGAATTTGAAACATTTTATTGTATGCATACGGGTGTTTTTCCTGTATGTATCTGGGCACTACTTGCATGCCTGGGAACCCATGGACTCCAGTACTTGGATCCCCTAACTGGAGTTGAAGATGTTTGTGAGCCACTATGTGGGTCCTGGGAATTGTACCCAGGTCCTCTTGAAGAATAGCCAGTGCTCTTAACTGCTGAGTCATCTCTGCAGCTCCTAAGGACAGAATTAAAAAGAAAAAAAAAAAAGAAGCTTTTGGGCCATAAGACAAAGTTATATAAAGAGAACTGGATAAAGAAGCGTCCTGAATTTACAGGATATTAAATGAAAAATACAAGGGCCAGGATAGGCTTCCCACAAGGCCCACAGAGCAGTACAGACAAATGCCACCATGGTGGGTTACCCACCAGAACCGCATTATTGTTGAAGACAGCACATACTCCAATTACAGGATGTAGAGAAATCCTTGCTGCAGCTGGGCTGGAAGTTTTACCCTTGCTGGCTAGCCCTTCTAGACTTGGGGCTTTAGCAAGACAGTGACAATTACATCCATTTAGATGCTTTGAATTTTCAAGAGACAGATCACTGACTGAAATGAGCTCACACGGCAAACCCTTCTAATTCCATTTAGCAGATGTTTTGAGCTAAGAGATGTCCCAGGCCACTTAGTTCAACTGCTTGACAGTTCTGTGGCTGATTTTTTCCCTCGTTCTTTTATCTGTGAATCTCTTTATCTTCCTCTCATGGAGCCAAGAAACTGCCACAACCACAAACCACCCCTCTATAAAAAATAATAGTAACACAAGTGCCTCTGTATACAAGTGAGGATTTAAGGACCAAGGTCATCACAGGAGGGAAGGACAGAAGGGAAGCAGGCTGGCTACCTCTGTAACAAGCTTATCTGTTTTCCCAGAGATAAGCTGTTTCCCCCAAATGGCTACCAGCTGAGTTCTCCTACAGTTTCATTGATGAGCACCCATTCACGTGGAACTCCACATCAACGAAGAGGAAAATGTGTATGGATACTGTTGTGGAGGGAAAAAAAAAATACAATACAAAAGGATATACACCGATCAGAATGCAGGGGCAGGCTGTGGGTAGCGATGTCTTTGCTGAACATACTTAGAGCTGCTGGGCTGATGAATGAACTTGAAGTTCTGTCAGCCATGCCAGAGGAACAACACTATTGAGCAGAGCTGAGGACGTTTGAATAGGACGAGTCTGTATTCAGTAGGTGAGCTGCTAGTGATAGTTTTGATGTACCACCTTTGAGCAAAGCACACTGCCATTGAGCAGACTCACTTACTGGATAAAAAATAGTTCAGTATTTGTTCTGGTACACCAATATTAAACATCTCCGCTATGACAGGTCATACTCTACAGGCCTGAAATGCAGTGGTCAGGAAAATGAGACTGATGATGTTATCTATCTAAAATGAGACTATTAATGTTATCTCATCAGTAAAACTTGTTATGGACACTAGCTGAACCACAGGCAGCCCCATGATGTGGTCCCCATGTATATTAATACTTCTTTCATGAGAAATCTAACCCAACAAAGTTAGGAAAGCTTTCAGTAAGAAAGCTGAAATTCACGTAAAGCTTGCTTCAAGCCCTTTAGGAATTGAGAGAGAGAGAGAGAGAGAGAGAGAGAGAGAGAGAGAGAGAGAGAGAGAGAGAGCGTGTGTGTGTGTGTGTGTGTGCGCGCACGCGCTGGGGTGGTGCCTTGCTTCTTGGAGTAGTGAATTTCCTGGCCTTTGGCTTCATTCTGATTTAATAATCAACTTTATTATGTTCTCTCAACCTTTCTGAAAGTCCTGGAGTATTCCCTCTATCTTCAGAATTTGGGAACAAGTCTATCTACCTGCTTAACTTTTTGGCTGGCCATTCCAAACTCTCTCCCCATGGTTCTGCTGTCCTGTAGCTTACCAGCTTGGCTTTGTACAAGCCACATGCAGCCTGGAGATTTCAGTACAGCAGCCACTTTTTTGTCTCCTACTTACTTGGATGAAAATGATTTCTTCTGGCTCATAAGTGGTTTACACGCACAGCCGCAGAAAAACGGGGGGGAGGGGTGATCATACACTTAATATTCTAGATCAAGGTGAAAGATAGATTATTTTCTTCAATGTAGAACACTCTAAAACAACAAACTACATATATTTAGAACATGGAGGTAGTCAGCATACAAAATGGATTTCCTCCCGGTGTTGAAGAGTAGGGTTGTTGGCACTGCAGCCTTGGCTGTCTGTATGACACTTAGTAGATGGGGGATGATTTGCTGTTGCCTGTCCCTGGGTGGTCATGAGCTGCCTATTTTCCCACAGCGACAATATTCTATTGGCTGATCGGTTTTCTCACGGGCTCTGCTGGAGTAAAGAACACTTTTTTTTTTTTTTTGGTAGCAACAGCAAGCTTATATTTTTCAAATTTTATGATAGAAGATTACATACGGTCACTTTCATGTATAATATGCTATGAGCATAGCCCTTCCCCATACCCCACATCCTCCACTCTGACTCCCTTTAGTTCACTTTTATTCTCTAGAAACCTTCACTTGTATTTTCAGTTGTGGTTTTTGTCTCTGTAAGGTCTACAACCCCCAAATGATGGAAAATGAGTTCTTTGTCTTTCTGAGTCTTACTTAATCCACTTAATATGATCCACTCTAATGGCACCTGTTTTCTTGCAGCTGACAGAACTTCATTTTCTTTATCCATTCTCTGTTGTTGGACACCGAGGTCAGTTCCCTAACTTTGATAGTGCGAATTCTGTGAAAGAACACATCAATGTGATACTTGGGTATCTCTGTGATATCTGTGAGAGATCACTGAATGGACATAGTTGTCCCTAGAAACTTCCAGCAGGAATTGGCGAAGGGCCACTTCCTACAGATCACAAAGTCACCTGGCCACGCTCACACAGTGAGAGCCATCACTTCCTTGAGAGAACACTGCTGAGAGTTGTTAGTCTCATGCTTGTGATTTGATGCTAATTACTGGCCCTCAAGATCTACTCCTATCCTTGTTGTGTAGACCTGCCTAAGACATTATACCTGATTGGTTGATTAATTGCCTATACCTGGGCAGGGCAGGATGGGGTAGGTGTGGTTAACATTCCCGGATTTCAGGTTCAAGAGAATCATGGGAAACCAACAGACTGGAAAGGAAGAGGAAGAAAGATGCCACGATGGGTTAATGTGGAGAAGAAACCACAGATAAGAATGGTTAAGGCGGATGGTACTGGATGGGAGTTTAGAGGTGGATGGTGAGGTTACTGAGACAGCATAGGTAGAAATATCTGCTTGGCCCAAGGTAAATAAGGCAGTTATAAAATCTAACAGGTGCCTGTGTCTTATTATTTGTGAGAGTGGATTAGATAATACCGGCAGAATAATCA
The DNA here is from genome assembly GCF_030254825.1 of Meriones unguiculatus. Taxonomy (NCBI): domain Eukaryota; kingdom Metazoa; phylum Chordata; class Mammalia; order Rodentia; family Muridae; genus Meriones; species Meriones unguiculatus. The sequence continues at coordinate 14,474,911 of NC_083359.1, forward strand.
TAGGGCAAATAATAATAAATATCATTATCTAGCACAGCACCCATTTTTATTTACAACAGAATACCTGCAGTTGTGGTCCAGCCAGACATCAGCATCCCTTACCGCTCAGGCCATGTTGTCCCATCTGTTCATGTCTGATAACCTGGGTAAAGGCTGTGTCCTCATTAGAATAGGACAGCCAGTTAGGAATGTTACTGAATGGTTAGGAAAGTATTAAATGACCTGGAATCAGCTTCAGTTTTTCGACGTTACAAAATCAAAATGTATCGGCTATTTTTTTTTTTTGGTAGCGAATTTCCTTGTTCACATTAAAGACTAATTTGAGTCTTGTTCACAGTGTGCCCTGAGTCGTTGGCCGTGTTTAAGTATTAATCTGTCTTCATCATGAGTGTAGTAATATTTTTCCACTTGGTTTTTCAAGTATGAGATGATAAAATTAAACAAATCAACATATTACTTAACTTTAATATTAAACTTTTTTTTTTTTGTAGTGCACCATTGCTCTCTAATTCTGCCTTTGATCCCTGGTGACTTTGGGAAGTGTTAGTCAGGACATATAACACAACCACAGGAACAAAACCCTGTATCTGGCATCATTGCAAATACTGAGGTAGGGATCAGTGTTTAATGAATCCTTGTAGAAAGAGTATGTGCTATGCCCTGTAACTGAAGAATTCCGAATGTCCCCGGAGGTCCCTATGTCATAGAGGGACTATGCCATGGGGTTCAACCTAGCATCTATGCATCTGTTTACTAACTTGCAGAGTTAGTAAACCCTGTTTTGAAACTGATATTATGTGTACTTCTGGGATGTGTGTGTGTGTGTGTGTGTGTGTGTGTGTGTGTGTGTAGGTCAGAAGTTAAAGTCATGTGGCTTCCTCTATGTTACTCCAGTTTTTGGTCCAGGCTTTCTCACTGAAGCCAGAGATTATCAACATAGCTACATCATGCCAGTGAGCACCAAGGATCGTCCTATGGCTATTTCCTCCATGGTAACATGGCAGGCATGGGGTTACTCCTGGCATTTATGTGCTGGGGGGTCAAACTGATGTCATCATTATTTTTCCAGCAAGCATTTTAATGACTCTGTCTGTCATCTCCCTGGCTCCTGTGTGTCACTCTTTTGACCACAGACATGCGCAGATGTGGATGAGGCTGTGCCTTGCAAGGAGGTTAGCACCCAAAGAAAAGCGTACTGGATAGAGTGTGGGGCCCTCACCCAGGATGTGTGAGCTCATGTGTTTGAACCCAGCAGCACACATACAAAGGAAACAAAGATGAATTTGTCTCAAATTATAAATTTGGTGTCACCATTCAGTTCCTAACCTTGTCTACATGTTCTTAGTCATGGCAGCGTGAAGTAGTGACATGACTCTCCTGGCCACTGTCATGCTATTGTCATGCAAGACTGGTACTTACTCTGTTTCCTGCCCTGAAGACAGCATCCTGGTGCTTCCAGCAGCCCCAGGGTATCATCATTTCTGTTAAACAAACCATCAAAAATTCAGGGTGACTAAGGCTGGGGACCAAGGGAGCAGAGCTCCTGGGATACTTGGGTGTGGCTTTTGTTTTGCTAGGGTCTTGCTTACCTCTTTTCAAAAGTATTTATTTTACTTTTCTGTGTATGTGTGCATGTGCCTCGGTAGATGTCTGTGCACCACATGCAGGCAGGAGCCCACAGAGGTCAGATGAGGGCATCAGATCCCCTGAACTGGAGTTACACGTAGTTGTGAGCCACTAAGTAGATGCTAGGGATCAGTTCCAGGTCCTCTGTGAGAATATTATGTTAACTGCTGAGCCATCTCCCCAGCCTCTTATTTCTGTATATTAGTTACTTTTCTTGTTGCTGAAAAAAAAAAAAAAAAACAAAAAACCTGGCAAAGGCAGCTTAACAAAGAGCTTATCAAGTCACAAGTCTAGGGTACAGACCTGATGTCAGGGAAGTCATGGCAGCAGAAGTGTGAGGCAGCTGGTCACAGTGCATCTGGAAGCAGAGAGGGATGAATGCTAGTCCTCAGCTCCTTTTCCTCTTTTACTCAGCCTGGGGCCGTGGAATTGTGCTGACTGTGTGCAGAGTGTATCTTCTGATCTCAGTAAGGTTTTTCTTTCATAGAGTCGCAGTGAGGTGTGTTTCTGGGGTAACTTAATTCTGGCAATGTTGACATTCCCTATCACATCCTGGTAGAAACTGTTCCTGAGAGACCTGTGCACAAGCCTCAGGTGAGTGTGAAGCTCCAGAGCTCAAGGGGTCTAGCCTTGAGTCCTCTGTGCCATGACAGAAGTGTGAGCAGCTTATAAACAACAGGCATTTGTTTCTAACAGTTGTACAGTCTTGGAAATCTTACCATCAAGGGCAGACTGATTCCTTTTTCGAAAAACAACAACAACAACAAAAAACCTCTATCTGGCTTAGAGGGACTCAGAGCCAGGGATGAGGAGCCCTGACATATTCTAGCTTAGAACAATGACAGCAATGTCATGAGGAAGCATAGACCTCCTGACATCCTGTACTCTAGATTTTTCTCCTAACCCTTCTCTCTTACTCCCATCCTGCTAATTCTAAAGACACCCATGTAAATTTTGGGAGGAGGAACATTCTGATTCAGTATATAATAACTCCAAACTATGGCTTGCCATCTGGAAGACCTGAATAAATAATTACAGAAACTACTTCTATTCTTCAGTCACATGGGTGTAACAATGATAAATACTTTGAGTAGTTATGAAGATGATGAGAATTCAGGCATGACAAGGACTTTAAAATGACTGTCAGAGCACAGTTCTCATGGACATCTCTGGACTCGCCTTCTTGTTTCATTTTGAACAGGCAGATTAATAAAAGAATATTTAGGGGCCAAAGTCATCACCTCACTCAGTGTTTGACACAAGGTTGGGTTTAGGTTACATTTACCAAATGAGATTGCCAACTTTGCTAACTCTACACTGGCCTCTGCAGCAGCCTTGTTTGTCTAAAACTGCATTCACAGGATATGCCAAACACAGAGCTGAGGTGTGGAGACAAAGCGTCCCTTGAAGGCCTATGGATTGAAGATTTGAAAACCGGAAGAATTCAAAACTGGGTTTGGTATTGATCACGAAGGCTCTGCCCTAATCCACTGATGGACTCATAGTTTGGTGGGATTTGGGGGATGTGATATAAACGTGGATATAGAGCATGGTAAGAAGAAGCCAGTCCCCCAAAGAGTGGGTCTTTGAAGGGTACATTTGTCAGAAGCCTCTTCTTGAACCACCGCAGCACTGAATCCTCGCTCTCTTCCCCCCGAACCCTTGCACTGTGCTAGTTCTGGTTTGTTGCAGACCTAAAAGTAGTGGTCCAAAGACTGGAACTTCCAAACTAAAAGCTGTGGGCTGAGATGAACTAATTACATTGGTTATCTCGGCTAAGTTAGGTATATAGCAATAGGTCATGACGATGGAAATGTGGAGAACATGAAAGAGAAGGAGGGAGTGAGGAAAGGAAGAGTCAGGTGAAATGTTAGCATTTCTGTAGTGAAATTCATCAACTGAAAAGATCTTCTAGCTATCCCAATGAAGACAATGAAAGAGTGAAGATGGGACAGGATGTATTTCCTCTGAGCATCTATCACTGGAGATATATACCACATCTGTAGAAAATACAAGCAGCAATATGCATTGAATGTTATCTGTGACTAGTACTGGAGATTTAAAAGGAGATTACAGACTATGCTAACGTGTGATTAAGAGTCCACAGAAGGGGCCCCCATTGGCTTTGTAATGCTGTCTGATGCTACCACTCTTTGGGACTGAAAATCAAACCTTGCCATTGAGCGGGTGTTCTAGTGACAAGTTAATTTGTGTTCATGACAACTCTGTCAAACGGCTGATTCCTTCAGAAGTGAAAACCCTGCTTCACATGTTATTATCCTCCCCATGGCACCTTGAAGCATCTTTGGCAATAATTATAACAGGGACTGCTCACTTAGCCATGCCCCTTTGTGCTTACCAGACATTTTCTGTGCTGATGACTCCTTCTGGGCCTCTCAGCAGTCCTGAGAGGGAGGTAGAGAGGAAATGGGGAGAGCAGTCACCTCATTTTACATCGCAGCGAATGAGACCCAGAACAGCTGTGTGGCTCATCCAGCTTACAAAGCATGGTGCCACCGTCTGATGCCAGGTCTAGAATGTAGGTCGCTGAATGTTAATACAACGCGTTCTTTCCAGTAATAATTTTTTTTAGCTAAATGCAACAGAACAAGTTAATGTATGAGTCACCCTGGAATCACCTGCTAACTTCTTAAAACAAGACAAAACACATTTGGGGGTGGGGAGCAAAGCCCTGTTTTTTGTTGTTTTTTTTCTTTTTTATTAATTATTTTTTATATTACAGTTTATTTACTTTGTATCCCCACTGTAGCCTCCTCCCTCATTCCATCCCTATCCCACTCTCCCTCTCTCAGCTCCTCCCTGAACCTCTCTAAGTCCACTGATAGTGGAGGACCTCCTCCCCTTCCATCTGACCTTAGCTTATCAGGTCTTTTCAGGACTGGCTGCAATGTCCTCCTCTGTGGTATAGTAAGGTTGCTCCTTCCTCAGGGGTGTGGGAGATCAAAGAGTCAGCCACTGAGCTCATGTCAGAGACAGTCCCTGTTCTCCTTACTAGGAAACCCACTTGGAGACTGAGGGAACCCACTTGGAAACTGAGCTGCCATGAGCTCCATCTGAGCATTGGTTCTAGGTTATCTCCATGCATGGTTCTTGGCTGGAGAATCAGTATCAGAAAAGAGCCCTGTGCCCAGATATATTTGGTCCTTGTGGAGCATCAGATCTTACTAACTCCCCCTTCTTTGATATGATTCCCTGCACTCTGCCCAAGGTTTGGTTGTGAGTCTCAGCATCTGCTTTGATACACTGCTAGGTAGAGCCTTTCAGAGGCCCTCTGTGGGAGGCTCCTGTCCTGTTACTTGTTTTATTCTACTTCCAATGTCCATCCATTTGTCTTTGTAAGTGAGAATTGATTGTCTTACCCCAGCTCCTCCTCCTCATTTAGCTTCTTTAGGTGTACAGATTTTAGTATATTTATCCTATCTTATAGGTGTAGTATCCACTTATAAGTGAGTAAATACTGTGTGTGTCTTTCTGCTCCTGGAATAGCTCACTCAGGATGATCTTTTCTAGATCCCAACATTTGCCTGCAGATTTCATGATTTCCTTGTTTTTAATTGCTAAGTAGTGTTCCATTGTGTAGATGTACCACTATTTCTGTATCCATTCCTCCATTGAGGGACATCTGGGTTGTTTCCAGGTTCTGGCTATTACAAATAAAGCTGCTACAAACATGGTTGAGCAAATGTCCTTATTGTGTACTTGAGCATCTTTTGGATATATGCCTAGGAGTAGTATAGCTTGGATCTTGAGGAAGCACTATTTCTAATTGTATGAGAAAGCACCAGATTGATCTCCAAAGTGTTTGTACAAGTTTACATTCCCACCAGCAATGAAGGAGGGTTCCCCTTTCTCCACAACCTCTCCAGCATATGCTGTCACTTAAGATTTTGATCTTGGCCATTCTGATGGGTGTAAGGTGAAATCTCAGGGTCATTTTGATTTGCATCTCCCTGATGGCTAATGAGCCATCTTTAAGTGTTTCTCTGCCATTTTGTATTCCTCTCTTGAGAATTCTGTTTAGCTTCATACCCCATTTTTTTTAACTGGATTGCTTGATTTGTTGCTTTTTAACTTCTTTAGTTCTTTATATATTCTGAATATCAGCCCTCTATCAGATGTAGGGTTGGTGAAGACCCTTTCCCAGTCTTTAGGCTGTCATTTTGTTCTGACAACAGTGTCTTTTGCTTTATAGAAGTGAAAGACATTTTTGAATAAAACTTCAAGTCTCTAAAGAAAGAAACTGAAGAAGATATCAGAGGATGGAAGATATCCCTTGCTCATGGGTTGGTAGGCTTAACATAGTAAAAATGGCCATTCTACCAAAAGCAATCTACAGATTCAATGCAACTCCCATCAAAATACCAACACAATTCTTTTCAGATCTTGAAAGAAAAATTCTCAACTTCATATGGAAAAACAAAAACCCAGAATTTCCAAAACGATCCTGTACAACAACCGATCATCTGGTGCTATCTCCTTCCCCGATCTCAAGTTGTACTACAGAGCAATAGTAATAAAAAAAAATCTGATTGGCCTGCTCTTTGATCACCTCCCTCTGGGGGGGGGGGGGAGCAGCCTTACCAGGCCACAGTAGAGGACAATACAGCCATTTTTGATGTGAACTGACAGACTAAGATCAGAAAGGAGAGGAGAACCTCCCCTATCAGTGGACTTGGGGAGTGGCATGCAAGCAGAGGGAGGAGGGAGGGTGGGATTGGGATGGGAGGAGAGAGGGGCTTATGGGGGGATGCAGAATGAATAAAGTGTAATTGATGAAAAATTTAAGAAAAAAGGGAAAAAAGTAATTTAAGAACCTTAAATGACTTTCAAAATTGGAGGAAAACATGGAGTTAGTCAATTGGCATGGAGCACGTCTCGCCCCTGGGGGCAATGGTCTCCTGAACCTACTCAGACCTTGGACACCACCACTGCTAGTTCTAGAACTGACGCAGGATGTTCCAACGAGGGGTTAAGGCTTCTCATAATATTTCCTATAAGCCCACACCTGTTTGTCTTTATCCCCCATTTTTATTCATTATTAGCCAGATAGAGCCAAGTAATTTTGGTAATGATACTTGCTTTTTTGCCCAATGCTGGAATGCTAGTAAAGTTAGGTATGCCCTGGTTACTCGCATGCCTCACTGGGTGCCTATGCCCATTGATGCCCCTCACGCTATGACTCTCTTCAGACAGAAAAGGGATCTTGGAACTACAGCCACCATTGTTACTACCATCTCATTGACGGCTGTTGGAGCTACCACCAGGGCATTAGCCATGAGTCATACTGGGCAGACTGCTCAGACCCTGAATAATCATTTAGCCAATGTAGCTCATGCCTTAGTTGTACATAAAGGAATTAATGCTCAACTAAAAGGAAGCTTGATGGTGTTCAATCAGAGGATTGACCTCTTGCAGGAGCAAATTGATACCCTATGGCAAATCGCTCAACCTGGCTGTCAATGAAAGTATGCTGGACTTTGTGTCACTAGCATACAACATGAGAATTTTTCCTGTGCTGCAAATCTGTCTAAAGAATTGTCGAGCTATATTTTAGGTAATTGGACTGGAGAATTCGATACTACGATGGAGCAGCTGAGAGTGGCCATTGTCACAGTAAATTCTACTGGAGTGGACACAGGACTAGCCACAGGATTATCAACATGGATTGCTGCAGCCATGAATCATCTGAAGGAATGGGCGGGCATGGGAGTGTTAGCAGGCCTTCTGGTGTTGGTCTCCTTGGTTTGCCTGTGGTATATATGCAAGATTAGAGTCTCACAACAGTGTGATGCAGCCATGATCATTCAGGCCTTTACAGCCATTGAAGCAGGACATTCTCCCCAAGCATGGTTGGATACCATAAAAAGCTAAAATGATACGCTCAGGATGTGAGGCTAAGCACTGCACTCAGGGTCAGCCGCTTTGGACCCAGAGAAGAGCATGTCTGATTGCATGCGGGTTGATGCCCCAGGTCCCGCCTCTGAGAAAAAGGTATCGGACTGGTCTGATGCTCTTTGGGTGGATGACACCTAAATGAACATCAGTACAAAGTCCTAATTTATTTCTAATATCAGAGATCAGACCTCTACTCTTGCCTGATGCGTCTAAAACAAAAAGGGGGAACTGTAGAGAGCTGCGGAATGCTATGCCTTAAAGATGGAGCTGGTTTCCGCCTTCCACCTTCCCGATGGTGAGTGCTCTCTGTCACGAACAACTCCACATTTGGCTAAGGCCGAGGATCTGGCTTGCTTCCATGTATGTGGACCTATCTGCATTGCCCCCGTGGCACGCCTGGGTTGGCTACCCAGAGGCTATTTAAGCTGTGGGCTGGCTTTCCCCGGGGTCCGAGGATTGTTCAATGTTCCTGAATAAACTGCATTGAAAAAAATAAAAAATAAAAATAAAAAAAAAAAAAACTGCATGGTATTGGCACAGAAACAGAATGGTGGATCAATGAAACCAAACAGAAGACCCTGAAGTAAACCCACACACTTAGGGATACCTGATTTTTGACAAAGAAGCCAAAACCATTCAATGGAAAAAAGACAACATCTTCAACAAATGTTGCTGATCCAATTGGATGTCTACATGCAGAAAAATGAAAATAGATCCAAATTTATCACCCTGTACAAAACTAAAGTCCAAGTGGATCAAAGACCTCAACATAAAACCAAACACTAAACCTATTAGAAGAAAAAGTGGGGAAGATCTTAGAACTCATCGGCAGAGGAGACAACTTCCTGAACAGAACGCCAACAGCACAGGGTCTAAGAGCAACAATCAATAAATGGGACCTCATGAAACTGAAAAGCTTCTGTAAAGCTCTTACTGTTTTTATTGGTTCTTTCTCCACTTGTCATAGGATGCAAAAGGAGGTGGCATTTGCAATTTAAGTAAATTATTTTGTATTTACTTATTATTTATTGTTATGAAAGTGGCATGTGCCGCAGCTTGAGGGTAGAGACCAGAGAACAACTGGCAGGGGGTGGGAGAGTGTTGGTTCTCTCCTTCCAACATGAGAGTCTTGGGGATTGAACTCAGGTCCATCAATTACTGGACCGTCAGATTGGCAAGAGCCTTTACCTACTAGGCCATCTCTGTGGCCTTGTTTGAGAATTCAATGATCATTATAGATGTAGCTGATACATATGAAAGATTGATATAATGTATTCTGTGTAGTTGCTTGTACAGACGCTTAGAGGGGTGTTGACCATCAAGAAAACAGAGAATCCTGGTGTGTATTGTAGTATGTTTTCAATAGTTAGTAGAGAGGGGGTCAGTAAGAATAATACCGCTGAGTGTTTGGAAGTGTTTGGGAGAATTTGGGGGCATTTGGGGGCGGTGGTCTCCTGTTGAGAAGAGAGCTTGATTGAGTGTGGTCACAGGAAGCCTTCACAGTTCTCTAAACCGCACTTTCACAGCCTATGAAAGATAAAAAGAGATGAGATAAATAATTCATTAGGTAGTATGCCAGACTATGGTTTTACCAAATCTTCCCATCATGATTCCCACTGCCTTCCATTCATTTTCCAAGACAGTATTTTCAGAGTATGTATCACTTACTTTTTTTCACTGTTGTGATACATAATCTGACTAAAGCAATGTAAAGAAGGAAAGATTCATTTCAGCCTACAGTTGTTTAAAAGGACTAACACAGCACATGATAATCCAACTGCTTCCCTGCCTATAATGCATCTCATCCATCCATCCATCTATCTATCTATCTATCTATCTATCTATCTATCTATCTATCTATCTATCTATCTATCTATCTATCTATCATCTATCTATCTATCTATCTATCTATCTATCTATCTATCTATTCATTTAGAGTTTTTGTTTGTCCTTTAGTTTTATTGGTTTAATCATTATGTGAGAGATGAAATCCTATTTAGATTGAATCTACTTACAGATAGCCTTTTGTGTTTTTATGCACGTGTTTTCTTAGATTAAAGGTATTTTGAATCCATTCTTTCTTTTATTGAAATGGCTTCCTGTCCTCGTTTCCATTTCTCTTCCTCTGGTTCTTGTTCTGCATAGGATGGGCCTTCCTGATCCCATAGTTCTCACAGCCTTTTTTATTCCAAGTAATGCATTCTACTTTTATCATTTTGATTGCATAATTGAAATGTTCTATCTTTGAGTGCAACCATTGTTCCTTCAACTGGATTGAGCTGGTTGAAGCTTTGAATTGAAATGTTTCCTCTAATCACAATATTCTTAAGTCTTTAGGATTTCCATTTTTGTGGCTGTTTCTTTGTTTCTATCTCATTGTCAAATTTATTACTTTGTTTCTGGGTTGTTACACAAATTGTGTGTGTGTGTGTGTGTGTGTGTGTGTATCCTGAAGTTCACTGAACATTATAAAGGTTGGTCTCTATTTTTCTCTTATCATTTCAAATAAGTCCATCTTTCTGTGTCCATCTTCCCTTCCTTCCATCTTTCCTCTTTCTCTCCTCTTTCCTTCCTCCTCTTCCCTCCCTCCCATTCTTCTCCTCCTCTCTTTCCCTCCCAATTTACTTTTTCTCTCCTTTCATCTTCCTTCCCAACTCTCTCCTTTCTTCTTTCACTCCTTTCTTTTTTCTTTGTTTCCTCTCTCTCATTTCTCTCTTCTTCCCTCCCTTGCCTCCCTTTCCTCCTGTCTTCTTTCCCTTCTTCTCTCTCTCCCTCTCTTCCTTCCCACTGGAATGATCCACCCATCTAGATTTTAAGTATTACATTGAGTCTGTGCATTGCCTTGGGTATTAAACATTTTAGCATTATTAAGTCTGCCAGTCTGTGAAAACAGATGTTTCTATGTATCTCTGTCTTATTTAATTTGGTTTTATAGTTATCATTACAAACTCTTTCCCTTCCTTAGTTAAGTTCCTTGTTTGGCATATTCTTTCTGAGGATGTTGAAAGTGGGATCATTTAATTGAGTTCACTTTTAGATAGTTGTTAAAATATCAAAACACCACTGACTTTCATCTCTTAATTTACAGAACTTGTTCAAAACACCTAACAGATTTTTATGAAGATGTGTAAGTTTTTTACACATCTAATTACGTCATCTTTGAATGCAGGCAATTTAACTCCTCCTTTCCTTTGGATTGCATTCATTTATTTTTCTTGCCTAATTGTTTTGGCTAGGACCTCTAGCACTATAAGGACAAATGATGCCAGTGGATGCTCTGATTGAGTAAAAGCTTTTCCTTCCCCCTTTGCTTATGTTAGTTGTGGGATTTCCATATGTGGCCTTTATTACATGAAACAACTTTCCTTTTTTTTTCCTAGTTTTTGAAAATATTTGTTTTAGAATAACATTTTTTGTTAATTAAATGTCACTGCTGCTCATCAGAATGATGATGTAATTTCACTCTACATTCTGATAATATGCAACATGTTGACTGATTTTCACATTTGACCACTTTTTGTATGGTGGTCAATTCCCCTTTATTACCGTGTCAGACCCTCTCAATGTACACTTCCCTTCAGTCCTTTCATATTCACAAGGGATATTGGTCTTTAGTTGTAAATGTTTATGGTGCTGATGCTATAGGCTGGTGTTGGAGTGCTTTATTAACATATGTAAATACTCTGGGTTTGATCCCTAGCATCATCAAAAAGTCATATCTTCTGCTGTGTCTTTAACTGGCACTGCTATCTGAAAAGTACTAGACTTACATGATTTTGGGACAGACTGGTCTTCAGTTTTGAAAGACTTTACATCAGATGGCTATTCTTTAAAGTTTGGGAGGCAACATAGGCAATTTGCTGTTGCTCTTGGCTGTCAAGCAGAACTGGATAAGACCTGATTGCTGAAGGCACTCCACACTTGAGTTATAAGATATATAAAAATCAAGGTGGGATTTTTTCAATATCTGAAAACACTTTGCTGGAGTTTTTATTTTGCCCACACTTTGCTCTCTGGACCTCAGTGAACAATTATGCACAATTTTAATTGCTATAAAACTCTTAAGTACTTTCATATTTATTTGGGATATGGGTTTCTAGTTTTATACTTTATGGTATGTAAAAAGTAAAAAGGAAAGTTGTTTTAAGTAACAAAGGCTATATATGAAAATCCCACAGTATACCATATAAATATATCCTGATGGTACATACATACTCACACACATACACACACACACACACACACACATTTCTGGCTGTCTGTGTGTTTCCTGTATGTATATGACCTCAAGGTTGACCAGTTGGTATTGGATACTAGCTGGAGGGTTTTACTTGGAGAAGGCTATTTCTTCCACGCTCAGCTCTCCCCAGCTGTCTGTAGTCCCTTTTGTAGGGTTGAGGCCACGCGAACTTTCTCACCCCCGTGTTAGCATGCTCATCGATGCTGCTGTCATCATCCTTCTCCATCATTGTTCCTGTCTTGTTTAGGCCCTTATGTTAGTTGCTTCATGGGTGTAGTGTCCCCCACAATTCTAAGATACACAATCCCACAGCAAACTTTCTGTTCCTCTGGTTCTTACTATATCCCTCCCCTCCCCCCCCCATGATCCCTTAGCCTTAGGTGCAGGAGTCGATACACATCATTTAAAAAAAAATGGTCTTTAAAAAGAAGATACTTATTTGAGCTTATGAAAACCCTAAATAATGGAAAATATAGAAACAAAACACAATGGCTACGTTGTATGTGAACACAAGAAGTGAAAATATTTGAATTATTTAACTGGAGCTAATAAGCTTCAGGTGAGGCATGGCACTCAGCAGGAACCTGGGAAGCACTTGGCATGGAATACTTGAAGTCATTTCAGTGCATAAATATGTTTTGAATGTGGACTGGGTGCTAGACCCCAGGGCTTTGGTGACAGATAAGCATGGAGATGAGCACAAAGCCTGGCAGAAGCCATTGGCAAGAGCCTCTAGAAACTGGAGTTCAGTACAGTATGTGTTTGTGATTGTTATGAAAGCATCCTCTTGGGGACATCTGGCCCCTGAAATGGGGTGGAACTTCCAGGGAAGGCTTCAGGGAGAAGGTTTACACCCACTCTCAACGAGGAATGGGTTGGTAAGGAAGAGTGGGAGGATTGTGAGACACAGACCCCAGAGACAATTGGAATAGCCTGCGCAGTCGTCTGGAGTGCCAAGCAAGTGTGAGGTCCTGGAGACATGAGTTTTCTGTGTGCTGGAAATATGACCTGTGTTTGGATACATGCCATAAATGTAAACAGCCACTGTGTCATACTAAAATTTTTGAAGGTGGGCATATATACAAATGGTTATAGATCATTTTATAATGGGTTGGTCTTTTTAAAATGTGAAACCACAAAAGCATTGGGGAATATATAAAGCTAGAGGAAAAGGATCTGAGCAATGGTCCAGCAGGTAAAGGTGATGATCAAAATTTGATCCCTAGGACCCACATGATTGAAGGAGGGAACTGATCCCCACAAGCTGTCCTATGACCTCCACACTCCTGCTGTGGCATGCAAGCATATGCACACACACACACACACACACATACACACACACACACACATAACTGCAATAAAAACAAAAATATTTCTGGCCCTGCTAAGGTATTTGATGACCTCAAGCCAAGTCTTTCACCTAGATGAGGTGCACTGAGTGCCAAAAATACAGCCCAAAAGTCTGAAGAGAATGCATCATCGTTGGAGACCTTGGGCTTCCAGTCACGCCCGTCTCCTTGCTGACACCCAGCCTACAGGAGTCTCTGAAGCAGCCGCCTTTGGGGGGAGTTCCTGATGAATGTCAGTCTCTTGTTTGCTTGCCATTTTTCTCTCTTTAGCGTGCCGTACATAGATTTTTTTATGTGCCCCTATTTCACCCACATAACTCTTTTGTTGCCATGGAAATCAGCTTCAATTTTCTCCCATTCTGGCAATTGTGATTTTATAGTCTCCTTCCTTCACAAAGATAAGCCGCCTCAGATTTATTTCATGTGGATGCCAGAATTTGACCTCGTTTGAGACACAGCCAACCTTTATCTCAAGACAAGGTGGCAGTTATTTGCTGTAACCGATGTCATTTTGATTGCCGCCTCTGAGATCAGTTCCCAACTAAATTTTTTTCTGGCTTTTGCATACCTTTACTAGCATTTGGCCAAGGGCTAGAGTTTGGCAAGCTTGTGAGATTAAACTCTAGGTGGGCTTATGAGCAAAGATGTGAGAAACTAGCTTGGATCAGGCAGCTGAAAGCATAGTAGTCTAGTCACAGCCCAGCTCGGGCTTTCTTGCCCAGGTCATATTACTTATTAATTTAATATTTATTACTAGTTGTGTGTTGGGGGGTATTTACATAATTATAGATCTTTGTATAGTAAAGAAGAGGTTGCTGGACCTTCTGAAATTGGGGTTATAGGTAGTTGTGAGCTACCCAAAACGGTGCTGGGAACTAAACTCAGGTCCTCTGCAAAAGCAGCAAATGCCTTTTAACTGCTAAGCTATCTCACCAGTCCCATTAGCTCTATTTAAATATCAACTTCCCCACACCTTACATCAAGAGATGGCCTTGATTTCTAAAACTTCTTCAACTGGGGCAGAATGTTAAAATGATAAATGCATAAGAACTTGGTTAAAGTAGGAAAGTTATTTTGATTTGAGATACTTTTTTGATTCAAACTATAAAAAACCTATGATAATGAAGACTGTTGTTACTGTCTAATATCTGGTTGTCACACTAACGATTTCAAATAAAGTGTGATTAGCTCAGTGCATTCTGTTATTTTCCTGTTTATGGCACATATGTGCTGTGTGTTGTCTAGTCACCCATCTATTCACCCTGTGTTTTCTTACAAAGGTTTTGTGTTTTAGGACATACCAACCCACCAGACTGCCTGGGTTTTCCTTGCCCTGGCATTTTTTTAAAAAAGAATTTTAATCAATAAAATATGGAATCGTAACATTCTGTACGGCACAAACCTGAAGGGAGTAATACATATAGTAATTTGGTAATGGCAATTATGTGATTATATGAGAGATACTGACCATGCCAGTTATAGATTGACAGATAGGAATGCAGATGAAGGCATCAGGGTGTGGTCCTGCTACATCCAGCTTGGGGTCTACACTAGATCATGATCGAGGATTTATTGGGTGCAGTGACCTTGAAGATCTTCTCCAAGGACATTCTGTTATGTGAAGTCCAAGATAGGTGTAGGACTGTTGGTGTGTATACAGGGGTCAAGGCTCTGTGTGGAAAGGTCGGTGAGCCCTATCATGAGCAATATACAATGTGCAATTTGTATTATTGAGAGGGGATAAGGAGATTTGTTCTTCAGAGTGCTAAACATGACGAACAGAAACCAGCTTGAGGTGCCTAGTGCTAAATAGTGCTTCTGTTGTTAGAATACGAAAGGACATCTCATGGAGCCTATGCCAAGGAAGCTATGGGGTTGCGGTTTAGATGTGAAATGTCCCGCAAAAGCCCTTGTGTTAGAACACATGGTCTCCAGCACTCGGTGTTTTTTTGGAATATTTAGAAAGGACAGCCTTGGTGGGAGAGGTAAGTCACTGGTATAGGGTGTGACTTCGAGTCCTCTAGCCTGGACCCACTTCCTCTCCTCTCTCTGTTCTCCCTTCTTTATGTAAAATATTTATTTCACTGGGCTGGAGAGATAGCTCGGTGTTTAAGAGCACATACTGCTCTTGCAGGGGACCTGAGTTTGGTTCCTAGCATCTATGTTGGGAATTTCCAAATCACCTGAAACTCCAGTTGCAGAGGGCCTTTACAGGCATGGGAATCTGCACTCATGTGCATATATGCACGTAATTTTTTTAAAAAAATCTTTACAACAAAATATTTATATATTTCTCTCTTGCTCACGCTCTCTCTCTCTCTCTGTCCTGAGTGTATGTGTGTGAGTGCTGAGATCTGAACTTGAGCCTTCCGCAAGAGCAGCAAAAAATTCTTAACCACTGAGCCATCTTCCCAACACCCCATGCTTTTTCGCAAGGATACAATGAACGAGGCACCTCGTGCTCTCATCACTGCGCTTTCCCCACCAGAAAGGACTGCATCCCTTATTAAACTTAAGCTGATCCTCATTAAGTTCTTAGTCACTGCAATAAGAAAATAGCCAATACAGTTGCAAACTCAAAAAGTACACGCAAGCAAGAAATTGTTAAGAGCTCAAAGCATCTCCTCCCTGAGCCTCTTCCGGTGTCTAGGTTTCTCCGTCTGACTCATCCATTCTTCTCAGGGATGGGCCTGCTGTGTTAGAGTTCTTAGTGCACAGTTTATAACTCCCTCAGGAGAGTTTCAAACACGAAACTTACAAGTTCCTGCAGGAGAGAATGACATTAGCTTGGCCAGACCAGCCATAGTTAAATGTTCAGTCCCACTGAATGATCAAGGTCCTAGAAGCCTCTTTGACTCTTTGGGTGAAGGGAGAGAATGTGGTAGGCTATAGACGTTTCTAGGATTGGGGAATTTCATTGCCAGGATAAGGGGAGCTAAGCAACCTTTGAAAGACAACGGGGCTGTCATTTCAGATCATTTGTATTCTGAATGCAGTACCTGCGGTGAATATATTGCTAATATCAATACGTGCGAAGGGTAAAGCATAAAAGATACAAAGAAAACCCTCCAGAAGCCGCCCCCTCCACCACATCACACAGTCTTTTAGTCATCTTTATTCACTGAAATATTCAGGGAAACATAATATAGTGAAGGCTTTATACTGGGCATAGCAAGCGGTAAGGGCAGAGCAGGTGCTCTCCTGCTTCTGCGACACAATGGTGGAAGTATTTTCTAAAGAGGCATTTAGAGAAATATTGCAGACCATTCACCTTCAGCTGAATTTGTTCTTCCACCAGATTTTGTAGATAAAAATTTGGCTGTAACCCAGATATATCCACTTGTTGGTACATTTGCTTATGATTGCTGTCGTAGATCACGGGCTGCTTGGGCTGGGGACTGAGTGGGCTGGATATAAATGGCCACACTATACCCTAACCCTAGCCCTAAATTGTATGCATATTTTGAGCTTTCTGCATGCTTTCTCCAGCTGTAATCATCTCTGGAAATGTGTTTTCAACTTATCATTTTGTAGAAGAAGAAGAAGGAAGAAGAAGAAAAAGAAGAAGGAGAAGGAGGAGGAGGAGAAGGAGGAAGAGGAGTCCCAAGAGAATTGCTTGGCTGCAGTCACAGTGTTAAAATTCTGATGAGTATTACAGGACTGTTCTTTAAACTATGTAATGATTGAATTATTTTGCATTGAGGCAAGAGTAAAGTCCAACAATGCACCAATGGTATAACCAAAGAGAAATACCAATGTATACCCTGAAATGAGTTATCTACTAAAATAGACACTAATGCCTACATATATATACATTTGGGGTTTGGGATGTTCTTGTTTTTTTCTGAGGTCCTGATGTGAATTCTTTCTTTGCATTCTCTGAAGTTTAAATATCTGCACTGATAGCTATAAACACTCTGTTTGAATTGGTGTAAGTATCCCAACAGTCCTGGTTAATTGTACTTTCATTTTCACCTCAAGATCTTAGAAAAACAAGAGCAACCCAAAGCCAGCAATAGATCCTGTTGTTTTGTTCAGTTTTCCAGTTCAGATCTTTCAACTGGAGAAGTAGCACAGTTCACACTCAGGGCCTTTAGTAACAAGGGTTTGCCGATTCTTGTAGTCACAGTGTTGTTTTTCTGACAGGTTTGTTTGCTCCTTGTTCTTTTGCTCCCATTTATATCATGAGTTTGCTGTTGTGCAGAGCAGGATATGATCAATTGCCAGCTGGTTCTCCTCTGTCCATCTATTCCTCCCATGATATTTATTCTTCCCTAAGCTCTTGTGATTGAGGCCATCTTTCTTCCTCCTCTGGTTAGTGTTCTCTTAAAATATTTCTACAATGCTGACTTTATGGTCCTGAATTCTTATCCTTCTGTGCTTGTCATGATTTTGTTTTTCTTTCTGCTGACTTTAAAAGGTAGACTGGATGGGTCTTGCAATCTTAGTTGGAAGTTATTTATTTTAAAGCTGTCTAATGTATCTTTCCATCTCTTCTTGCTTTTAGGTTTCTGCTCAGAGCTCTGAAATTACTCTGATATGTCTGATTTTTTATGTGTAGTGCTAATTTTCCCATATAGCCTTTCATATTGGGGAGTTTTGGTTCTACTAGCATAGAGGTTTTGTTTGTTTGTTTGTTTTTAGTGTGTCACAAAAGGTTTCTTTTCTGGTCTCCTTTAGGCTCTATGTGCTATTTGTGCTTGGATGTCTCCTTCCCTTCTAGATTTGGAAATTTTTTACAATATATTTTTACTGAATATATTTTTATGCTTTGAGTTTTATTTCAGAAATTTTTAATCATAATTTATTTATTTATTTATTTATTTATTACAGTTTATTCACTTTGTATCCCCGCATAAGCCACTCCCTCCTCCCCTCCCAGCCCCACCCTCTCTTCCTCTTTTTCTCGCTTGCCCCTCCCAAGTCCACTGATAGGGGAGGTCCTCCTCTCCTTCCTTCTGATCTTAGTCTATCAGATCCCATCAGGAATGGCTGCATTGTCATCTTCTGTGGCCTGGTAGGGCTGCTCTCCCCTCAGGGGGAGGTGATCTAAGAACAGGCCAATCAGATTATGTCAGAGGCAGTCCCTCTTCCCATTAGTATGTAACCCACTTGGATACTATGTTGTCATAGACTACATCTGTGCAGGGGTTCTAGGTTATCTCCATGCATGTTCCTTGGTTGGAATATGAGTTCCTGGGGAGACCCCTGTGTTCAAATTTTCTTGTTCTGTTGCTCTCCTTGTGGCACATATCCAAAAGGGGTTCAAGTACACAATAAAGACATTTGCTCAACCATGTTTGTAGCAGCTTTATTTGTAATAGTCAGAAGTTGGAAATAGCCCAGATGCCCCTCAACTGAAGAATGGATGCAGAAATTGTGGTACATCTACACAATGGAGTATTACTCTGCAATGAAAAATAAGGAAATCATGAAATTTGCAGGTAAATGGTGGGACTTGGAAAGGATCATCCTGAGTGAGCTGTCCCAGAAGCAGAAAGACACACACGGTATATACTCACTCATATAGACATATAACATAGGATAAACCTACTAAAACCCTAAACATCTAAAGAAACTAATCAAGAGAGCGGACCCTGACTAAAACGCTCAATCCCTATCCTGTAAGGCAAAGAGGATAGACATCAGAAGAAGGAAACAGGAAACAACCTAGGAACCTGCCACAGAGGGCCTCTGAAAGGCTCTGCCCTACAGACTATCAAAGCAGACACTGAGACTTAAGGCCAGCTGATGGGCAAAGTACATGGATTCTTAAGTAAGAAGTGGGAAATAGTAAGATCTGGAGAGGACAGGAACCCCACAATCATAATCGTTTTTATTTTTATTTATTTATTATTTAACTTTTATTAATTATACTTTATTCATTTTGTATCCCCCCATAAGCCCCTCCCTCCTCCCCTCCCGGTAACACCCTTCCCCCCCTTTCTGCATGCATGCCCCTCCCCAAGTCCACTGATAGGGGAGGTCCTCCTCTCCTTTCTGTTTCTGATCTTTTTTTTTTTTTCAATGCAGTTGATTCAGGAACCTTGAACAATCATCTGACCCTGGGGAAAGCCAGCCCACAGCTTAAATAGCCTCTGGGTAGCCAACCCCAGCGTGCCACGTGGGCAATGCAGATAGGTCTACATACAGGGAAGCAAGCCAGATCCTCAGCCTTAGCCAAATATAGAGTTGTTTGTGACAGAGAGCACTCACCATCGGGAAGGTGGAAGGTGGAAACCAGCTCCATCTTTAAGGTGCGGCATTATGCAGCTCTCTACAGTTCCCCCTTTTTGTTTTAGATGCATCAGGCAAGAGTAGAGGTCTGATCTCTGATATTAGAAATAAATTGGGACTTTGTACCGATGTTCGTTTAGGTGTCATCCACCCAAAGAGCATCAAACCCGTCCGATACCTTTTTCTCAGAGGTGGGACCTGGGGCATCAACCCGCATGCAATCAGACATGCTCTTCTCTGGGTCCAAAGCGGCTGACCCTGAGTGCAGTGCTTAGCCTCGCATCCTGAGCGTAACATTTTAGCTCCCATGCTTGGGGAGACTATCCTGCTTCAATGGCTGTAAAGGCCTGAATGGTCATGGCTGCATTATGCTGTTGTGAGACTCTAATCTTGCACAGGCAAACCAAGGAGACCAACACCAGAAGGCCTGCTAACGCTCCCATGCCCGCCCATTCCTTCAGATGATTCATGGCTGCAGCAATCCATGATGATAATCCTGTGGCTAGTCCTGCGTCCACTCTGGTAGAATTTACCGTGACAATGGCCACTCTCAGCTGCTCCATCGTAGTATCAATTTCTCCAGTCCAATTACCTAAAATATAGCTAGACAATTGTTTAGACAGACTTGCAGCACAGGAAAAATTCTCATGTTGTATGCTAGTGACACAAAGTCCAGCATACTTTCATTGACAGCCAAGTTGAGCGATTTGCCATAATCGTTTTTTTAAAAAAATATTTTATTTATTATGTATACAGTGTTCTGCCTACAGGCCAGAAGAGGGCACCAGATCGCATTATTGATGGTTGTGAGCCACCTTGTGGTTGCTGAGGATTGAACTCAGGATTTCTGGAAGAGCAACCGCTGTCCTTAACCTCTGAGCCATCTTTCCAGCCCATAATAATTTTTTTTTGTATTGGTGTCTATATATGGTATTTCCTCATCCTTGTCTTTCATTGATGTTCTTTCTTCTGCTTGATTTAGGTGGTTGGTGATGTTTCCCAGAATATTTTTATGTTTGTTTCATTGAGGTTTTCATTTCTAGTATTTTAGGTCTGTTGTTTTTGTTGGTTTCATTTTGTTTTGAAATTTCCACTATCCTTGTGGATTGTTTCATGGTTTTTCTGGCTGGTCTTCCACTCTGCTGTATTTCTTATTCATAACCTGAGCTGACTTCCTTCCTTTATCCATCTTCTTATTTGCTCTCTCTGTGAAGTCCTTGGCCAATTCTACAAGCTGACTTTTGAATTTTTTGTAGTGTAAACAATGTCACCATCCTTGGCTTTGCTAATTGAAGAGTCATGGTCTTTTGGGGGCTGCTCCTGGGCAGCTACAGTGGAATCTGTAACCTTCTCACTTTATTTCATTATATTGCTTTTCTATTTCTCTAACTCCTCCTCAGCTGTCCTATCTCCTCCTTTGTGATTTATTATGCTCATCTAATTTTTCTGTCTTTGGAATGGTCTAGTCATTGTGGAGTCTTCTCATTCACCATATCATGAGAAGGAAATCTCTCATCACCACCTTGCTCCCAAGCTGCATTTTCTTATTAATCTGAATATTTGGAATTCCAGAGAGGAGCTCCCAAGGCTCTGTCAGAACTCTGTGTAGAAGGCAGTATTGTGTAGAACTAAACAGCCAGGCACTAGTGGAGTTTTCTCAGAATGGATCCAAGAGATGCATTTTTTATAGAATTGGTTTCTCTAGGAAATTTATTTTATCACTGATGGCTAGTCTCAGTCTATCATGGCATTTGTATCATATAGCTGTAATGGGAATTATGAGAGATAATCTATATAAACTGACCTACCACTGGGTAAATTCTCTGTAGATATTTATAAATCATAATGATTGTTAATAATACAATAATTGTTACCAGTAGCTATTTTTAAGAAGAGAAGCAATTCTATAACAAGAATCTATATTGTACTGTGTTATTCTCTAACCACATGGCATTTTAATTTTTTTCTGCGTTCTGAAATAGTAACTCACTAACATAGCCTGAAGCTTCAAATATAACAAATGAACACTATGTAGAATATTTTTGAAAATCTAAACAACAGCCCCCAAATGTACAGTAAGAAGTATCCACAACAATAAAAAATTAAAATAGCCTCTCTGGCCAATTTGATGTGGCAAGGTTATTTCTGCATTTGTTACTGGAATTTTAAAAAGCAGTAATTTTAATTAAATGGAAAGAGAGTGGGGCATTCTGCAGAGAGCTCTGCTTGTCTACCAATGAGAAGAGGTCCTGTAATAGACACTCAGAGGTGATTTCGGGAAAACATGTCAGTGTGAGTTCATATTGTCCTTGGATTAGTCAGATGGTGTCCACAGTGGAGGCTCAACCCTCTCCAAATGAGATTCTCTGTGTACTGTTCCTGCTTAGGTTTTTCTCGCCTTTAAAATGGAGATAAAGACTATTTGTGGGAAGGTAGTGATAGCTAAATAACAGCCTACAGTCAGGAAGCCCTCAGTACCCACAGAGTCTCTAGCAACAGTAGGTTCTGTATTATAGGCTTCAATAGCCACAGATGGCAAACACTAAAAAATAAAATAAAAATAAAAATTGTTGTTGATGTATGGAACACAAACAGATTCATTATTATCATTGTTCCCAATATAACACAGCGTCAGAGGTCATATATATGTATATATATATATATATATATATATATATATATATATATATACTCATATATATATATGCTCATGTTGTGTGTAAATATTAAGCCATTTTATCTAAAGGACTTGAACATCCACAAATTATGCTATCAGTAGAAATTTCTGGGGAAGATTGTGCACTGGTGTCTCCATGAAAATACAGTCTTTTAGAACAAACATTTATATAAGAGATGAAAGTGATAGCACAAATCAGACCTTGATTCTTAGCTGCTTTTTGCACCTCAACAGTAATATGATATTTTCTTCCTAATATCTTAACCTCTTCACTAGAAAAATAAGACTGTCCCAGATCAATAGTTTCCACATCTTAACGTGCATCAAAATTGCCTGGAATGTTCATTAAATATATTTCTCAGTTTTAATCATAGCTTATGACTTAGCAATCTGCAAACTTGCATTTTAACACAGTCTGAGAAAATCTGTTGTAATGTTGATGATATTGGTACAAAGACTTGCCTGGACTACAACATTTTTGGTTTTGTTGTTAATGTGTTTCAGGAGATCCCCCCCCCCTTTTCCCTTATCGTTTCAATGTAAGGGCTTAGAGAATTGGTCATGATAGGACCACTGCACTCATGAACTCAACAGCAGCTTGGTTGCCTGGACAAGACCTGTACAAGATGAAGCCTGCCAACATCCCTGCATGGAAAAGGGAGGGGCTCATGAGGCCCCACCCCTTGCTGAGGTGCTGTTGACAGGTAATGATTTTAGGAGGAAGAGGAATCAGTATTCTTCAAGAGTGTATTCCCATGCTACAGAGGATGGCCCCAAGAACAGTATAAACTGGACTCAGTGAGTTGTTGAAACAGAAAATGGAATAAAAGTTGGGGGGTGGTTGGAGTGGGAAGTGGATCTGGGAGGAATTAGGGAGAGGAGCAGAGGGTGAATGTGGTCAAAGTGCATTATATACATGTATGACTTTCTCAGAGAATCAATAAAAATATTTTATTAAAAAAGCTGAAAACCCCAATTCTGTTTCTGTCCCACAGTGAATTTTAATTAATTTTTATTTTGCTAATTTCAACACAATCTGTATGCATGTTAGCAGAATTTCTGTGTCTCTGCACTCCTGTACATCAGCCTCATGCTGAGTGCTGCAGGATTTAAATGCCAAGCACTACAATAGAGGCTCATTAACAATTAATTGCAAAGAAAAAAAAATGCAAAAATTGCCTTAAAAAGGTATGATTTTGAAAAATCTCTTAACATGATATTCAAATATCTTGTAAACTCATTGTCAAGGCTCTGACAGAGTGAGGTCAGTTGATCAAGGCAGATCAAATGATCAAATATGAGGAAATAATAGACTTCAAACAAGATGGCTTGAAATATGAAGGTAAACCAGCTCCTTGGAAGAATTAATAAGGCTCACAAACACTGCTTTAAAAGTTTGGTTAATTATAGATTTGTAAACTGTTGGTTATCTTGATTGTCAGCCTAATGGGATTTAGAATTACCATGGAAACAAACCTCTGGGTGTGTTTGTGAAAGAGCATCTAAATTAGGTTAATTGAAATGGCAAGAACCACCCTAAATGATGTCCACACTGTTTCATGGATTGGGAATCCCAGGCTGAATAAAAGGAAGGAAAGGAGCCAAATAGCATCATTCCTCTGTCTGCCTCCTAACTGTGATCATTATGTGACAGGCAGCCCCTACTTCCTGCCACCATCCCTTCCCAACACAATGAACTGTAACCTTAGATTTGAAGCAAAAATAAACTCTTCCTCCTGAGGCTGCTTTTGTCACAGTAACAGAACAAGAAGTTAATGCACAGATACTGTTTTACACAGTTAATACACATACACTCATGTTTTCACACATTCATATGCTATGCTTTCTTAGAAATGTTATGTCATTCTTACCTATAACCTAATTTATGCCTTAAAGTTTGAAAAAAGTTATTGTGTGTGGTTTTGGTGTTTCCTGTTTTGTTTTTTTGTTTTTTTTGTGCCTGAGATTGTTATGGCTTGTGTATAGAAGTTAGAAAATAACCTGTGGAAGTCAATTTTCTCTTTCTGTCATGAGGATCCTAGGAATTTACCTTAGGTTGTCAAGCTTGGTGGTCAATTACTTTTACCTGCTAAGCCCTCTTGCTAACCCCATGTCCTGGTTATTCTTAATGATAGTGCTCTGCTGTTGTGACCTAAATCTTGTTAAACACTGAACGCTAGATTCTTGAATTAAGAAGAATAGAGAGATAATTCATCAGTAAGTTAGACGATCAATACAAAGACTTTATGTCAACAGGACCTGAAGGAATCCAAATTGAAATAATGTACCTTATCTTACAAGCGCATCCAGTTTTCATATGTAGACTATAAATGGCCATCTTTTTTATAAAGCCCAGCGTTAAATGTTAACATTGTAACAGATGGTGAATAATATCTGTGGCTTGGTGGGACCTGGTCAAAGCCATATGTTCTGTGGGCAGCTTCATTTTCTTTTTTTTTTAATTCTTTATTAATTACATTTTATTCACTTTGTATCCCCCCTGTGGTTTCCTCCCTCCTCCTGTCCCAATCCCTCCCTTCCACCACCCTCTGCATGCATGCCCCTCCCCAAGTCCACTGATAGGGGAGGTCTTCTTTGCCTTCCTTCTGATCCTAGTCAATTAGGTCTCATCAGGAGTGGCTGCATTGTCTTCTTCTGTGGCCTGGTAATGCTGCTTCCCCCTCAGGGGGAGGTAATTAAAGAGCAGGCCAATCAGTTCATGTTAGAGACAGTCCCTGTTCCTATTACAATGAAACGCACTTGGATACTGAACTGCATGGGCTACATCTATGCAGGGGTCTTAGGTTATCTCCATGCATAGTCCTTGGTTGGAATATCAGTCTCAGGAAAGACCCCTGTGCTCAGATTTTTTGGTTCTGTTGCTCTCTTTGTGGAGTTCCTGTCCTCTCCAGATCTTACTGTTTCCCACTTCTTTCCTAAGATTCCCTGCATTCTGCCCAAAGGGTGCCCATTAAGTCTCAGCATATGCATTGATAGTCTGCAGGGCAGAGCCTTCCAGAAATCCTCTGTGTCAAGCTCCTGACTTGTTCCCTCTTTTCTCCTTCTTCTCGTATCCATCCTCTTTGCCTTTCTGGATAAGAATTGAGCATTTTAGCAAGAGTCCTCCCTCTTGATTAGTTTCTTTAGGTGTACAGATTTTAGTAGGTTTATCCTATATTATATGTCTATATGAGTGAGTATGTACCATGTGCATCTTTCTGCTTCTGGGATAGCTCACTCAGGATGATCTTTTCTAGATCCCACCATTTACCTGCAAATTTCATGATTTCCTTGTTTTTTATTGCTGAGTAATAGTCCATTGTGTAGATATAGCACAAGTTGTGCATCCATTCCTCCACTGAGGGGCATCTGGGCTGTTTCCAGCTTCTGGCTATTACAAATAAGGCTGCTACACACATGGTTGAGCAAATGTCCTTATTGTGTACTTGAGACTCTTTTGGGTATATGCCTAGGAGTGGTATAGCTGGATCTTGAGGAAGCGCTATTCCTAGTTGTCTGAGAAAGCACGAGATTGCTTTCCAGAGTGGTTGTACAAGTTTACATTCCCACCAGCAATGGGGGAGGGTTCCCCTTTCTCCACAACCTCTCCAGCATGCATTGTCTCTTGAGTTTTTTTTTTTTTCAATGCAGTTTATTCAGAAACCTTGAACAATCCTCGGACCCTGGGGAAAGCCAGCCCACAGCTTAAATAGCCTCTGGGTAGCCAACCCAGGCGTGCCACGTGGGCAATGCAGATAGGTCCACATACATGGAAGCAAGCCAGATCCTCAGCCTTAGCCAAATGTGGAATTGTTCGTGACAGAGAGCACTCACCATCGGGAAGGTGGAAGGCGGAAACCAGCTCCATCTTTAAGGCATAGCATTCTGCAGCTCTCTACAGTTCCCCCTTTTTGTTTTAGATGCATCAGGCAAGAGTAGAGGTCTGATCTCTGATATTAGAAATAAATTGGGACGAATGGGCGGGCATGGGATCATTAGCAGGCCTTCTGGTGTTGGTCTCCTTGGTTTGCCTGTGGTATATATGCAAGATTAGAGTCTCACAACAGTGTGATGCAGCCTTGATCATTCAGGCCTTTACAGCCATTGAAGCAGGACATTCTCCCCAAGCATGGTTGGATACCATAAAAAGCTAAAATGTTACGCTCAGGATGCGAGGCTAAGCACTGCACTCAGGGTCAGCCCCATTGGACCCAGAGAAGAGCATGTCTGGTTGCATGCGGGTTGATGCCCCAGGTCCCGCCTCTGAGAAAAAGGTGTCGGACGGGTCTGATGCTCTTTGGGTGGATGACACCCAAACGAACATCGGTACAAAGTCCCAATTTATTTCTAATATCAGAGTTTTTGATCTTAGCCATTCTGATGGGTGTAAGGTGAAATCTTAGGGTCATTTTGATTTGCATTTCCCTGATGGCTAATGAGGTTGAGCATTTCTTTCCCTTTTTCTTTTTAGAGATCATTTTGTTTTTATTAATTACACTTTACTCATTTTGTATCCCCCTATAAGCCCCTCCCTCCTCCCCTCCCGATCCCACCCTCCCTCCCCTTCTGCATGCATGCCACTCCCCAAGTCCACTGATAGGGGAGGTTCTCCTCTCCTTTCTGATCTTAGTCTATCAGTTCACATCAAAAGTGGCTGCATTGTCCTCTACTGTGGCCCAGTAAGGCTGCTTCCCCCACAGGGGGAGGTGATCAAGGAGCAGGCAATCAGATTATGTCAGAGGCAGTCCCTCTTCCCATTACTATGTAACCCTCTTGGACACTGAACTGCCATGGGCTACATCTGTGCAGGGGTTCTAGGTTATCTCCATGAATAGTCCTTGGTTGGAGTTTGAGTCTCTGGGAAGTTCCCTGTGTTCAAATTTTCTTGTTCTGTTGCTCTCCTTGTGGAGACCCTGTCCTCTCCAGCTCTTACTATTTCCCACTTCTTACATAAAATTCCATTCACTCTGCCCAACAGTTGACCATCGGGTTCAGCATCTGCTTTGATAGTCTGTAGGGCAGAGGCTTTCAGAGGCCCTCTGTGGTAGGTTCCTAGTTTGTTTCCTGTTTTCTTCTTCTGATGTCCATCCTCTTTGCCTTTCAGGATGAGGATTGACCGTTTTAGTTAGGGTCCTCTCTCTTGCTTAGTTTCTTTAGATGCACAGATTTTAGTGGGTTTGTCCTATGTTGTATGTTTATATGAGTGAGTATATACCGTGTGTGGTGTGTGTCTTTTTGCTTTTGGGACAACACACTCAGGATGATCCTTTCCAGGTCCCACCATTTACCTGCAAATTTCATGATTTCCTTATTTTTCATTGCTGAGTAATACTCCATTGTCTAGATGTACCACAGTTTCTGCATCCATTCTTCAGTTGAGGGGCATCTGGGTTGTTTCCAGCTTGTGGCTATTACAAATAAAGCTGCTACAAACATGGTTGAGCAAATGTCCTTTTTGTGTACTTGAGCCTCTTTTGGATATATGCCCAGGAGTGGTCTGGCTGGATCTTGGGGAAGCGCTATTCCTAGTTGTCTGAGAAAGCGCCAGATTGATTTCCAGAGTGGCTGTACAAGTTTACATTCCCACCAGCAGTGGAGGAGGGTTCCCCTTTCTCCACAACCTCTCCAGCATGTGTTGTCACTTGAGTTTTTGATCTTGGCCATTCTCATGGGAGTAAGGTGAAATCTCAGGGTTGTTTTGATTTGCATTTCCCTAATGGCTAATGAGGTTGAACATTTCTTTAAGTGCTTCTCTGTCATTCGATATTCCTCTCCAGAGAATTCTCTGTTTAGCTCTGTTCCCTATTTTTTAAGTGGATTACTTGGTTTGCTACTTTTCAGCTTCTTTAGTTCTTTATATATACTGGATATGAGTCCTCTGTCAGATAAAGGGTTGGTGAAGATTCTTTGCCAATCTGTAGGCAGTCGCTTTGTTTTGTTTAAGTGTTTCTCTTCCATTTGATATTCCTCTATTGAGAATTCTCTGTTCAGCTCTGTACTCCATTTTTAAATTAGATTACTTGAGTTTTTGCTGTTTAACTTCTTTCATTCTTTATATATACTGAATATTAGTCCTCTTCAGATATAGGGTTGGGGAAGATCCTTTCCCAATTTGTAGGCTGTCACTTTGTTCTGAGGACAGTGTCCTTTGCTTTACAGAAGCTTTTCAGTTTCATGAGGTCCTATTTATTGATTGTTGCTCTTAGAGCCTGTGCTGTTGGTGTTCTGTTCAGGAAGTTGTCTCTTGTGCCAATGAGTTCAAGGTTCTTCCTCACTTTTTCTTCTAAGCAGTTTAGTGTGTCTGGTTTTATGTTGAGGTCTTTCATCCATTTGGACCTTATTTTTGTGCAGGGTGATAAGTATGGATCTATTTGCATTTTTCTACATGTAGACATCCAGTTAGACCAGCACCATTTGTTGAAGATGCTGTTTTTTTTCCATTGAATGGTTTTGGCATCTTTGTCAAAAACCAGGTGTCCATAAGTGTGTGGATTTATGTCAGGGTCTTCTATTTGATTCCATTGATCCAGCAGTCTATTTCTATGCCAGTACCATGCAGTTTTTAGTATTGTTGCCCTATATTACAGCTTGAGATCAGGGATGGAGATACCTCCTGAAGATCTCTTACTGTAGAGAATTGTTTTAGCAATTCTGGTTTTCTTATTGTTCCATATGAAGGTGATAATTTTTCTTTCCAGGTCTGTAAAGAATTGTGTTGGCAATTTGATGGGAATTGCATTGAATCTGTAGATTGCTTTTGGTAAGATGGCCATTTTTACTATTTTAATCCTGCCAAGCCATGAGCATGGGAGATCTTTCCATCTTATAATATCTTCTTCTAATTCTTTCTTCAGAGACTGGAACTTTTTTTCATACAAGTCTTTGACTTGCTTGGTTAGGTTCACACCAAGGTAATTTATGTCCTTTGTGGCTATTGTGAATCATGTTGTTTCCCTAATTTCTTTCTTGGGCCTTTTGTCTTTTGTATACAGAAGGGCTACTGATTTTTTTTGAGTTAATTTTGTATCCAGCCACTTTGTTGAAGGTGTTAATCAGCTGTAGGAGTTCCCTGGTAGAATTTTTGGGGTCACTCATGTATACTATCATATCATCTGCAAATAGTGGTACTTTGACTTCTTCCTTTCCAATTTGTATCCCCTTGATCTCCTTCAATTGTCTTATTGCTCTAGCAAGGACTTCAAGAACAATGTTGAAGAGATATGGAGAGAATGGGCAGCCTTGCCTTGTCCCTGATTTCAGTGGGAATGATTTAAGTTTCTCTACGCTGAGTTTGATATTGGCTATAGGTTTGCTGTATATTGCCTTTACTATGTTCAAGTATGTGCCATATATCCCTGATCTCTCCAAGACTTTAAACATGAATGGATGTTGGATTTTGTCAAATGCCTTTTCAGCATCTTAGGAGATGATCATGTGGTTTTTCTCCTTCAGTTTGTTTATGTGGTGGATCACATTGATGGATTTCCATGTATTGAACCACCCCTATATGCCTGGGACAAAGCCTTCTTGGTCGTAGTGGATGATATCTTTGATGTGTTCTTGGATTCAGTTTGCAAGTATTTTGTTGAGTATTTTTGCATCAATGTTCATAAGGGAGATTGGCCTGAAGTTCTCTTTCTTTGTTGGGTCTTTGTGAGGTTTAGGTACCAAGGTGACTGTGGCTTCATAGAATGAGTTTGGTAGTGTTCCTTCTGTTTCTATTTTGTGGAATAGTTTGAAGAGTATTGGTGTTAGCTCTTCTTTGAAGGTCTGGTAAAATTCTGTGCTGAAACCTTCTGGCCCTGGGCTTTTCGTGCACGATAGATTTTTGATGACAGCTTCTATTTCCTTAGGGGATATAGGATTATTTAATTGGCTTACCTGGTCTTGATTCAGCTTTGGCATGTAGAATCGGTCAAGAAAATTGTCCATTTCATTTAGATTTTCAAATTTTGTGGCATATAGACTTTGGAAGTAAGACCTAATTATTGTTTGGATTTCTTCAGTGTCTGTGGTTATGTCCTCTTTTCGTTTCTGATTTTGTTGATTTGGATAGTTTCTCTCTGCCTTTTAGTAAGTTTGGCTAAGGGTTTGTCTATCTTGTTGATTTTCTCAAAGAACCATCTCTTGGTTTCATTGATTCTTTGCATTGTTTTATTTGTTTCTAATTTATTGATTCCAGCCCTAAGTTTGATTATTTCCAGCTGTCTACTCCTCTTTGGTGTGTCTGCTTGTTTTTTTGTTTGTTTGTTTGTTTTTGTTTGTTTGTTTGTTTTTTCCTAGTGCTTTTAGTGAGCCATTAAGTTGCTTGTATGAGATGTTTCAAATTTCTTCTTGAAGGCACTTAGTGCTATGAACTTTCCTCTTAGCACTGCTTTTATTGTTTCCCATAAGTTTGGGTATGTTGTGCCTTCATTTTCATTGAATTCTAGGAAGACTTTAATTTCTTTATTTCTTCTCTGACCCAGCTGTCATTTAGTAGCAAGTTGTTCACTTTCCATGTGTGTGTAGGCCTTTTGCTATTTTTGTCATTGAGGTGCAGCTTTAGTCCATGGTGATAAGATAGGATACAAGGGATTATTTCAATCTTCTTGTATTTGTTGAGGCTTTCTTTGTGACCAACTATATGGTCTATTTTGGAGAAGGTTCCATGAAGTGCTGAGAAGAAGATAAATACTTTTGTGTTTCGGTGAAAGATTCTGTAGATGTCCGTGAGGTCCATTTGATTCATGACCTCTGTCAGAGTTATTGTTTCTTTGTTTAATTTCTGTTTTGTTGACCAGTCCTTTGTTGAGAGTGAGGTGTTGAAGTCTCCCACTATTAATGTGTGGGGGTCTATGTGTGGTTTAAATTTTATTAAAGTTTCTTTTACAAATGTGGGTGCCCTTGAATTTGGGGCATAGAAGTTCAGGATTGTGATATCTTCCTGGTGGATTTTTCCCTTGATGAGTATGAAGTGTCCTTCTCTACCTCTTTTGATTAATTTTTATTGAAAATCTATTGTATTAGATATTAGAATGGCTACTCCTGCTTGCTTCTTGGGTCCATTTGCTTAGAAAACTGTCTTCCAGCCCTTTACTCTCAGGGAATGTCTATCTTTGTGATTTAGGTGTGTTTCTTGTATGCAACAGATTATTGGGTCTTGTTTATGCATCCATTCTGTTAGTCTGTGTCTTTTTATTGGAGAATTGAGTCCATTGATGTTGAGGGAGATTAATGATCAGTGGCTATTAGATGCTTTGATGTTGATATTGGCTATGGTAGTGTGTTGGTGTGTTTGGCTACTTTCTGTTTTGCTGTAGTGAGGTTATTTATTTCCTGTGTTTTCTTGAAAGTAGTTCGTTTTCTTGGGTTGTATTTTACCTTCTAGTATCTTCTATAATGTTAGATTTGTGTGTAGGTATTGTTGAAATTTGTTTTTTGTCGTTGAATATCTTGTTTTCTCCGTCTATGAGGTCTATGAGGACTGACTGTTTTGCTGGGCACAGTAGCCTAGGCTGACATCTGTGTTCTCTTAAGGTCTGCATGATATCCGTCTAGGCTCTTCTGCCTTTCATAGTTTCTGTTGAGAAGTCAGGTGTGATTCTGATGGGTTTGCCATTATATGTTACTTGGCCTTTTTCTCTTTCATTTTTAGTATTTTTTCTTTGTTCTGCATACTTACTGTTTTGATTATTATGTGGCAGGAGGATTTTCTTTTCTGGTCTAATTTATTAGGTGTTCTGTAGGCCTCTTGTATTCTTACAGGCCTCCCCTTTAAGTTGGGGAAATTTTCTTCAATGATTTTGTTGAAAATATTTTCTGGGACTTGGAGGAGAGAATCTTCTTTTTCCTCTATTCCTATTATTTTTAGGTTTTGACTTTTTATGTTGTCTTGGATTTCTTGGATGGTTTGTGTCAGGAATTTTTAGATTTATTATTTTCTTTGATGGATACATCGATTCCTTCCATTGTATCTTCCACACCTGAGATTCTTTCTTCCATCTCTTGTAGTCTGTTGGTTATGCTTACCTCTGTAGTTCCTGTTTTCTTTCTTAGGTTCTCCCTCTCCATGATTTCCTCCATTTTTTTCTTTAATTTTTCCAATTCTATTTTCAGATCTTGAGCCATTTTTTTGATTTCCTGTATTTTTCACCTGTCTGACTGTATTTTTCTTCAATTCCTTCAGCTGTTTGTTTGAACATTCCTCTGTTTCTTTTATTTCTTTCAGTAATTTAATCATTTCCTCTCTGAATGCCACAAACTGTTTGGCTGCATCTTACTCTATTTCTTTATGGATGACCATAATCCTTTTTATTATATCTTCCCTAAATTCTTTACGCATTTTATTTGCTTCCTTCGTTAACCTCTTCATAAGCATAGATGTTAAGGTCATCTTCTTGAATTTCACTTATGTTAGGGTGTCCAGGACTACCTGGATAACTGGGTTCTGGAGATGCCATATTGCTTTGCCTTTTGTTGGTTGTGCTTTTTCACTGGCTTCTACCCATCTCTGTGTCTCAGGTGTTGTCTGTTAATTTCTGGTGCCTGCTGGGCCCCAGGGTGGGGAGAATCCACTTGGCGGGGTCCTGAAGTTCTCCTCTGCTTTTTGGGTATGGTCAACTGAATGGTGGTGCTTCTCAGGAATTGTCACAGTTCACTTAATGTGTATGGACCTGTGTGGTAACTGTGGTATTCAGGAAGGCTCTCCTTTCATCAGGAGAGGTCCTGGTGATGGCTGCCCTTCTGCTGGGTTTCTTGCTCTGAATTTAGTGAGCAGCAGCTGTTGCTCTTAAGATGTAATTGTTGGGTGCAGCCCTCTTGAAGAACCAGGGATTCCCACAATTTTGTCAGTTTAGCTAGGGGTAACTGGTTGATCCTTGGAGCAGTACCTGAGGGCTGCTGTAATGGCTCTCTGGCTTTTGTAGGTCTGAAGATGCAGCTGTGTACCTCAGTACCCTAGCGGTACTCAATAATGGTGGGTGAGCACAGCGCTCATGCCTGCTCTAGAAGGCTAGAGCCTAGAGTTTGCGTAAATCCAGAAAGTCTTTTGGAGCTGGGTGTCCTGAGTGTTGGACCTCATGATCACCCTGCTGTGGGGCTTCCTCCTGACAGGGATACCCAGTCTTTGCTTTGGGGAGAGCTGTTCTGTCTGTGATGGCGAGTAGAACCCACAGGCACAGACTTATGTGGCTCCACCTTTCTGCCTTTCTGGGGATTGGGTTCCTGGGTGTCTGCTGAAACCAGGTAATTTTTCCTGACACCTTTTCAGAGTGGTGGTATCGGCTGAGTGCTCTGATATCAGACCAGCCGTTCCCCTCCCTGTGGGTTTGCACCCGACAGAGAAACTCAGTATCTGGTGCCCTGGGGCCCACAGTTCTATCTGGAGCAGCAAGTCAGGCGCACAGGCAGGGCTCTGTGCTGGTGCCTGGGTCCCTGGCTCTGGCTCTGGGCTGGCTCCTGGGCACCCGTGGAACCCCGAGTCTTTTCCAGGGAATGTCTGGGTAACCTAAGGTCGGTCCCAATTGTTTCCTGCACCATGGGTTATTTCTCGACTGGAAATCCTAGTTTCTGATGTTGTGGTGCCCACAGTTCAGTCTGGGACAGTGATTAGAGCACGCTGGCATGTGGCTCTGGGCTGGTGACCAAGCGCCTGGTGGAACCGGGATCTCTTCTGCAGTTTAGCTGGGTGAGTTGGAGCTGATTGAATCCCCCACTGTGGGATATCCTCTCACCTAGGAAACACAATCACTTGTGTTTTAGGGCTGTGAGTTCTGACTGCTGGTCACTGTGCCGATCCTGCTGTGCTGATGGTCAGAATGAGAGTAGTCCCGGTGCTGCCATCTTGCTGCCTCTGTTGCAGCTTCATTTTCTGATGGTTGGAATACCAAGGAGAGAAGGGTCTCTGGAAATTTTTTCCCAGAGGTTTCCTGGTATCATTTCCTGCAGCCTTGACTGTGACAGCTCTGTCTGTAACAACTATCATAGTAAAGTGAAGTCGAGTAGGAAACCCCTGAAAAGGCAGGCTGAGTGGTGTTCCCTTCACCTTGGAAGGAGTGGTTGAATCTGGTGTCTAGAGCTGTGTCTGCCCATGATTCTCTGCAGTACCCTGGGAGTAGTCAGGAAACTTTTCATGGTGAAATTAGCCAGCTCTCATTGACCAGATGCAGACATCATTTGCTATTGTCTGTTTACATGGCAGGTAATTATTCCTAGGAATTGAGGACATTTCTGCAGGTTTCCTATTTAAATGCTGTGTGCCTTTGAGAACTCATTTTCTTGGAGAACCAAACATCTTTAGCAATGTAAACCCAACTCACTACATAAAAGAGCTTCTGAGAAAGTTAAGGAAGAATTCTAAGTGAATTTTAGACAAGAATGTCAAACTGGGATCAAAATAAAACATCACATGGATAAGGAGGTGGGTAAGAGGGCTTGCTGTGCAAGCATGGAGATATGAGTTCAAATCCCTAGCACCTAGCTTGCCATGGCTTGGCATGCCTAGAGCCCTAGGATAGGAGTGGTTAAGTTAGAGGTATGTGGGTTTTGAGGCCAGTTAGCATAGACAAAAGGCCAAGCTTCAGGTTGAGTGAGAGACTGTGTCCCAAGGGCTTAGGGGAAAAAGTAATAGAGGAAGACACCCAACATCCTGTTTTAGCATTCACATGTGTATATAGAAACATACATACCTACACCCTCACATGTGTGCATGCCCTATAATACAGTGCCACACATATGCATACCACATGGACAACAAGCTATATATA
This sequence comes from Meriones unguiculatus, assembly GCF_030254825.1. Lineage (NCBI taxonomy): Eukaryota > Metazoa > Chordata > Mammalia > Rodentia > Muridae > Meriones > Meriones unguiculatus. Next base: position 14,509,702 of record NC_083359.1, read on the forward strand.
CACATCACACGCACACACACACACACACAAACACAATGGAAAATCACTAATATAGACCAGAGGTTTTGAGGAATAAAGAATGAAGATCTTGGTACAGATCTTGGTACAGCCAAGATTATAAACATACTGAGAGCAAGTCATGCCGTTGTATGAGTTACAGTGAGTGTGTCATTATTCCTGACATTAGGTAAAGATTTACACTCCAAAAGCCATGCACTAATATTTTACAAATGTGCACGCTGTGCCAGAACTGGAGATGTTTGCATACTGTGACTACTTGCAAATTTGGGTTCAATAATTCACTGTCTTTTTTTTTTCTATGCACATTGTTTCTATTTTTTGAGTCCCATGGACTCAATGGGGAGGAGATACAGAATTAGCCACAATGGATGGACTGTCTTCACCAAGGAGCCAGCACAGGACTCCACAGGTTGTTAATTGGGGTAATTAGCTAAGTAAGCTAATTCTAGATTTTCAGGGAAGATGAGGCCATTCATGTATAAGATATTACCTTTACATTTTGGTTATTAATAAGAGTTAAAGAAAAGAAGTAGGAAACAAAACAAAAGCAAGAGTTTTTGCCTCTCCCTGGACCAAGAAAATAAGTTCTCACTGTTGCAATTCAAAAGAGAGATGAGGGATGTGAGTTGTAACTTCACATGCCTACTGCCCGTTGAATGGAGTGGCAATAGGTAGCCTGAAAATTGTAACCGAATCTTCAAACTCAGACTGGAATACTCTAATATAAACAAATAGCTCAGACTGTTTGCAGACTTGATATGTAGCCCAGGGGGACCTTGAACTCCTGACCCTCAAGCCTCTACAACCTAAGTGCTGGGACTCAATCCCAGCACTAAGTGTGTGCACCAATCCACCCAAATGTTCTTTTTAACTTTTATTTTAAAATGATTTATTTATTTGTCTCTGTGTATGTGTGTCTGTGCCTGTGTGTGTCTGTGTGAGTGAACATTATCCATGCACAGGTTGAATATAGGGGTCCAAAGAGGGTGTCAGGTCATCCAGAGCTGGACTCACAGGTGGTTCTGATCTATTGGTGTGGAGGCTGGAATCATAACTGGAGTTCCCCCTGAAGAGTAGCAAGTTCTCTTCACCATTCAGCCATCTCTTTAGCCTCTGGAATTGCTTTTTTTATAAAACAAAAATGTGGGGTAGGGGGGGAGTGTTTTTTAAGAAAGAAGCAAAACCTACCGTCCTGCTTTGCTTTGAAGATGGACTGCATTGCTTGCATAAGGGGAGCACACTGCCAGTCTTATTCTATGATTTCTGGGGTGATCCTAATGATTCCCAGCTCCATGTGGGCCATTGATTTGTGCCTGGTGTAATACTGAGTGATTTGAATGCTGTTGCCTTCTTCATCACTCTCTATAAGCAACACAGCCAGAAGTGGTCTGTGCTGCCTGTGTCCATTGGCCTTGAGGATGTCTAGCCACCATTAACTACTCAACAAGTTAATTAATTCCCAATAGGACACTGATTTGTGCAGTTCCCTGTTTGACGTTTGTCAAGCCATTCTTGGCTCCCTCCCTTTTTTTTTTTAAGAGCAAAGTTTAGAGCTGGAGAGATAGCTCAGCAGTTAAGAGCCCTTGCTGCTCTTGCAGAGGACTTGAGTTCCCAGAATTAACACAGTAACTCACATCCTCCATTATTGCAGTTCTGGGGGATCTGATGCCCTCTCTTGCCTCCAGGAGCACTGTGTGCACTTGGTACACAGACACCCATATGGATAAACACCCACATACACAAAATAAAAATAAATAACAATAAAAATAAATCTCAAAAAGTGAAGAGCCAAGTTTAAAGCCCACTTGTTTTGAATCAGTTTCTTATTTTCCACTGCACAGTAAGTCCATCTTTATTGTGCTGGGTTGTCTCTCATGATCCCTCTTGTGCATTTTACCTGCTTCTCCCCTAGTTTCATCTTCCTCTTTCCTTGCACCTTTTGCAGCTTTAGGGGAAATTGTGTCCCTTTATTACTTAATATTGTTTTTCTAAAAGTCATCTTAGTTCTAGAGAAGGAACTCTATATAAATATTTATTGAAAGAATGAATCCTCCAGGTAAGGTAGATCTTATTAGCCTTACTTTATTATGGATGAATCAAAGACTCAGTAAATGACTCACAGCCACATTAAACAACAGACAGACTCATATAAAAAAAATCATAGGGCTAGCCCAGCTCTAACCTCATATTCATTATTAATTACAGCGTGGAGTCTCTATAATTCATCTCATCGTCTTCCACATCCCTCCCAGGTAGATTTCATTATTCCCACTTACATAAGGAATTCAGGCTATGTGAGAGCCTGGTAATTTATCTAAACTCATGCAAGTTCTGAGTAGTGGGTCCTGAAGTATGTTTGACCTCTGAACCCATGTTTTCTGTAGTGCGTGGTGCTGCCTAACATACTTAGCTGAATGCACGTGCATGTGTGTGTTTGAATAAAACTCCAAAGATTAATTACACAGTCTGGAATCCTGCCCAACCGCAGCTCAGCAGGCTTTTTCTCTCTGCATGCACCTAATCAGGGCAGAGAATGCTCTCTCTGCCAATGTTTCCCTCCCAAATGCCTTTGCCCACCATACGGATGTCTAAGTGTCACTCGCTTAGTCTTAGGCAAGACCTGTGGATAGTAATTAAGACTCATACATCACAGGTCAGTGAATCCTCAGTGTCACATAGCACCTGCCACAGGAACACTCAACTCCCATGGATGACTTGGAAATCACAGGCCAAGAAAACACTCCAGGCAGCTTCCTCAGCTCACCTCAGGTTGTGGCATCCTCAGTCACCCCACGACCCATATGCTAGGCAAGAACCTTTATAACTGTGCTGTCTAAAAAAAAAATTGCCTCTAAGGAGATTGTGTGAGGTTAGCCAAGTAAGTGTCAATGCCTTTCATTTGATTTAATTTGGTGGCATTTAACGACCCTTTAATAAATGCCAAGTTCGTTGCTAAGCACTTTATGTTTTAAATGCCATTTGATGCTCACAGCACCTCTGAGAACTAGGACACATGACTGCTCTTGTTCTATAGATGAAGGATCTGAGCCTTGAAGATACCCAGTATCTTGGGTCATGGTCATCCAGTTCATAGCAGTTAGAACCAGAGCCACTGCTCTTCTCAATGTTGTTTGTTTTATTTTATTTACTGCCAACTGTCTTACTCTGCTTTAACTGTGCCAGCCTGACACAGCCTAGAATCATCTGAGAAGGCACACTTTACATAACAGGAAATGAGAAAACTACTGAGTAAGGTTGGGGCGAGGCCATGGGAAGGGAAATACATGTACGAACAACTGACCTTAGTTAGTGTTCCAGTGCACTTTTTGTTCCTGTAATTAAACACTCTGGGGAGTGTTTATCTCCCACTTCCGGGAGGAAGGGTTTATTTCAGCTTACAGGTAGAGCCCATTCTTGAAGGAGGCCAGGACCACCTGTCCAGGGAATGGCACCACTCATAGTAGTCAGTTAAGTCTTTCCATATCATGTCTATATCAGTTCACAATTAAGACTGTTCCCCACAAGCATGCATATAGGACATGATGTGGCAGTCCCTGAATTGAGACTACCTTCTCCTGCATGGAAGTGAGTGACTGTGACTTCAGGTTCTCTGGATTATTGGTCTGTTCAGGGTGGATGAGACATGCAGTGGTTTGATTTTGTCTCCTTTAGCTAAACCTCACTCAGTCAACATTTGTGCTGTTCTCCTTCTGCCTGGGGGCTGCCTTCCAACAGCCCATGAAGTCTTGAGGGGCAGGAGAAGCATGCCTGGAATGGCCAGTGAGAACCTTACAAGGATCACACACCCCAGGAACAGTGGATTGCTAGTTCAACTTTAATAGTGTTCAAAGCTACCAGCAATGTCCAGCATTAATTGACCAGACTCATCTACAAATGTCCATTTCAGGTTATTCAGATGTCAGCTCACATAACACAACCTCTTCCTGGAAAAGACTTTGAAGTCCTAAACACTGCACTTCTTTTAAAATTCTCTGTCTCTCTCATTGGCTAGAGAATACCGTGTTTACCTGGTTGCTTGCTTCACTGTGGAATCTATCATGCAGTAACACCCCACATGGCATTGGTCCTCATCTTTCTATTGAAATGTGAGCTTCATGCACACACAATGCAGTGTTGTTCCCAGCACCTAAGTATACACCGCAGATGTACACTGAGAGATAGATTCATGGAGAGAGTATTCTGTGGCAGCACTAAAGCATTTTCTATGTTTTATTATTTTTTTTCATGTTGAATTTCATACTATGCTTCTCTGAATTGGGTCCTGCTACTAGCAGGGGGAAAACCCGAGGGTCAGAGAGGGAGGTAAGTGTTTGCAGCCTAACTTCAGTATAAAAGAAAAGCCAAGATTCAAACCTTCCTCTCTCTAAATCTGAAGCCAGATTCTTTCCTTTATTATCATGCAATGAGTTCACATTCTCTTTTCTTGGTCAAATGCAGCTGATTTCCTGTTGCCTTCCACATGTATTTTGAATAGAAAAGGATCCTAGAGACCACATGTCATGTTTTTTGTTTTGATTTGTTTTGTTTTTTGTGCCTCACGGACAGCCTGGCTTTATGCTTGGTGTAGAATGGAAAGCTTATGCCATCTCTGTGCTGACTGGCCCAGAGGAATTATTTTCTGTGGTTTTGATGCAAACTAACCATATCTCTTTCCTCTGGTAGAGAAACCTATATTGCTTAGGATTTTACATTACTCTTCCCATCCTTAGGGACCAAAAGCACGCTGTGTATCCTAAATACAAAAACTTGGCATCTCCAAGTCGACTAATTACAGGTGATACCTCCAAGGCCACAGAGAACAAGACCTCAGATTTAATTAAGCCAAGGCTGTAACAGTCTGTGGACAGCTGGTGATGAGGCAGAACATGCTGTCCTCGGTCACACTGGGGTGAGGCAGGAAGAAGCCTGTGGTGTCTCTAACTAAGACAGACAGAAGACATCTGGTGCTCATCTCTGAAGGTCACTCAATCTGGTCCCACTGTCCAAGGAGCTGGAAGATACTACTCTGGGGCCAGCAGGGGCCTCTTCGCTCATGTTCTCACAGTGTTCTTTGAAGTTCAGGATGAGAAAAGAGGATGGTGGGAGGTTATTTGCCTTTGCAGCTGCTATGAAGAATCCATTCTGTCACAGGAGACTGTGACAGCTCGTCCTTCAAGCTCTTTCCTCTCATAACCTTTGTATTGGTTACTTTTCTCATTTCTGGGACCAAATAACAGCCAAGAAGCAACTTAAGGAGAGAAGTATTGATTCAGGATCATGGTTTGAAAGTTTGTAGTCCTCCATGACAAGCAAGACATGGAGTTAAGACTGGTGCTCAGGAGAAACAGAAGAAAGTGAGGCTGCCTGCTCATGGTTCCAGGGACCAGAAAGCAGAAAAGGGATCATGTTGACATGCTGGTGCTCAGCTTGTGTGAACCAGTCAATGGATGGAGATTCCCATGAGCATGGTAAGCCTTCCCAGCCCCAGTTAATCCTATCTGGAAATGGCTATATGTGCACACACTTCATACAAACAGACACAAACAAACATACACATACGATATATACAAATACACAAACACACACATAGACACACAAAAACAGAAGCACATACACTCATATATACATTATACACACATGCACACACATGTCCATACGTTAACACAAGCATACACATGTACAGAGGTTCACACACAAGCACACATATAAGACACACAAGCCCAATCACAGGCATGAGCACACATACACATAAGGACATGCATTTCACTAATGCACTAAGGTACTTAATACTCCACAATCAAGTTAGCAATCCAACCATCATACTGATCCATTACACTTGTGCTTTATACAAACCTCTGGTTTCACTTAACATTTATGTTATCTACTGCGGGTTAAGCAAATAGCTATCCAAAAACCATGTTGCCATAGTCCTTATTGCCGTCATTGTAAGAAAAGCAGTCAACATGTCTGAGAACATCCTCTTGGTACACAGTATTTCCAGTGAACAAAATGCATATCTTCTAAAATCTTCAAACCCAAAATCAAGAGGATAAAATCATTACTGGATCTTTTTTATTGTACATAAAGAAGTTAAGGAAAAGACACATGATTCTTCAGTGTCAGTACAGGCCTATCATGGAAGTTAGTAAACTGAGGGCAGTGACAGCCAGACTTAAACTGAAGCATTACAGAGAGGCAGGATGCAGACTGGGGACCACATCTTCTGTCTATGGGACTGACCAGTCTGGTAAATTGATCATGAAACTACTCCATGTCAATCTCCAACACCGTCTCAACATACTCTCAACACAGCTGTCCATGCAACCATCCCAACCAGTCAGATTTCCACTGTTGTGGTTGTTGAGACTTCTGACCACTGGCAATGCTTAGAACAGGAAGCTTTACTTGAGAAGAAGGAGTACATAATATGGTTTTAAAAATATGTGACTAGGGAGGAGAGCTAGCTTGGTGAACACAATGCTTGTCTTATAAAGTATGAGGGCCTGAGTTCATTCGCTAGAACCCACATAAAAACCTGGGGACACACAGCTGGTCAAGGTGCAGAGAATAATAAATTGCAGAATGTTCATCCCTAAATTGGTCACCCACGAAGGCTCAGGAATCATTTATGAGGTGGGTAGAAAGACTGTGAGACGCAGAAGCAGTGGATGACTAGATCAAGCCAGAAAAATCCCAGATTGGAGTGGGTAGAAGGACAAGGTCAGGAAGTCTCATCCACAACTAAGGTGCTATTAGCAAGTGATGGTCACTGCTGTAAAAAGAGTTAGTTTACTTCAGGGATGTGGTCCGTGAGAGGCTATCCACCTCTTAGCAGTACTAAATGGGCTCTGTGGGTTTTAAGAAGAGAGAGAGAAGCTGAGAACACATGAAATTGAGGGGGAAGAGTCATAATAAATATAAGGGAGTAAATAGAAGGGTAAGGAATGGGAGGGGTCTGGTGAAGTAGTAGCACGAACGTCAAGGGAGTAGCCAACTGCTTTCTGATTGGATATAAAGTCTACCTCAAAACGTGAAACATTAACCTGGTACAATTGTCAGGGCAAGAACCTGTAGCTCATAGGCCCTGGGGAGAGCCTATTACTATTATTCTACTAAACTGTCCCATTGTTAAACTGAATCCTAGGGACTAGGTTAGTCTATCTCTCGATAAAGAGTCAGCTTTCTTTAAGTGTGTAGCCTGGTAAGTCCACCATGCTTAATGGAAAGCCACACATCCAAGCATACATTGGCAGCACCAATTAGACTTAACAGATGGAAAAAAAAAAGAGGGTACAAAGTTGGATAGGTAGGGAAAGGATGGATCTAGGAAGAGTTGGGGGTAAATATGATCGAAACGTATTTCACGAAATTTTGAGAATAAAATTATAATAAAGTTATAGGGTAAAGTGGAAAGGAAAAAGAAATAAATTGTCAGTCGTTAAAATTTTTTAAAAAGTGTAAAAAGGTGAATGGAGTGGTGTGTGCCTATAATCCTAGCAATGGCAAGATGCTTGGAATGTTCTATTCTTTTAGAAAACCTCTTAAATCCTTGGCTATATTCAGTCCCTAAAAGGGCATTCGTGGCACCTCTCTAAACTTATCCACTCTCCTCTTCAAGTCAGTGATATCTTCCTGCCTTTCCAAACACTCCTGCCTCAAGTGCTTTGCACTTTGGGGTATGTTTTTTTAAAGTTCTCTCTTATTTTTTTTGTGCTATTTTAGGTAGAGGCCATAAGTTGTCTTCTGATTCAAAGCCTTGTGTGAGTCTTTTGTGAAGACACAGTGAGGAAAAATTCACTTCTGCATGTTCCAAACCCAAAGCTGCAAAATCCCAGTTCTTGTAAACAGAACCTTGGCCTGGGTTTGCCTTCTCAAACTTGGTGGCTGTAAGCATTAGTGGAATGAGTAGGTTAGCATTCTGGAGTTGATTCACGCTATGAATAAAAGTCTGAGGGGTATTGTGTATGTTTATACACACACACACACACACACACACATATATATATATATATATATATGTGCTGTGTATATGTACCCAAAGGTGTGTACACCAGTGCAAGTACATAAGTACATACAGGAGCCCTAGGTTGATACTGTGATATCCTCCTCAATCACTTCTGCACCTTACTGTTTGAAGGTCTCTCCCTGAATCTGGAAATCACCAATACAGCTGGATTGGCTGGCCAGACAGATATATACCATAAGCACTGTAGCTACAGACAGATACATGCCACCATGTCTGGCTTTTAATGTAGGTACTGGGACTCAAACTCCTGTTGTCTGTGTGGCAGGCACTTTACCCAATGAGCAATCTTCCCATTCCTGGGCTGTGGACTCATGGACAGTGAGGCTGATCTACCACATCAGCTTCTGTATGCCCTTCAGCACCTGAAGCAACAAACACAGCCTTCTTGTCTTCTAGCTTGGTTGGTAGAACAGACTTAAAACGTCACCAAATTGCTTATTGGCATTTCTGAACAAGAACATTCTTCAGTGACTCAGCAAGCCAGAATTCAGAAGGATATCTGTGAGTTCAGCTTCTACTCATGATGTCCCATGACTCTCACTTCTGCTGTGAGTAACCTCATGGAAGCCCATAACCTCACAATAAACCAAAGCTGTGACCAAGGTATCCCACAGTGTAACAAAATGTGTGATTTCTTAGCTTAGTTATTGAAGCAACTCAACATCTTTCCTTTCTTCCTGGACCATTCTCTCTGGAGCAAGCCAGCCACTGTGCTGTGCAGACACTCAGGTGGGCCTGTAAAGACATCTGTTTGGAAAGGCTTCTCCACAACCTGTGCCAGTCATGTGCACAGGACGCTTTGGGAGCAGATTCATTCACAGTGAAGCCTTCAGATGTCGGTAACTCCACTTATGTGGCTGACAACAGCCAGAAAGGGGAAACTGTTGCTCTGAGTCACACCTGAGTGAGTGCCAGGCCCTTGAGAACCCTGAGAGGGAAATAAGCCTTCTAGCTGTAAGCTCTGGGAGTGGGTAACAGACAGAACAACACTGCTGTTTGGGGACTAAACCCTTTTCTCTTTCAGTAATACCCACCTCCCCTCGTTGCCATGATCCATGTGGCCCTGGCTGGCTGGCTCCTGCTCCCTTCTCTCACGCCCACCTCTTGAGAAACAGGGGTCTTTGAGGAGTGTTTGGGGGCTCAGTCCTTAGTAAAGTGCTTTCTGCCTAAACATGAGGTCCTGATTCAGATCCCTGACACCAATGCATAGAAAAAGAGAGAAAGATGGAGATGGAGAGAGAGAGAAAGATGTGTAGCAGTAGGTGCTTGTGACCCCAGCACTTGGGGACAGGGGCAAGTGTAAAAAGAAGATCCCTAGAGTTGCTGGTCTCTTTGTAAATCAATGAGCTTTTAGTTCAGTGTGAGACACTGTCTCAAAATATAAAGGCAGACAGTGACTGAAGAATATTCTCGATATTTACTTTTCTCTGACAACTCTCTCTGTTCTCAAAATATAAATCTACAGTAATTAAGCAATAGAGGCAGTAAAGTACTGACATAGAATCAACAGAACAGAAATAAAGTGAAAAAAATATAACATTCTATTTAGTGGGATTGTAAGAGCCAGAGCACCAGGGAGTTTGCCATGAGATTGTCTCCCAGTAATCTCAGAAGCTACAACCCATACAGTCTCACTGACATGACTGCCCAAACCTGAGCTGAACAAGGACATCAATAGATACACCAAGCAGATAGGGGAAAACCCCTGAGACCTGAATTCCGTACAAAGAGCTGTGGGCAACTGAAGAATGCTGAGAGCAGGAGAAACAGTCCTCCCCAGGGAAGAGCACATGATTGCTTATCCAACAGCAAATGGTCAGCAGCCCTGAAGAATTCTAAGTTCTTACTGCTATGGAATTGCATCATTGTGGTACCCACAGGCAAAGACACCCTTGTCTCAGGTTGTGAAACATGATCCTACTCCTTTTCAGTGGATTCTCACAGCCAGAGCATCAGCGTCCCCACCTCAGTTCTGCTCATATGTTGCTGCTTTCCACTGATGGCATTGGGGAAATAGCATGTTTACCTATTGGCAGAGCGCAGCTGAACAGATGGTAAACTTCCTGCATTCTGCCAACAAGAGTTAGGAGGAATAACTAGAATTCATTTGCCTGATACAAACTCAAGCCAGGGATTTAACTGAGAGTTGGCCAAAGTAAGCTAGTAGCCAATGACTGATTTGTAAGCTCCTAGGAAGGCCCTGGGTCTGCTGGATGGTCCTGACAGTCACCTCAGAGTAGAAGACGATACTCAGTGAGGATTACTGGTGCATCTGTCCCTACCCTGGTGTCCACCATCTCGCCTTTGATTTCCTTCTCTGCCTTTACTCATTCTTTTCTGGAGTGGGTATTTCAAGAATGCTTTTCAGGGCATTGTAGTTTTGTTCTGTTTTAGATTTTGTTTGTTTAGCAAGAGACATAAAAAAACAGGTGTACACACGAAACTTTTAGGGATATGGCACCATGTAATTTACAAAGCTGTCCCACAAATTAACGATGATCTGAGATGTTAAACCTCATCTAGGAAATGATAAGGATCCTAGGTGCTCAGGTCTCCTCTTCAGAGATCTTGATTCCCTAATTCTGGGGACACACTGTAATCTGTTTTTAAATGATCATTGTATGTGTATGATGTGGTGGCAGAAACATGCCACAGTTAACATGTAAAAGTCAGAAGACAGCTTTGTGGAGACAGTTCTCCCCTTATAACCTTGCATGGCTTCTAAGCATTGAGTTCACTTCACCAGTCTAGCACAGCAAGTGTCTTTACCCACTGAACCATCTTGTCAGCTCTGCCATCTGGTTTTATGGTATACTCAGAAACCACTCTAGTACAGTATTATGTTCATATGTATATTTGATACAGGGTTTTATGTAGATCGAGGTCTGGAACTCCAGAGGTAGGCTAAATGACCTTGGGTTTTCAAACTCCCTGATTTTACTTCTTGAGTCCTGGGACTACACCATCCTGCCCAGTTTATGTGGCGCTGGGGATTGAACCCAAAGCCTACTGCATGTTAGAGCAAGCACTGTACTGAGACATGTCTTCAGCCCAAGTAACTCATTCTTAAATCCAGCACCCAACCACACATTACTCAACTTCAAAATCTCTCAGAGTATTCTTGCAAACTGACTTTTGCTAATTTTTTCCTCATAATTATTGCATGTTTTTTGGCTAATATCAGCTGTCTCTATGACTTAGAGATAGACAAGGTCATATAAATTTCCTTCCTTGGATCATTATAATGAGCTGAAGGTATTGAGAAAGCAATTCACACTTGTCAACAATAAATTTAGGTCATGAGACATGTTTTGTTTTCAGTGCAAAACTCACTCCTGAAAGCCTTCAAGCTTGGGTCATAGGAACCTCTAACTCGGTTGAAGACAAGATGTACACATCTTCCATACCAGCACTTGAATTTCTGAATCCACAGCCCAGAAACCATGCTGAAGTGGGTCTGTGTCTAGGCCTATGCCAGGCTTCTGTAACTGCATACAGGACCTTGCTCATCTCTTATGATGGATGATTAACTAAGACTTCGATTTGGGTTAGAGACATGGGCAGCTTAATCTCATGTGAACACTTGGTGAATCTTTTAGACACTGTCCTTAGGCACTTAGATACTGTGTATGTTTTCAAATAAGATAATATTAGCAATACATCATAACTCTTCTTATGGCATAAATGAAAATGCATAACACGTGTTTTCAGAGCACACACTCTATACTGAAGTATCTTAAGGTAAATTACAGGTACCACAACAAGTGAAGGCTGCACAGGAATAATAAATTCAATCTTTGGTGGTGAAAATATTGGAGAACATTTAATGAGAATGTGCCAAATATTTGCACTTGAAATACCCAAAGTGAGAAAACTTAAAAATGGCTGTGTCAGCACTATCTTGCCCACACTTGCACTTCTAGAGTTAGATAAATTTAGATTTTTGGTACATCTTTTTTAAGTTGAAGATTCAAATAATTTTTTTTTTATTTTTGCTTTTCTGGAATTAGCTTTACACACCTAGCAAATAAAAGAGATTGGGCTAGATCATTTGTTTTTGCTTGTTTAGATTTTAACACTTGATTAATGTTGCCAACTCAACAAGATTTAGAGTCACCTAGGAGACAAAATCCTCTGGGTATGTCTGTCAAGGAGTGTCTATATTTAAGGTGGCAATAAATATGATCCTATGAGCAGGGGTTGTGTGGTGAATAAAAGGAAGAAGCAAGCAAAGCACCAACACTCATCTCTGTCTCTTTTTCCTGATTAGCAACCCAGCGTGACCAGCCTCACACTCACGCCTTCCCTACCAGGAGGGACTGGACCCTTGAACTGTGCGCTGTAATGAGCCTTTCCTTCAATAGGTTGCTTTTTCCAGATGTTTTATTGCAGGAATGAGAACAAAACTAACACAGGATGTTGTGGATTGGGTGTGACCTCCCTATTTCTCAGTGTGTGCACAGATGCGCACACAGAGGAATCTGTTCCTTACAGTAGGACAGTGGTTCTCAGCCTTCCTAATGCTGAGACACTTTATTACAGTTCCTTATGTTGTGGTGACCCCCACCCCCAACCCTGACATTATTTTGTTTCTGCTTCATAGCTACAATTTTACCACTGCTATGAATCTCTATGTAAATATCTGGTATGCAGGATATCTGATATGTGACCCTCCAAAAGGGTTACTACCAACCACTGTGATAAGGGATAAATTTCCAAATTAATGGAAAGATGCTGTCTACAGCTTAGAGAGTGTCTCGACTGGATGTGTAAGGCAGAATCCATTGACTAGGACTTTACTTTGTACTTCAACTCAGAATCATTACGATCATTTTAAATTACTTTTCATTTGATTAAGATAACTAATTGAAAATCAAGTAAAAATTCTTTTTCTATAAACACAATTACCTGAGTTTTGGGTCAGAATCTTCATGTATAAAAACAGACTCTACTCCACCTATGTTTGTGAACTAGGCATTCTCCCAACAGCAGAACCTGGTGTTTTCTGGTCCTGACCCAAGCCACCACTCATCCAGGAAATCTCGCATACCAGTTATTGTGTTTTCTTTGTAACACATGTGAACCTGATGAGTGTGTGGGCTCTACATGGGGCAATGCTGCCCAGTTGATGATGAAGAAGAGAAAACAGGCTGAGGATCACACCAATCATAGACTTAGGCCCTGACTCTGTGATTGATTGTGACTTGTGTGTGTGTGTGTGTGTGTGTGTGTGTGCAGGTATGTGCAAGTGCATGAGGGTGTACTCACCTGTCTGGAGACATGTAGAGGTCAGAATTGCATATCATGTGTCTTTCCCAATGGCTCCCCAGTTGACTGTTTAAGGCAGTCTCTCACTGGTCCTGGAACTCTCCATTTTGGCTGGCTGGCCAGCATAGCACCAGAATTCTACCTGTCTCCACATCCCCAGCACTGGTGTTAACATCGACTCCAGTCCTCATGCTTGCACAGCAAACACTTTGCCTACCAAGCCATCTTTGCAGCCCAAACCGTGGCCTTTGGCTAGCTGGTTAGTTACTCTAAGCTTCGGTTTCCATTTCTAAACTATTTATTATTTGTGATAAATCAGGTAGGAGAAAGTACTTACATGTAGTGAGTAGCCAGTCGACATAGTGCTCCCGTCTTGTGTCCGCCTATGGCTACGGGCCAAGAGAACCCTGCTCATAACCTGCTCATTCTTCTCTGTGAGTGATTCATGTAAAGACAATTTACATACTATACTACCCAGCTGTTCACAGTGTAAAATTCAGAGGTCATAAGTTTATTCACAGACGTGCACAAATGTTTCCAACATCTATGGGGAATATATTCTTCACCTCAGGAAAGAGAAAATCCTGGCTCTTCAGCCACCCCTTTCTTCTGATGCATATGAAGAGTATATTATTGCCTAATGGCTTCCTGAGCTTTGGGCTCAGGAAAGAGAAAATCCTGGCTCTTCAGCCACCCCTTTCTTCTGATGCATATGAAGAGTGTTTTATTGCCTAATGGCTTCCTGAGCTTTGGGCTGAATATCTTCCTATCAAAAGTCAGTGTTTCTGATAGCTGTGGCCAATGAATCACTTCCAGATTCATTCTCACACATCCACAAATATGTGAGTGGCTTAGAAATTACCCTTAGCTTTTCCTTGTATTTTTACTTATTTTTGTTTTTTACTAAGAAATCATTTATTTTTTTTATTTGACTTTTTATTCATTCTTTGTGAATTTCACATCATGCAACCCAGTCCTGCTCATCTCCCTGTCCCTTCATTCCCACCTTCACCCTTGAAACCTCCCCCTACAAAGAAAAAAAAAATATTTCATTGTGGAAGCTGTAGTGTGTCACAGTGTGTCCCACAGTGCACTTCTTTGCTTGCAAATGTTTATTACAATGAATCATTGGTCTTATTTGAGGACTCTGGCTTCTGCCATATTTTCATTACTGGATTCTCACTGGGACTTCCCTCAGATATCCTGGTATTGCCCTGTGTCATGGAGATCCTGCACCTTTGGATCTGTAGGACCGGCCCTTTCACACGCGCCAGCAGTTCATAGATGGGGTAGATGTTGGATTGGGCCAACTCATTCTGGGTGGGATCTGAGCTTGTCAGCTTGCCAGATCTCCCACACCCAAACGACCAGGGAGAGCACCCCAGTACTGCCTTGGATAGTTTAATGCTGCAGTTAGCAAAGGACACAGCCAGTTCTCCTCCTCTCATGACCTCAGGCAAGTTCATTCGCCCAGGCACAATTTCATGAGTGCTACAATAGGCAAGGGGACAGCACAGCTCTCCAGTCTATACCCTAGGGTTGGCTCAACTGAAACCTCTGTATCCAGGGCCAGTCCTTCCCTCTCATAACCCTGGGCCCAGCTTTCCTGCCTGCTGCAGGTGGTCAGGGATAAGGAGAGGGATGTAGGGCATCTCTCCCTTGCCCAAGCCATCACAAGGCAGACACGTTGCAGGACCACCTCATGCCCTGGGGGCCTGGCTTATCTGAAACTCCCTCACCCAGGGCCACCTCTACTGTGATTCCTGGGTGAGGTGCTAGGGTAAGTCTCCTGAGTATTGTTGCTGGTAAGGGCTGGGGACAGCATCTCTGCTCTCACACCTTTGGAGCCAGCTATTCCAGGATGCCCAGGAGAGGGGTGTGGCAATATCTGCATATCCCTGAGGATCAACATAGCCCAGGCACCACCCAGACCAGGGATGTCTGCTTGGCCTTTGGTGCTACAGGGCCATTGGCCTAGACATGGTCCTAGGTGGCAGCACAGGCCACGACCTCACAGGCCAGGACCTTAACATGGCCATAAGTCTATTCACATCAGGCTGTTCTATCCTCAGGTCACCAGTTATGCCTCTTTTCATTGAGCACACATCCGTTTCTCTTTCTCTTCCATCTCTCCACCACTTACTTGCTCGTCTTAGTGGCTCCCAGGGTCTCTGGGTGTCTAGGGTCATCTCAGGAGTGGTCTCAGGAGTGCTATGCCCGGCCTGTGCTATGTGACATGGAGCAGGGCTCATCTCAGGCATGGTGTGCCCCACAGAGCACAGGGGCTCTGTGCTGCCAGACTGGGGGTTGCCTTTAGTCTTGCTCCAAGCCTGGGCTTTTTGTGCTGGACTAGTGTTCCTCTTAGGCTTGATCCCTGCTGGGGCCTCATGGCACTGGATTGGTGGCAGTCAGCTCAGACATGGTCTGCCCACCCAAGACCCATGGTACCAGACTGGGGGTTGTATTAGTCTATTTCCCATCTGGGCCATGTGTCACTGGACTGTGGTTTGGCTCAGGCTTGCTCCCATCCAGGACTCCAGTGGCACCATTGCCTGGACTTTTAAAGACAGCATAGGTGGCCTCCAATCCAGTGGTGTAATGATAATGACTGAAGAATGGTCTCTTTGGTTACTAGTCAGTTGCAAAGACAAAAAAAAAAAAAAATTCTACATGGTCTCCTTCCCAGAGCACTGATCTCTTCTTTATTTACTAAGGGGTTCTTAAACTATCAAGATTCCTATCCAAAGCCCCTGTGAGTGTCAACACAAGTTACAAAGACAACAGAAGAGAATGTTTTCTTCTTTTCTGCACTCTGTAGTTTCTTAAGTGTGTCTATGCACACACACCACATACACGCTGATGCAGACACACAAATACACAAATATGCACGTACAGATATACATAGAAACACCTACACAGACATACAGACACACACACACATATGTCTTTGAGTCACAGCTTCTTGGTTTGCCCTGAGAAGATGTGATCCCCGGAGCAGCTCCTTTGTTCGGAAATAGTGAAGACTAATGAATGCAAACATCGGAGCAGAAGACAAATCCTGAAAAATTATTTGTACCTCTGTTATGTTTAATAATATGTTCCCTTGCTATCTAGGCCAAGGTCAGTTTATGAATGAGCTATTTGTCAGGATGAGAGTTTTTCAGAACTCTTTATAACTATCATGTATCACAGGAGGGAGATATTTTCCTAACACATGATTCTTGTTCAGTTTTTTTCCCCTTATGCCTGTAGCATTCCTGTCTGCTGAGTTGGTCAGGATGTTTTCCTTAAAAATGACAGAACCCTGATTCAGAATGCCAACTCAGAACTGTGGAAATCCATGGCTCACATGAGTGAACACCGAGTGATGAGGAGCTCTGCTGTGGGTAGGTTCAGGGTTAATTACCGTGTTAGCAATCTTTCAGTGCGCTCTTCTCTGTCTGCCTTTCCTGACTTTTTCCTCATGCAAGATTTCTTCACAGTGTGAAAATCGTGTCTCTCTTGCTATGATCTGGGAGAGAAAGATGTCTTTCTAACTCAAAACATCCCACAAACTACTGTTTACTTGGCCAAGTCAAGTTAATTACAGATAGAGTGGATGGAATAGGAGAGCACTGTGCTCTGATTATCCCTGTTATCCCTGAAGAATTCACCTCTTGTGACACACATGGAACTAATGTGTGTGGGGTCTGTAGACTATAGTGAGGGGAGGATGGTTTTCTAAGGGAGAATTAGAGAGTTATTTTCAACTAGACTGCCGGAGCCTGCAGCGTCCAGGAGGAAACACTTTCCTTCCCCTGCTGTGAGCTAAGCAGACCAAGAAAGATTAATAGGAAAAAATTTGTCTGTAGGTATGAATGCAGGAGTGCCCTGATAAGGGAGCTCATGCATGGATGAAGGTTCAAGTAACTACCTGCTCTATTTTGCTTTTCTCTTGGTGTGATAGACATCATGACCAAAAAGATCCTGGTGAGGAGGGGATATACTTGGCTTACATGTCCAGGCCATGGTCCATCAATTTAAAAATAAAATGTCAGGGCAGAAACCTGAATCAGAAACCACAAAGCACTGTTGCTTACTGACTCCCTTTCTGGCTTCTGCTCATCTGGTTTTCTTACATAGTTCATGATGACCTAAAGGTACTTCCCACATTTGGGTTGGTCTCTCGAGATATTTTACCACAGACATGACCAGAAGCCAATCTGATTGTAGTAATCCTTCAGCTGAGATCTTCACAGGTGAGTCCAGCTATGTTAAGTTGACATAAAAAACTAATTAGGACAATGGCTTAGTAGAGAAAAGTAGAGGAAGACCTGCATGGGAAGAAATGGGAAATAACATATTAGCAATCTTTTGGTATGTTTTGTATTAGATGGGATACAGATATGGGTGGCTGATCCATCCTGCCATGGCCATATAACTTCCTTAGCTAGAGGAATGGGGTAGTTTTATTCTTGTCTTCCTTCTTCAAGTAGAAGCCACACGAATAGTGGATTTAGCCCCACTTATTTGCCAAAAGGTTTTGATGAGATGAGGAAAGCTTCCACATGATTGGACTTAAATGCCTCCAGCTTAAAATATCCTTCATATTCACACTGAGGCCCTATGTGGATCAATTACCATAATAGGCAGAGCTAAAACTTTTACTTGATTGACATTGGACCATGCCTTTTTTAAGACATAGAGTGCCAGTCTTTCAAGTCTTCTTAAGTTGTCACAGTCTGGAGTCCTATTCCTAACTCAGTATTCTCTGAATTCTTCCTCCAGAAGACTATGACCAAGACATTGAATGCCCTCAAGACCAGTAAGAAAAAGTTATAGAGAATTTCTCTAGACTATGGATATAGTAGTGAAAATTTTTGAGGAAGAATGGAGACAAATTGGATGGATGACTGTCTCCTTCAGCATTAGAAGAAATTATTGGGTATGAACAAGTTAGAAAGCAGAGTTAACTTGAGGTATGGCTTTTTGTTAATCTGTGTTAGTCATTGGTGCTAAAGACAGCTGGAACTAGAGAAACCTATAATTTTAAATTAAAAATGAACTATCTTGTGGTTCCTATGTGTCAGACAATCTCCAAAATTTATATTTTAGTTCATTTCATCCTGAACTCTGGAAGAGTTCTTCAGAGTGAGAGCTCTGGAAGTCAGGTAGTATTAACATCCCCATTTTTCCATGAAAGGAAACTGAGTTGAAACAAGTTAAATAATTTGTCAAAGAACTTTGAAGTTTTAAATGGTAGAGTTAGAAAAAGAATGGGGCAGCCTGTGATTTTCAAGATTTTTCATTAAAAATTTTAAAATTAAAAAAAAATATCTACAACTGACAATCAGAAGGTAACTCTACAAAGTATCATCAAGGGAAGAATTGGGAAATAAGAAAACTAATAAAAAACCGTCTTGATTGATGCTCATTTCAAATGTGAAAGTTGAAGAAAAGTCAAAGTTTTGTGTTTAGTGAGACATGCCATGATTCCAGTACTCTATGGGTGGAGGAAGGCAGATGACCACAAGTTCAACAACAGTCTGGATTACAGGAGGACCTAAATAGATGGCAAATCAGTTTCAATCTAGATTTCTATACCAAGCTAAATTATCACTGAACCGCAAATACATGCTCACATAGTTGAAAGGGAACTTACCATAACACCCCTTTTTGGGTAGATGTGCAGGATACATTCCTTGAGTCATGATAGAAAACAGAGAAAGAAGGCACTGGGTCTAGGAAGCAAAAGAGGCGACTTTTCCTGCCATGCATGGTGTTGCACTGTTATAATTACAGAACATAGGGTCTGAACGAGTATTTCCTGGTGTTTAAGAACACTCTGAGCTACATAGTTAGTTAAAAAGACAGCCAAGGCTGTATAGAAAGGACCTACCTTTAAAAACTAAAAAAAAAAAAAAAAAAAAAAAGAGACATGTGGATGCAGGTGGCACAAGAAAAATAAAAGGCAATCACTATAAGAACACAGGTAGCCTCGGGGTGATGATGCACATGATCCCAGCACTTGGTAGGCAGAGGTGGGGCAAATCTCTGTGAGTTCAAGGCCACCTGGTCTACAGAGTGGGTTCCAGGACAGCAAAGTCTGTTACATAAGGAAACAGGGTGTTTTGAAAAGCCAAAGGGAGATGTAGTCTGTGTTGCTACGAGAAACAATGTGACCAAAGAGTCACTTGGGGAGGAAAGGGTGTCTTTCAGCTTATAGCTTACAGTAAATCATGGAGGGGAGTCTGGTTGGGAACTCAAGGCGAGAACCCGGAGATAGGGACTTCAGCAGAGGCGGTGGAGGGACGTTGGCTTGCTCCTGATGCCTTACTCAGCCTGTTTTCTTATAGTATCTAGGAACACCTGTCCAGTGGCAGCATCACCTACAAGGAGCTAGGCCTTGCCACATCAATCAAAGAAATGGCCCACAGGTTTGTCGACAGGCCATTCTAGGAAAGGCATTTTCTCAATTGAGGTTCCTCTTCTCAGATAACCCTAGATTATGTCATGTTGACAAAAAAAAAAAAAATCTAACCAGCACATAGACCAGACTTATTCACATTAATATAAATTCAATTTAATTAAGAGAAGCTATGTTATTAGGGGAAATTCTGTTAAGACAGATGAGAAACCAGTGATGGAGGGATTCCAAACCCTACTTTCCATAGCAGGAAGATCATAGCTTTCTTCTAATTTTGGTAAGTGCGGAAAGAGCAGAATCTATCTGTGGCAAGGGAGTGGAAATCAAAAGTAAGGAGAGACATTTTCTGATAATCAGGGGGTTTAGAGAGTACTGCTTTCAAAAGATTTATTTGTAAGTTTCCAGTACTTCTTTCTAGTTTAATCTATTTTTGTGCATTATTTTGATTAAAAAAGGCAAGTTGACGTAATGGGTTATGTCACTGAGATGGCAGAGTGTCCTTCCATAACGCACAGGAGCAAAGTCCGCATTTTATCGAGATGGTCAGTTAAGCCCTTTGGTAATGTTGAATTGAATGATCCACAAATGTACAAAGCACTGCTTCTCCTACAACCCAAGCAGAAATGAGCTCTAGGGTATTTCATTTGATGAGGCAAAAGTGGCTCCAGGCAGCACTTACAGAATTGTTCGTAAGATGTTTCAAAGAGAATTAATTCATTTACTGAAAAATCTGCATATAAAAACATTTCTAAGTTGAGATTGTCTACACTACCCAATTTTAAATATTTTTAAAGAATTGTTTTTGGATGTTTTCATTTGTGTATGTGTATTTCTCTGTGTGGATATGTATAAACTGTGAGTACAATGCCCCTGGTGGACAGAAGAGGGCATCAGATCCCCTTTTCTGAATTATTAGCAGGTGGTTGTGAGCCACCATGTGTGTTCTGGGATCTAAACACAGGTTCTTTATAAAAGTAGCAAGCCTTTCTTACCTCTGAGCCATCCCTTTAGCCACCTAATTTCAAATTTGTGTGCATAATAACTTATAGTACTCTAGTATGGTATTGGGGTGACTTGCTTAAGCTTTGCACACCTTAGTACTCTTAAAATAGTCATAATGATGGTGCCTCAAAGTTACTGCATAGATTAAACACGTGAGTAAGAGAAGTATAAAGAAGATCTAACATAGTGCATCGTAATGTGTGTCTGAATTCCTAGCTCTCAGGAGGATGAGCCAGAGCTATCTTGATTTTGAGAATAGCCTGGACTACATAAGGAAATCCTAAGTCAAACCAAAAGCTAGAATGGCATCAGGTACACAGAAATCACTCATTAAATCTTATTAAAGTAAATTAATTTCATAATAATATTAAAAGTTGGGATGAGTATTTTAAAGCAAAAGAGAAGAGCTTCAATTCTAGGAGGGACACAGGATGCACACATATAATGTTTGATATTTGGACAGATTTCCACTGCCTCCTCCTTCGAGCCTCCTCCTTCATCCTGTAGTGATGGAACACAGGCCAGCCTTTTTGGACAAAAATCACCTTTGCTTTGTTCACTCTTTCCTTTCAACAAGAAAGGAGAAGGAAAAACAAAGCAAATGAGAGGTAGGCCAACTTCATCAATTCTGAGAAGCCTCCAGTCTGCTAAGGACCCAGAGCAAGTGGGAACCTTGTGACCTTCTCGGGGCGATGTCTGAACGAGCAGCCTTGCCAGCTGTGTGAGCCTCTGTCATCTTGGGGACAGAGATGAGAAATCATGCAGGACCCTCCACTCAAGAATCCCTCTTCCACTACAGGCATTGTTCACGGTCAACACAGACAGTGTGCTTTTGTTGCTTTGTTATCATCTACCATGATTGGCAAGGGATGGTGTGGCCTATGAGAGTGCCCTGGGGATCTAAGCAGAGAAGAAATAACACAAAAAATTTTGTTGTGATCCAGTGACTATGGTGGCAATCTTGGTACAGCTGGGGGGGGGGAGGCCAAAAGACTTGACCAAGAGTCTTGGATAAAGGCAGAGATAGGGACCTCAGAGATCTTGGGAGAAGGGAGGAAGGAAGAAATGGAGGAAGGGAGAAATGTTAAAAGGAAGCAGGGGAGAAAACAAGAAAGGGAAAATGGGGGGGAGGAGAAAAGGAATTATTTGCAATTGAGAGGGGGGAGTGGAAAAGAGTGAGTTTACAGGTTTTTCTGATGGGATGCTAAAATGGCTGCCCTCCACTGACCGCACGCTGTGTCACAAGTGTTTGCCAATAAAGTGTGCTGTGTCAGCTAATGTCACCCTACAGGAGAGCCCATTGAGGTTGGCTCAGAAATCCATAGTGATAGATGATAGAATGAAGCACTGCTGTGTCTGTGTGCTGGGGTGCAGACTCAGGCACAGAGAAGGACTTGGTGCTATCTTTCTGACCTTGGAATTCTTCATTCATGTCTGACTGCAGCCTCACTCTAGTCTGGCTAAAATTAACAACGATGTGTCTTGTGTTCTTTCTACTTGCTAGAGCTGCTACCTGAGACTTCCTTTCTAGAATGTATCTGCATATTTAATAACTGATAATAAGTATTTTTAACTATGAGGAAAGCATATAATTGAGTTAAAAGAAAAACAGTCTCAAAACAAACTACCAGTATTTCTACATTCTACATCCTGGTAGAATGTCGTCTTCAGTTTTGTTTCCCTTCAAACGTTTGAGTCACCCCTGTCCCAGCTTCTTCTCTCCTAAATGTCTCTCTTTGTAATAGCTTACCCTTAAAATCTGCATATATTCATTTTTTTTGTATATGCATACATGTGTACACATACATCAGAATATGTACAATTTTAAGTAATATTCATTGAATCTTAGTGTCTACTAGAATTAGGCTACACTGATCTTGAAACACTTATCTGTCTATGTAATGCTCTACTTCCTATTATTATTTCCATTTAATTGACAAAATGTCTGAAGCAGTCCCTCCCTGAGATCTCATAGTTCATACTAGCAAATTGGGTTTGAACCTAGATCATGCAACTCCAGAGTTTTGATCTTACAGACTGGCATTGTCCTCCCCTTCCTGTTTGATTTGCTTTTGTTACAGGAAGACCTTTCATCTCAGTTAGAGGAAGCAGGTTCCTGCATCAGTGGGTGGAAAAAGGGTCCCTCACAGGTGCACATGCCTCGTCTTTGCAGTTCATGAATACACTGTCTTACACAACAAGGACCTGGAACCAAATTATTATGGACTACTAAGCCAAAGGATTATATTATGGGAGTCCTCCACATGAGGAAAGAGGGTAGGTTTGGAGAACATGCTGGCTAAGTTTGAAGTGTTTACTTGATTATCTAATCAAGCACTAATGGAAGAGTTGCTGAGAAAGTGTTGTGCTTTTTAAGTGTGGCTGATTCTGTAATCAGTTACCTTTAAGTAAAGAGATTGTTTTCCATGGTCTCTGGGGTCTCCTGCACCCAGTTGAAAGCCCCTGAGAACAGAACTAATGGTTCCCTGGGGGTGAAGACAGTTCAGCTGTTCAGTGCAGCTTCAGATCCACCTGAGTCTATCCAGCCTAGTCCCCTGCCCTGAATGCTCTGGGCTTCTAGGCCCCACATGGCTAAGCTCCACACATCTAACTACACTGTGTATACATGCGTACAGGTATAAGCATATCTACACATGTATGTTTGTATGTTCATGTTTGAGTATGAGGATGCTCAGTTCCTGATGTTGAAGACAGAAGGAGCCCAGGAATGCAATGACCTCTGGAAGTCAGGCAGTTCTTTACTGAGGCGCTCTAGAAGAAATGCAGGTATTAATTCTAGCCTAGCAGTGCTTTTTTAAGACTCCTGGCATCTCTAATAATGAGATAATACACGTGTGCTCCTTTAAGCTACTGATTTTGTGCCTATCTCTTAAAGAAGTGATAGGAATTTAATATGCTATGAGGGTTGTCAGGTGACCCTTACTGTCACCCACATTGTTCTTTCTGGAAGCACAGAAGAGCCAGAAACTGGGGGTTATGTGATGTGGCTTCCCAGAGACTGAAGGGTAAGTCCAGTTGGACTGGGAAGCTCAAGAGACTTCTTAAGCCATGCTCATTTTTCTGTAGATATTCTCATGGTGTTTTTGTTTGTTTGTTATCATCATTTTAAGCTGATCAAGTCTTCACTCAAGGATATTTCTATGCCTTACTAGTTAACAACAAAAGGAAGAGGGGTTAGAGAGATGGCGTCATGGTTAAGAGCACATGCCGCTCTAGCAGAGGGCCTGAGTTCAGTCCCAGTACCCACACTGTACATTGGGCAGCTCACAACTGTCTGTAGCTCCAGTTCCATGGGACATAACACCCTCTTCTGGCCTCTATGGCACCGCGTTCACATGAACACACAGAGAGACAGAGACATGCATATCACTGTAAATAATAAAAGTTTAAAAAATAATAAGAGGAAGTTAAGGAGAACTGCTTGGTTTTCTAGTCAATGTTTTCATTTTTGGGGCATAAACTGCCTTCCAGAGTGTCCTGCTGGGGTGCACTGTTGACTAATTTCACAGCCAGCTGTGGTGGGGATCTCTCCAACACATGCCAGGCTCTTTATACTGGCAACTGCGCAGCTCCACTTTGATCAATTACACAGTCACGTCTATCCACACACTTTTCTGATCACAGGAAGGACATTTCCAGTTCCCAGGTTAGCAAGGATTCCGCTAGCTAGCTGTTTTTCTCCTGACACTCCCTGTGGTCCCTTCTAGAGGTGGTGATTGGTTTTCACTTGTGAAAGACTCTGTATATTACACTTTTGCATGGAAGTTCATTCAAATCACAGCAATTTTTTGCTTATAGTTCATATAGTTGAGACAACTGATATATATATATAACAACTTTAGAAATGACAAATTATCAAAGCAAAGTATGTGTACAATTTTAGCTGCTAATTATAAGTTATGCTTTATAGTGATGTCATTTTTGAGTCTATGTGTTTTTGTTAAGTAAACTGATTGTTCTATGTAGGTAATTTTATAATTGCTATAAAACTGAGAACAATCATTATTTACCAGCTAGCTAGACTATCTGAGACATCTATTTTTTCTTTTCTAAAAGTTCATATTTTTATTTATTCATTGAAAATGTATACATGTTATGGTATATTTTTATCTTATCTACCCCAATTTACCTCTCTACAATTCCTCCTGGGACCCACTGACCCATCCCCCCTGACTCCATGTCCTTTAAAAAATAATAATTATAATTATTATTAAGTAATAATTATTAAATTATTATTATTATTATTATTATTAACCCACTGTGTCTAAATCGGTGCTGACCAAATGTGGAAGCTACTTATATAGACAGCCTACCAGTGGCTACATTCCCAAAGAAAAGTGACTGTCTCTTGATAGCCATCAAGTACCAATATTCCTTAACTAGAAGAGGAGACACCCAAGCCTCTCCCTAGTCCATTCTGGAATGTTCACTGGCTTTGTCATGAGCAGGCATTCACAACTGCTGTGTACTTATGGTTGCATTGGCCTAGAATGACAACATTCACATCGTCCCTGTGTAAACCTGCTGAAATGGCCTGGGAACAGATATGTTGGGATTCTCACTTCAGTTTTCCTGTTTGACAGTGTTGGGTTTTGGTGATGGCCTCTTCTTTTTTTGCTTTAAATTATGAGTTATAAGTGTGTGGTTGTATATATTTATAAGTTATGATGCTGTGATTTATGAGCACATTATAAAATAATTAAAGCAAGGTGGTTATCACACCTATCACCTCAATGCTCATTTTTTTATGTTGATAACATTTGGAATTTACTGCTTGCAATATTAAAGTGTATGGT
Organism: Meriones unguiculatus; assembly: GCF_030254825.1. NCBI lineage: Eukaryota > Metazoa > Chordata > Mammalia > Rodentia > Muridae > Meriones > Meriones unguiculatus. The sequence continues at coordinate 14,535,242 of NC_083359.1, forward strand.
ACATTGTTAATTACAATATTTACCCTGATTAGCAGTATATCTTTTAAAAAGAAAACATTGTTCCTTACTAATGAGGCTTTATAGCTTTTGACCATAATCTCCCCATTGTCTCATGGTAAATACTGATACCGACTAGGCAGGATCTAAAATCACCCTGGAATCACACTGGGTATATCTATAGAGGATTATTTAGATGAGATTAATTACAAGGGAGGACCACTCTGAGTGTGTGTGGTACCATCCCAAGGGTTGGAGTCCTCAACTGAAGAGAGAAAGAGAGAAAGAGAGAGAGAAAGAGAGAGAGAGAAAGTGAGTTGATCAGCAGCATGCATCTCTCACTCATGACTATTAGTTATTTTTATAACACTGTTTCTCAGTTTCTCTCTAACCCTGTTATCATGCAAATAATTGAAACTCTTGTATTTGTTTAGTTAAAAGCTTCACAACACAATAAATGAGCAGTTACCGCTCTATTCTTAACCCTCTAAACTAATCTGGTTTCCCTCCAGCATACATCCCAGAGAAACTTGAACATTGTAGCTTTCCTAATCCAGCCCCTCCCCTGATGTCACCTAGATTTCTCCCATAGCTGAATCCTCTACTTCCTCTTCTAACTTCTCCTCTCCTGCCTGGCAGAAAGTCCAGCCTTATTTTCTTCACTGCTCAGTGATCAGCTGTAAGCTACTTTATTGGCCTATCAGAGGACAGTGGGAAGCAGTGTTTATACAGCACTGAGACAGGAGATTCTCAGAACAAAGATTGCAACCAGATATGTAGTGGGACAGAAATCAGCATTTGAATTACACAATAACCTTATACCTGCACCTGACTCAGATTGCAATGTGATTAGCTGACTCGTGCTCTTTCCACCATGACTTTCCTACTATGATAGACTGTACCCTCAAACTGTGAACCAAAATAACTCTTCATCTTTTTATCTTGCCTCTACCAGGTGTTTTTATATAGAGACAAGAACAGTAACTATACACCACCAACATACTTTCTGTTTCAGGATTTGTGTTTTAGACTTCCCATGCATTAGACACATGATGCTTGTCCTTCTGTGTCAAGCTAGTTTCACTTACTAGAAAGTTGTTCAAGTCAGTCCATGCTGTCACAAAAGACAGAAATTAGTAAAAGGCTGCATAGTATCTCATTGAATAGATGTGCCACATTGCCTTCACCAACCTGATGGTGGACACTGGGATTGATTCCACACTGTGGTTATTGTCAATATTGTGGTGGTAAGCTTGCGGACAAATATCTCTCTGATGCATTGCTTTCATATATGTTGGGCGAATACCCGAAAATGGAAGAGCTAGATCTTAGCCTCATTCTGCTGTCTTGTGTATTTGAGAACATCTTTTAAGTGTCTCACAGTGGATGAACTACTGTATTATTTCATCTTCCCACTGCAGAGCTTGTTCAGGAGTCTGTTCTCACTGTGTCTATCTATTATTGCTTCCTCCGTGTCTTCCTTGAGCAGAGGTTCAGAAATAGGGGTGGTCTCTCTCTGAGGCTTTACTTTCTTTTGCATCAATGTTGATGGAGATCTTTTTTTTTCCCCTGCTGGTCATTTCTTCTTCTCTTGAGAAATGTGCATTCTTACCTCCCCATTATTGTTAAATTGAGTTGTTTGTTTTATCTCTGTAAGGCTGGTGGGTTGCTTATATGTCTGAATATAAATTGCTTATCAGATGTATGGCTTTCAGATGGTTTCCTCTCAATCTCTGGAACATCTCTTTATTGTTTCCTTTGTACTTTTGTAATCTTATCTGTACGTGTGTGTGTGTGTGTGTGCGCGCGCTAATGTTGCTATTTGTAATTTTTGGGTAAAATCGAAGAACTTCATTGATCACAGCAATGCCCAAGGGTCAAATTTGGCTAATTGCCTATCTGTACATGAGTTTTATCCAAATTCATCCATGTCCTCCATTTACATGCTGCCTGTTGTTGCATGACTGCTTTCCCACACTGGTGAGCAGCTGGGATACAGAATGAAACGCCCTCAAGTTTGAAGCACAACAGACACTTGACAACCCCCCCGAACTGAAGTGTTTCTAGAAGATGCAAAGTTTCATCTCTTGTGTTTTGTCAACCTTTAGTCGGCAGCTTATGTGGTATAATAAAAACACCACTTCTCCAAACTTCACTTATTGAAGAGACTGTTCTCTTCTTAATATACAAAACATATTATTATAAAAAGCTTCAAATATGTAAAAAGCCTGTCACATAACATTTAAATCTTATGTGCCTGCCCACCAGCCTTCAGAGATTATTAATTTGTATCTATCTCATTTTATATTCCTTTAATTTATTGAATTTCATTCTTTTATATTATTTTGAAGATATTTTCAAGCAATGTGAAAAGCTGCTTAGATGTCAGTTTCAGGCATCAATTTAACTTTTCAAACAAAGAATGAAATTTTCTCTTTATCCAAGGAACAGTTAGACATGAGAAGATTTTATTTTTTCATATTTATTTTCAATTTTTCAAATAAGATGCTTATGCATTCCTTCAAATCATCTCTACATACACAACCTTCTGAGTGAGTTTGGCAAAGTAAGTTTTGTATTTCAGAAGAATATTAGACTTTCATGGTAGAAGTGCTCATGTTACTTCCAAGTATGGCGAACATGAAAAAACAGCAAAAATGAGAACAATTAGAGAGAGTCAGGTAGGATTATAGAAATAACAACCAATCCAGATGAAATGGGACAATGAATGTGTTCTCAAAGACATGTTTAAGTTGGGGCTAGAAGGACAAATGAATCTAAGATGTGTTGATGGTGGTTAATAATAGAAATAAATGAATAATTAACGAACAAAGCCATCCCTGTGAAAGGCGGGGGGCGGGGGCTTCAGGGTATGAAGACTAAAGCAAGAAAAGACAAAGTCTGAGAGGTAGGCAAGAATATGGGTTTTATCTAAAGGTTAGAGACAGTTTTTTGAGTGTTTTATTTGGGGAGACAGCAATATATGTCAAAGTGATGCCCTGGTAAGAAAAAAACTATTCAGAAGGACTTGGTACCTAGGTTGAAAATGACAGACAGTATTGTGGCCATGAGCAGTGGTATGATACTAGCCAAGCTTGCACAGGGGTCCTAAGTTTGACCTCAGACCATACACATACAGAGAGAGGTGGGGGGATAGGAAGGAGAGGGAAAGGTAGATGGAGACAGAGAGACAGAAAGAAAAAGAGAAAAAGAAAAAATTTCATGCCTGGGGTGCTGATCTACTTCTTGCCTCAAGGAACTGCATCTTCCTTTCATTTGGGTTTTGTATTGAAATTTTAATCAATAAAAATTGCTAGCCATTCCCAAAGTTGCAATCATCTTATCTCTGGCCATTAACCTCTAGACTAATACGATCTAAACCTAAAAAGGAAGAGTCTTGAGTCCAATTTCCTTAATGACAATCCCAGAAGAACTATTCATAGCATGGATAATCAGCTGATTATCTGCTGTGCTCTTCTCCAGGGCCATAATACTTGCTGTCTCATGCCCTTGAATTAGAACAATGAATGAATGAGCAAGGCCCAAGAGTTCTCTGTATAGCACTTTGCAGAGGGACCTGGTATGACTTTGAGAGAAGAGGTTTTGGGAGCACACAACACTCTACCACAAAAGGTACCCAAAGTCTCTAAATACAGAATTGGAAGATACCTTTTCTGGTAGAGTTTTCTATATTGGGTTCCAGCAGATGTGAACAGGATAAGTGCTGACTCTTTCCCTGATCTGTTGTGGGTTAGGAGTTGGCAAATTGTAGCTCAGGGGTCAAAACTAGCTTATTTCTGTCTTTGTCAGTAAAGTTTTATTGACACATGTGTTCTTCATTGTTACATTGCTCATGGTTGCTCTTATGATAGCTCAGCAATGTTGAGGAATTGAGACAGAGAGATTGCACCATAAATCTTAAAATTGTATACCTCCTAAAGAGAAAGTCACCATGGATGACTCTAGGATCAGATCATTGTCTCAAGGATGAATTTGTAATGCTTCCCTTAAATAAATGTAGAAGCATGGTTACTGTGATACTAAGAGGCTCCTTGGCCTCCCAGGATTTGACTTACAATGAGATGTCTGAGAAGGCTCCTTCTTAATCAGTCCAGCCACAAGAGGCTCTAACCTAAGAGAAACAAACCCATGATCTAGGTGATGCAAGAACACTCCTCCATCTGGAGACCAGTAACTTTCTACCTGTGCCATTTGCTTTATGGCATCTTAGTAATGTCAGGGCCCTCACTTCCAGCTGTGAGGCATCTGGTTGGATCCCCTCCTCTCCTTTTAGCTGAAGCAATCCCAATATTCCCGCTGTGTGTTCTGAACTAAATTGGCACCTACATTCCCTCTGTTGCACCCCTGCTGCTGGCCTTTCAAAGCCTCCATCAGGCCAATCCATCATCATTCTGCCTACTCATGGAGTAACCCACAGGGAACCAACCTCCTCACCCTTGGGAAATTCAGACTCTGGGTTCAAGCGAGGAGACTCACAGGGCCCTGCACTGGTTGGGTTTTGTTAGCTCATGTTTTAACTTGATCACAGAATCAAGATCAGGGTGCAGAAGGCCCATGTTGCTGCACAGTTGTCAGCTGTGTGGCTTGTATTGTGCCATTGAATTGGAATCAGAAAACACAAAACTTGGGGCTGGGAAGATGGCTCAGTTGGAAAGAGTGTTGCTCTGCAAGTGTGAGGATGTAAGTTCAAATCCTCAGAAGCCCACATGAAAGGCTAGTCATGGCTTCATGCACAGCAACTACAGTAATAAGGACAGAGATAGGAGGATCCTGAAACATCACTGGCCAATTGTCCCAGGCTGGGTAATGAGCTTCCAGTTGAGGGAGAGATGCTATTCCCATGCTCAGCTTCTTGCTCTGGCCTCTGCCACTCACAGGGATGAGTGTAGCTGTGCACTCACATTTACCTATATGAACGTACCCACATTCACTACAATACGAGGAGCGTTATGTGTCTGGAGTATATAGAGTTGTTTTGATGTGTGTGTGTGTGTATGTGTGAAAGAGAGATGTGCACATATACCATACATCCCCATACCACACACACCCTATAAATATACAACATATACAAAAAGACATACATACGCCTACTCTACTGTACACACGCACATACATATGCACATATCAAAACACATATCATAAAACCACATATCAAACCACACCAAACATATACATATCATCATCATTATCCTCCTCCTCCTTGAGGTTGGGTGTGGTTGATTCAACTGGAGTGACTGCAGATGTCAGAATAGGTGGCATCTGTTTTGAAATATGGACGAACTTAGAAACCCTGAAAACAGACCATCCTCTCATACATTCAGAAGGAAGTGTCTCATTTACCAGAGAACTTGTGGAGAACACGAAGGGTCTTCGAACACAGGAATGGAGGATGTTAGAGTTGGAACGAGCACTTGACAGAAGAGCAGAACTCAGAGAAAGAAAACATAGCATAAAGAAACAAACTTTCTTTGTGAGAAAACTCACAAAGAAAGAAAACATACTTTCTTTGTGAGCACCAAAGAAAGTAACAACAGAATTTGGACTGAAATTTAGGTTGAGTGATCCTGAGATCCACATCCTCAGCACTTCAGTTTTTCCTTGAAGTGTGTGCTCTGGAGAGGCTTCTACAGACATGGATTGAGTTCTAGAAAAGAAAAGTTGGGTGGTGGTGTTATGACACCAAATAATTTAAGAGCTATAGTTTATAAGAGGCACAGCAAGGCAAAGTACAAATCTTGATATCTTGGGATGTGAACTCTTAACACTGAACCTGTAAAAATCTATTGAGAAAACCAATGCAGCGCTGGAGAGACGGTTTAGCACACAGAGCACTGGCTGCTTTTTCAGGGGACCTGAGTTCAGTTTCCAGCCCTCACATCGGGCAGCTCACAATCACCAGTAACTCCAGCTCCAGAGATCCATTTCACATACTCTGCTGGCCAGCATAAGCACCGCACTATTGTGAACACAGACAGACATGCAAACCCACATGATTTTTTTTTTAAGCGAATGAATTTTTTTAAGCCAGATCTATAGTATTTGTTGGTAGCTTGGGGAAAGTGTGAACAAATGAATCTCAGTGTTTGTTCTCAAGTGACAGCCTGCCCCTTCTTTGCAGAGTGGGGGTGATCATATATTCACAGGGAGTTACATGTGTTTTCAAAAAGGCCATCCAGTTTCCAAGAAGTACATTACCAGAGGGACCTGGGGGTGAAGCATCTGAGGGATGATCTTGGATAGAATTCGCCTGCTGGTTGAAGCTGATGAGGTAAAATGCCTTTAACTCTAGGTTCCTGGTTTATTGTAGGGAATAATCCAGACAGATGGGACGGGCAGGCTAAGAAGAAGATTATACAGCAAAGCAAGAGATTGGAGTGAGCTGCACCAAAGGGCTAGGTAACAGAGCGGGTCCTGTTACAGGTTTTATTTTATTTTATCCTCTTGTAAATTTTCATTATTTATTTGTGCATGTGTATGTGTATGTGTGTGTTTGTATGGGTGAGTGTGCATGCATGAATGTTTGCATACTTGTGTGTGCATGAGAGAGAGAATGTGTGTGTGTGTGTGTGTGTGTGTGTGTGTGTGTGTGTGTAAAGGCTCATATACATTCTACAGTACATGTGTGGAGGGCAAGTTGTGGAAGTCAGTTCTCTCTTTCTACCATGTGGGCCTCAGGATTTGAATTTGTGCCCTTCACCTTGGCAGGAGCTCCTCTAACCATTGAGCCATCTCCCCGATGCTCCTGATGCTGTGATATGTGTTAAAAAGAATCTGTGACTATTGATGAGACAAGGTGTATTTATGAAGTAAGGCGAGATGGCGAGATGACTCTTGTTCCCTCCCACACCGGATTTGGATTTGTCTTATTTTTTTCCATGATCCTCCACAAAGCATACTGAGTGTGTATGTGTGTGTGTTTGTGTGTGTATGTGTGTGTGTGTGTGTGTGTGTTTCAAAGCCACAATGTAAGCCAGGTGTTCTGAGGATGAAGACCCTTCCTTACCTTGTGTATGGAAAAAGGCTTGATGTTTTAATTGCAGACATAACAAGAGCCCAGCTGCAACCGATTCTGAGGTTGTTAAAGCACAGAGGTTCTTGCTTGCAGTGGAAGGCACAGCCACTAAGATTCAGTTATTGTTTCCTTGGTGACCTCACATCTAACTCCTTTTCGAGACTACTCAGTGTCTGAAAACTTTATTATGACTTCCTATAGGTTAAAATTTCTGTTGTCCCAGAGTCAAGACACTCTGTAACTTTTAAATTTGAGGCTTTATCCTAAAAGCTGGACTCATGTCTTTCTGTCTTTCTTCTACCTAGCAGCACACAAGCTCGCCAGGCAAAGAACAGAGGCAGAGTGAACAGCCCACGGTGAAGAGCCCATTGTATATTGGGGTAGAATATTCTGGTACCAGGATCCATAAATGCTTGAGGCTTGAGATCCCTCAGCCTCATTTTCCTCAGGCTCATTGCATCTGGATACAGCAGTGGCTTATAAATACCATCAATTATTATTTAATTACATGTTACTCTTTAAGTGTGTGTGTGTGTGTGTGTGTGTGTGTGTGTGCGTGAGAGCGATGCATGCCACTGCATGTGGTTGCAACTCAGTGAACAACTTGCAGGAATCAGTTCTTTCCATGTATCTTAAAGTCTGGCCATCAGCCTTGGCAGAAAGCATCTGTATCTCTAGAGCCAGTTGGGTCCACAGCATTCTTTCCACTGTGAGTTTATTGAGAAGTATTGCATCGTGGAAGCTAAAATGTGGTATTCTGTGAAACTGAGGTTGTGGTTGATAAAAGAAGCTAAACAATTAAGCCTGAAGGCTTGGACATTGATTCTGAAAGCAATCGTTCAGCCACTGATTTCCTCTATATGGACTTTAATTTCTTTCTGAGATTTGGCTCTTGATAGTCTTTCCCCCTGTTCTAATCATCTCTGATTTTGCAGCCCAGTGATTTCTTTCTTACTTTTTTTTTTTTAACTCTGGGGATTTGGTTCTGAAGCAGCTGCTGGCTGGCAAGGGTGGCTGGGAGGCATGCTGCCCCAGTTCAAGGAGATCCAGTGTCAGCACGAGGGCTGAACAATGCTGTCTGCCTAGAATCGGATGTTCTTTCATAGGGCTAGTCTTGGAGCATGGTGCTTTGAATGAGAATGTCTCCTATAGGCTCATGCCTTTGAGTGCTTGGTCCCAGTTGGTGAAATTGTTTGGAAAGTTGTGGTCTTGTTGGAAGAGGTATATGTCACTGGGAATGGGCCTTGAAGTTTCAAAATCCTATACCATTTCCAGTTAGCTCTCTCTTTCTCTCTCTCTCTCTTTCTCTCTCTCTCTCTGTTCCTCTCTCTCTCTCCCTCTAACTTGAGTATCAGGATTTAAACTATTAGCTACTGCCCCAGCAGCATGCCTCCATGCCTCTGGCCATGCTCCCTGATATGATGTTCATAGACTCTAACCCTCTGGAAACATGAGCCTGCAAAGGAAAAGCTTTCTTACATAAGTTGGCTTCTGATGTCAACAGCTCAGTGATTAAGGATGAGATTTGGGGCTCATGTTTTAATTTGGTCCAGCTTGAGTTTGTGTAGGCCTTGTGCATTCTGTCATATTCCCTGGGAGTTCATATGTTGTTTCTGGAAAGCTGTTTCTTTGTAATCATCCACTGTCTCTGACATGCTTTCTTTCCACCCTCTCTTCTTCCAGGTATAGAGTTAGGGACTGGAGAGGAAGGGGTAGTCTCCCTCTATTCATTGTTCAGCCCAGCTTGACAAGACCTTTTCTGGTATTTACATTCTGTGACTCCAAGAGAGTTACTCTGTTAGCACTGGAGGTTTTTTTGGTTCTTTTTGTTTTTTTTTTTTCTTTTTTTCATCTCCCAATGCAAATTTTAATAAGGTCATAATACAAATTAAATGAGGCAATGCATGAAAATATTTATCAGTGCTCAGAATTAATAATGACTGAAATGTTGAGAAAACGCTGATCTTAAGGTTATTAGACAGTATTTCACACTCATTGCCCAGCATTCTACTCATTTTGTACTTGTTATTTTGAAAGGCCACTTTTTTACTCCTGGCTCTGTAGAAAGTTCCCTTTGTTTTCATGCACAAAGAGACAGCTTATTTGTCAGCGGCAGGCCTCGTGGTTTGGGTAGAGATGATGACAATCCAACTCACAGCCAGCCTTATCTCGCATGGATAGTCCAGGGCAAATGTTTGTGCCACAGATGTGAAAGCCAAATGACTGGAAGTTCTAAACTATGTTTACACACTTTGATGCTGACAGCATGGATTTTCATTTGTGCTCAAATGGGATAAATGATTGCCAGTTGTCCTCTGTCCTCCACATGTGCACCTTGCCTGCAACCCCAACCCCCAACTTTCCTTTTTTCTCTTGAAGAGATTACATTGAGGGAATCACTAATAGGTGTTAGACAGCAGAAGAGTTCTGGCAAATAAATTAGCTGTAGTGCTGTAGTGATATTTATTTATCCATCTATCTGCCCATTCCACAGATATCTGAGTGACTATTATGTACCTAGTTTGTCTATATCTATCAAAATTAAGTTTAAACCTTAGCAGAAATATCTCGAAAGGGGAAGAGATTAATAACAAAGAAATACACAGAAAGTAGCAAGATTTCCTGGAGTGTTGTAAGGAGGTGAGCAGAGAGTCATGACAGGGACTTATTTTATAGAAAAAGTGGTCAGAAAAAAAAATTAAAGGAGATGAATCATCATGAGGTAGAGAGGAACTATAGTCTAGGTCTAAAGAATAATAGATTCAAGGCAAGAGTTAACTTGGCTTGCTTTGGAATCGGTAGGAAAGTTTGTCTGGGTAATCCACAATCTAAAGCATGTGGTAAGTGATGCTTCCATTTACCATGTTGGTAGACTGTAGGAAGAGCATTCTATCAAAGAGGAGGAACCAGGAATTTGATTTCCTTACATATTTGAGGCATGACCAAGCCAGTCAGAGGTTTGATTTTAGAGTTTGGGTAATAGATCTAGCTAACATTTAAACAGTGACTGGGTGACAGTAGCTAATTAGGAGATGTAACAGAACCAGCCAAGGACAACTGTGAAAACCCACGTGCAGGAGACTCAGAAGCTCAGAGAAGGAAAAAGCAGGGTTTCAAGAACAAAGAATTCATCAACTGAGATGATCTTCAAACAACTCATAGAACCTCACACTGAGACTGGGAAGAAAGGTTGGAGAGTGTTTGAGGCCAAACTCATTGTGCTCAAGGCTGGGGAAGCATCCTGGTAAAGAAAACAAATTCAGAGGTGTACCTCGATGCTGCTGCAGCCTCCCACTGCTGCTCTTCCTCAGCCGTTAACATCTTTTCCATAGTACATCTCCGAGTGTACATCATCAGAAAAGAGAGGAGCCCCATCCTCTAAGATTTGTATGAGGCACCCCTTCCACTTCTTGTTAAAAGGTACCTCCTTCCCTCCCCAATCCCCTCTTGTCATTCATTCTCTCATTTACATTTGGGAAAGAGATCGGCTATAATTTTGGAGCACCCACAGGAAAAAAAAATAACAAGTTCATGCTTGTTACTCAGTCGCACCAGATTTGTGTTGTTGGTGCTGTTGAGAAGAAAGACAGTTTTAAAGATTGTCTTAATAAGCACCTACTCTTCCTTGCTATCTATAGCATCTTTAAACCTCCCCCTCTGACAAACCTGGGTCATTGTTTCCTTAACTTGCCTCAAAGCTTTGCCTCTGGGCAGCATGCCATGTAGTTTAAGCCAGGGAAGGAGAGGCCATTATGATGCTGCCATGACCTTGCTCTATGACCCGTCTGGGTAGCTCTCACTATAGCTGAGCATGACAGGACACCTGGAACAGACAAGGCATGGCTAAACCTTCCAGTGGCCCACTGATTGTCTTGCTCACTCTTTCAACAGACAAATGTAACCAAGCACTGATAAAGTGATCAAATGACAGTAGGGACTACTAGTGTTCAACGCTTGTGTCAAGTGCTGTGCTAAGTAACTTTCAATACATTTTGTCAAATAAACCTCCCAGGAAAATAATACATAGAACCAGCCTTGTTATTGTCATCTTATAAAAAATGAGAGAATTGAGAAACCCAGATAATTATCTCTAGTCCTGGGAGCCGCACCACATCACAGTCCATGTCTGTCTGTCTTTTTCCTTGCTGCCTATCTGCTTGCTTTTCTGCCTGTTTTTTTTTTCATTTGTATATTAATTTTTATTTTCTAAAAAGTGATGAATATGAATACTAGAAAAGACGCAGCTAATAAAAATTAAAAAGTTCATATAAGGAATTTACACACACACACACACACACACATACATGTGTACGTGACTTTCTAACTCTATGGTCTTGCTGTTCCCAGGTCTGTGGTGTGGACCCCGATGGCAAGTTCTCTGCCTCACAGCTTTGCATCTGGACACATCCTCCAGAGTCGTGAATGCAGATCTTCCTGAATCGTCACCCTCACGCGTGCCTCACATTCAGAGGCACATCCCACTGTGTTCAGTGCCCAGGACAGACAGCTATGGAGCGCAAGTCAGTACAAGCTTTCTTGCTGTTCCCAGCACTAAAACCAACTACCATGGCCTAGTGTGTGTTTCTAGTAAGAGAAATGTTGCACACATACAGAATGGCAGGGCCATCGCCACCGCTCACCCTTTGCTCACTTTTTCCTAACTTTTATTTATGTCTTAAGGAGACAATCCTTTTACCTCTGAGTTTAAAGTATTTTCTTCTTCAATTGTTTTCTGTTTCGTTTGATATTTTAAAACCGTAGGGAGGTGAGGTGGGTGTGGGAGGAACTGGGAGAGAGAAGAATGAAGATTATCAAAATATGTTGTATGACATTCTCAAAGAATTAATAAAATCTTATCTTAACAACTGGCATTTTAAAAATAGGAATTAGGGTGAGTGTAAAATCATTTATTTACTTTAATTTTTAGATTATTTATTTTGTATTATGCATGTGAGGGTTTGTCTACATGCATTTACATGTACAACATGCATGCCCGGTACCCATAAAGGCAAGAGGGGGGCATCAGGTCTCCTGCAACTGGGGCTACAGACAATTGTGAGCTGCCATGTCATTGGTAGGAACTGAACCCAGGCTCTCTGCAAGGCAACAGTGTTCTGAACTACTGAGTCATCTCTCCAAATCCTCCAAATTTAGAATCACTTAGACATGGATGTCATACTTTGAGTTTTATTTCACAGGCTTTCTCTTTTCTCTGTTTTTTTTTAAATCTTTTTTTATATTTTATTTTTTATTAATTACAGTTTATTCACTTTGTATTCCCTCATAAGCCCCTCCCTCCTCTCCTCCCAGCCCCATCCTCCCTCCCCCTTCTTCTCGCTTGCCCCTCCCAAGTCCACTGATAGGGAAGGTCCTCCTCTCCTTCCTTCTGATCTTAGTCTATCAGATCCCATCAGGAATGGCTGCATTGTCATATTCTGTGACCTGGTAAGGCTGCTCTCCCCTCAGGGGGAGGTGATCAAAGAACAGGCCTATCAGATTATGTCAGAGGCAGTCCCTCTTCCTATTACTATGGAACCCACTTGGATACTATGCTGTCATGGAATACATCTGTGCAGGGGTTCTAGGTTATCTCCATGCATGTTCCTTGGTTGGAATATGAGTCCCTGGGGAGACCCCTGTGTTCAAATTTTCTGCTTCTGTTGCTCTCCTTGTGGGGTTCCTGTCCTCTCCAGATCTTTATTTCCCACTTCTTACTTAAGATTCCATGCACTTTGCCCATCAGTTGGCCTTACGTCTCAGTGTCTGCTTTGATAGTCTGTAGGGCAGTATTCTCTGGTTTTAAAACACAATCTATGATTTTCTGTTATCTTGTATAGACTACCTCTCCCCCACTGTGACCTCCATTTGGTCACAGCGTTCCTTCATATACCTAGCACTGTAGATCTTTCTAGGCTGCTTTGTCTATACAATACAAGTACCAAACTGGGCATGCAGCATTTGTGCTTTTTGCAAAGTGTGGGAGGGAAGGGGATTGAGGTTACCATAAATTGCAACCCACTCATGTTGGTTTTGGAGATTGCATAGGTAACTTGAAAGTTCTGTCAGGTTTGAGATTATCAGTAAAAACAATGAACTATCATCTTTTTCTGTCTTTCTAAGAAACTGCTAGGCTCTTCCCCTGTAGTCTCATGCCATAAACCAATATCATCACAACTTGAAGGAGCCACATAGACCCTTCGCAGCCTGCTGCTGACTTACTGGGTCTGAACTGGCTCAAAACCTAGCCAGTGTCTTAATATAACTGAGAATCCAATATGTCTTCAGTTCCTCTGTTCATTCCCGGTTACACAAATGGAGACCCCACAGAACAAGCACCAGCTCATGATTGAAAGGTGTGAAATTAATTTAATCCACATGCAAACACTCGTGACGTGTTCATTAAACCAAGGTTGTTTTCACCCAATGATTTAAACACTGCTCATGAATACATTCATTTTTTCCCTATTTGTTCATACACATTCATTTATTGATTCAACAAATTTACTGGAGATTGTTTTCTGGTGTGTGTAATGAAATATCAAACATTGGATCTGTTCTGAAATGATTTTTTAAATTTAACTGGATACCTAAGGTTTCTGAGAATGAGATATTAATAAGAAATCCACAATCTGAACATAGTACAGGAAAGACAATTTAGGGACTGTCACAAGACACCTTGCTCTTAAAAGAACAAACTGCAAAAAGGTCAGTGTGACATATGAACTGCTGAAGCATGTGCCTCAAGAGGTAACTAACTACTCTCGGTTTGTATTCAGGGTGTGGTAAAGGGCACTGGACACCAAGATGTCATAGACACACATAAACCCTGCATCTTTAAGAAAGGATGGAGACAATTCTCTATCATTTGTTTCCTCCAATCATCTTCTAACGTAGCTTGTCTTTCTCTTCATTTGGGAAGATATGCTTAGGAGCTAATTCTCATCATCTAAAATGGTGGGAAGAGTTTGATGCAAAGGTATTGACTAAACATATCAAAACAAATAGGGAAAGATCATGAACTGTCATGGTGGTGTGTAAGGTCAATTTTCCAAATGATGTAAGTGTGGCCTCTAAATGCATAACAACAACAAAAAGCTGTCTCTCCATCAGGTATTCTTCTCATTGCAGTGACAAAGTGTCTGACAAAAGCAGCTTATAGGGGAGTATTTGTTTTGGCCCACAGAAGTGAAAAAAAAAAAAAAAAAAAAAACATGGTTGCAGAAGACTGGAGTTTGGATCCCAGAATGGATATTGGATGGCTCACAGTTTCTGGTAACTCCAGCTCCAGGCAGTCAATCCTATGTCCTTCTGACCTTCTCAGACACCTGCACCTGCATGAGCAAACCCACACACAGACACACATGCATATGCATGATTAAAATTAATTTTTTTTTCATTTAGGTTCACAGTTTGAGAGTCCTGTTGGGGAAACCATGGCAGAAGGAACAGGAGAAAGCTGGCCACATAGTCAGGAAGCAAAAGGTCATGGCTGCTGGTGTTGAATTAGATTTCCGTTTTTCACTCAGTCTGAGACACCAGCTTCTGGGATGGTGCTGTGATATTTAGATGTATCCCCACCTCAGTTATGTGCTAGCAATCTACTTCCTCCTTAAACAGTTACTTCTGGGTAATTGATTTTTTTAAAGCACATAGACAAAGGCTTTGGTAGCCTTGCAGTATAGGGACTGGACTGGGAGTTGTGAGAACTGGGTTTTATAAATGCCTTAAAACAGTAGGAGTGTTTATGAATGGCAGTGAAATGGCTATGTGAGCTGGGGAAATACTGCCTCTCTCTCTCTCTCTCTCTCTCTCTCTCTCTCTCTCTCTCCTTCCCTCCACTCTTCCTCCCTCTTATTCCTGAGGTCTGCCATGGAAAGGAGAGAAGATGGGTTGTGTGTGGTGGGAGAGAGGGTTCAAAGTCGTCAGCAACCACTGTGGCTGGGGACTACCCAGCTCTGTACCAGACTCTTCGCTGTGATTACACGTTCCTACTGCATTTTAACCTGTCTCTACCACCTTGTTTGATCTCCAACAAAGAAAGAAAGAATATTCAGGCTTTGTTTTAAAATTGAATCATGAAAGGGAAATAATAATGTCTGTGGTTTAAGGTGTATTGACAATTTCTGTGATCTTGGAGTGAGTCTAGGCTAATTTTTCCTCCAATTTAAAAATAATTTTAAGCTACAGTAAATTATTATTACTATTGCCACTTTACATTTGAACAAAATGGGTTTTCAAACTGTCCTGCACATTCAGCTGGCTCCAATCTTGTCTTGTAATTAGGAATGCTAATAATTGCTCAGGTTAGCAGGTTCCATTGCCAGATTTCCATACATGCATATATGTCTTGCTCTGAGTATATCCACCCGTCTTGAATCATGCTCAAGAGCCTACAGCCCCACACTGTGTACTCTCATGCCCTTTCTGTCACTGTGCAATAAGTATCAAGTGCACCAGTCTGTGATGGCTGTGTCTAAACTCACTGTCACTGTCAGCTTCAGCAAAACCTCACTGTGAGAAATGTGTGCTTTCTTTCAATCAATGTCTTTCCTGGAAACACTTTTCTCCTTTTCTCAATTGTGCATGGCCAAGTCTTAGTCGTGCTTCTATCCACTGAATATCTAAAACTGGTATCATGTGTCCATTAACTATTTTTAAAGGTATCAGATATGACGTGGATACGGACAGCAGGGGAGTAGCATGGGCTCAAGGGAAGAAAAGTAAAATATATACCCCAGTTCTAGTTTGCTTTCTGTTGCTATGATGACACTCTCTGACCAATGGGGAGGAAAGTTAAAAGTAGGTTTGCTTGGTATTCCACACAGCATTATCCCCAACTAAGGCACTCACTTATGTCCAAACAGTCCAGCAGGACCCTCTAAGGATGCTGCTCACTCTCTGACTCACAACCTGGCTTATATTCAGCTGGCTTTCTTATAGAGCCAAGGGAATGGAAGCACCCACAGTGAGCTGGTCCCTCCTACTTGAGTGAACAAATCAAGACATTTCCCCACAGGTCTATCTGACCTGGGAAATCTCTCTGCTGAGGCTCTCTGCTCAAGCGACTGTAAGCTGTGTCAAGTGGACCGTTAAAGCCAGCCAAGGCAATTTCTAAAACACTAATTATCTATTACTTTTGGAAGTAGTGAATCTTCTTCTACCTTGCAAACTACACCTGTGCAGTTGGTACATTTCTACCCTACAGTGAAGTGCGATGTCTTTTTTGTTTTGCAACCTTTCTTTGCCAATATCACAGGAGAAAGCTGCCTCCTTTGACAGGAAGAAAGGAATTAAATTATGAACAAAACCACTGAGAATGGTGAACACGAAAGTGTGTGCACTTCACTCAAACGCCTTTGTCTCCGGATAGCGGTAATTACTAGTTCCAGCCCCTCCTATTCTTTCCACCCTGGGCTGTCAAACTTCTCCCCTGCCCTTAAAAAGATGAACAATAGCTAATGTTCTTGCTTTTTAAATGAAAATCTTCCAATTTAAGAGAACAACCAAGAACCACTCAGACCTGGCTTCCAGCCTGCTGCTCGGCTTTTGTCCCCTCTCCCATATTCCTAATGAGTGCAGGAATTGACCTTCAGGCCCCACTGAGGACATCTTAGTGTTCTGCCCAGGCATAACCAAGCTTGCAGTTTCCCAACCCTACAGGGAAGTATGCCCTCCAGAAGACGCTTTCCTCTCTACTTCCCAGGCAGGGTTTTTGCTTGAGGATTATGTTCTGTCATCTTGAAGGCTTCTGTCTTCCACTAAGCACCATGGTTGTAAGAAATGCATGGTGACCAAAAGCAAAGAACAGAGAGACCACACTGTGCTTAAAGCCACACACACCTTGTAAGTAATCAGAGCAGGGACCAAGGGTGAGGAAGCACCAGTCTTTAAGGAGTTTTCTGTGTGAGAATAAGGTCCTGAGTTCCATTTGCAGAACCCACATAAAACCCCAGATAGCCTGGCACAGATTGATAGTCCCATCACTGTTGAGCCCAAGAAAGCTGGATCCCTGGAGCTATTTGGCCAGCCAGGCCAGCTGAATCAGTGGACGAGATTCAGGTTCAATGAGAGAGTCTGTCTCAAAAACCAGAATAGAAAGTGACTGAAAACCCACTTAGGGTGGCCTCTAAACTCTATGTATGTATGTGTGCACACACATTAAATAAATAGAAGAATATGTAAATAAACCATGGTACTCAGAATATGTAAACTTATTTCAAATCCAGGGTTAATCTTTACTTTTATTTTGCATATGCTTCAGAAAAGAATTTAACTTTTTCTAAGTAATAGCTTAATGAAGTTATAACTCATGAGCTGTGAAGGTACCTCTTTGAAGTGACTACTTCTTGGCATTCAAGGGGATCAGAGACAGGCAGCCATCACTACCACCTCTTTCTAGATGTTTTTCATCACTTCAGAAAAGAAACCCCCTATTCATGAGGGATGATTCTCTGTTTGTCTCTGTTCCTGCCCAATACCACTGATCTTTGCATTTGTGTTTTCTGGACAGTTGTATAAATGACAGCTGGCATCTGGAGTTTTTCACTCAACATTGTAGGCATCATGCATTTTGTGGCAGGAATTAATCTCATTCCTTCATGAAGTGGAGTAATATTTGACAGCATCAGTACCACATTTGTTTATTCATTAATAATGGACATCTAAAAGGTTCCTACTAATTCAAAAAAATTTAATTATGTATATGTGGGGGTGGGTGGATACGTGGAGTGTGGGTACCTGCTGAGTGAGGACAGGGGCCTAAAATCCTCCCGGAGTTAAAGTTGCAAGAACTTCTGAGGCACCTGATGGGCCTCTGCAGGAGGTGGGGTGGACATGTAACATGTACAGAAGTGAATCTGGTCTAAGCAGGACTGTGGCTCTGATGGTGATGGGTCCGTGTTCTGTGTGTTTACCATGTGTCAAAAACTGCATGGTGTTGTGTTGTTTGCATCCCTTCTCATACATCCTTTCAGCATCTCTGCTGTTGCATCTGCTGAAAATATGACACATTTGAAAAATATCCTACTTTGCTGCACTCTTAAGCTGGAATACAGATCCAAACTAGGTAATTTTAATTAGATAATGTATTCCATTTCTATTAGTAATGTAAATATATAGGAATAAATACATTATATGTTATATAGGAATATGTATATACATATATATGGTTTTAATTTTGTTTTTTAGTGTTGTGATGAAATGCCTTGATCAAAGAAACTTAGGAGAAAAGAGAGCTTAATTGTCCACAATTCTAGGTTACTATCCATCCCTGTGGGGCAGTGGAGATAGCAGGATCCCGAAGCAGCTGGTAATACACATCCTCAGTTAAGAGTAGAACAATGAATGAATGCATGCATGCTTGTGTTCAACTCACTCTTCGCTTTCCTTTCAGTCTGGGGCACTGTTAAATAGTGCTGCCTGTACTCAGGATGGGTCTTCCCACCTTAATTAACCCAATTATGAACATGCCACACAGGCACGCCCACAGGCCAGCTGGAGACAATTCATCACTCAGGTTATCATCCTAGGTGATTCCACATTTTCTCAGGTAACTAATCAAAAGTAACCAGCTCAATGCTCCCTCTGTCAGCTTGACAGAAGATCACCACTTTAAGCCATAACCTTATATAATACAAGTTTAAAAGGCCCCAAAGATTTTAAAAATCCAAACATGTAAAATCAGAATGTTTCTTAACTAAAAGCACTGTTCTGCCCAGTTCACGAACTCCAAAAGACCAGGAATAACCAGACTCCGCTGTAAATACATGAGGTTCCTTTTATTGTAAATTACAAGCTGCAGCTTGGGCCCACGCACCCCAACCACTGAAGCGGTGAGAGCCAAGTGCCCTGCACCCAGGTTAGTTGGGGGATATATAGATTCTGGTCCCTCCCAGCATGCCCAAAGCAGGGGCAATTCCTGCCTGGCAAGCATCTATTGGTCAAAATGCTACATTTTGAATTGATTGGCTATAGGAAGGTCCCCAGACCATAATGACCTGGTGTCCCTCCCTAGGGGGATGGGCCAGTTCCCTAGCAACTGTATCTCTAGTGGGTGGGGAAAGAATGCAGTAAGGCAGTCCTTCCTCTCAGGGCATTACTAGACTTCTCCACCCACATAGTTCAGGCCTTAATTAATAATAGCTGCTAATTTTTAATCTTTTTGTTCTTTCAGCACCTATACAATAATAATAAAAAAAGGTTAGACATACTCTCAACATACATACACACAGTGATTCTTTCCATTCCCAAATGAAAGAGCAGGGGCATAACAAATGAACAATCATACATGAGCAAAAATAAAATCCAGCATGGAAACATAAAAACCTACAGTCCCATGTCTGGCCTCTGGAGCTTGAGAGCACAATGGCTGGGCTCCAAAAAGGCTTATGTGCACCATCCTTCCAACTCCACAACCCCCAGGTACACCCCTTCCCTCCTGAGCTGGCTTAATACAAGTCTACCTTCTCCTCAGCACATGTCTCACAGCCATGTCATCTCCAACATTATGGGGCCTCCACTGCACAGCAACTGGTTTCAGCTGCTCTCCACGGCCTTTCAGCCTTGCATCTTGGAGTATAAAACCAGTATTGTGCAGATAATATTGCTGCTGAGTTCTGCTGCAAGCTCTGTATTTAGCCTCCAAAGGGTGGAGGTTGCCTTCAGGACGCTTTTCCCGTACTCCCAGTGCAGTACAGAATGGTGCTGATCTCTTGATTATTATAGCTGATTGGTCAGCAGGTGCCTGGATAGCATCCTGTTTTGACATTTCTTCTGTCAAGAAAATTAGTCTGTTACCTTTGAAGTCAGCTCCACCAAGTTCTCAGGGCACAGGTAGAATGAAGCATATTCTTGGCCAAAATATCACATAAACATCCTTTAGCATAGTTGTTGATAGAGCCCTTGTTCCCTCTGAAACCTGAGTCAGCTCTTCATGGGCTGTGCTTCTAAAGCATTATTGTCTTCCAAACTCTTATTAGACATCCCATTAAGCTCTGCTTGCAGCATCCAATGGCTTTTCTAGTCCTAAATTCCAAATTCTACCACAGTCCTTCCATAAAATAATTCCAAAACTTAAAAGGCACTGACCAGGTTGACCACAGCCATAGTCTGGCTTCTTGAAACCAATTACTCTCTTAGTTTTGTTTCTGTTTTCTCAGATAACATATCCCAACAAAAGAAACATAAGAGATAAATGGTTTCATTGGTTCACAAGTCCAGGTTTCAGTCGCCATTATGGAAAGGTGAGCAATAGGAACCAGAAGCAGCTATTCACATTACTTCTGTACTCAAGAACAAAGGGTGAATGTGTGTGAGCTCACTTTCTCCTTTCCTTGCAGCCCAGGGCTCTGTCTTTATTGTGGGTCTCCTCATCTCGATTAACTAGTTAAGACAACCCCTCGCAGATGCGCTTCTGGGTCAACTTAACCTACACAGTTTTCATTGAGACTCCTTATCCAGGTGATCTCTACACATTTCACACTATCAGCCGAAACTAACCAACACATGCACACAAGACAACAATTTTAATATGCTTGTATAACTGAAAGAACATAATCATAATCCACTACTGTTATAAGTATGAAAACTGAGAATAAACAAGGGGAAGAAACACGCCTTCAGTGATATGCTCCATTAGGGTCCTTGCCAGAACACACACCTAAATTTGCCTGCCTCTAAATTGATTCTGTAAGCTGGAATGGAAAAGGTTATGTTCCCCAGGAAAGAACACTTCAATTGGTTGTCCAGTGCCAAACAATCAGCTCTTAAAACATGCATACAAGTAACATTATATGAACATAAGTTATAATTAGGAATATATATATATACAAATACATGCATGCATGCAATAACAATTAGTAAGAACTATAGAGGTCATGGATTTGAAGGAGGGCAGGGAGGAATAGATGGGAGGGTTTACAGGGATGAAAGGGAAAGGAGAAAATTTTTAACTGAATTAGAATCTCAAAACAAAAACAAACATGAACAGTCAAACCTGTTTCTCACCATGCTGTCTCCCTGAAGTGGCATTTTCTCTGCTTTGCACCTACACTTATGTAAAATTTGTAATATGATTGATGCCCCAGACCTTGGCAAAGCTGGAAGGATAGATGAGAGACAGTCATGGGTAATCCTGTGGTGTTTTAAGGTTCTCCAGAACTCTCAGCCCAGCCTCTACCACAGCCCTAGCCTCATCCCTCAAGTCCTTCTAATCTCCCTTGCCACTGGTTTGAGATGCTTTGTCTTTTTCTATCCTGCTCTTTCTCCAAGTTCTTGTCCCAGACTTGGCAAATAATCCACTGGTGTCTGAAAAATGGGTGACTATTATGGTTTGGATGTGAAGGGTCAGCCATACACTTATGTGCTTGATCACTTGGCTTCCAGCTGGTGACACTGCTTGTGAAGGTCACGAGGGATTGCTGGAGGAGGTATGTCACTAGGGGCTGTCCTTCAGGATTCTTCGGCTGGCTGTGTGTCCTATCTGCTCTCTGTTTCCTGACTATGGTTGGTTACAACGCAACACTTCATGACTCAACTGCCGTGTCTGCCCCACCACAATGAATCCTTTATCAACACGTACTACAGGTTAGACTATGCCCTTCTTCCCTTACGCTGCTTTTGTCAGGGACTTTGTAATACCAGCAAGATATTTTATCTTTAAATGTGTATGTATGTATGTGTGTGTGTCTGTCTGTCTTCTGTCTGTCTGTCTCTCCATGATAGCTATGTACAGATGAATTCAAGTTTCTGCAGATAGCAGATGTGTAAGATCCCCTGGAGCTAGGATTGCATAGGCAGTGAACCCCGGACCTGAAGACCAAACACTGAACTCAGGTTCTCTGCAAGAATACTTGCTCTTAACAATTGAGCCATTTCTTTAGCCTCCCCAGTAATATTTTTTCAATCTCCATTTTCACCTAGATACTTTTGAACCTTTTGGGTGGTCAGAACCCTTAGATGTGTGTTTCCTGCTTGAGGAGTAAAAGGGAAACAACTGTAGACCACAGAGAGACTCCAGTCATCTCCAAGATTTGTCTGAAACCTTTTCATTCTAAATTATTTTTCTCTGGCATGGAGATGGGAGTCCAGAAAGAGCCACGGGAATGACAATCCAGCAGCCACTGAAGAATGAAGGAAATTACGACATGGAGAAGTTCATTAAGCATTTAATGGTTCTTCTTTCGATTTCCATGCTAAATAGAAAAACTGACATGAATGTGGAACGCAAAGCCATTGAGATGGAGAGGCAGCTCCAGGAAAGAGACAGGTGGCACATAAACTGGAATAGGGGAAGGATGAGAGGAGAGTCTGGCGCCAGGAGATCTGTGTTCTCTCAGCCTGTGCATCTTTAGCCAAGAGAGAAGCTCTCTGAAGCTTTGACCATCATTTTCAAATTTTTATTTATTTAATTTACATCCCAATTGTAGTCCACTCCCTCCTCTCCTCCTGGTCTCACCCTCCACCCCTCTTTCCCTTATCCTTATTCTCCTATTCCTCAGATAAGGGGAGCCCCTCTCCTATCAACTACACCACCACATCAATTTGCATCAGGACTGAGCGCATCTTCCTCCCCTGTGGCCTGGTGAGGCAGCCCTACCATGGGGAAGTGATCAAAAAGCAGGCAATGGAGAGAGCCCCTTTCCCTTTTCTAGGGGACCCACATGAAGACCAAGCTGCTCATCGGCTACATATGTGTCAGTCCGTGCATCGTTCTTGGTTGGTGCTTCAGTCTCCACAGCTCCCCCCCCCAAAGGGGCCTAGGTTAATTGGCTTTGTTGTTCTTCTTGTGAAGCTTCTGTCCTCTTCAGACCCTTCTATTCTTCCCCCATCTCTTCCAAAAGACTCCCCGTGCTCTGTCCAATGACTGGCTGTGTCAGCATCTGTTTTAATCTACAGGGTGGAGCCTCTCAGAGGACAGCAATGCTAGGCTCCCATCACAATGTCTGTCTTGTTGGGTCTTGATTATCTCACTCAGGATGATATTTTCTAGTTCCATCCACTTGCCTGCAAATTTCATGATTTCCTTTTTTTTAATAGCTGAGTAGTACTCCATTGTGTAAATGTACTACAGCTTTCTCTATCCATTCTCTATTGACCATCAAGTTTAAGGAGCCTAGTGCAGTGTTGTTCAGTGAACTTTTCCTGGAGATATTAACAAATGTCTCTTCACCTCAGATAGGGCACCAAGTACAGACCAAAGAGGAATAGAATTCAACCCAAGTCTAATCTAAGTTAGTGAAACAACAAGCTTAATTAAAGATATTTACTTAAGAGCAGCCATACCACTGAATAAGCTCTCCCTCTCTCTCCAATCCTTAAACCTTAAATCTCTCTGTCTCTCTCTCTGTCTCTCTCTCTCTCTGTCGCTCTCTCTCTCTCTCTCCAATTATTAAATGCCTATAGATTCAAGGAAAGGGGTTGGCCTCCCAAGCCTCTTCTCTCTAATCACCATTAACAGGATCTGGTGGACACCTCCCTCCATAGATGATGGAAAGTTAATGGGCGCAGTTTTGTGCACATCAGCAACTAAGAGTTCAAAAGGAGAACCACCAATGACATGCCCAGAGGAAAGCTGTTTATACAATTGCCTGAAGTGCTTCTGTGGCATCCTGTGCATTTGGTGATTTGCAGTAGGTACCTCCCTCCCAGAGACACAAGGAAGTGAAAACATCAATATACATTCTGCCCTGAGATCCTCACATCTCTGTAGTCTGACACTATTATCCTATGTCCTACACAAAGACACCAAGTCTCAGAAGTTCCCAAGCAGCCATGGATAGTCTGGTGAATTAGCTAAAAAATAAGTACTACTACTACTACTACTATATAATAATACAATAATGGAAATAATTTAATAAAAATTTAAATGCCTCAATAGGTGATATACTAGAACTTTCTTAGGCCATCAAATAAAACAATATAAAGTACCATTTCACACATAATATCAATTGTAAATGACATTGTCAGAGAACATAAAGAATGTACTTGAATATGGTCACAAAGATCACTGAGATTGGGCAAATAGACAAGAAAGAAAAGTGAAATGGCTGTCTTCTAGAGCATTCCTTTTTACTGGATGTCCTGAATAATGACTTCAATTTTATTTCCTTTAGCTCTAGTTCAGGATATCTTATAAAGTTATATTAACTATTAACAGCCCAAAATAAGTGAGGTATAAAATGGCAGTTGGCCATCACTCAGGGAGGCAGAAGCAGGCAGATCTCTGTGAGTTTAAGGCCAGCCTGGTCTACAAAGTGAGTCCAGGATAGCTAGAGCTACACAGAGGAACCATATTCTGCCTTCCACCTTCCCGATGGTGAGTGCTCTCTGTCAGGAACAATTCCACATTTGGCTAAGGCTGAGGAACTGGCTTGCTTCCATGTATGTGGACCTATCTGCATTGCCCACGTGGCACGCCTGGGTTGGCTACCCAGAGGCTATTTAAGCTGTGGGCTGGCTTTCCCCAGGGTCCGAGGATTGTTCAAGGTTTCTGAATAAACTGCATTGAAAAAAAAAATAAAACCTAAATGAATAAGTAAATAAGTAGCTGTTGGGGGGTGGAAAGATGGCTTAGTGATAAAGAGTCACTTGCTACATAGTCATGAGGAACATTTTGGATATCCTAGCATGCATACAACACGCCATGTCTTTAGTACTTCAGCTCCAAAGAGACTTGTGGGGGAGACAGAAGGGTGGCTGTGTTTTAATAGATTCTGGCATAGCCAAAAAATGCAATGCCTATACCCTCCCTCAAAGGTACAGGTAAAGAGATAGAGGAGGAAACTCAGTGCCCTCCTGTAGTCTCCATGTACCTGTGTATGCACACACATACACTCAGATACATAAACATACATACACAAGGAAAGAAAAATAAATAAATCTTTAAAAAGCAGTGCTTTGACCAGTTGATATGGTATATTGATTATAGAACTATGCTACCAGTCTGACTATGAAAAGTGCTGGCTTTGTCCCTAAACTCTAATGCAAAATAAAGAATGCCTTTGTTGCCTGGTAAAATTAGGAAGGATCCATATCAGGGTGGAAAGAAGAACTAAAAGAATGAGAGAGTTGAATGTAAACAGAGTACACGATATAGTTGAATGAACACAGCATTATGAAAAACATCACTTTGAATAACGGATACCTTAATGATTTTAAAAGTAAAGAATAAGTGGGATTTTGCCAGAAGAAATGAGGCAGAACTCCAGGTTGGTAGGGTATGAGCTAAAGGAAGGATATGAGCTAAAATATCAAAGCATGATATTCTGGAAGATTTTATGGAAGCCACAGGTCATATAAAAAATGTAAGTCAAAGGCTAAAGGATAATTTGGGTCTCCACATTCAGCTTCTTTGACCTTCAGACAAAAGACTGGGCATTTCTCAGGGGCCCTGACAGGTGGCTAAAGATCTTTGAGGGAATCCATGGCTTCCTGGGATCTGTCTGGAAAGGAATCTTACTCCAAGATGCTGCCTCTGTCTGTGCTCCAGCCCCAGTGGTCTGTGGGTGAGAAATCCATTTCTAGCTGCATTTATCAACCAAATGGAATCCTGAGGCTCTGACTTCCAACTACTGGAGGGTTCCAGAGTGTTTCATCCTCAGCTCTCAGACTCATTCATAGCTTCCCTCACCTGTTGATCACTTCTTTGTTCCTTTACCTCATTATTCACTCTCTGCTATGCTTCATCTGATGCTTACCTGCATATTAAGAATTCATATTTAATGAAATTCAGCCCTGCCTGCTGTGTTCCCTTCTTATTATATCAGAGACTGCCATATAATGTGATAGGTGCTGCTAGGTGTGCCTGAAAACAGCATTGTCACAGGGAATAGGAAACTTTAGCCACATTCAGGTATGTGATATGGCTGGTACATTTCTTAGACTTTTTAAAAACAGAAAGTAAGTGTGAAAGAGACATGCTCAGAACACTTGGATTTGGTCTTTAATATCCAAAGAACAGAAAGGAGAAGTCATCCTAGGATAGAAAAATCAACATATTTTTAGATATAAGGCTTACCTTATATTTTTATCAAGGGGCTAGAGACCAACATTGCAGGCTCACCCTGCTACGTGAATGCTCTATCACTGAGCCACAACTCTTCACCCCATACATCTATCCCATACTCACACAGAAACCTCATACTCCAGTCTCTGTTTGAGAGTTTCTTCACCTATATGACAGAAATGTTAAGAATATGCAACCCAGTTTCTTTATGCTGCTGTAATAAAACATCATGACAGAAAACTTAGGGGAGAAAGGGTTTATTTTAGCTAGTAGTTCCAGATTGTAGTCCATTATCGCAGAAAGCTGCAGCATCAGGAACTTTGAGACAGATGATCCCTCACACCAACAGTCAAGAGAAATGAGAGATGAATACATGCATGCTCAC
Organism: Meriones unguiculatus; assembly: GCF_030254825.1. Lineage (NCBI taxonomy): Eukaryota > Metazoa > Chordata > Mammalia > Rodentia > Muridae > Meriones > Meriones unguiculatus. The sequence goes on from NC_083359.1 coordinate 14,561,660, forward strand.
TTGTTTGAACTCAGCTGGACTTTTCTGCTTTCACACAATTAAGGATACCCTCCCTAGGGAATGGTGCCCCCTTCCTCCAGTGCACCGAGTCTTCCCACATCTGTTAACTTAATAAGACAACTTCCCATAGACATGCCCACCAGCCAATTCAATGCAGACAACATCTCATTTCGACTTTCTTCCCAGGTGACTCTAGGTGATGTATTTGGTTGGCAGTTAAAGCTCAAACTTCACAGTAGAGGAAAGTGGAGCTGTCTTGTCTGTCTGAGATTTGTGGTATGGTGAGTGTGGATACTGATATTGAATCATGTTAATAAAGGACATGATATCCTGACATGATGTGGTGAGTCAGAAATGCAGTGAGGCTCTTGGAACACAGGACAGGGTAAAATCAAATGAAAGGGAGAAATCAAATCAGTTAACAGGAGAAGCTTAACAGCAGGTAGATATCTGTGCACTAGTTCTTAAAGTCATGAGAAATCAGATGGACGATAGGGGAAGAAAGAAGTATGCTTAGTTTTATATATTTATTTTAACTATCTCATTTTGTAACCATTATGGAATCTGAGTTTATGTACTAAACCCTAGCACCAAGAGAATAATTATCAAGTTCTTCTTGGAATTCTAATGGGAGATGCAAACAGTCTAATTCAGGAAAAGAAAGGCAGGTGAGAGAGCTGCTGTATATATCTATGGCAGTATTATCTCAAGGAGTATTTGGAAAAGGGCTTGTATGAACTGCTTTTCCCAAGAACCATGAAATCTGGCCCAGGAAGGTGTACCTGAGCCTACCCCATCTGAAATATATAATGCCTGGTGTCCATTTCTGTGGGGAAGATGGAGAATAGAACAGAGTCTGCGACTTCCTGCCCAGAAACCAGAGCTGAGAATGTGTTCTGCTGGTTTTCAGACTTGTGTGAAGCATCTTCCAGGGAAGCATTAAGATGGTGGTTCCCAGGCTGTATTTCCAGGGTTCTTGATGTCTCTTGGTCAGGGTATGCATGGCACACCCTATTCCAACACATTTATCTTGGGCAATTTCAGAATAAGAGGTCATTTGAAGACGACTCCTGCTGAGGGCATTGACTTGCTCAACTTCTCCCCTTGTCTGCCTCCTCTGTCTCTGGCCCCTGTGATTCGTGGCTGATAATGCAAAGAGTAGAGATGAAGGAAGAAGGGCTTAAATGCTGAACACTTTGAAAACAGCACCTTTAATCACCACATAGTATTCTACACACTGCAGAATTTAAACTTATTTGTTATACACAAGTCCACAAGGAAAATGCAATGTTATAAAATTCCAACTAGGAGCCCCATGCGTGAAAAATTATTGAATTAAATTATTGATGAGTAGCACTGGGAAGATTCCTACAAAATGTTATTAGAAGAGAGTTTTGTCTCTAAGCAGCTGTGCTCAGGTACCTACCCTAGCTCCACACCATGCAAAATAGACACTAGCTAAAAGCATAGGTTGTACTGCTCTGGCAGTGGCTTAGCTCAGTAGTATCTTTTTAGCATCTTCAAAAATATCACTATAATGTATAATTGTTCATATATAGTACACATAAGCATGAGATACAATACTAATCTAAATTCATACAAGGATGGGTAGGCTTACAAAACAGATATTATGGCCACCTGTCTGTTATCAAAGGCTTGATTTGTTCTTTGTCATCCATGAAAGTGGATGGAAATGTAGCTCTCACATTCTTGCTTCTCTTTCCTTTTATCCATGCACACCTCCTCAACATTTCATAATCACATGCATATCTTGTTTGATGAGGTAAATCAGAAAATATTTATTGGAATGATATATCCCTTCCATTTCCTTTCTCTACAGTGTCTGGAAAGCTATAGAAGTCTGTTGTTCAATTAACTGCTGGTCACATAGCTATCACCCTCTTCTGGCTGTCCCCTTGCTGTCAGCTCAGTGAGCGTGCTAGAAGCAGACACCTCTGGCTCAGATGAGGACTGCTGGAAAGAGTCCCAAATGAGTGATGTGTGGCCGGGTCCCAGCAGACATTGATCTTGGGTGACTCATCACTTACTTGGGCAGGCACATGAGACTTAGAGAGAAACAAAGATGGATGAATAAATTGGGTTGCCAGCAAATTCCAGTTCCATCAGAAAAGTAGCAAATATCCAAGGTTGGCCCTGAGGAAAATGAACCAAGTCATCATGTGTCCTAGATTCAATGTCCATCTCTATGGTCCTGGGAAACATGAGTCAACTGCTGGAAGCCTGAGCATTCAAATTAACCCTTTCACAACATCAGAGGAACTCATTAGGAACTCATTCATCTGACTGTACATTCATTTACTGTTATCAGCTGTCTCTCAGTGTTCTGTAAAGGGAATAATCTGTCTTTGGCATCATTCACAATTCAAGAAGGTGCTAAAATTTTATTCTATAAAGAGCAGGGGCAGAGGCTGAGACCTGCAAGCTTTAAAGCCATGAACTCTCTAGTCTACCTCATCCTGTGTATTCCCAGGGCAAAGAATCTATTCACAGTCTACACACAAGGAGGCATGGCTGTGTGCTCACAAAACTCCACACTTAACTGGTGTCTGATGACCCTAGACAACATCACCCTGGCCCATACAAAGAAGAATTTTCAAAATCACAGGTTGGATTTGTTATTTTATAATCTTTGAGGTCTGAATGTAGGACAGGTATTACTTGGGAATGTGGCTGAGTGGATTAACATGGAAAACAAGTAGGGCTGAAGTTTAGCCCCAGGGCAGCCTCTGTAAAATGATGGATGAATAAAGATCACTTCCTATGTCTTTACTCTCACATACCAACTTCGGCTTCCTTTCTCGGGAGTCAGAGGCTACAAGAATGCATGTATTCATTGGTACTAGCCCCTCTTACAGGGTGATGAGCTGAGTAAAAGTTGAGTGGTCATCAGACAGAGAAATCATTGAGATACAAATTAGAAGTTTTAAGGGCTTTACTGGCAGCTCACATGTTCCCTGGGTTCCGCAGATACTGATGAGTCCATTTCTCAGGGAAACATCTTGCCTGTTGATGGCAATGGGCAAGGCTCTTCAATGGGTCAAGGGGCTTGGAAAGTTTACTACACATTGACCAGAAATGAACCTCATTTTCATGGGTTTACCAGGGAGGTGGATAATGAACACTCTTTTGTAATCACAGCAACTAATTTATTTGAAAAGAGCCATGCTAACTGTCAAACAATCCTTCCTGCTCTCTAAAGAAGCTTCTCAATGCCTGTCACTTGAGTGGCTGCCTGGCAACCACCCAGTCAAGCTGTCCATCAGGCACAGATCACCTTCTCTATCTGTTGCTCTCTGCTTCCTGGAGTAGGTACATATAGCTGAAAGGCAAATGTATGAAAATATATTAAACATACAAAACATTAAAAAGATATGAAAACAAAATATGGGGTGTGTAAAAAGGAAAGCACATTGAGGGTATATAGGGGTGTCAAATGGGAAAATTTATGGGAAAGGCATGTCAGTTCAGTTTTGCTGTGTGACTTTGCCTTGGGGAGATGTGACCAAATTTCACAGGAGCTCGAAGACTCAGCTCGTATAGCTCTTTCTTCTAAACTGAAGCATTATCATAACTGCTGCCCCTGCCCCCACTGAGGGGGAAGTGGGGAGAAGCTCATAAGACTGAAAGAAAATAATGAACTAATAAAGATACAACATAGAAGATTCAAGAAACTCAGAAGTTTACAAGATTCATACCCGCCTCCACCTGCATGCATAAAACCAGTAAGCAGTTGCTGGACACTCATTTTAAAGATGTCTGCATGACTTGTTGTCTGCAGCAACCTCCAGTCCATACCTACATTGGAGGGGCTGCTTTGGTGGTGCAGCTGCCCTTGAGTCCTTCCCATTCCTGGGAGTCCTTCCAGTAAACTTTATCAGTTCAGTGAGTTAGGCTTAGGTGGAGTAATTTCTTTGGTTTGCATTTCAAACCCAATCCATGTGGGATGTCCTCCTAGGAAAAGTCCCACAGAAGGTCATATTGAGAAGTGCGTCCAGGTATATGTAAATGCTCGCAGATTCTGTCCCTACAGTGGCAAAGAAGGAGAAAAGTGAGTGAAGCAAGAAGAAAGAACAGGGTCAGAGGGAAGAAGAAGGGGGAAAGTGAGAAAGCCTTGCTAAAAGGAGGCCAGCTGGCATTCAGTCTAAGGATATTGTGTGTCTCGAGAGTAAGAGCTCCGGGCTGTTCTTCTTCTCAGTCCTCAAATCAAAGCCATCCTGTGAAATAGTCCAAGAATAACTCAGGTTGTACAATCACCTTGGAAAGCAAAAGGAGTGAAAACAAAATAAAACAAAAAAGCAGATGGGCTTTTTACGGCTTCCTACGAAGTACTCTAGATCACTTGACAATTTAGAGGAAGGGGCACCTTAGATGGACCCAGAGGGAAACATGTGAGAGGTAACTCTAGTTGCAGCCATGTTTTGAGGTTGTAAGATCATTTGTAGCCGTGATGTTGACCACAGAAGGAGAGAAGGGAAAAAAAGAGGGAAGGGCTATGTTACTGTATGTTTGCTGCTGTAACAAAATCACCATAAATTTGGTTTCTTATAAACATCAAAAAACTGTCGGGAAGGTGAAGGTGCCAGCAGATTTGAAGTCAGCTGAAAACACTCTCTGTGTTTTTATATGGTGGACAGAGGACACAGGTTTACCTGGGTCACTTTTGTGCGGTTCCCATTCTTTATTTCCTTTGCTCTGAGGTGGGTAAAGGCCAAATGTTTCAGGCTTGGTCCCCAGGCTGGTGCTACCGATGGCAAAGGAGTGAAGTCTTAAGAAGTGATACCTGATGGGAGGTCCTTAAGTTGTTGGGTGTGTACCCTTGAAGGGTACATTATGGGATGCCTGTCTTTTGTTATTTGCTTTCTGGCTCACAAGACAGGCAGTTTTCATTGTCTGTCCTATACTCCTATTATGTCATGCTGGCCTTACCAAATACCAAAGCCTCTGACCTTGGACTGGAGCTCAAGCAAGCCAGTTTTCTTTGTGAAATCATTGTCTCAGGTGTTACAATAATTGAGGCTGACTAACCCCATCTCGTTATACACCCCACATCTTAATACCATACATAGCACTGGGGTGGGGTTTCAGCATGCAGGTTTATGGCAGAGAAAGCACTCAGAGCACTGCCCAGCCACGGTTTGTCTTTTTTCTGAGAGCTGAGACACAACCATGTGATATTCCCTGCGAAAAGGCACACTCTGTCTTCTGTTCTTTCTGCCACACATCGTCAGCTGACCTTTCTCTGAGGTGGTTTGATGCTTTAATAGCTTTGCTGTTGCACGTCTTCCCAGCCTACTGCTTCCCTTTTGTCCCTTGAGCTTCTCAGGCTTCACACTTGTCAGGTAAACTTGCACACATGCCTGGGTGAAGGTTGTAATCTATAAACCTGTCAGATGGGAAATCAGTTCACAGCTATATTTGTGTGTGTGTGTATGTGTGTGTGTGTGTTCCTTCTAAATTCCAAGCAGAAAGAACATGAAGGCTTGACAAACAAGCAAACAAGTCAGAGGAAAATGGGATAATTTTGATGGGAGAACTGGTATCTTGTGTTTTCTGCTTGATATTTCCCCTAGAATGACATCTTTCTCTCCCCAGTAACCCTTGGTGATCCTTTTGTTTCTGTTTCTATTGTAACCATAATATAAAGAAATGTGTCATTTATTCTAATTATTAATTAAACACTGTGTGCTCCTTTTAAAAATGTTTTCAGAAAGTAAAACTAATATGTTTTATAAATGCTCTTTCTGTTTTGCATGCATGCTTTACTCTCCACCTCTTTGTGTGTGCATGTTTGTGTGTGCACATGCACCTGTGAATTCAGAGGCCAAAACGTGATTTTTGTTGTTCTCCTCAGTCACTACTCACATCATCTTTAAAGACAGGGTCTTTCATTATCCTTAGAGTTTGCTATCTTCTGTGTCCCTCTCCCTAGAAGTAGGATGACAGGTACCTGGTGCACAAGAAGCACTTTACCCACTGAGCTACCTTGCCAGCCCTGGGTGGGTGCCTTGAGTAGTTTTATATCTGCACTGCCCCTCACGCTAACATTTTCATCTACTAGGTGCATGTGTGTGTGATAAATCGAAAGCTCCATTTGCAATTAAATGGTTTCACAACACTGCTCTGGACATGCTTGGCCATCCAGACGAAATCAGAGTGCCTTCCATTCCAGTCTCTTAGTGGATATTTGGGTTGATTCCAATTCTTCAGCACTCTCAAGTCAGGGAAGAAAGTGTCTTTTTATGCTCACTTTTACTACCATACCTAGCAATTTCCTCAAGACAAGGAATTAAAGTGGCTAGGATGAACAATATCATTTTTAATGATATGAGATATATATTTCACTTGACTGTGGTACCTTTTTTTTTATTTCTAGTAGTATATTGGAGTGTATCCTGGTTAGCATTAATTGACAGCTTGATACAACCTGGAGTCACTGGAAAGAAAGCCTCAATTGAGAAATTACCCAGATAAGGTTGGCCTATGGAAAATGATTGTCTTGTTATTTGATGTAGGAGGGTTCAACCCACTGTGGGAAGCATTATTCCCTAGGCAAATTGTACTGGTCTGCCTATAAGAGCTAGCTGAGCATAAGCCTGAGAGTGAGGCAAAAAGCAGCAGCAACCATGGTTCCTCTGCATTTCCTTGGCTGTGGGTGAGTTCTCTGGCCAGAGGTAAGGCTGCACAGAAGAGCAAGCGGGGCTGCCTTCTGTTTCCTTTATTTTCTGTTTTAACTTCTGTCAGTGATAGACTGTGACCTTTTCCTTCCTCAAGCTGCTTTGGTTCAGAGTGTGCTATTACAGTATAGGAAGAAGGCTAGGGAAGAACTTAGGCCCTATCTCTCCACCAGAGCAATGCCTACAATAAGCATTATTTAATATTGAACTACCTGAGAGGGAGAAAGTTGCCTTTCTAATTTCTATAGAATGTATGAGCTGTTTCCGCTCATCTTGGTATTTATATACATTCTGCTTCTCATTGATATGCAAAGATCTTAGAAAACATTTGCCTTCCCTATTAGGTTATAAATTACTCAGGATATTTTCACTGATAACATCCATCTCTTTCATGTGCTCTAATATCTTTCTCTTCTCTTATTTCATTTTCACCCTCCAAACACTTAAAAGAATCATAAAAGCTTTATAAATATATGCTTTTCATCTCCAACGCTGCAAAGTTACTGATACACAACTCTATTAATATTTTATTATTGCGAGCAAAAGCCTCTTTGTACCTTGCTAATAAATCATATCTTTAACAAACAGGTGCAGCCAAGGTCTAGAGCTTTCTGGTGTAGTGTGGTGGTCACTGCTCACATGCCCACTGACCATTTGGGTGGTGTCAGACCTGAACTGAGATGTGTCAGCAGTATAAAGTAGATGTTGATATTGTAGAGTTAGAAGACATAACATAGGGCCTGGAGATAGCCCGGTCAGTGAATACTTGCTTTGTAGGTACAATGACCTCAGTTCATTCTCTAGACTCCACATTAAAAATGTCAGACCTTGTGGTGTGTGCTTGTAATCCCCGAACTGGAGAAGCAAAAGACAAGCAGATCCCTGAGGCTCACTGGACAGCCAGCCTAGCTTCTTTAATGAGTTCCTGATCAGTGAGAGAGCTTGTTTCAAGATCAAGGTGGACAGCTTCTCGGAAAACACACCAGAGTTTGTCCTCTGACCTCCACACACATGTGCACACATATATGTGCAATGCAACCACAAACACAGGCAGGAAGACAAAAGAAGGCAAAATCCTTCACAAATAGTTCTGATATTGATAGCATTCTGAAAAGATGCCAATTAATTTCTATTTTTTTGTAATGTGGTTACTTGAAAATGTGGTTTCCCGTGTGGCTTGAGTACATGGGTATGTGATACCCATGTCATTTCTGTTAGACAGAACTTCCCAAGAAAGGCTTACATAATAAATATTAAGGTACAAAGAGGCCAGCCTGGCATGTCCTTATGGATTATCTCTGCGTTAGAATTTCTTCATTCTTTTGCAGAAAGAAAGAACAGAGCTGCCCCATGTCCATTGTCCCCGTGTCTGCTATTTGCCTTTCATCTGCTGGAGCCTTGATAAAAGGAAGCAGCTCCAACCGGAACAGCCTATAGCCCCTTTAGAAGGAAGCTTAAATGAGAGAGGAACAGAAATTTTGAAACAGTTTTGATTTTAAACAACTGCTCACGACACCAGCAAGCCACCATCACTTTGTGGTCTACCAGTGGGGTTGAGTCAGATGATGAATCACTGGTTTCTTCCAAACTTGAGGCTCTGCAAAACTACAAGGTAGGCAGAGAATTGATAAAGAGGGATTGGTCTATGCTTCAAGGAGGGAGCTTCTTTCCATGAGTCAGAAAATAGAGGGGGCTGTCCACAGTGGTGTTGGATTATCATCTCATGTAATAGCGTGTCTTTGGTGAAAATGTAGGCTTTTCTCAGTAAAAGGCAGTCAGAGAGACTCTCCACTGACTTCTACCTGTTGTTGAGAGATTTAGGATAATGAAAAGAAAATTCCTAGACCCTGGCAGAAATTTACTTTCAGAATAAAATCTCAAATTCACATCATTTTATTGATGCAAAACTCTTCATCATTCTGTTCTTTCTTCTCATCACAGTTCAGACTGATATTCTTTAATGCTCTTTCTTCTACAGTTTTCAATTCCAAGTCCTCCTGCTTGAATCTGGACAAAGCCAGTTTTGCATTAGATATTTGATCAGGCGTTTTGTTTCTTATCTGACTAAGCCTAGTTCTTCTCCCGAGTAAATAACATGTTCATTTCATGCTGTCATTTCTCCTGTGTCAATGTGCTCACTTGATAGTAGGAAAGAGAAAACTTTACCTTAGCTAAATCTGAGTAAGAGATTCCCAAATCCAGGTTTATTATGGAGACAGTCAGATCCTAACAGCTTACAAGTTGTTTTCTCCAAAAGTAGAAAATCTGTAGCTGTCCACAGAATGTTGCTGAAATGTAGGAAAACAGAAATTTAGATAAATTTATCTAAATTCAGTCTTTCTAGACAAGATTGTGTGTGTGTTTGTGTGTTTGTGTGTGTGTGTTTGTGTGTGTTAGTTTGAATTAAAATGGTCCCCATAGGGAGTGACACTGTTAGGAGGTGTGGCCTTGTTGGAGGAAGTGTGTCTGTGGGGGTGGGATTTGAGATTTTAGAAGCTCGAGCCAGCCCCAGTGGTTCACTCTCTCTTCCTGATGCCTGCAGATTCAGATGTAGAGCTCTCAGCTCCTTCTTTAGCACCATGTCTGCCTTCATGCCACCATACTTCTTACCATCATGATAACAGACTAAACCTCTGAACCTGCAAGACAGCCCCAATTAAATATTTTCTTTTTTAAGAGTAACCATGATTGTGGCATCTATTCACAGCAATAAAAACACTAAGCTTCTATGTATCTATCTCTGTGTGTGTGTGTGTGTGTGTGTTGTGTGTTTGCATGCAAAGGGTGTGTGTGTGAAAGAGAGAAGGAGAGACAGAGAGAGACTCAGACACACACACACAGAGAGAGAGAGAGAGGAGAGAGAGAGTTCAATGAAAGAAAGTTCCAGTGTGGGATCTCCCTCCAGAGATGTTGTATGGGTTCTGCCTTTATCTATTAAAAAACTTATGAAAGCCATATGAGTCTTCTGTGTGTAACCTTTCTCTACTTGTGGACACATACAAACATATGTAAAGAATCTAATGCCAAGCCCCTCACAGTGAAGTTACTGATATCACAATAAGAGAATTAGAATCTTGAGGAAAGGTATGAATACAGGGCTCAGTTTGGTCTTAGATGTCACCTTTGTTAGAGGCTTTTGCCAACCATGAATTGTCCTGGTAGGGGTGATAAATGGCTGCCTGAGATAGAAGGAGAACCCAAAGGATGCAAAGATGAAGAATGATAATGGTTGAGTCTCTTCATAACTGCTAATGTTAATCCTCTAAAGAGTTGTGATTTTTAGTTGGAGGGCAACAGTGGGTTCATCTGGCCCTGTCCCTTTGGTATTTAGGAAGAATTTGTTTGCCTTGGATTCTAAGTCTGGCAACAGTTAGTCTTGGGTTAGATGAGAAATATTCTGGCAAATGGAAATGATTTTGTTCTCTTCTCGATTTGGATTTTTAATGAATTTTGGCAACAGGAGGCTCAGCAGGCTCCGAATTTGAGAAACAAAATCTTAATTTCTTTTCTGTAAACAGCTATTTCTTGTAACAAGTCTGTGTCCTTCCCTGGAAACAGAGCCCTGGAGTTCGCAAGCTCAGCAATTCCATTTCTAAAAATTTCTCAAAATGGTCTTCTTGTCTACGTCTTCTCTTCCCCCGCCCCCTGCTTCTTGAATACCCTTCTCATTCCTCACCTGAGAGAAAAATTTCTCTGGCCATGAAGTCTTTCCTTAGTCATGATCTTTGAGAAGCTGTAATCTCATAGTTGACAATATTTTAATGAGCCCTTAGGTACAGAGAAGGTCAAAAGAAAATTGATAGTTTATGCTTTAACGTTTCATATGCCTCATGTACAAAAAGCTACAAAGATCCTGGATTTGAGGGGTGGAAGGCTGTGGTGGAATCCTCAGGTGAGCCAGCCTCTGCATCACTACTCTTTCCTGGCTTCCTTCCCCATTTGCAAAATCAAGTACTTACCTTCTCTTTAATGCCCCTTAATGTGGATAATACATTTAAAACTTTAAAATAAAGCAGGAGCACTGCTGATCTATGGGACTAGGAGGTGACATGACCATTTTATAAGTGAGGAAACTGAGGTTTAAGTGCTAGCTTCAAAATTACACATCAGGGAAAGTAAGCTGGGGTGTAGCATTAAGGCAGCTGGGGTCCAGAGCTGAACTCCAGACAACTGACTCTTTTTTAAAATGTATTTTTTTATTAATTACAGTTTATTCATTTTGTATCCCAACCATAGCCTTCTCCCTCATCCTCTCCTTCCCTCCCTCCCTTTTCTCCACTCATGCACCTCCCCCAGTCCACTGATAGGGGAGGTCCTCCTCTGGAATACTACTCAGCAATTAAAAACAAAGAAATCATGAAATTTGCATGCAAATGGTGGGAAATAGAAAAGATCATCCAGAGTGAGGTATCCCAGAAGCAGAAAGATAACTGACTCTTAATAAATACTTTGCTGGGTTGCATATTAAGACTATCAAAAGTCACTGCATAGATAAATGCATTCAAGTTAGAAATGCTGTCTATGTTTGTCTATGATACAAATTAGGAAGGCTTGATGTACACAGAGCACAACCAGATCTCACGTTGAGTAACGTTGAGTAATTAGAGTGAGACAGATATCAGGAATAAAGGTAATGGTTTTGGGGACATGGCTGGCTTGGAAGGCCTGAAGAAAGATGCAGTTAAATAGGTAATGAGATTGACCTGTGGGCAGGTTTAGATGTCACCTGAGTAGGTAGAATACCTTATACCTTAGAACACCTTAAGAATTCAATAGCGTTCTGAAACAGGGTCTTACTATGTATCCCGTATAGCTTTGAACTCACTCTGTAGCCAAAATCAGCATCAAATTCGCAGTGACCCTCCTCTCTCAGCTTGCAGAGTGCTGGAATTAGAGAGTGCCATCATGTCTGCCTCAGTATGAATTGATTATATAATGTCTTTAACTGAATGAGTTCACCACCCCACCCCACCCTCCTACCCTCTGAGGCAATGGGCAAAAAGAGACTTTGTAGATGGTGGTGTTCTTATATCATTCAGGGGCAGAGTAGATGGCAGATGAGAGGCAGGACCAGCTCTCCCTTTTTCTGGCCTTGGGGCCAGCTTGTGTGCACCCTTTCAACCAGGCCAGCACTACTGTACTTCCCAGGTGAGGTGCAGGACAACGATAGGATATCTGAGAGGAGTCCTGGTGAGGATCCAGTACTGAGAGTGCAGCAGAAGTCAGAGGCCTCAAACCAGGCCAATGACTCATTGCAATGAACATTTGCAACTGAAGATGTGTGGACAGAGGGCATTTGAACTATTAGTTGGTCCCACTTGGTGGCAGTGGTTTTTTTTTTGGGGGGGTGGATGGGAGTGGGGAAGGATTTACAGCCTTGTTGGAGAAAGAATGCCACTGGTATTTTTCAAATTTTGTTTATATATTTATTTATTATAATTTATTCACTTTGTATCCCTACTGTAGCCCCCTCCCTTATCTCCTCCCAGTCCCATCCATCCTCAGCCTTCTTCCCCAATGCCTTTTTTCTAGTCCACTGATAGGGGAGGACCTCCTTCCCTTCTATATGACCCTAGCTTATCAGGTCTCATCAAGGCTGGCTGCATCATATACCTCTGTGCCTGGCAAGGCTGAACTCCCTCCCCGCCCCCCCCGCCAGGGGGAAGTGATCAAAGAGCTAGCCACTGAGTTCCTGTCAGAGACAGTCCCTGTACCCCTTACTAGGTTATCCACTTGGAAACTGAGCAGCCTATGGGCTTCCTTTGAACAGGGGTCTAGGTCCTCTCCATGCATGGTCCTTGGTTGGAGTATCTGTCTCTGCAGGGCCCCCTGGGCCCAGGTATTTTGGCTCCGTTGTTCTCCTTGTGGAGTTCCTGTCCCCTCCAGGTCTTTCTATCTCCCCCTTCTTCCATAAGGTTTCCAACACCCTGCCCAAAGTTTGGCTATGAGTCTCAGTATCTCCTTCGATACCCTGGTGGGTAGACTCTTTCAGAGGTCCTCTGTGGAAGGCTCTTGTCCTGAACGTTTAGCTCGGCCCTACTTCTAGTTTGCTCTCTCTGTTTTGTGCTAAGTTAAAGGTGGGATTTCTGTTTCCTTCTCTTGCCTTTAGTCATGGTATTTTTTTTATCACAGCAACAGAAAACAACCGGCACAGTGATGGAGTCTTTCTTGGGCAGAGTAACAGGACAAGGTACCAGTACTCCTCTGGCCTCTGCACAAGTGTTAAGCACCTGCAGACACATGTGTACATATACCACACATACATACGCATGCACACACGCACAGGCACATACACACACACAGACAGCATCTCTTTCTGTAGCCTAGGCTGGTCTTAATCTCATGACCCTCCCTCCTCAGCAGCCTGTTAAGTGTGCTTTCACACACCCCATATTCACTATTTTTTATCTGTAAGATATTTTATTGCTTTCTTTTATTTTAATTTTTAAAGTGGTCTCAAGCAGACCACTGCCCTAGAGTTGTTTATAAGAAATGAAGTTTCTCAAATTTTAGCATTACAATTCTAGTGCAGTATAGTGGGCTCATGGCTATAAACTCAGCACTTGGGAGACTGATGCAGGTGACTCAGAAGTTCAAACACTAGATTACCTGCACAGGGATTGCGTGTCATCCTTCTCCAGTTTATTTGGAATGAGAATCTTGACATTTGAGCATGTTCCAAAGATGCCCATGGCTTGGGACCTTCATTTCACCCTTTTGTTGGTCTCTCGTGTTGCCAGCTGCGAATGTGAAAGTGTGTTTATGTTCTGAGACCAAGCATCTACAGTATTTCCACAAATATAATTTTAATTTGTGTGATGATAGAAACAGTAAAAGCTCATTGCACAAAATTTGGGAAATCGAGTGTAAATAACAGGATACAAATGAGCTATAACTTCAGAGCTCAGGAAAATGTGCTTATTATATTTACTTTTATTCTTCTGCTCCCTTGCTTGTGCTGAAGATTACTACTGTCCGATAAGTGTTTAATAATTGTGGGGGATCTAAATGATCTAGCATATGAAGAAAACCATACCACATTCAGGTTGATTGTCAATAATTATTATTATTGAATTGTTTTCACTATCCGAGTGAAGTTGTTGCCATGGAAATCAAATTGTGACTGAGTTCTGAAGATAGCTGAGGCATCCCATAGCTGTAACCTTGGTCATTTGGCAACCTTGGTCATATGGTAAACTTGGTCAGGTACCATAACGTTGCAGTGACTGACTTACCTTTATTTCTCTCTTTTTCTTTTTAGAATGGATGAGAGTCGTATTGGTGAACATATTGATGGGATGGAAGGTTCAGTATCACAGAAGCACTCATGTGTTTAGGTCCTATCACTTGTTCAAGAGACAATGACTGGGAGTGAACTTGACCTCCCAGCCGTGAGGCATAAGCCACTTCTCAGCTATCATGTTGTCGAGTTCATCTACACTAAGGTTGGCGAAGCCCCACTTCTTTGACATGTTTTCTTTCTTGCCAGCCAGGGAACTTGAACTTGGCACTAAGCAGGACCTCAATCATATGTTCCATTGGTGTGGATGGACATGATGGCTTAGCCAATGCAAGCTATTGCCACTGCGCTTTGGGGTTCCCCAAAGGAACCTTAAACTGTCCAAAACCTAGACTGGTGACAGCATGAGATCACAGTCAAGACTACCCCCAAGAAATCCATCTCTAAGATCCCTTAGGGCAACTCATACATGTAACAGGTTGCACCTACTCCCAAGTAAACAGCTATTTTCATACAATGCCTTGAAGACCAATGTCTTGATTTCCTCGTCTTTAAAATGAGAATAATAAAGAAGTAGTTATTTTGGGAGCAAGGTAAGAGGAAATAGAAAAGACTAGCAAAGTGCCTGACATTCGTAAGTATTCAACAACTTCCTTCAGGAGTATGTGTGCTACCACACCTGCCTGAGCAAGTCAGAGCATGTGTACCAGTCATTTCTAAAGGCAAAGCCCCTTGTACCTATCCCTCATTTCCTTATATATTGTTAAGGATAAGAGATAGGCAGATATTCTCAGCTGAAATCCCAGCACACCTGTGATGGATGAGCTGCCCTTGCCTGAAGGTTGAAGAATAATGCAAAAGGGGAAAGCTGACAGATGCAGGACTCCAAAGATTGGATTCAGCTCTCCACGGTTGCTAAGAAAATCTAAGAACTAGATCAGTACATGACGTTTTCTGGTGTTTAAATGATGGAACGTAATAGAATTGAAACAGGCAACTTCAGTGCTGTTTAACTGGCTTGTGCCCCTTGCTCTGTTTGTGCTATAAGCTGCTGGTCTGAGACCCTGGACTTTCTGAAAAGTTGGGAATGTTGTTTTCTGGTTCAGAAGATTTTTCTGTTATTCTATGGATGTCTCTCTGGCTACATATTTACAATTATAGGACTCTCTATCAAGTGTGGGTTGAGAAGATCAAAGGATGTGTGACTAGACTACCAGAAATGGATATAAGGAGGATCAGGCGGAGAAAATGATGCAAATTCCCAGTTCCCTCCCATCCCTTGTTCTAGGCAGCATATTCAGTTCTATTATGGAGACTAGATAATGGAGACTAAATAATCGAGATTTTCCTAGCCCTCCACCAGCCTTCTGAAATGTTGTCTTGCCACTCAGTGTGTTTAATTGCTTCCTCCTCTGGACACTCCAGGCCATCCCTACAGCTCATTAGAGAGGAGAACAGGGTTTCTGGGTCTTGCAATTCCCACTTGCTGAGAAAAATGATGATAAATGTTGGGTGCTCCAGGAGAAGCTTGCTTTCTTTAATAGCCCTGAGGTACCAATTGCTAAGTCAGAGGGAAGAGACATGTATCCTAGAGGATTTCTTTTTAATAAACCAATTAATGATCTAATGATCTGGGAAGGCAAAAGAGGGAGGCAGAGTCTCCCCGACTTCTCAGGGATGGCTCACCACAGGGTGAAGGAAGAGTGGCTCACAGATTGGAGGGCAGTTTTAGAATAAGTCTGAGGCTTTCCTTACAGCTTTCAAGTTGATCCTGTCAGGCAGAACCTGATAGCCCTAGAAATCAGACGTTCTTCCATCTCTCTCCATGCTGTTCTCACATCAAGTTGTAGTTTAGGAAAAAAAAAATCCTGCCTGATTTCCAGAATCATCTCCTTTGTCTTGAACTTTTTCTTTATATTTATTGTGGTTGTTAATTGCTTTGAGATAACGGTAGGGTTGTGGAATCTGGTCTAGGAGATTGAGCAAGGAAGAGCAATTGCCTTAAGTTCTGAGAACATTTTGCTTGCAGTTATTTGTCTCCTGTGGGTACATGCATGTGAGTGCAGTGCCCATGCAGTAAGAGTTACAGGTGGTTGTGAGGGATCCAATGTGGGTGCTAGAAACTCAAGTCCTCTGCAAGAGTAACAGGTGTTCTAAACCACTGAGCTATCTTTCCAGCTCCAGTAATTGCTTTACATTCACTGTTCTGTCACTCCGTGTGTTGCTAGAGAAGCTTGGGGAGGAAGTTACTGTACTTCATACTGTCTTCTATGTTTTAATAGTATTTTATGTTTTGGAAATTTCTTCTATTTATACAGTATATGTTGATCATACCTATTCACCACAACTCTCTCCAACTCTCTCAGGTGCCTCTCAACTTCATGTCTGCCTTTTTATTCTTATTAATAATCCCCTGAGTCCCATTAGTGTTGCCCATATGTGCACGGTTATAGGCTATCCACTGGGGCATGGGCAACTTACCCGCTGACACATGTCCAAAGGAGAATGACTCTTCCCCGCTCAGCAACCATCAATTGCCAATAGCCCAGATGAAAAGAGAAAGAATATAGGGACATAAAGTGTCATGGGGGGGGGGTGGAAGAGAAAAGATGTAAGGGGAGAGGGAGTCATGAGGGGGAGGAGGAGAAGCTTGGTTTTCTGAGTTAGAGTCTTCAACAATATACCCAATAATTGGATGATGAGATCACATGGTATTTCTACTTTCAGTTGTTTTTAAATTTTTTTCAGTTTTGTATATGTGTGCATGTATGCATGTATGTGTGCTTATATAATGTATGTGTGCATGTTCACGAATGCAGGAGTGTGCAAGCCATGGTACACATGTGAAACTTGCAGGAAAACTTTGGTTGTCAGTCCTCGCCTTCCATCTTGTTTGAGACAAGTTCTCTGTACTGTTTGCCACTGTGTACACCAGGCTAGCTGGCCCATGAACTTCCAGGGATTCTCTTGTTTCTATCCTCCATCTCTTAGTAGATGAACTAGTGTTACAGACGTATTACACAGCCCAGGTTCACATGGGTTCTGTGCATTCAAACTCAAGTCACTGTGCTTGCACGACAAGCATTTTATTTGCCGACCCATCTTACCAATACTATTTTTTAGGTATTTGAGAACTTCTATACTGATTTACATAGTGGCTACACTAATTTACATTCCCGCTAGCATTACACAGAGGTCTTTGCCTTCTTACATACTTGTCAGCCATAAATCATTCATTCCAAGGGAAAGAAAATTGGCCTTAGAAAAACAGCATCACTTTAAGCTAGACTCTATGAGTTCAGATAACAGTCTCCTGAGTTCTCTGTGCCTTGGAATTGTTGTTTGCCCTAAGAGGGTGGCTACCATGCTTACATCACAAGAGGTTTTTGAAAATGTGATCCAATAATGTCTCCAAAGTGCTGCGGGTGATACTTTGAGATTCAGTGAACTTCAGCAAATGGCAATCATCATCATCATCATCATCATCATCATCATCATCATCAACACCATCATCATGTGTACCCTGAAGTGTGTCACTGTCAATACCACCGCAGGTGAGCCCAGACAGCATCTGTCTCAGGTTATTTTTCAGTCTTCAGTGAAATTAGCACAAGAGTGGCAAAGGTACCGTGCTGAATAAAGAACATTGGGAACAGTCATGTCACACATTTTGGATTTGACATAAACCCTAAGAGTCATCACATGCCAGGGTCCCCAGCCTTTAGAGGTTACACAGGGCTGCTCTGCAGTTGGGCGCATCACTAGAGACATTTTTCTTTCCACTGCAACCACAGAGAGTGTGGAAATTTTCTCAGCCTCAGGGTCTTGCTCCAAGAGTTCACTATTGAAGGTGGTAGTCATCTTTGTATCCATGATGAGAAGCAGCGTGTTAGACCACATGTTTCTGGGGATGAATGCATTTACAATAGGCACATAGCGTTCACATGTTCATTAGAGACATGGTTTTCCATTCTGTGGATACCTCATAGCTTGCCTCTCTAAGTTCATAGGCCAACGTATCTGCTTTCCTTGTCAAGTAATTAATCTCTGCTGTTTAAGATTTACACACCCAGCAGAATGACCAGGTGACACTCTGCATGCAGGGCAGCACAGACCATGATTCCCTGTGTTTCTGTCATGCTCTCAGGCTGTAATCCTGCTTAACTTCTTTCTCAACTTGCCCCGTAGGCAGCTCTGTCACTCCTCCCTTCCTTACGTGATTTTCCCAGTGACTAAATATTTTTAAAGACTTTTTAAATTTAGAACTAAATGATATCAGGGTGGACGCTTTTAAATTGATTTCTTCCAGTGTTCATTAAACACCAACTTTTAAAGAAATAAATTGCATGATTCTTTCCAAATGCCCAACAATGAGTGGCAATATCTGTATAATTTTCGGATCATTATTTTATTAACTGGGGCTTACTTCATAACCGGTAATTAAGATACCAAGAAAGGCTCTTTCATTAATCAATTGACATCCAGCTAATAGCATCTCACCAGGAGTAAATAAGGCTCATGGAAGAATTCTGCAAAAAGATAATGAAAAATTGCTGAGGGACTTCTAAAATAGCCATACATAAGTCTTTAGGGGACATTCTCTTTGTTGTTGGCCTGTGTGGCCACTAGCAGACCCCCACATGGTACCCTTCCAGCAGCTCTGTTGTATACAATGGTATCCACCATCTCAAGAGCTCTGCTTAGTAGGATAAAGTCATAGTAGGATAAATCTTTGTCTTTCCATAGCATACTTACAGTAAGAAGTTCCCATGGGAAATTTCCCACATTCAAACCACTACAAGCCTATTAAGAAGGGTGGAGAGCAACCTACCCTCCATCATGACCTGTTCCCAGTTACTAGCAGCTGGACATTTCAGGCCAGGTCTTGCCCAAGATCTGTAGATTGTCAAGAAAAGCACACTTTAAAACACTCGTGAGTGGGCTGGATAGATGACCCAGCTGTTAAGACTGCTTGCTGGTCGCACTGAAGATTAGAATACAGTTCCCAGCACCCACATAAGATGGCTCACAACTGCCTGTAACTCCAGCTCCAGGTGATCTGATGCCTTCTTCTGACTGCCTTGAGCACCTGCATACATGTGGCACACACACACACACACACACACACACACACAGACAACTTAAAAGCTAAAATAATATTTCAAAATTCATTTCAAATATGTTCACGAATCTATTATAAATCTGAAGGGTAACATATGATTAGTTACCACCTCACTTTCCAAAGGAAGGAATGGGCTGTCTTCTAAGGTTAGAACATTTGCGTAGGGTGTTTGAATCTCTGAATCTGATGGGCTGCACAGGAGTATAATAAATAAGAAAAGAGAAAGAGAGAGCGAGTAGAGAGAAAAATACACAGGATTTTAGCATATAGCAAAGTTTTGTTTCACATAGCTATCCAGGATGAAATAAAGATTGTCTTTGGTACCTGTGTGATTCAGAAATTCAAGACCATTTCAGAGGGGGATTTCCATTAAAACTTTCTAAAACATGATTCTAGAGGAGGGCAAATCAGAACCAGTCATTCTGCCCTTTCTGGAAGGCCTGTTATATCTTTGAGCATCTCGTATTGCTTATAAAACTGGGTGCGACTGTCAAATGGATCTTTACCCAGGGTTGCCGAGGAGGGAAGGGGGAAGGAAAAGAATGAAGGGGGCTTGTTCTAAGGTATAGACCATCCCACTTAACCTAAAGAGAGAACACCTCTTGCTAAGTATGATTCAGATTCTGTATTCTCAGACATATTTCTAAACTCTTTTTACAATGTAAATTAGAATACCAAGTATTTTAAAATGCTGCAAAAACAAAAACAAAAAAAAACCAAAAAAATAAAACTGATCTAAATACGTAGGTGAATTCATGAAACAACTGAAGCAACATGAAGCTGTTATCTGACCGAATTACATCATTTATCTGTCTGATCACTCACCAGCCAAATGCAACGCACCACCATAGATACTCACAGGATTTTACACCCATTGATGGCACCTAATAATGTTGGTTTTCTTGTCTGAATCTTGGGGACACTGCTCTGAACACATTATTTTTTAAAGAAGACAGACATCTCTGAGCCAATGTTTTGTATATCTGTGCATGGAGACCCATGAAGAAAGTCTCTGTTAGGATCATAAGTACCTGTCTAACACCCCTTTTCCAAATCTCCAGGCCAAACATGTTTGCAATAAGGTGATCTTTATAATTTGTTATACCCTGTTTAATCTTTTAAACACTAGTAAAAGCCTTCTAAACTACGGTTCATTATTGAGTAGTTCTTAGAATACCAGATCATGGGTTCTTGTTGCACAATGCAACTGTCTCATAAAAACATGGTCAAATTTTATTTGCTTCAAGGAGATTCAAACAAGTACCCTACAAAAACATGTTGGGACAAGTATCTACTTTTATAAGTGTGATATAAAGACTGTAATTATACCCAGGCATATATACCTTATTGATATAACAATAGAGGGTTGGCTATCAGTCACATATAAATCAACTCCTATTTCTAAAAGGCCTGTGAACTAAAAAGGGCCTTCACACTACAAGCCCCCAAGCCTCAGAGATCATTGTAGAAGAGATACCTGAAATATTATAAGAGCCAGAGATTGAGGAATCCCAGGACAAAACATTCACGACAGGAACGCTGAACTCCGGACTCTCAGAGAAGCTAATATTGCCTGCATAAGATCGGAACAAGTCCAGGGGCAAATAGCCCTAGACACCCCAGCATAAATGAAATTCAAGGAGACGACCTAACATCTATGCTCATGAAGAAGATAACAGAGGAAACAAATAAAATACGAAAAGAATTAGAGGAAGATAAAAACAAACAGATCATGGTTGTCCATAAAGAAATGGAGGAAATTAAAGACAAGGAGATTATGGCCATCCATGAAGAAATACGGGAAGCTGCAGTCAAACAGTCTGTTGCCTTTAGAGAGGAAATGCTTAAATCACTGAATGTAATAAAAGAAACAGTGGATTGTTCAAAAAAACAGCTGAAGGAATTGACGGAAAAACATGAAAATACAGTCAGACGGGAAGAAAACCAACAAAATAGCTCAAGACCTGAAGATAGAATTGGAAAAATTAAAAAAAACACAAATGGAAGAAATTGTGGAGAGAAAGAACTTAGGGAAGAGAGCAGGAACTACAGAGGTTAGCATAGCCAATAGGCTACAAGAAATGGAAGAAAGAATCTCAGCTGTGGAAGATACAAAGGAAGAAATAGATGTATCTGTCAAAGAAAATGTTAAATCTAAAAAATTCCTGACATAGACCATCCAAGAAATTCAAGTCAACATAAAAAGACAAAACCTAAGAATAATAGGAATAGAGAAAAAGAAGATTCCCTGCACCAAGGCCCAGAAAATATTTTCAACAAAATCATTGAAGAAAATTTCCCCAACTTAAAGGAGAGGCCAATAAGAATACAAGAGGCCTATAGAACACCCAATAAATTAGACCAGAAAAGAAAATCCTCCCGCCACATAATAATCAAAACTGTAAGTATACAGAACAAAGAAAAAATACTAAAAGCTGCAAGAGAAAAAGGCCAAGTAACATATAATGGCAAACCCATTAGAATCACACCTGACTTTTCAACAGAGACTATGAAAGCCAAAAGGGCCTGGACTGATATCATGCAGACCCTAAGAGAACACAGATATCAGCCCAGGCTACTATACCCTGCAAAACTCTCAGTCCTCATAGACGGAGAAAACAAGATATTCAATGACAAAAACAAATTTCAACAATACCTACAAACAAATCCAGCATTACAGAAGACACTGGAAGGGAAAATACAACCCAAGAAAGCTAGCTACATTCAAGAAAACACAGAAAATAAATAACCCCACTACAGTAAAACAAAAAGCAACCAAGCACACAACCGTATGACCACAGCCAACATCAAATTCAAAGGATCTAACAGCCACTGGTCATTAATATCTCTCAATATCAATGGACTTAATTCTCCAATAAAAAGACACAGACTAACAGAATGGATGCGTAAACAAAACCCAGCAATCTGTTGTATACAAGAAACACACCTAAGTCACAAAGATACACTTTACCTGAGGGTAAAGGGATGGAAGATGGCTTTTCAAGCAAATGAACGCAAGAAGCAAGCAGGAGTAGCCATTCTAATATCTGATAAAATAGTCTTTCAACCAAAATTAATCAAAAGAGATGGGGAAGGACACTTCATACTCATCAAGGGAAAATTCCACCAAGAAGACATCACAATCCTGAACATCTATGCCCCAAATACAAGGGCACCCACATTTGTGAAAGAAACATTGATAAAACTTAAACCACACATAGATCCCCACACACTAATAGTGGGAGACTTCAACACCCCACTCTCAACAAAGGACAGGTCAACTAAACAGAAATTAAACAAAGAAACAATATCTCTAACAGAGGTCATGAATCAAATGGACCTAACAGACATTTACAGAACCTTACACCCAAGCACAAAAGAATTTACCTTCTTCTCAGCACCTCATGGAACCTTCTCCAAAATAGACCACATAGTTGGTCACAAAGCAAGCCTCAACAGATACAAGAAGATTGAAATAATCCCTTGTATCCTGTCTGATCACCATGGAATAAAGCTGGACCTCAGTAGCAATAAAAATAGCAAAAAGCCTACACATACATGGAAACTGAACAACTTGCTACTAAAAGACAACTGGGTCAAGGAAGAAATAAAGAAAAAAATTAAAATCTACCTAGAACTCAATGAAAATGAAGACACAAATTACCTAAACTTGTGGGACACAATGAAAGCAGTGCTAAGAGGAAAGTTCATAGCACTAAGTGCCTTCAAGAAGAAATTTGAGACAGCTCACTCAAGCAACTTAATGGCTCACTTAAAAACCCTAGAAAAAGAAGAAGCAGACACACCAAGAAGGAGCAGACGGCTGGAAATAATCAAACTCAGGGCTGAAATCAATCAATTAGAAACAAAACAATTCAAAGAATCAATGAAACCAAGAGCTGGTTCTTTGAGAAAATCAACAAGATAGACAAACCCTTAGCCAAGCTAACTAAAAGGCAGCGAGACACCATCCAAATCAACAAAATCAGAAATGAAAAGGGGGACATAACTACAGACACTGAGGAAATCCAAGCAATCATTAGGACTTACTTCAAAAGTCTATATGCAACAAAATTTGAAAATTTAAATGAAATGGACAATTTTCTTGATCGATTCCAGTTACCAAAGCTAAATCAGGACCAGGTAAATCAATTAAATAGTCCTATATCTCCCAAGGAAATAGAAGCAGTCATCGAAAGTCTCCCATCCAAAAAAAAGCCCAGGACCTTATGGTTTCAGTGCAGAATTCTACCAAACATTCAAAAAAGAGCTAACTCCAGTTCTCTTCAAACTATTCCACAAAATTGAAACAGAAGCAACATTACCAAACTCATTCTATGAAGCCACAGTCACCTTGGTACCTAAACCTCACAAAGACCCAACCAAAAAAGAGAACTTCAGGCCAATCTCCCTTATGAACATTGATGCAAAAATACTCAACAAAATACTCACAAACCGAATACAAGAACACATCAAAGACATCATCCACCATGACCAAGTAGGCTTTATCCCAGGTATGCAGGGGTGGTTCAATATATGGAAATCCATCAATGTGATCCACCATATTAACAAACTGAAAGAAAAAAAAAAACACATGATAATCTCCGTAGATGCTGAAAAAGCATTTGACAAAATCCAACATCCATTCATGTTTAAAGTATTGGAGAGATCAGGGATACAAGGCACATATCTAAACATAGTAAAGGCAATATACAGAAAACCTATATCAAACATCAAACTGAATGGAGAGAAACTTAAAGCAATCCCACGAAAGAAATCAGGGACAAGACAAGGCTGCCCACCCTCTCCATATCTCTTCAACATAGTTCTGGAAGTCCTTGCTAGAGCAATAAGACAGTTGAAGGAGATCAAGGGGATACAAATTGGAAAGGAAGAAGTCAAATTATTACTATTTGCAGATGATATGATAGTATATGTGAGTGACCCTAAAAACCCTACCAGGGAACTCCTACAGCTGATAAACACCTTCAGCAAAGTGGCCGGATACAAAATTAACTCAAAAAAATCAGTAGCCCTCCTGTATACAAAAGACAAAAGGGCTGAGAAAGAAATAAGGGAAACAACACCCTTCAAAATAGCCACAAATGACATAAGGTACCTCGGAGTAACCCTAACCAAGGAAGTCAAAGACTTGTATGAAAAAAATTTCAAGTCTCTGAAGAAAGAATTAGAAGAAGATATGAGAAGATGGAAAGATCTCCCATGTTCATGGCTTGGCAGGATTAACATAGTAAAAATGGCCATTTTACCAAAAGCAATCTACAGATTCAATGCAATTCCCATCAAATTACCAACACAATTCTTTACAGACCTGGAAAGAAAAATTCTCAACTTCATATGGAATAACAAGAAACCCAGAATTGCTAAAACAATCCTCTACAATAAAAGATCTTCTGGAGGTATCTCCATCCCTGATCTTAAGTTGTACTATAGAGCAACAGTTTTAAAAACTGCATGGTACTGGCATAATAACAGAATAGTGGATCAATGGAACCGAACAGAGGACCCAGAAATAAACCCACACACTTATGGACACCTGATCTTTGACAAAGGTGCCAAAACCATACAATGGAAAAAAGATAGCATCTTCAACAAATGGTGCTGGTCCAACTGGATGTCTACATGTAGAAAAATGAAAATAGATCCATACTTATCACCCTGCACAAAACTGAAGTCCAAGTGGATCAAAGACCTCAACATAAAACCTGACACATTAAATCGGCTAGAAAAAAAAGTGGGGAATACCCTAGAACTCATTGGTACAGGAGAAAACTTCCTGAACAGAACACCAACAGCACAGGCTCTAAGAGCAACAATCAATAAATGGGACCTCATGAAACTGAAAAGCTTCTGCAAAGCAAAGGAGACCATCACTAAAACAAAGCGACTGCCTACAGATTGGGAAAGAATCTTCACCAACCCTTTATCTGACAGAGGACTCATATCCAGTATATATATAAAGAACTAAAGAAGCTGAAAAGCAGCAAACCAAGTAATCCACTTAAAAAATGGGGAACAGAGCTAAACAGAATTCTCTGTAGAGGAATACTGAATGGCAGAGAAGCACTTAAAGAAATGCTCAACCTCACTAGCCATTAGGGAAATGCAAATCAAAACAACCCTAAGATTTCACCTTACACCCATGAGAATGGCCAAGATCAAAAACTCAAGTGACAACACATGCTGGAGAGGTTGTGGAGAAAGGGGAACCCTTCTCCACTGCTGGTGGGAATGTAAACTTATACAACCACTCTGGAAATCAATCTGGCGCTTTCTCAGACAACTAGGAATAGTGCTTCCCCATGATCCAGCCATACCACTCCTAGGCATATATCCAAAAGAGGCTCAAGTACACAAAAAGGACATTTGCTCAACCATGTTTGTAGCAGCTTTATTTGTAATAGCCAGAAGCTGGAAACAGCTCAGATGCCCCTTAACTGAAGAATGGATGCAGAAATTGTGGTACATCTACACAATGGAATATTACTCAGCAATGAAAAATAAGGAAGTCATGAAATTTGCAGGTAAATGGTGGGATCTGGAAAGGATCATCCTGAGTGAGTTGTCCCAGAAGCAAAAAGACACACATGGTATATACTCACTCATATAGACATACAACATAGGACAAACCCACTATAACCTGTGCATCTAAAGAAACTAAGCAAGAGAGAGGACCCTAACAAAAATGTCCAATCCCCATCCGGAAAGGCAAAGAGGATGGACATCAGAAGAAGAAGAAAACAGGAAACAACCTAGGAACCTACCACAGAGGGCCTCTGAAACCCTCTCCCCTACAGACTATCAAAGTAGATGCTGAGCCTGATGGGCAACTGTTGGGCAGAGTGAATGGAATTTTATGTAAGAACTGGGAAATAGTAAGAGCTGGAGAGGACAGGGTCTCCACAAGGAGAGCAACAGAATAAGAAAATTTGGACACAGGGAACTTCCCAGAGACTCATACTCCAACCAAGGTCTATTCATGAGATAACCCAGAACCCCTGCACAGATGTAGCCCAGGGCAGTTCAGAGTCCAATTGGGTTACATAGTAATGTGAAGAGGGACTGCCTCTGACATAACCTGACTGACCTGCTCTTTGATCACCTCCCCCTGGGGGGGAGCAGCCTTACCAGGCCATAGTAGAGGACAATGCAGCCACTTTTGATGTGAACTGATGGACTAAGATCAGAAAAGAGAGGAGAACCTCCCCTATCAGGGGACTTGGGGAGTGTCATACATGCAGAGGGAGGAGGGAGAGTGGGATTGGGAGGGGAGGAGGGAGGGGCTTATAGGGGGATGCAGAATGAATAAAGTGTAATTGAGGAAAAATTTTAAAAAAAGGGAAAAAATAATTTAAGAACCTTAAATGACTTTCAAAAGTGGAGGAAAACATGGAGTTAGTCAATTTACATGGAGCACGTCTCGCCCCTGGGGGCAATGGTCTCCTGAACCTACTCAGACCTCGGACACCACCACTGCTAGTTCTAGAACTGATGCAAGATGTTCCAACAAGGGGGTTAAGGCTTCTCATAATATTTCCTATAAGCCCACACTTGTTTGTTTATATCCCCCATTTTTATTCATTAGTAGCCAGATAGAGCCAAGTAATTGTGGTGATACTTGCTTTTTTGCCCAATGCAGGAATGCTAGTGAATTTAGGTATGCCCTGGTTACTCGCATGCCTCGCTGGGTGCCTGTGCCCGTTGATGCCCCTCACGCTATGACTCTCTTCAGACAGAAAAGGGATCTTGGAACTACAGCCGCCATTGTTACTGCCATCTCATTGGCGGCTGTTGGAGCTACCACTGTGGCATTAGCCATGAGTCATACTGTGCAGACTGCTCAGACTCTGAATAATCTTTTAGCCAATGTAGCTCATGCCTTAGATGTACAAAAAGGAATTAATGCTCAACTAAAAGGAAGCTTGATGGTGTTCAATCAGAGGACTGACCTCGTGCAGGAGCAAATTGATACCCTATGGCAAATCGCTCAACCTGGCTATCAATGAAAGTATGCTGGACTTTGTGTCACTAGCATACAACATGAGAATTTTTCCTGTGCTGCAAATCTGTCTAAACAATTGTCTAGCTATATTTTAGGTAATTGGACTGGAGAAATCGATACTACAATGGAGCAGCTGAGAGTGGCCATTGTCACGGTAAATTCTACCAGAGTGGACGCAGGACTAGCCACAGGATTATTCATCATGGATTGCTGCAGCCATGAATCATCTGAAGGAATGGGCGGGCATGGGAGCATTAGCAGGCCTTCTGGTGTTGGTCTCCTTGGTTTGCCTGTGGTATATATGCAAGATTAGAGTCTCACAACAGTGTAATGCAGCCATGACCATTCAGGCCTTTACAGCCATTGAAGCAGGATAGTCTCCCCAAGCATGGGAGCTAAAATGTTATGCTCAGGATGTGAGGCTAAGCACTGCACTCAGGGTCAGCCGCTTTCGACCCAGAGAAGAGCATGTCTGATTGCATGCGGGTTGATGCCCCAGGTCCCGCCTCTGAGAAAAAGGTATCGGACGGGTCTGATGCTCTTTGGGTGGATGACACCTAAATGAAAATCGGTACAAAGTCCCAATTTATTTCTAATATCAGAGATCAGACCTCTACTCTTGCCTGATGCGTCTAAAACAAAAAGGGGGAACTGTAGAGAGCTGCGTAATGCTGTGCCTTAAAAATGGAGCTGGTTTCTGCCTTCCACCTTCCCGATGGTGAGTGCTCTCTGTCACAAACAACTCCACATTTGGCTAAGGCTGAGGATCTGGCTTGCTTCCATGTATGTGGACCTATCTGCATTGCCCACGTGGTACGCTGGGGTTGGCTACCCAGAGGCTATTTAAGCTGTGGGCTGGCTTTCCCAAGGGTCAGATGATTGTTCAAGGTTCCTGAATAAACTGCATTGAAAAAATAAATAAATAAAATAAAAAAAAAGATTGGAACAAGACTGAACCAGTCAATATTCCAGCGTGGGGGAGGGCAGGCTCACAAGGCTCCAGCTCAAACTGAGGAGCTATTTAATGACAGAGAGGCAGTTTTCTTTAAGGGTGTAACCTCTGGTAACTTAACCATTTCCATCAAAATATAGCCAGTACAAATTGGTCTTCATAGGTTATTTAAAACAAAAATGTAGACGAGATACACTTTGGGGAGCAGAAATGGAAGAAACTAGGAAATGGAAAGGGAGTGAATATGATCAAAATACATTGCATAAAATCTCAAATAATTATTTAAAATTTCTTGTTTTAAATCAATCAATATATATTGTAATTAAAATAACACAGCATTCACTTATGAGTCCTGGAGGCCAATTTGATAATAAAGAGTTCTAATTTGAAGCTCAGAATGGCAAATGTATTATCCTTTGCTATAATGCAAGAATTGAATTTAAAAAATTCATCCTACTTATTAAAACTATTACTTTTAACTTTATTAGTAATAACTTTGTGAAAATTACCCTCATGTTGTTTGAATATCGACATAACAGTCTCAGTTTTACCCTTTAGTTCACAAAGCTTAGAAGAGCTGCCTTCTGACCTTCACAGTGAGTTTACTAACTTACTTATTTGATTTGCCTTCAGAATTGCTGCAGTCATGCTTATGTGTCCCTGCCAGCTTAAAGAGCTGTCTGAATATAACTTATGAGACACCTACATGTCCATCAATGCATTAGAGGATAAAGAAAATCTGGTACATTTACACAATGAAATATTCCTCGGCTATTAAAACAGAAGGAGTTGGGGGAAAAATCATCCAGAGTAAGGTAATTCAGACCCCACAAAACAAATATGATATGTATTTACTTATATAATGTTATCTGTTAAATCTTTAATGAGCCGGCTACAATCTGCATAACCACAGAGGTTAGTTATAGGGTAAGGGACTGGGGGCGGGATAGGTGGGTTGGAATCTACCTAGGAGGGAGAAATACACTAGACAATTATGGGTGAATGGAAGGTTGGGGTGGAGGAACAGGAGGACCAAGCAAGGAGGGATAGGGAAGAGGTGAGTAAGGGAGAGAATATGATGGGGGACAGCTAAAACCAAGTGCGATTTGAGGTATCGTATTGAAACCTAACACAGTTTTTAAAAGCTTTAGAAAGAAAATAGATGCACATATGAAACTAATCCGAATAGAATCACCACACGATGAGACAAGCCCCAGTTAGACACATCTTGTCACCAAATAAAACTTCCGGTGTCAGGAATGAGCTACCTCTAATAGAGTTGTTGTGCAAAGGGGTCTCATCAAAACCTTCAAACGACCTAGGCTGTTGCCAAGGCTGCCGGTTGCTCTTCCCAAACTTATGGTGAGTCCCTATGTTTTGAAACAACACCTATAAAACTCGCTGAACACAGATGGATCTTGAAGCAGATATATTCTGCAGGAACCACCACACTGGTTTCCATAGTGGCTGTTCAAGTTTGCATTCCCACCATCAATATGGTTGAATGTTCCTCTTACCCCATATCCTCACCAGCATGAGCTGTCATTTGCTTTATTGATCTTGGCAATTTTGACTGGTGAAAGATGAAATCTGAAAAGCAGTTTTCATTTGCATTTTCCTGGTGACTAAGAATATTGAACAGTTTTTAAAGTGTTCCTCAGCCATTTGTCTTTCAACTTTTGAGAACTTTCTGCTTAGTTCTGTACCCCGTTTTTTAAAAAACTGGGCTGTTTGTTTTCTTTTTTCTTTTTCAACTTTTTATTGATTCTCTGTGAGTTTCACATCATGGATTCTGGTCCCACTCATCTTCCTGTACCATCATATCCCTTTCCTCACCCTTGTAAACATTCCTTCAAAAAAATTAAACATAAACAAAACAAAGCATAGAAAACTTGCTGTTGTGAGTGGAAGCTGTGCTGTGTCACAATATGTCCCACCCCTCTGCCCACACATCTTTACCTGCAAAAGTTCTTTAGTATGAGTCATGGACCTGGTTTGAGGCCTCTGACTTCAGTCACAGTGATCGATACTGCATTCTCATCAGACTCCTTCCCGCTATCCTGTGTCATGGAGATGCTG
Organism: Meriones unguiculatus; assembly: GCF_030254825.1. Taxonomy (NCBI): domain Eukaryota; kingdom Metazoa; phylum Chordata; class Mammalia; order Rodentia; family Muridae; genus Meriones; species Meriones unguiculatus. The sequence continues at coordinate 14,591,771 of NC_083359.1, forward strand.
CAGATCCTGGTGTTCAGATTTTTGAGTTCTTTATATATGTTAGATATTAACCCTCTCCTAAATGTGTAATTGAAAAAGATCATTTCTTATCTGTAGCTACTGCGTTGTCTGGAAAATACTATCAGTTTCCATGCAGTAGCTTTCCAGTTTCATGGGATTACATTTAATAGTTTTGTTTGTTTCTTTGTTTGTTTGTGTGCCTCTGCTATCTGTGTCCTATTCAAAAAGTGTTTTTCTGAGACAATAGCTTTTCCCTACCACATTTCTATCAGATTCGGGGAATGTGGCCTTATGTTGCGGTACCTGACATATTTGGAGTTTGAGTTTTGTAGAGAATGATAAATATGGATCTATTTGCATTTTTCTACCTGCAGCCATTAAGTTTGACCAGCACCATTCCTTGAAGATGCTGTTTTTTTGTTTTTCAGTGTGTATTTCTAGTTTTTTGTCAAAAATCAGGTGTCCATAGGTATGTGAACCTATGTCTAGATCTTCAGTTCAAAACCATTGATCAAGGTGTCTGTTTTGATGACAGTAGCACACTGTTTTTATTACTATAGCTTTGTAGAACAATTTGAGATCAGAGGTGGTGATGTCTCCAGCATTTCTTTTTTTAATTTAATTTTATTTTATTAATTACACTTTATTCACTTTGTATCCCCCCATAAGCCCGTACCTCCTCCCCTTCCAGTCCCACTCTTCCTCCCCATGCTTCACGCATGCCCCTCCCCAAGTCCACTGATAAGGGAGGTCCTGCATTTCTTTTATCTTTCAGGACTCTTAGCTATCCTGGGATTTTGTGTTTCTATGTGAGGCTAAAAATTGTCCTTTACAATTTCTGTGAAGAATTGTGCTGAAATTTTGATGGGGATTGTGTTGAATCTTTAGACTTCTTCTGGTAGGATGTTCATTTACACAATATTAACCCTACCAATATATGAACATAGGCGAGCTTTCCACCTTCTAATGCTTCTTCAATTTCTTTCTCCTATGTCCTAAAGTTTTTATTATACAAGTCTTTCACTTGCATAGTTAGAGTTACTCCAACATATTTTATTATATTTTTGGAGACTATTGTGAAAGGCCATTGTTGTTTCTCTGATTTCTTTCTGAGTCTCATCTATTTGTCATTCGTACATAGGAAGGCTACTGGTTTTGTGTGTTAATTTTATAGCCTACTACTTTTTGGAAGTGTTTATCAGCTGTAGAAGTTTCCTGATAGAAATTTTAGGATCGTTTACTACAATATTAGCTGGGTTATTCAGTGCTGGGGATTAAACCCAGGGCCTCATGCATGGTAGGCAGAAGTTCTACCCACTGAGCCATGTCTCCACCTCTCACAGCTTTTTACTTATTTATTTATTTAGCTTCTAGTGCCCAGGAGAACATGACGTTAGGCAAACAGGTAGATGACGGAAGTGGCAACTCTCTAGTTAACAGACTGAATTAAATGGACAGAAAGGAGGAAATGAGTCTAGGAAATAAAAGGCCAGATCAGAGTCTCCAAAAACTCTCACAGAAAATGAGGGCAAGTAGACTCAGTGCTACCCGAACAGTGGGATTTAAAAGGACCCAAGAACTCTCTGGAGTGACCCCTCTGTTTAAGAGCTTGAGGTGAGGAGAATAGAGAATGTTCCTTCCCCGGCTGACTCAACATCTCACACTGTTGATGTCCTGGTTCATGTCTTGTCAACTTGACACAAGCTAGAATCACATGCGGAAAGGGACTCTCGGTTGAGAAAATGCCTCTGGAAGACTCACCGGGGGGGGGGGGGGGGGTTGGGGATTTAGCTCAGTGGTAGAGTGCTTGCCTAGCAAGCTCAAGGCCCTGGGTTCGGTCCTCAGCTCTGGAAAAAAAAAAAAAGACTCACCTGTGAACAAGTGTTCAGAGCATTTTATTGATTTATGAGTGGTGGGAGAGGACACACTGTACCCCTGAGCAGGAAGACCTGGGGTACATGAGAAAACGAATGAGCTAAGGAAGCCAGGGGGTGCAATCCTGTAAGCATTGCTTCTCCCTGGTGCCTGCTTCAGTTTCCACCTCCCCGTTGCTGCTCTGGCTTTCCTTAGTGACAGACTTGACATTAAGAGTTATAAACTGAAATGAACTCTCCTTCCCAAAGATGTTTTTGGTTATTGTGTTTATCATAGCACTAGACACCCCAATTAGGACAGTTGGCGACTAGGCTCATTATCGATCAGGGAACTGGTGACAAAGATGATTTGGGGGTGTAGATATAAGATGATGTTTTTGAGGGGTAAACCACAGCTTCTGTTTGCCTGTGCTCTGACAGGACAGAAAAAAAAATTGGATTCTGATTTTCAATCTAAAATTCTATTCTCTTCCCATTAGTGAGTCAGCCTCCCCATGGGATAGCAGTTTTTCTAGATGAGACTGTTGACCATAATACAACGATACATCATGTTAAATTCCAGACTGCAGGTATGGAGGGAAGGGCTTCAGGAAAGAATTATATCTGCTCCAGGTAGGTGAGTGCTTAGCGATGGAACTGTAGGGAAGGTTCCATCGTACAAGATGCAGGTGCTCTGGCAGGGCCGACCACCCATGTAGTCGTGGCAAATGCAGCCAGTGCCTGGCTCTGTCAGCTTCCTGGGGCCAAGGAGCTTGAGAAAGTAAACCCAAGAAAATCTAAGCCCTTTAAGTCACATGTGTACAAGCACACATCTCCCCAAGCATGAGAAAGCAAGATGACGCCTGCATTCAGACCGTCTTATCTAAACTCAAGCCATCATAGATTGAAGACATTACAGCATCTTGCCCACAACCTCAGAACTAGAAAGCATCTTGGATAGTAGAAGCCTCTACAGGAGATGCTAATTTTCAGGGTCTAGGTTTGGACAACAGGGACTTTCTCCTATTTTTCTGCTCACAAGAGAAAAACTAGGAGAAGGGAGAGTCTTGTCTGTTAAATTGTTACAACATGAACACTGAGTACTGCCTTAAAAACACTACAGAAATTACTTGTGAAGCTCTGAACACTAAGTTGAGGATGGCCCAGAATCTTCCTTCCTCAGTGAAGTTAACATATTTGTCCAAGTTCAGTGTGAGAACGGGATAAAACAATGATCTGTTTTTTTTTTAAATGTTCCTGCCCTTACCTAGTTTTCAATAAGAACTTATTCTCAATTGTATTATCATTCTTGAACTATTTGGGAGAAAGATAATAACATCTACTCAGGGAGATAAAGTCTTTCTTTAGAAGAAAATGCGAGGAAACATAGGTGGTGATTGTTTAGGAATTAGACCATTATTCACTCTTTATATTAAGCATGAGTGGGCTCTTCTTCCATTCAGTATCTGAGCACGGTGATTTGTATATGTCAAGCACACAAGTTCTGCCTCTCCGTGAAGAGAAATTTCCATTCTTCCTTCGTGAGTTTGTTCTGAAGCGTCTCAGCAGTCACCCGGAATCCAAACAGCACAGCTATTTTTCCTGCAGATCATTGCATAATTGCTGGTTAATGAGCTTTGCAAGAAGAAAGAACATGAGCAAAACCGGAGCAACTCTATTTGTCTGCTCTGGGTCGGCGGGCGCCTGGAGTGTGTTTTCTTAGAGAAATTGGCTCTATGTGTTTGCTTTCCTTTGTGTTTTTTTTGTTGCCGTCATTATTCAAATCACCTCCTGCTTCTCCGGAGGAGATAAAAATGTTTCACGTTTTTAAAATGCCTTGTAATATCTCTGGGGGATAGCAGTGCACCACCCTTCTCACTTACTTTCTTATTTATTTATTTTTAAGGAAAGTAACACAGAAGTGCTGTCTGGTTGGGTCAGATGGTTCATTTCACTGAAAACCTGAGGTGCCTTCTGAGCTCGCTGTATTTGGGGATGGAAGAATTTGGACCTCACCCCAGGGTGCATCTTCCGCCATTGGTAATGGCCAGAGAGCCAGGGGTGGAAAGATCCAGACGCTCCGTTATGCGTTCCATCCCCGTGTCCACAGCTGTGTTGCTACATTAAAGAAAATGCAAGGCATTCCGAAATATCAAGAAATCTTTCAAAAATTTGGGAATTTCCTAGGTTCCCCCTCTCTTCTTCAAGTTATACGAGACTTTTCCAGAAGGAGAACCTATATTTGTTTTATCTTTTAGCATGTGTTTATTTTTAATGTGTGTAATACGCATGCATATATTTGGCTACATATGTGCCACAGGGAACATATGAAGGTCAGGGGACAGCACGCAGGAGTCAGGGTCTCTCTTTCTACCATGTAGGTTCTGGAAATCCAACTTGGAGCATTAAGCTTAGCTGAAAGTGCCTTTACCCACAGAGACATCCTCCTCTCCCTATCACTATGTTTGTATGGAAGGAGGCAGGATGTGCTTAATATTCAGGTATGGAAGTCCTAGGAAATGCTGAATTGTCTCTCATTTGCCTGATGGATGAAGAATGTCCCTCCTCAGTGGCTCTCCTATCAGGGTCATTGTCGAAGCAATGTGCCTTGGGTTTGAATGCCGGCTCTATGATTTGCTCTGCGCTCTTAGACAGAGTGCCTGGCATCTTAAATTTCACGTGAGCTGATAATGCTGTCAAAAGAACTGATAGATATTCAGGCAAAATGCCTGAAAACAGACATCAAGCAAATACTCATATAAGGAAGAAATTAACTCCCACTGATGGGAATTCTAGAAGGACAAAAGGAAGCAAAGGAAGGAAGGAGGGAGGGGAGGAGAATTGAAGGAGGGGAAAGAAAGTATAGGGGAATGGAAAAAAGGATGAGAGGGAGAGAAATGAGGGTAGGGGAAAAAGAAAGAGAGAGGAAGAAAGGATGGGAGGGAGGAAGGAAGTATGATAGGGAAGGAAAGAGATCTTGGTTATTGCTGTATAATATCTCTCCTTTAGTTAATGTCTCAAATGTTTTGCTTCATTGTGTAATGCCACTTTGACCTACAGTTGTCCAATGTCTCCATCCTATTGTAAAAATGCAATAAAATTTGCCTAATACATCAATGCTCCTGCATCAATTATCTTTCTTATTGCTGCGACAAAAATGCCTATGGTTCCCAAAGGCTCATATGTTTGAATAGTTGATTGTCATTAGTGGAACTGTTTGTGAAGGATTAGAAGGTGTGGCTTTGTTAGATGAGATGTGACCATTGGGAGTGGGCTTGGAGATTTCAAGAGACTCCCATCATTTTGAGTTAGCTCTCTTTGCTGCCTGGTTATGTCTCAAGATATGAACTTTCAGGTACCGCTCCAGGATCATGCCTGTCTGGCTGCTGCCTTGTTTCCAGCCATGATGGTTATGGACTCTCACCTGAAACTATGAGCCCCAAATTGAACGTTTTCTTTTATAAACTGCCTTGGCCCTGTTATTTTAGCACAGCGATAGGAAATTAACTAATGAAGACATGTTTTCTTTTTATCTTTTGAGGTTACAATCAACCTATCAAGTTACATCTAGATTACTCATCACAGCTTCTTAGCCTTGAGCAAGTACATGAATCCTCAGAGAGCTTAATAATAGAAAACCCCCCTTAGGGTCTGTATGAAAGTCAGCCCTCTGCATGAGTAACCAGTCACGTGCCAACTGATGCTGAGGCTGCTGCCCAGAGGCTTTGCTTCCAGGTACTAGACACTTTTTCCCAGTGCCGTTTACACGTGTATACATGTTCAAATTTTTTGTTCAGTCTTGTAAAAATGAAGCTGTCTCTGAAGGTAGATTATGAAATGTCTGTCAGAAAATGACCATTGCACAACTCAGTGAGCTTTCCTTTCTGCTTTAGCTCTCAGAAAACTATTTCATCCTCTCCCCTCTGACCCTGAGGTCTGTATCTGCATCCCCACATTATTCTAGAAGGCCACTTTTTCTTCCCCAGAAGTTTCTGGTTGGGCTGTGCTTACTTCTCATTAGAGACATGATTTTGGACACTGAGGATGGATAGAGATCAGATGGGAATATGGTGAGAGAGACCCTACATCAAAGTAAAAAAAAAATGTAAATTTTATATGCCAACCTGTTAGAAACACATGCTATTTAATATTTTCAGATTCTCCTACAATGTCATTGTTAGCATATATGCATATTTGATTTAAAAAGAAAATAATTAATTAGTGGAAAGAAGCATATAAAATTGCCACTATGGGTCGAAAATAGTTGAATGGAGGTCTTACATAGGTAGCCACAGTTGCATAAACTAGGTCAAGCCAGTTAAAAAAAATTCAGCATGGTGCTGCAAGTGGCTCCCAGGCATCCCCAACCCCCTCCCTGCCCCCAGTTGAAGAGATGTTGACAGTTGATTGCTAATGGAAGGAGGAGGAGGTGATCCTTGTCTCAATGAACAGCCCCCACATCTATACGTACATGAGTATATGGGCAGCATTAATTAGACTTGGTAGGTTATTATAAACACACACACAGAGAACATGAAGTTGGAAGAGGAGTGTGTTGGAGGGGCTGGGATAGTTGGAGTATAAAGTTGGGGATTATGTGCTCAATATATATTTTATATATGTATGAGGTTTTCAAAGAGTAATAAGAAGTTGAGTGTTACCAGTTTCCTATAACATCTTATACATAAACATCTACTATGACTTCGCCCTGCTCAATATTCGACACTGTGTTCAAAATGGGAATATTAACATGTTTGTACATTATCTCTCAATTCCCCATTGCTTCTCACTTAGTTATATTTTTTCATTACTTGAGGCAAGGTTCGGTACATACTTTTTCAATAGCTACTCATATAGATCCATAGCAGTATCTTTGGGCAAACCCTCTACAACTAGATTCTCAGGTACAAGGAGGCTGATGAACGTGGAGGCACAGAAGCTGCCTGTGAGCATGTGATTTCTGGGTTGGTATCAGCTCAGTGTTTTATCTCCTTCCAGTGTGAGAGATTAAAAAATGTTATCACGCTGAGGTGCTTGCTCTTGCTCTATTAGCATTTTTATTTTTATCATCCATAAATTGTTACGATGCAATCTTTTTCTATTTGCTTTTCTGTTTTTCATTCTGCAAAGTTTGTTCTAACAAAAACTTTCTTTAAAATGTTACTTATGTTTCCCTTCCCCTGTCACCAGCACTGTGAACACCCCACTCTTTCAGTTACCTGTTGACTTTCTTTGAAGTGTTTCTTTTATTTTTATTTTAGTTATGTGCACATAACCTTCTAATGATAACATTTTATGTGCACACACATATGTATATGTGCGCAAATGTCTGTGTGTATGTGTGTGTGCACAAATGTATGCATGTGTATGCCAGGAGTCATTCCTCAGGTGACATCCCCCTTGGGACTCACGGATGCAGCTAGGTCTGGGGTCCAGTGAGTGCCACAGTTCCTCTGGCCTCTGTCTCTTCAGCACTGGGGTTATGAGCTTATGCCATCACATTCTACTTTCCATATGGATTCTGTGGCTCAAACTTGGGTCCTCATGCTTGCATGGTGAGCACTTTCCACACTGAGCTGTCTTCTGGGCCCCAGTTAACACTATTTCACTTTTAGTTTTAGTTGGAATAGCATATCCCCTGAGCATTTGCCCTGAGTACAAGGCTGGCAGTAGATTTTAGAGAGATTTTTTTTTTTATTTCAAAGATAAAATGACGGCATTTTTCACAGATTAGCAAGGCTTTTAGCTGTAATGCATGCCTAATTTTCCTCCTCTGGATGGTTACTTCTCCTGTGTCTATTTACGGGTAAGCTGATGTCTCACTGTTGGTGCTTGCCTGGATAGTAATTCCTGTTTGATCATGGTAAATTATTCCTTTTAAATAGCATTAAATTAAGTTAGTTTTCAATTTATTTTATATTTCTATGTTTTGCTGAAAAATGTTATTGATATTTTCTCTGGTTCCCCCCATCTCACCTTTGTTCTGTGTGTCATGTTGTCTGGATGGGAAGAGTTGGGAAATTGTATTCCTTTAGCTGATGCCTTTAAGGGGAGTGTGGGAAGTGCAATATTATGTCCACAGTCTCAGCTCCATCCCCTGTCCTGCCCCCTTCATTTGCTCTCCCTATGCCTTCATCCATTGGCTCTCTCTATGTTTCCCTCCATTCTCTCTCTCTGTGTCTCCCTCCACTGGCTCTCTCTATGCCTTCCTTTATTCTCTCTCTATGCTTACTGTCACTGTCTCTCTATATACCATCCTCCATTGGCTTTCTCTATGCTTCCCTTCTAGCTCCCCCTGCCCCATTGCCAAGCTCAGCTCTGTGGCAGCACAGGAGAAGACATTTGATGTATTTCTCTGATTTGGTCTTTTTCACCTGAACCGTGGTAGCTTTGAGACTGTTCAGACCTTCTCCTCTGTTCTCTGCTTTTCCATGTAAATTTCAGGTAATGCCTTGAGATCTTTGTGTTTCTATATCACAGTTTTCTAAATGTACAATGAAAAATAAATAAATGAACAAACCAAGAAACACATTTACTGCAGTCCTGCCCAGGAAGAGGTGGTGGAGAGCAGGAGGTGGTGAATAAGCAGAAGAGCCTGGCATCAGCATTTTTTTTGTTTTTGTTTTTGTTTTTTGTTTTTTCTTCTTCTTCTTTAAGGGACACTTGGATGACCAACTGAAGCACACACAGTCTTCATCAGAATGTTTTTAGGGACCTGAGAGACAAAATAGGGCTTTCAGAACGGTTTTGGGAAGCAAAGAGCCCAGAAGTGGAGCAATGTGTTTCAAGTAAAGGGACGGCCTTCTTGGTGGAATTAAAATATCTTTTCATATTCTTTAGTTAGAAACAAAATACCAATATGCCACATGGGAGACTGCTGGTGCTAAAAACAAAATTTCAATTTGTTAATTACTCTTTGCCTCTTGTCCCTTTATGAAGGAGAAGATATAGATAAGAGTGTATCCACTTGTACACATGATAAATTATGAATCAGCTTGTCCATCTCTCATTCTGATTTGCTCTGTATTTTCCCTAAAAAAAAACAAATCTAATTAATTGTAATGCATTCAATCCTTCCCTTTCCTCCACTGCTAGAAAATAATATTTCCTGATTCTCTGATAAGTGTGTGAATATGTATGTATTGTGTGTGATGTATGTGTGTATGTGTGTGTGCATTTTAATAAGACAACAGAAGGGATATACAGGAAGCTAATTGCATGCCTCTGTCCCTGTTTGTACTTGTTGGCACACTTGTCCTTCAGCCACACCGTAGGGGCAGCTGGATAGTCAAGTGTGTCAAATAGGAAACTGTTTATATGCAGATGAGGATGCTTACGGTTGGGCCTTTCTTGTTTTAGAGACTTGAAAGAAAGGCTGTGAGAACCTTTGTAAAACAAAGTTTGCCAGAACTCAAGAGGGTTGTCAGTACCAGTGACCTTAGGCATAAGTTAGAAGGCTGTTGCTACTGCTGAAGACGCTTGGACTCCAAAGTTAAGTGCATGGGAGCCTAATTCTCCTCCAGATGACTGAACTAAGCTCTGATTGCTACCTGCAGATACCTGGTGTTGGACGTAAGCCTCTCTCTGTGCTGTGGACCTTCTGGGCCCAGAAAGATGTACAGGCTAGGTAGGGTAGCAGAATGTTGGTTGCTCTGTATAAGAGAGAATTGAAGATGGCAAAGGCAGGTGACCTCTTCAAAGCCATCAAGCTGATGTGAAACAGGACCAGAATTACTGGTCTGGAGACAGCTGTGCATTGTGCTTTCCATGGCACCCTGCGTGAAAAACTATTTAGGGGATTTGGGGCATTGAATCATTCTATGAATTCCTCAGAGACCGTTTCCACTTCTGACCCAGATCCAGAAGTCAGTCCTGAAGTGATTCACACTACACCAGATGAACTGTATGCCCCTCAGACCCTTCAAGAAATTACTGAAGGAAAATCTGATCTAGATACCACATGAAGAAAATTGGATGCCACTATTCTATTCTATAGGCAGCTTGCCCTCTGACCCCAGCTTGTGCTTGGTGGCTCTCTGACACCAGTGGGGAACTAATTGGCCATGTAATTGTGATCCCTGCTGTGACCTGCACAAGCTCTTCTTATCCATATCAGTCCCTAATCCTTTCCCAAAAGCACACTTCAATTTGCCTCAATAACACCTTCCGCAGTATCAGGGTACTGGGTATGGTGAAGGAATTATTTTGATCTGCTCTAAATTTAGACTCTTCTAATTTCACTCACAGTCCTCCTTCAGGATAGGTGATGGGGCCAGAAGCAACACCCAAGCATTTCATTCAAATTCTTCTCTAAAATCATAGGACACAGCTCTATTCCCTCGCTACAGAGACAGTCTTTTTGTCCTTGCCTGGACACCTCCCTCTGCCCCCTCCTTACTCATTCTTGTTATTTCTACTATAATCTGATAGACCCTGTGGCATTGCTCAGGTTCAAAGGAAGAATAAGCGGAGATAAGATCCTTCCTTGTCTGCAAGTGTCTGGAGAGGTGTCTGCGGATAAAGGACAAGATTCACCTTGAATAGTTCAGAAATTTACACCATCAACCCTTTGTTAAAAGGCTGAACTCAATAGAAGGAAGAGGCTGCATTAAATACACGTGTCTGTTTAGGAGACAATCACCTCAGAATGGAGTAAATTCCACCTCATGACCCAAGAGCTGGGAAGCCCTCAGTGAGGATTTTTCCACTCCAAGCTCTCATCTGGGTGACTGTGCAGGTTGCTTTCTTTTTGTTCCTCTGATTTCTTTGACATAAATTAAAAGAATCATCTTTTTGAGAACCCTTGTGGGTCCGGGAAGTTGAACTCAAATCTTTGGGCTTGATAGAAAGCATTTTCACCCACTGAACCATCTTGCTGGTCTGAGTTTTCCTTTAAACGGACACAAGATATTTGTATACAACTTTACAAGACAACATGTATTCCTAGTCAACCACACACTGTATAATGACCAAATCACTCAATCAGTTTTCATCATCATAAACATGAGTTATTTCTTCAAGGTAAGACCACTCAGAATCTTTTCTTCCATCTATGTTAAAATACAAAATATATACATGGTGAGCTGTGATCATTTTATTATGTGATAAAGCATTCGAGCTCCTAACTAGTGTTGAACGGCAGATGTGTACCCATTGATCATCCTCTCCATCTACCTCCTCGTCCTTTTCTTTCCCTAGCTCGTGTTAACCTCTGTCCCATCTCATCTCCTATGAGATAAACCTTTTTAGATTGTACAGATGAATAATAGCATAATGATGGTTTTAGAGGACATTTTTATGTAAGAGTATTCTCAGTCCTTTGGGTTAGAATGTTCCTCTGCCATGTCCAGAGGAACTGCCATCCTGCTAGGACCCTCATGAGACCTTTATGCTTCTCTGGTGTACCATCCAATCTGACAGCCCTAAATACCTGTCCTTAGTGAATAATTCCATAAAACATTCTGAAGATGGCAAGAACCACCACTCATTTTTCTCATCTACTCTGGGTGGTACATAGCTTCACTGTGACCAGCTGACCTCCTGTTCCTGCTGCCACACCTTCCCTGCTATGGACGACGTGTCCCTCAAACTGTGAGGCAGAACGCACCTTCCTCCTTTAAATTGTATCTTATTTGGTCACTGCAATGAGACAAGCAACTATCAGAGGAAGGAAGAGCATATGCTTTTGGCTGTGGTTGCTGGGATTCTTGTTCTTACCTGTAAACCATGCTACATACCAGGAAGAGGAAACTCAGTCAGAAGGGTTTTCTCTAGTCAGATGGTTCCTTAGGACTGACCTGGGAGTAGAAGCCAGGTCCTCAGATATGTTTCTCCATGGTGGGTGGTAAATCACTTTCAGCAAACAGTCTTACTTATTTGATTGAAGCAGAAACCCGTTATTTTATCCACTTAGTGGCACTGAGCAGTCAGTTCAGTCATTGTCAGTTTGTGGGATTTATGAATGCAGATGGAAGTATCAGGACCTCTTCTCTCTACTGCATGGCTCTGATTCCCAGTTGCTCCTCAGGAATTGCTGTAGGACTGGCCTGGAACCTGGCTACAGGTCCCCTTGAAGGACAGATTTTCAGCTCATATATGTAGAGGCTGGATTAGGATGGCTGAAGGGATATCAGTAGGGACTGTTTACCAAAGCCTCACTGGGTGGCCTCTCCAGCTTAAGGGGTGTAGAGAAGTGTGACTTCTTCTGTTGTCTTGAGCTCCATGAGTAGCACTCCTGCTAACATCTACATACAGTGTAGCTGCTTGCAACTTTCCCTTAAAGAGTCAGAAAGGGACATCTCTGCTGCTTTGGGTATTTGTCAGATTTCACTAGATTTAAGATCTGACAGTGAGATTCTGCCTCTCAATTCAGAGAACTTTAAACTTGCCTAGGCAAGTCATCACTAAGTCGTTGTGATAGGTTGATAAAACTGCGAAGGTTTTTCTTTCTGCTGAGGTAGGTTCCAGGAGACAGATCTAAGCAAACAAAACAAACAGCAAAATACAGTTAGAATTTGCTGACAGCGGTAAAGGAAATAAATAGAAGACATGGGGGATGCTGAATGAAGAATAATAGAATGTCAGTTTAAAAGATGATGCTATCTGTCCCTGTTCCTCCATACAGGGGGTTGGTAAAAGATCAAAGTAATTATTCCACCAAAGTCCAACTTGTTGAAGCAGTTAGCTTATTGGGGTTACTTACAGGAGAATTGGTGAGGAGTTACTTATTAGAACATGTATGACTCAGAGGCAGCTATGTCATTGGAGGCCCAACCCAACACAGGCGGAGACTCACAGATGTTGTAAATCTCGAGATCTCCGTACCACTTTGAGGCAGCTTGACAAGTATAAGGGTCTCCTTTAAACAAGTTGGCTAGTAAAGTTTCCTCCCCAGCAATTGTTAGTGCTTCTATAACTTAGGGTACTGTGGGGGGTGGGGGGAATAGCTTATGAATCTGGTCAGATTTAGGGACTTTCTAAGATTTTTTTAAGTTGCCTACTTCCCGAGTTTCAGCGAGTTTTCCTTTAGAATAGTTTGGGTCTTAAGGAGCTTCCCTCCAGGATATGATTTTCAACTTGAGGAAAATTGATAAACAACATCTGGTATGGTCAATAAAGTCTTCCCTGAAGAGGTAATGTTTATACTGAGATTTCAAGGATAAGAAACAGTTAGCATGGAAAGTCCAGAGAAAAGCACTACAGGTAGAGAGGAAAGCACACGGACTCTGAGGTGGGCATCAACAAGCAAAAGATAAAGAGGCCAGTGTGCCTGGAATGTAGCAGTGCTGAGGAGGCAAACATGAAAGATTTGGCAAAAGCAAGGGGTGGTCTCTCTCCTTCCCACCTCTCCCAAGAGCAATAGGACACTGTGAGAAGCTTTCCATAGTGCCTCTGGGTCCTGAATGTGCATGGGAACTGAGGTGTGGGGCACACAGTGGAAGTCTTGTGTTTTAATTTTTAAGTTGCATTTTTAATTTTAAAACAATCCCACTAAAATCAGGTACATGACAAGGCTGCCCACTATTACTACATCTCTTCAATATAGTACTTGAAGTTCTAGCTAGAGCAATAAGACAAATAAAGAAGATTGAGGGGATACCAGAGAACTCCTATGGCTGATAACCACCTTCAGCAAAGTGTCTGGATACAAAATTAACTCAAAAAAGTCAGTAGCCAAGTAAATAAATTGTAATAAATATAATAATAATAATAATATAAAAGTCAGTAGCCCTCCTTTACACAAGTGACAAAAGAGCTGAGAAAGAAATTAGGAAAGCAACACCCTTCACAATAACAACAAATAATACAAACTATCTTGCTGTAACTCTAACCAATCAAGTGAAAGACATGTATAACAAGAACTTCAATTGTTTGAAGAAAGAAATTGAAGAAGATTTTTAGAAGATGGAAAGATCTCCCATACTCGTGAATCCATAGGACTAACATATTTAAAATTGCCAGAAGCCATCTTCAGATTAAATGCAGTTCCTTTCAAAATTCCAACACAATTCTTTACAGACCTGGGAAGAGCAACCACTAACTTCATACTGAGAAATAAAAGACCCAGGATAGCAAAACCAATGTGTACAATAAAAATCTGGTGGCATCAACGATCTCTGATTTCGAGCTATACTACAGAGCACTAAAAATAAGAAGTGCATGGTATTGGCATAGAAACAGACAGGCTCATCAATGGAACTGAACTGAAGACTCAAAAATAAACCAACACTCCTATGGATACTTGATTTTCTGAAAATGAGCCAAAACTGTACAACAGAAAAAGCATACAGCAAAAAGCATCTTCAACTAATGGTGCTAGTCAGACTGGATGTCTACATGTAGAAAATGCAAATAGACCCAGATTTATAGCCCTGCACAAAAATCAAGTCCAAGTGGATCAAATATCTCAATATAACACAAAATAAAATATATATAAAAACGTTTACACAAGGGAATACTACTATTTAAAATATTTAAAATTTTTAAATAGTATTTAAAATAAGGAAATCATGAAATTTGAAGGCTAATGGATGGAACTAGGAAAGATCATCCTGAATAAAGTAACCCAGACTCAGAAAGACACACATAGTATGTACTCACTTATAAGCAGATAATAGACCTATAATACAGGATAACCATACTGCAACCCACAGACCCAAAGAAGCTAAGTAACAAGGAGGGTCCAAAGGAAGGTGCTGGTTAGGAGATTGAATGGGAATGAAAACAAGGGTGGGAGAATGGGGGTGGGAGGTGTGAGGGCTGGGAACAAGAAAGAAAACCGAGGGGGAGGGGCATCTCTTTGAAAGTTGGAGGCCTGCAACAGGGTAGGCTCCTGGAAGGATATGGGTGTGACTCTAACTGAGACTTCTAATGGGGGGGGGGGACATGGAGACTGAAGACCAACTCCTAGTGGAGGGAGGAGAAAAACAACCAACCCACAAAACCTTTGTTCCAAAAATTAGTCTGCCTACAAAAGTGCAGGGATAAAGAGGGACCAGAGATTGAGAGAATGTCCAACAAATGATTGGCCCAACATGAGACCCACCCCATGGTGGAGAACCAGCACCTGACACTAGTAATGATTCTCTGCTGTGCTTGCAGACAGGAGCCTAACATCACTGTCATCCTGGAGGCTACACCCAGCAGCAGATGGAGACAGATGCTGGGACTTGCAGCCAAGCATGGGAAGGAGCTCTGGAAATCTTGTGGAAGTGTTGGGAGAAAGAGAGAAGGACCTGGAGGGGACAGGAACCCCACAAAAAGACCAACAGAGACAACTAACCCAGACTCCGCAGGGGCTTACAGAGACTGAGACATCAGCTAAGGAGCATATATGGTCTGGACCTAGCCCCCTGCACACATGTGGCTGTTGGACAGCTTTGTCTTCATGTGGGTCACCTGGTGAGTGGAAGGAGTGGGGGCTCTTTCTAACATGGACTCTATTGCCTACTTTTGAATCTCTTCCCCCTGTCAGGGCTGCCTTTTCTGGTGGCCTCAGTGGATGAGTATATGCTAAGTCGTGATGTGACTTGATGTGCTGGGGAGAATTGATACAGTGGGAGACAGGCTCCCCTTTTCTGGGGGGAAAGGGGGAGGAGAAGGAAGAAAGAAAGGAGGGGGGCTAGGACGAAGAAAAAGAGAAAAGTAAATAAATAAAAATCCAAAACAACAACAATAAAAATTAAAACACAAAAATTTCTTAAGGACTAAAGTTACTAGGAACTAGAGTATGTCACATCACCTTTCTGAGTCTCCATTTCCTCATTACAGGCTTCATCTTCTTACTTCTCATTTTATATCCATCCAGGAGTAAGAAGACCCAAACAAAACAGAACTCGTCAAGCACTGGGTAAAAAATCAGGGGAAGAAAATAGGGATATGAATGTCGAAAGTGACGATGGCAAAGAAAGCTCACAGTGGGAGATTCCAGTTATAGCAAAGAGTTTAAAAGGAAAGTGTGGTCATGATTTGGACAGGGAACTGAGCCTCCAGACTTCTGCAAGCCTGGCTGTGCTCACCTCTTTTTTTTAAAAAAAAAGATTTATTTATTTGTTTTTTTTTATGTATATGAATATACTGTTTTCATGCACACCAACAGAGGGCACCAGATCTCATTACAGATGGTTGTGAGCCACCATGTGGTTGCTGGTAACTGAACTCAGGACCTCTGGAAGAGCAGCCAGTGCTCTTAATCACTGAGCCATCTCTCCAGCCCCTATGCTCACCTCTTAACAGGAAAGAAATGTTTTGTTGTTTGTTGTGAGACCTTCTTATATAGCCTAGGCTGGACATACATAGATCCTGAAGCTCAAACTCAGACTGTCAGATGTGAGGATAAGCGTCTTTACTGGCTCAGACATCTCATTACGCTGGCGCATTTTTCAGTACTATTATTTCACTTTTTTTTATTGGTTGCAAAATGTTGGATGGATTTCAACACAATTTTTCAAAAGAAACACTGCAGGGTGTCTAATTGAGAGCACACTTCAGGCTTAAGAACAATCATATTTGCTGACATAGTAAAAAAAAATAGTAAAACTAGGAGCTGAGATTTGAAAATCTGGGTTGACCCTGATCTATGCCCTAAGTATATTGTATTTACTGTCTCTCATGGGAATGATGGAGAATCACTGTGGTTTCACTGTGGTTTTAGGCATTGCTCTTTTATCTGTACCTATAGGAGTTACTTCTTTGCTGCTGTGATAAAAATACTCTGACAAAAAAAACAACTTGGGAAAGACAGGCTTTATTTTGGATTACAGCTTCAGAGGGATGGAGTCTATCCAAGTAGAGAGAGTAAGGCAGCAATGCACGGCTGGCCTAGCAGTTAGGAAGCAGGCTGGCCACATTTCATCCACACATGAGAAGCAAAGAGAAAGAACAGGGAGTGAGGGCAGGCTATAAACCCTCAAAGTCCACCCCTCTTGACACACTTTCTCCAGCAAGGATCCGTCTCCTAAAGGTTCCATAACTTCCCAGACAGATCCACCAGCTCAGGACCAAGTATTCAAACAGGAGCCTGTGATAGACATCTCTCATTCAAACAACAGACAGCTGCACTGGCTAACAAGAAACTATCTCTTCTCTGTGTTTGAAGTTTTAAACTGATGGAACTTGGTGAGAGTTAACTTGATGATCGCCTTGGGCTAAACACTTTGTTGAGCATCCTCTACTCATTTTCTTTAATTTCAGCACCTGTGATGTGAGGAATAATTACCAGCATCATTGTTTGGAACTCAGACTAGCCAAAGTCTCTGGACTTCTGAGCACCCCAGGTGTCCCCCTAAACTTTCTGCCAGATGACCTTTCTGCATGTTTTCCCTTGTCTTGGGGTCAATCAAATTCCTCTTTTAGCATGAGGCTTGGAAAGAATTCTCACAGCCCAATCGAGCAAATCTTGCCATCCCAGGGCTCAGCACACCAGATACTTGTACCAGTGGTTTCTGACAGAGGTAATTAACATCCCCTCTGAGGCTTAGTTGGGAGAGGGCAAGCTATAACAATTGGAGCCATGAGTGTGCTGCTGGCTTCCTCTGGATAAAGTAATTGCCACATTTAAGCTTTCAGGAGAAGGACATCCCTGGGGAAATGGGAATTAGAGGGAGAGGGTAGGAGGAGGAGGCTGGCTGCTGAGGGGAAGGAAGGGTTTAATTACAGCGCATGACACTTGCTGGTAGTTAGGAGCTGGGACAATACGCTAATTTCTTCTTTTCTCTAACTATGTTTGTGAAGTTTGTGCCAAGTTATCAGGGGAATTCTAACCATTTTTAGATTTAGTGAAGGATAAAGAGTAAAAGAGGAACGGGAGAAGCAAGGTAGACAGCCATGGCAGGAAGTGAATATCTAGCTTTTTGATAAAAATCAGTCTTCTTTTAAAAAAAATACTGTTTTTTCTTAAAAGATGTTCTTTATTTTTAGTTTATATGTATGGGTATTTTCCCTCTTCGTGTGCCTGTGCACCACATGCATGCATGTAGGCCAGAAGAGGGTACCAGACCCCTGAAACTGTAGCTGTGGATAGTTGTAAGCCTTCATGTGCACACTGGGAATCAAACCCCAGTCTTGGGTGGTCTTGGATCCTGAATAGGAGGCACTTGGACATAAGAGTATGATGTCTGCTGTGAGCAGGAGATGGGAGAGTGGATTGTATCTGTGCCAGTTATTTACTAGAATAGGCCTTTATATAATAGCTACTGCCATTCAAAACCCAGTAGAACCTACCATTGACAATAGAGTGGATTAGCAGGATATGAGCTTGAGCGGGGGAGATGGCTGTGTGGGAGAATCTTGCTCTAAACAAGTGTAAGAACACGAGCTTAAATGGAATATTATCCAGCAATTAAAAACAAGGACATCATGAAATTTGTAGGTAAGTGGTGGGAACTAGAAAAGATCATCCTGAGTGAGGTAACCCAGAAGCAGAAAGACACACATGGTACATACTCACCTAGAAGCAGATATTAGTCATATAATGTAGAATAGACATACTGGAATCTATAGTCCTAAAGAAGCTGAACAACAAGACAGACAATAGGGAAGAGACTTAATCCTCACTCAAATGGCAAATAGGATAGACATCAGAAGTAGGAGAAAACAGGGAGCAGGGCAGTAGCCTTCCTCAGGGGCTTTCTGAAAGACTCTACCCAGCAGGGTATCAAAGCAGATGCTGAGACTCATAGCCAAACTTTGGACAGAGTGCAAGGAATCTTATGAAAGAAGGGAGAGGTAGAAAGACCTGGACAGGACAGGAGCAACCGAACCAAAATATCTGGGCTCAGGGGTTTCTGCAGAGACTGAGGAATCAACCAAGGACCGTGTATGGAGAGGACATAGACCCCCCCTGCTCAGATGTAGCCCATGGGCTGCTCAGTCTCCTTTCGGGTTCCCTCGTAAGGGAAGCAGGAACTATCTTTGACATGGATTCAGTGGCTGGCTCTTTGATCACCTATGCCTGGCACAGTGGCCTAACTAGGCCACAGAGAAAGAGGATGCAGACAGTCCTGGTGAGATGTGATAGGCTAGGGTCAGATAGTAGGGGAGGACGGACTTCCCTATCAGTGGACTAGGGAAAGGACGTAGAGAGAGAAGATGGAGGGAGGATGGGACCAAGAGGAGATGAGGGAGAAGGCTACAGCCAGGATACAAGGTGAATAAGTTGAACTAAATAATAATGATAATTAATAATAATAATGAAAAAAATGACAGAAACAAAGAACCCAAGTTTGTATCTCCAGAGCCCGCATAAAGCCAGGGTTGATGGTGAACACCTGCAACCCCAGGCTTTCAAGGCGGGCGGAGGTGGCCCAGCCCCAGAAGTCCATGGAGCAGCCGACGCAGCACAAACTTAAGTGTTGGGTTAGTGAAGGGACCCGCTCCACAAAGAAAAAGTGGACAGAGACTGAGTCACCTCCTGTTGACGTGTGGCCTCACATGGGCATGTGCCCCTAATGCGCCCACCCCTGTACACACACACACACACACACACACACACACACACACACAGAGAGAGAGAGAGAGAGAGAGAGAGAGAGAGAGAGGCAGATGGATAGACAGAATATCTAGACTGAGGAAAAGTTTCTAGAGAAACATGACACATAGGAACAAAAGTGGGAAGACTGGTCGTGAACACAGCAGAAGCCAGCCACAGGCCTGAATCTCTCAGGAGACGATATCAACATCTCCGAATTACTTGAGATTGGATAAGCAGGCTTTGAAGGTTTCCCCCTGGTGTGTAATTTTAGGTCTCTAAAGATACAAAGCATGTCTGTGGCAAACGTGACTTCCCTGAAGTATTCGAGGCACTCAGCCAGCTTTGGGTACATGATGGCAATTTGCAGAATGCTCTAATTAAATTAATAGTTGATGAATGTATTAGATATGTTAATTGGATTCCGCTTGCATGAAATCCTGGCTGTTAATTGGTTAGAACTTTGGAAGAGAGCAATCGAGATTTTTAATTTTATCAGAGGCAAACAAGTAAATATGAGTTCTTAGAGGGTGTTGTGGAAATATAGATGCTAGTCTAAATGATATCCTAAAAATATTTCTGCAGGAGCTTATGAAATCATATCTTTTCTTTCAGCTCCTACTGAACATGTCTTGAGATGTTATGCTTAAAGTCTCCCTGTAGTTTCCAGGACACACAACCTCACAACAGGCTTCCTGGTCCTCTGGCTCATTGACTGTTTCTTCCCCCTTTTCTGTGACACTCCCTGAGCCTCAGGTGCAGAAGTTGCATGGTAGACACATGCACTGACACCCCACAACCAGTTGTTATCTGTGTGTGTTAGCCAGCTGTGGTTTTCTTCATCTTCTCAAAAAAAGTATTTCTTTAATAAGGGGTGGGGGCCACACTTATCTGAAGGAATAAGGATAAGCCTTTAGAATGCATTTGGGAATTACACTGGTTTAGTAAAGTGGCTGGGGTAGATTCTCCTCTAAGCTCCATGACCAAGCCCCAAGTACCTGGCTTGATTCTCCAGACATCATTTCCTGCCTGTTGATCAGGCCTTATGTCCTGTTAGACACCTGCTAGCTACTACCAAGATAGAAACAGCGCTATTATTCCTTTACTTCATTGAAGAAGTCCATAGGTACCACAGCAGATCAGGACTATAGGCTGTTTCCTTCTGTTGGCAGCTTACGCAGCACCTTGAGGTAGTATGAAAGCTAGGCCTCATAGAGGAGGCTCTCAAGTCAGATCCGGCTCATTTCCTCAGAACCAGCTCTCAACCTCAGAGGCAACAAAGGTCAACAGCAGTAGCCTGTATTATCTTGGGAGTCTTTCAGACTCTAACCAACAGCTCAAAAGGGGGTTTGCCATGCCTGGCACTGAGGATTTTGTTTGTTAGATAGTTTATGGTTGTGAGGGAAAACAATACCAGCCCAACTAGAATAATTTCATATATATGTATGAAATTATATATACATATATAATATATATAGACTTACCTAAAATTACATATATAATTTTACATAAACAAAAATAGCATGATTCCTTATGGATTTTTCAGAAATCCTTGGAGTTATTTTTTTCCTCCTTCCCCTTCCTATATTTGCCTCCTTCCCTTATCCCCAAATAAAGCCTTCCTGTTTTCCCTCCCCTGAGCAGAAGAAACAGGATCTGTCCAAAAGATGCTGTCTTTCCCTTGAAGGCCTTTATTCAGAACATGTACCCACTATGGCCTTGTCAAGGGTCTTCCTTGTGTAAAACCACGTACTCAATAATCTCTTAAGTTTGAACCTTTGGTTAGTCCCCAGGTCCAAGCCCCTTTCTAGGAATTCCAACTCCCAAATCAGTGCTCAAGGAGAACCCTCTTAGCCTCCAAGGGGTAATGCAGATTTTGTTTCTAGCTTTGGGATAGTTTTCCAGAGTATTCTCCAAAACACAGTATTTAATTATTTGTTGTACACTAATTTAAGTATCTTTGGGGGAAGACCCCAATGCACAACACAACAATGCTCAATGTCAGCATGTTGTAAGCATGGGTGTACAGTAAACAGGCCAGGCCAGACAGCCATAGAGTTCTGGTTAAACAACAGAGAGAGAGAGAGGGAGAGGGAGAGAGGAGAGAGCACACCATGTAGCATAGCCCAGTCCAGTGCTCTTCGTTGTTATGCTTCCCATAACAAAACAGACCAGTTTTCCCAAACAGCTTTGGGAAATACGTATCTTTTCCAGATTGATTTGTGCAGATTTCTGATTGAATGATTGGATTACTATAATGTTTTCTTTTGTATTCCTCCATCATGCGCCTTAACACAATTGACACTTGGTATGTAACACACATCCAACCATTCAGACTGGATGCTGGCTTTAGAGGCAGGATCACACCATCCACATTTGTCCCCGCTAGCTGACGGCACAAGCCATGAACCCACACAAGGCAAGATGTAGGCTCCCCCTTGCAGCCTCTCTTCTTCCCCATTGTTTAACAATATTGCACCAATGTTAATCTCAATCCCCAATCCCAGTGACCATCAAACACATATGTTTTCCTAACAGTTTGGGGGCAAAGATGAATGAGGGATTTTAGTACTGAGCCTTGTTCAAATTCATTCATCAGGAGTCTCATCTGGACATTCTCAGTAAGTCAGCTTGTCCTCTTACTGGTAGCTTCTTAGGTCCTTTTTGTCCCAAAGTCTTTCCTTTTCCATCTCATCTTTTCTTCTGGGGAGCCACCAGCTCCATGCTGTTTTCAGGAACTCTTGCTTATCCCCCTTGTATCCTCCCTTTCTTCTGTAATTCACTTCTGCCACAGCTCTGCAATACTCACTGTTTAATCTTCACTTCCCATATGTGGGTCTGTACACAAAGACAATTCCTGCTAACCCAGCAGAACTCCAATCCTGTTTAGAAACTCTCTCATTAAACATTAGAAAAGGAAAAGTAATTATTTGTCTGCCAGAAGGCAACAAAGTTTAAGAGTTCTGTTAATATCTACAGAGCATGTACATATAAAATATCTTTTTATGGTACATACTAAATAAAAAGTCATGGAAGTAATGTAATAGAGCTGCTGGCTTTTCCTCTACTAAGATTCATACAAAGTTTTGTGTCAGTATTTTTCCTAATGAATGACATCCATTCAACCATTTGTCATCATTCTTATTGTATGCCTTTAATGTGCAAAACGCTACAGCCATGAAAGACAAGAAGCATTTGCTCTCCAAGGGTACTTGGGCAGTGAGACATGAGGCAGGGGGAGAGAAGTGTGTGCCACAGGCTGTGTGGGAGTGCTCTCCGAGGAAAAGAAGTCAGCCAGATGGCTTCCCGAAGAGAAGACTCTTGTCAAAGAGTGAGTTTGCTGGCATGTAAAGGGATGGCCCTAGTAAATGAAAGGAAGTGAGTTCCAGGATCACTGGACCCAATCATAATGGCTGGCACTTTCTTGCAGTTAAAACAAGCTATATATAAGTAGGGACTCTGACCAAGGGCATTTTTGTTCTCACCTCCGTGATTAGCGAGAAATTTGTGGGGTGCTACACTGAGGATATATCAATATTCAGTTCTCCCTGACATCCTTGCTTATTTTTTGTTAATTGTTAGTGTAATAGTTTTACAACTTTCTACCTTTATTATCACTCTCTTGTAAAGAAGGACCCTGCCTTCTGTATTTGTTTGTTAATTTATTCCTTCATTTTGGATCAGTGTATAATCAGGGGTTCCTAACTTGGACATGGCAATAATGTATTCCTGTCATTATTTATCTTAAGGCTTATGGTAGGAGCCTTACATAATTGTCTCCAGTGGCTTTCTGGCATACATTCCTCATCTTTTCATACTTTCTTGTCTCCTAGCACTAGAAGCATCATGCTCATTGCTTCTTTTCATGGCCCCAGGTATGAATTGTAGTTATTTGATTCTTTACTGGAGAAGATCCAGTAAATCCAGACCTCTGTCATGTGAGGTCTGAATTGTGTGGCATCCTGAATACAGTGTAGCAGTAGTTCAAGTAATTTTTAAATTAATTTATTTATTCACTTTACATCCCATCATAGTCCTCTCTTTTCTTCCCAGTCCTACCTTCCCTTCCCAATCCTTCCTTATTTCTCAGAAAAGGAGAACCTGCCTACCCACACACCCCAGCTCTTGCATGAGGACTGAGCTCATCCTCTTCCCCTATGGCCTGGTAAGGCAGTCCCTTCAGGGTAAAGTGATCAAGAAGCAGTTGACAGATTCCGTGTCAGCCCTTGCTCCCCTTACTAGTGAACCCACATGAAACCTGAGCTGCAAATTGCTTACATATATGTAAAGGACCTAGGTCTGGTCCATGCATGGTCCTTGGTTGGTGCTTCAGCTTCCACAGGCCTCTCTGGGCATTGATTGGTTGGCTCTTTTGGTTTTTTTATGGAGCTCTTGTCACCTCTAAGTCCTTTTATCCTTCACTCCAATTCTCCACCAGATTCCCTACACTTTGCCCATTGTTTGGATGTGAGTCTCAGCATCTGTTTCGAACCTTTGCTGGTTGGAGCCTCTCAGAGGACAACTCTGATAGGTTCCTGTCTGCAAGCTTAGCAGAGTATCCTTAATACTTGGCTCTCTTCCATGGGGTGGGTCTTGGGTTGGGCCAGGCCTTGGTTGGACATTCCCGCAATCTCTGCTTTATCTGTTCTTTGTCCCTGCAGGTCTTGTAAGCAGGATAAGTTTTGGATTTAATTTTTTTGGGGGTGGGTTGGTGTTCTCCTCCCTCAACTAGGAATCTTGTCTAGTTAGAAGGTACCCTGTTCAGTCTCCATGGCCCCTGTAACTAGGAGTCTCAGCTAGAGTCCCCCTCATATCCTCCCAGATACCTATTCTGACTTAGGTCTACAGATTTTCACAGAGATGGCCTTACCCATAGCTTCTTTTTTCTTTGCAGGCCATCTGTCCTCTTGCCCCTGTTTTCATCAGGTCTGATCTCCACCCTTATTTCCCTCTGTGTTCCCTCTCCTACCTTGTTCCTTCTCTTCAACTACCACCTCTGTCTATTCTATCTCCCTTTCTGAGTAAGATTCAAGTATCTTTCCTTGTATCCTTCTTGTTACTTATCTTCTTAGGATCTGTGCATTGTAGTATATTTATCCTGTATGGCTAAAATCTGCTTCTAAGTGAGTACTTACCATGTGTGTCTTTCCAGGTCTAGGTTACCTCACTCAGGATTATCTTTTCTAGTTCCATGCATTTGCCTGCAAATTTCATGATTTCCTTGTTTTTAATAGCTGAGTAGTGTTCCATTGTGTAAAGGTGCCACAGTTTCTTTATTCATTCTTCAGTTGAGGGACTTCTAGGTTCTTTCCAGATTCTGGCTATTACAAATAAAGATGCTATGAACATAGTTGAGCAAATGTTCTTGTTGTATGGTGGAGCATCTTTTGGGTTTATTCTCAGGAGTGGTATACCTGGGTCTTGATGGTAGAGCTATTCCCAGTTTTCTGAGAAAGCATCAGATTGATTTCCAAACTGGTTGTACAAGTTTGCACTCCCACCAGCAATGGAGGAGTCTTCCCCTTTCTTCACATCCTCTCCAACATGTGCTGTCACTTCAGTTTTTATCTTAGCTATTCTGATGGGTATAAGATGGAGTCTCAGAGCCATTTTGATTTGCATTTCCCTGATCTCTAAGGACATTGACCATTTGAGTTTCCTCTGTTGAGAATTCTCTGTTTAGCTCTGTGTGACATTTTAAAAGGTGAAGTTTGTTTCAAAGTTAGGATGGCCAGAAGTAATACAGCTCTGCAAACTGAGGCAGGTAAACCAATGACACAAAATTTGAAAAAAAAATAGATAGCCAACATTGTAGATTTGTTAAGCCAAAACCCCTGAGGTTAGGACAGAGAAATAGAATTAGTTGAACAGACAAATAACAGACTGCCTATGTTTCCACAATGAATTCAATGCCCAGGAATAAGGTGACAAAGAAGTTTAAAATAGCATCTTGGGGATGAAGGGATGGCTCAGCAGTTAACAGCACATACCGCTTTTGCAGAGGACCCCAGTTTGATTCCTAGCACCCACATCAGGTGTCTCATAAAACACCTGTCACTCCTGCTCCAGAGAATTCTATTCCCTCTTCTGGCCACTAAGGGCACTGCACTCACATGTACAATCCTACAGTGACACATACACACATCATTAAAAACAAAATATCAGCTGTGGTTTAGTATGCAAAACTTGAGCCTTAATAACCGGACTTTGGGTTCACAGGACTGTACCATTTGACCACCCACATGAGGTGGACTTTTGAATTCCAGGTTCCCTCATAAAAGGAGGCAACTTTCATCCATTCTGTACAGTTCAAGGGATTCTCACAGGGATTAAACTGAAGACTGAGAGCGGGAAGTAGTCCCGTGCAAATGCTCCGGTTAACAACCACTGTTTTTTTGCTGGCTGGCTAAAGCAGGAGAAGCCCTCTCTCCCTTTTTATCAGGCACCCACTTTTAGTGCTGCACCCATTCATTCTTTCAGCGCACACAGATTAAGTACAGTTGTCAGGGAGAAGCACCGAGGTACAACGGGGCTCTAGAATTCAAGTTTTGTATAATGTTATAGTGTCAGAGGGACGTTAGTTCAAAGGAAATAAATGTAACTATATAATGTGTTGAGAGATATAGGCCATGTGATGAGAGGCTATGAAAATGAGCAAAATGAGCAGCACCAGTTTCTCTCTGGGCTCACACAGCTGTGTTAAGCACGAAACCTGGCTTGCATGGTATCATCCTCACTTGTACCACAAAATGTATCTTTCAAGCAGCTTTTGTTTTACCTGTGTTGCTTGAAAATTTTAATACATTTTAGCAATGATGAACCATGTGTGTGAGATTGTGGGTCATGTATGGAGTTTTAACACATGTATCAGCTTATATTTCCTGAACAGCAATGAACGTGTTTAATGAACATGACCTCTTCAGTCCTGCCTTTGCTCATCTACCAGTCTCTTTTACCCTATTCAAGGCAGCCATTGATTGCTTTTCTTCATGGGATAGTTGTTTGAAGTTTCAATTATAAAGTATATGCTCTTTGGGGGAAGGCATTTCTGCATTCTTTTATTTGCCTTTTTGTTTTGTTTTGTTTTGAGATTCATCCATGTTGTTAAAAGTCTAAAAAAAAAATTCACTTCCAGGATCTTTTGAAATGTTTCAGCTGCTAAGGGTGTTTGCTTCTCTTGCAGAGGACCTGAGTTTAGCTCCCAGCACCCTATACCAGACACCTCATAAACATAGCTCCTGCTCAGGGGATTCAGTACCCTCTTCTGTTCTCCATGGATACTCAGACACAAGTGCACATACATTCATATAGACACATACCCAAAAATAAGAAATTTAAGGAGTCCTTAAATTAACAAAATCTCATTTAATTTTTGTGCTAAGTCATCAGCATGAAAGCCTCCTTCTGGACCCAACTTTCAATACTTTATGAAGACTGCCAGCAAGAGGGACGCATCCGGTGCGACTGTGTATGGAAGCGCCACATCGTATTATGTCCTCTGTGTCCTTGAATGTGTGGCTCACTTGTGATCTGAGTCTATAGCAAGCAAAAGCTATTATGAAACCAGTGGTGACACACACATTTAATCCCAGCCCCCAGGAGGCAGAAACAGATGGATCTCTCCGAATTTGAGCCAACTCTGGTCTACACAGCAAGTTCTAGGCCAGCTAGGCATACGCAGTGGGTCCCTCTCTCTCTCAAAAAAAAATGGCTATTATGAATATTTGTACACATCTGAACGGAAACAGATTTTCATTTCATATGGGTAAGTACACAGATGTGGACAGATTCTTCTCTATGGTAGTGAGTGTTTAGGGAAGAGAAAACTGCTTTCTATTATGTCAGTTAAGAGTAAGTGACACTTTCTACTCCTCCGGTGTCTTTTGCCTCTGCTTTTGCCTTGCCCCCCACCCCATCACTGGCCCCCTACGTGTGTGTCTGTGTGTTTGTCTCTGTATCTGTGTCTGTGTCTCTGTGTGTGCCTGTGTGGGTACATTTGTGCATGAGTGAAGTTGCCTGAGAAGGCCAGAAGAGGGAGTCGAATATCCTGGATCTGGGGTTGCAGGTAGTTGTGAGCCCCACAACTTAGGTTCTAGAAACATGCCACTGATCTTCTATAAGAGCAGCAAATGCTCTTATATTTTTGGCTGTGAGCCTAGTCTTCTATGGCCGAGCCATCTCCCCAGCAACTTCTATTGTTTTTTCTTGGCAAGTATTTTCTGCCAATCTAGAGACCACATTGGCATTTTCTCAACAGTACCTTGAAACATGAAATCTGGCTTTTAATGTTGTTTGTTTCATTGATTTATTTCCTCTTTTCATGCATGCCAATATGTTTTCCAAACTCAAAGTTACAGAGATATGGTCCCTTTCATTTTCCCTGAAATCATATTACTAATGGTTGGACTTAGGATCAGGTTTGTTGTTCTTTTAACATGTAGTGTGAGATATGGCTAGAGTGTATATTTTCATTGCCTAGGGGTGATTTTGCATTGGGTCATCAAATTTTTATGGCACTATTTGTTAAAAATCTTGTCCTTTCCCCAGTGAACTTAGCCTCTTTGTTGAAAAATCAATAGAAAATTTATGTGCGTGTCTGTTCCCATACTCAACGGTCAGTATATTTTGAAGATGGATTAAAATGATTCAACTTGTGAAGCTATAGAATAGAACGTTCTGAACCATGACCTTGGGGCTCTGTAACTCAGTCCTGCTCTTGGGTGGACATGGACAGGAGAATGGCCAGAATTCCAGAGTTCCTGCATCCGGAGGTCTGACCCGGGTGACTGCCCTTTCTTAGTGAGTTTCTGAACAGACATCAGGTGAATGTTCTAGGAATTTTGCTCACTTTTCTTACTGAGATTTCCTGTGACTACAAGGAAGCAAACAAAAGCTCATGGTGCATAGGCTCCATCAGCAGAGGGAAGAGTCAGCAAACAACTAGCAATGTCTGATTCATACTGCTCCACTCAGCAACACACAAATCCCATAGTCCAGTCCTTGGGATCATGGTAACTGATCATGGCAACCACACTTCCTCTGTCCAGGATGACACATGGCAATGTTATGCTTCATATTACAAATTCACTTTAAAGATTCCTCACTAAAGGTAAAGGTAAATTTTCTTTTCTGGTCACGGCAGGGACACACATTTAGAGTAGCACTTAGCAGTCTATTCTTACTCTATTATATCTAGGGAGTAAAATCTATTCGGTAGAATTTTTTTAACTTGGGACATTTATTTTGCATGCATATTTACATGTCACAGAAAGGGGTTACACATGTGCTAGTGCATATGTGAAGATCAGGGACTGAATTGCAGAAGCCTCTTCTCTCTTTCCACCATGGAGGGATTAAAGTCAGGTTATCATCTTGGCAGTAAGCAACCTCTCACAAAGCCATCTCTCTGACATATATAGCCAGCCAAGTAAGTCATGGAAAGCAAGTTAGTTAAGAACAATCCTCCATGGCCCAGGCTCCAGGTTCCCAGCCCTATTTCCCTCAGTGATGGATCATTACCTGGAAGTGGACAATGACATAAACTCTTTTTTTTTTTTTCCCAGTTCCCTTTGGCTGTGGTATTTATCCCAGCAATAAAATAAAACTAGGACAGCAGGCAGCGGTCTGGGAAGGCCGGCTTGAGATCTAACCACTCACCTACAGCAAACCTAGTTGAGCATTTAAAAATCTGGGCAGCATGTCTCCAGAGGCTCTTCTGTTTTGAACTGGGTCTGAACAGACCCTGTTGCACTGTTCTCTCTCCTTGTGTCAGTTAACATGTGCTAATTCTGTCAGAGACCAAGTAAAATAAAATAAATTGAAATTGTCACTTAAGATGTTTCCTTTGAGGGCAGTTGTGTCCATTTGACTTGGCTGCTGCCGTCGTTAAAAACATGCTTCTGTCTAAGGGAAAGTGCTCCAGGCAGGTTCCACCTGCTTGGAGGGTATTCCTGATGGGTTATAAATAACTGAGTGTTCCAGTTTCATTCCTGTTGCTGTGATAAAACACTCAAGCAATGTGGGAGAGGAAAACGTTTGCTTGGTTTACAATTCCGAGTAACAGTCCAGCACTGTGGATGTCAGGGCAGACGCTTAAGCAAAAACTGTGGAGGACCACTGCTTGCTGCCTCACAGGTTCAGGCTCACCGAGCTTTCTTATCCAAACTAGGTTGAATGGCATAGAGCTGCCCACAGTGGGCCGGGCCCTCCTGCATTAATTAAAAATTCCCTACAGGCAGGCCACAAACTGATGTGAACTAGGCATTTTTTTCTTGTTTTTTTTTCAAACTTTTATTGAAAATAGGTTTCTTTTTTTTATCATACAGTATATCCTGATTATAGTTTCCCCTCCCTTCACTGTTCCCAGTTCCTCCCCACCTCTCCTTCCATCTGGATCTACTCCGTTTCTGTCACTCCTCACAAAAGAACAGGCTTCTAAGAGATAATGGCAAACATAACAAAATAGAATATGATAAGATAAAACAAAAACCACCTCGATGAACTTGGGCAAAAGCAAGGCAATCCTTCAATCTAGGCTTTCCTCTCAGATGACTCTGGACTGTGTCCAGGTGACAATTAAAGCTAATTAGGACACCAAACATGTTAAATTTGTTTGTTTTTATGGCTGAAATTCAACAAAATATCACAAAAACAGGGAAATACCAACTGGACATATGACTATATGCAAAATTTACTTGATAATAGCCTTTTAAGGCTTATTAAAGCTTATTCCTCTTCTTCCTCTGCTGCCTAGCTTATCATTATGACAGCTAATGACACCCTGACACCACATGCTCTTTATAAGGCATTGGGTGCCTTGCATTTCCAGATACCATTCAAAACTCTTTCACATTCCTACACAGGCCAAGGTATCAAAATTTTCAGGTGAGATCATTGATGAGCAAGACATAGTTTTTAATATCTGTCCCTCCTTTGGCTTAAAATGTTCTTCCATGTAGTGTATTATACTTCCTGGAAGGGAAGTTTGTGTGTGATGTTGGCCATTTGGATTCTTTCTAGTTAGTCGTATTACAAAATTTCATTCTCCACCTTTACTCCTTAAGCTCCACTTTCTAATAACACTGGTGACTGGATTGAATGGTGAGTACAAAGACTCTGAAGTAGACTCAGTTGCTCAAGGAAAAGTAGAAGGAAGTGACAGTCCTTTGAGGTACACAGGTCTCTTACTTTAGGATACTCTGGCAAGTGGCTAATCTATAAACTGAATACTGTCACAGGTGGCAAGCCTTCACAAAGGAGTTATGTACTATGCACCCAAAAATAATATTTCAGTAAATGTGTGAACAGGAGCTCATAGGAAGGACGGCATCTATGGGGGCGACTTAAAGAAAGATTTGCAAAAGATAGAGAGTGGGAGAAAGATTAAAGGATGGGTTTCTGCTTGAAAAACCATAGAGAAAATATGGGGTGATGGCACAGAAGGCTGTAGCTTCATCTCACTCCTTCTCCTGTACATAAAATTTCCAAACGTTACAAACCACTGTGGTCTCCTAGGTTTTGTGGACAAAGACATTTCCAGGGACTCTACTAGAAAGAATTAATTAGAACACAGCACCGTATTTATTGTTATTTAACATGGTAAAACATGGTGGAGGAACTTCCTTGGAGCCTGTACGCTTCTTAAACACAGGTGTCATCGGCCTCCTACCCACCCCCATACCTCCCGCCTGTATAGCGGCCCTTTCAGGGCCCTTTCCACATGGTGCTTCATCCACGATATTCAAGTGTTTGATAAATAAATATATATTTATAATTTATACTTATATCTGATGTGTGTGTGTGTGTGTGTGAATATTTGACCAGCTTGACTCGAACAGAACTCTCATTGGCTCATAAAATCCGTGTTCAGTAGATTAAATAAGGTATTGAGGGAGGATGAAGATAAGATTTTTTGGCTAAATCTCGGCCAGAGCACGCATTAGAAATTCACCTATCAATTCCATTTCTTGTTGGATCTTACTCCCCGTTTTCTTGGAGCACATGGCATAGATAGCGTGGCAGTTTCCTCCAACTGAAACGTTCCTCACAGGATGGTGGGGGAGGATCAAGAGACTCAGGAGGTAAACGAAGCGCACATGCGTGGGAAAGTGGAAGCTTAGAAGATTCTGAAAAGTTCCTCCTCAGTTTTGTACAAGGACCCCTGTACTAGGTCAGGGGAGGCTGCTGATGGGCAGAGCTTCTGAGAGGAGATGCTTGGAGCTGTTCTGTAGCCTGCAAGGTGTGCAGAGAGCCCGAGGGTTGCAACTTTCATGAGCTGCCTGTCTTGTTGGGGATGGGCTTTTCGGTAAGGGAACTGCTTTTGAGTCACTCCTGTTCCTGTAAGGGACCCCTCACCCACACTCCCGTTAGCAACCCCAGTACAAGCTCACTGATTCTCCATGTTGGGCATACGAAATCATTACTTTAGCACGTGCGCGCGTGTGTGGCATCTCCCTATGAAAACCATGTCACGCGACACGAGGCCTGGGTTAATTTCTCTCCTCCAGATGCAATCAGTGCGCTTGTCGCCCAAGGACTTGTTTAATAGTTCATCTTACACCCTGTGTGAAACTGACAAAAAAACTGAATGAATGGGGACATCTGGAGGCTGGGACCTGTTGTCATCTCTTTGCAGTACTGGGTTTGCCTCTTTTCGGGAACTCGGCCTCCCTTCTTAGAATTTACCAGCTTTGTTATTCTCTAAGGTGATTTTTCAAGGCTCTTGGCTCGCACACTCTCTGCCTGAAGACAGTTCCTTTGTGAGGCTTTTCTTGTCCTGCCCTAGATGTCTGGGAGCCTCTTGGCAGCTGTTCCCATTTGATGGAAAGTGAAGGGAGTCCACTTTGCAGCTGTCTCCAGGATGCGCCAGGATATGTGAGCCTGTGACCTTCTTGTGTAAATGGAATGCATCCATCAATCCTGCCACTCAAGTTTGCCCCTTGCAAAGTCTGCATCATCTTGAATACAGATCCCGAAAAATGATTACACTTCAGTTCTTAACAATTGCTCAAGAAGCAAAGTACTAGTCATTTTGATTTCTCCAGATTAAGCTTTGTTTTGTGAGAGGTTGGGGAGATGGTCCAGTCAGTAAAATGTTTGCTAGACAAGCAGGAGGAATTGAGTAAGATTCTCCAGTACCCAGGTTGGTTTTCTGTCTGTCTGTTTTGTTTTGTTTTTAACGTGCTTGTGATGCCAGTGCTGAGCAGGTGGTGCCAAGAGGAGCTCTGGGGCTCCCTGAAAGACCAGACCAGTCAAGTCAATGAGCTCTAAGCCAATGAAAGATCCTGTCTCTAAAATAGGCAGGCAGAGTGTCCAAGGAACACACTCTTTCTTTATATAAATATCTTTTTTAATTTATTTATTTTATATATATGAGTGTTCTATCTGCATTTACACCTGCCAGAAGAAGGAATCAATTCACATTATAGATGGTTGTGAGCCATCATGTGGTTGCCGGAAATGAACTCATGACCTTTGGAAGAGCAGACAGTGCTCTTAACCACTGAGCCATCTCTCCAGCCCAGGAACACACTCTTGACCTTAAGCCTCTCCACTCTCCACATGCATGTGCACCCCCACACAAATACATACTCAAAAGCACACAATTATTCTGTGGATAAAAAAATCTTCCAGTTTCGAAGAATGGTCTCCGTGTACAAGAAACCCTAGGCAGAGCATGGGCAGGGAGAGGAATGATACAGTTCTATCATCCTAGATGGGGGTGAGCCTTAGTCTCAGAGAGGGAACAGGAGTGTTGTGCACACAGCAGAGAAGCTTCTGAGAGGCAGAGATAGCTTGCTGAGAGGCAGTCCAAGAATAAAATCTACACAGGACAGTAGTAGTTTCCCATAGTAAAGGAGTAAAGGAGAGATACTTGACTCTTGTATATTTTAATTTGAAAAAAAAAAAAAAACCTCCAGGTCCATTTATATATTTATAGCAATAAAGAAATAAACCGTTTAATGCCCCCTGGATAGTCAAGGCACCATGAGACCCCGGAGTTCAAGTAGCATCCTCAGGACTACCATGTTTTTCATTGAGGTGTCTACTAAGTCAGTGGAGGCGCCATGCTGACTTGTACAGAAGATCACTGATGACTTCTGAGGTGCCTCTCAATGCTATTGCCTAGGGAAAAATAAGTCTCTCAGCCTAGCAAAAGGGACTTCTGGAAGTTTCTAATTTACATTCAATAAGACCACTCTTGTGCTTGGCCAAAGTAAGGGAACTTTCTGTGGAGTGAGCATCTGAGACTCGGGCCTGGTTTTGTATGATTCCCAAAGAACGCAGCACGCCACCAGATCTGGATGTGGCCTCGTCACCCAAGCATAAGTGTCTTCAATGCTCATTTCAGTAGCAGCTTCCCAGTGTGTAGGGCTCAGAATAGGGCTCTCTGGTCACGTGAACAGAGATGAAAAGTCATCACAAAAGTAAGAAGCTTCCCTCACTGACTATGGAGATAGGATTCTAGTGATCAGCTTTTGATATTTGAACTTTGATATTTTGATATTTGATCTGTTTTGCTAACAGTTGGCCAGCGGTATGACTCAGCAAGAAAAAATACCTTACTGCTAATTGTAAAGACCCAAATTCAATACCCAGGGCCCACATGGAGGAAGAAAAAAGAACAGCTTTCACAAGTTAACATAAGGCCTCAGCACAAGTGTCATATCGTGTTTACACACTGCCAACAAATGCAAATAGATAGATAATGGATAGATAGATAGATAGATAGATAATATATTTCATATAACAAAAGTGTGCTAATGTGGGTAGAGTAGGGTGCTTTTTTAATAGCACTCCCTTTATCCCAAGGCTTCCCAATGTACTTTTTAAAAACTTCAGGAGTCTGTGGATTGTGGTGACTTTTATGAACAGAGAGGACTGGAGAGATGGTTTAGTGGTTAGAGCACTTGCTGTACTTGTACAGGACCTGAATCCAGTTCCCTGTCCCCACACCTACAACTCACACCTGCCTAAAAGTTCAGTTCTGGAACACACAGTGCCCTCTCCTGGCCTCCATGGGCACTGCACTCACACACTCACACATAACCCAGACATATACAGACATAAGTAAAAATCAAATAATTTTTCTTGTTAGTTTTTTTGTTTGTTTGTTTGTTTGTTTTGTTTTAAAGATGACTAGAAAGGCAGTGAAAATGTGCAGTCTGCAACCATTTCTATATGCACTGGTCCTATTACAAAAGCATGCTAACCCTGCTTCTTCACTCTACGGGGGTTGAATTTAAACGAGATTACATTACATTGAGACCCTTATATTCTACAAATGTTTCATAAGATTTGCAGTTTGGGAAGCATCTTCATCTTTTCACTATTTTGCCTTGATAACCTCATGAGCCGGGCAATATGTTATTTTGCTATTGTAAGTACTTTCCCTTGATGTATGAATGTAGATAATGAGAGGCGTTAGCACAGTCTTCACTCTAGTCACCACCTACGTGGCCAGAGCGTAACGTCTGCATCTTGTCTTCTCTGTTCTCCCTTTTCTAGGATGAGAGCTTAGCATTTAAACCTCTTTATCTCTTACAGTGATTGTGTTCTTTCCATCCCTGGTCAAAAGTCAGTGCTGTAGCGAATACTGCAAGTGCTTTATGATTTCCTGCCACATATGCATTACTTCAAATAATTTATTCATCTTCATTATATTGTATTTATTGTATGTGGGTGATATGTGTGCCACAGCACGCATACAAAAGTCCGAGGACAACTTGGAGGAGTCATTTCTTTCCTTACGCTGCGTGGGTCCTGGAGAATTAAACCCAGGCAATCAAGCTTTGCAACAAGTGCCTTTATCCACTGAGCAATCTTTCTAGCTTTGACAATTTTTCTGTCTTTTTGTAAATGCTATGTTCAGGCTAGTGTGTAGATTGAATTCCATAGTCACAGAAACAGTTTCTCCTCAGCAAATACTTACAATGTATCTTAGCTTTTTTTCTAAACTGAGCTCTTTTTATCTACATTTAAATGTATTCTTTGGTAATTTCAAGCATTAATACACTGTATCTAGATCATAATCACCCTTAACACCTCTAATAAAATTAACATTAAGCCATATTAGTAGTCAAGTGATATGCTTTGAAACAAATCAGTACACACGGTTATAATTTATCCTTCTCATGATGCAATGCCAACTCTGCAGTTATTATTTACTTTTCACAAGGCTTGCTTCCAATAAACATTGACTACAAATACAGGAAATAGTCACTGAAACTGGGGAGCTGGCTCAGTTGGTAAAAGCACTTTCTGTACAAGCATAAGGATCTGAGTTCAATCCCCAACACGCCTGTCAAAAGGCAGATGTTGAAATACTCTACACTGTAATTCCAGCACTGTAGAGGACAGCAGAGGCTGGCAGGTTCCTGGGACTTGTTGGCTGCCAGCCTAGCTCCATGTTCAATGAGAAATCCTGTATCAGGAAAAACAGTCAATAGTGATAGAGCAGCAGACCTTATATCCTCCTCTGGCTTCTCTCTGTGCACAAGCATTAACATTTGCACACACATGTGTATGTATATCAAACACACACACACACACACACACACACACACACACACACCAGGTTACAGCTGCATAGCTAGAACGGCTGTTGCTACAGGAGTGCCTCTGTGCAAGTTCCCAGAGTTCTGTGAACACCCTAGAGATAACCACAGAAGCTTGTTATTTATATTCAAATTTGTTTCTGAGAAAGGTCTACATTCATCATGGGGGTCTCAAAGGAAAGCACAGTCTTAAAAATTTAAGAACAACTACCTTGAATGTTTTATAAGGTCCTTGTAAACCATTCCTTATTTCCAAGATAAAAAGTAAAGGAAAGAAAAGCCAAACCTTCTTAGCAGATATCAAATCGTAAACTCTTCTCACCTCTGTGGTCAAAACTGCTAGGGGTAACAGTCCATCGTGGTGGGACAATGTAGTGGCAGGAGGTTACATGTCCCACAAGTGTGTCAGACCTGCAGTCAGGATCTAGGCCAAACAATTTTCTCTGGAATCCACCCCAGTAACCCACTTCCTCTAGCTACGCTCCAGCTCCTGAAGGTTCTGAAACCTCCCAGTCACTGCCCAGCATGTCAATCTGTCATCTCTAACCCTCCCACCCTGCAAGACACTCAGCTGCTTCTCACCAGCTCCAGTTAGCTCTTAATCCAGTCCAAGACCGACCATCATGGCTGGGCTGGAAATTCTTGTCAGTCCCTTTATCAGCAGCCTGGGTGGGGGTGAAGGGGGGGATCGCATTTGTTGCTTTCATTTTTTTCCATGCCTCATGGCAAGGGTGAACTTTGGTAAAATGACAGTTATTATGAAACTATAGGTCAAACCATAATGCCACCAGCTCTAGAGGCTTTTGGAGCAAGCTCA
The DNA here is from genome assembly GCF_030254825.1 of Meriones unguiculatus. Taxonomy (NCBI): domain Eukaryota; kingdom Metazoa; phylum Chordata; class Mammalia; order Rodentia; family Muridae; genus Meriones; species Meriones unguiculatus. The sequence continues at coordinate 14,628,464 of NC_083359.1, forward strand.
TGTTCATTTGCAGCTGGTGTTTCTGGCTGATTTCTTCATTAACAGAATGCAGAGCTTTTATGGTTCCCTCCACCCACTCACAGGGAACCTGGAGGGGATCACTCAGTCACAGCACAGGGTCCCTGAGAGGAAGGATGCACTCTGTGACTGTCACTGTGCCATTCTGCCTAAACTGACCAGGGAAATCGCACACAGTGGGTACAGTGCTATAGCTGCTCTGTGTAGTCTTGCATGGTTCAGTTTTCATGTGTCCTCAGACATGGCTCTAATGGGCAGACAGGGGTTCTGCCTCAGACCTCATGTTCACCCAGTTTCCAGTTCTCTCTTGGGTTCGGAGCACGGCTGGCAATTTCCTCTTACATCCTGTACTTTTTAATTTTATTATTTTAGCTGTGTGTTCTTTTTCTATCCTGGAGCTCTAACATCAGAGAAACAATAACAGCACAAGTGACAATGATAACCAGTGTTTTGTGACTACAGGTTCTCGGCACTGTATTCATTGGCCTGGTCAGTCACTCAGTTATACAGTCAGCAGATGCTTGCTGAGTAGAAAGGATAAGCCGAGAGAGCTTTGAGTTGCTAGAGTCTCATGTGGAATATGGATACCTTCTCATGTCATGTCAAAGGAAAGGCATCGGGGAATCACACAGTAACTGACAAATGTGGACTTGCATTTGTGGCCAGAAGTAGCAGGCATCTGGGTGTGGCTTAACAAGACAATGCTGTAGAGGCACCGAGATGGTTGCAGGAAACTCAATGAGCTTCCTCTTATGTTTTCACAAATTATAAAAAGTATATACGCTGAAGGTATAATGAAACTGCTGTATATTTTAACATCCTTCATCCACAGTTTCTCCCTCAGTCTCTTACTTTTCTTCTATAACGTTTATTGAAGAACTAACTTTGGTAGCATTTCCTATTCCTTGATTTTTATTGTGCATTCTCCTCTTGCCCTTTGTCTGTATTGTAGAATTAAAGCCTTAGTTTCATCAGAATAAGGTAATATCCAAGTTTGCTTATTTAGTTTTCATTTTATCATCTCGCTCAGTCTAAAAAGTGATTTTCAGTATCTTCCATCTGTTAGTTATCATGATATATATTATATATTTTACATATTACTATTATATTTGTTGTGTTCAAAATTATGATTGTTGACTTATTTCCCTCTAGTTTTTAATCTGTTAAACTTTGCTCTTTATCAGCTGCCAGTGCTAACCAGTACATTTTTCTCATGTGCTATTGTTTGTTTTTATTATGAATATGTACATTTAACCCATTGGGTGTTTTTAATTTGTTTTGTTTTCTGGTTCTGGGAGTTACCTTCACAAGGCCCCATACATGAAGCCTCACCACATTGGTTCCTGAGTGTAATGTGACACACCTTGTTACTGATCATTCCTTCTTTACAATCTGAATTGACAAAAAATTCTAGCATCCGCTTCCATCACTATATTTCCTATTCTAAAAATAGAATCAGCCACGTATTGAGGAATGTTGTTTTCTTTTTATTAGGGCATTATATGTAGAGGTCACAGTGTAGGTGTAGATGCTTCTGGGTGTGGTATTATGTTCCCACAGCATTTCTGGTAGACAGAGTTCAGAAATCAAGAACAGTGAAGAAAGATAACAGACTTATTGCCTATCAGGCATTCCTTCCAAGTCACATTATAAGGCCTCGGCTTTTATTTAACTTCTCTGATTTCATATTTACACCCCATTTCTCCTCTGATGAAACTTGTGCCTCCTAATAGAGTGCTTTGCTCTAACACTCAATCTATTTACAATTATATTAGACACGAGTGGCGAGTCCTGCTTTCACACACAATGTGATAATTGAAAACTGCGGAGGCTTCTCCATGTTAACCTTTGTCCTAAAGATGGAGTCCCCCACCCCCACCCCAATGACACCCTGACAGAACACTGCATACCTAAGGCTCCTGGAGTCCTAACTCTCTGGTTATGACACAGGTTTGTCCTGCACTTGGGTTTGTGTACTCCCTTTTCCCATGGGCTCTGCGACTTTCTGAACTGCAGCTTCACATTTACAAGCATGGATGTAGAATATAAGCAGAAGAGGGAAACTGAAGAGAAAGTCGGGTCCCTCCTGGTGTCCAAGGCCAGCGGGCACATGGGAGGGAAGGTTTTGATACGGAATCTCGTGTGTGGTCTCAGGGCAGGGGCTGACCCTGCTGATTTCAGCGGATGGCCTGTGACGTCAGACCCGTTTCTGGTTAGGGTGCTTTCGTTATCCCAAACGAGAACCTAGTACAACAGTAACAGCTAAATGCAATGCCACACTTCTCTTATGACCGTACAGCGGGCTACATTCTTAAGAATGAGGAATTCCTTATGAATTCCGGTTTTCATCATCTTCTTTAGCTCTCTGCTCCACACAACCTCATGCACCATAAGAACACACACACTTACCTCCCACAATACTCATCTACATACATATACATTCATACACATACACATCTATGCATACATTTGCACACACAGACACATTCACACACAGAGACACAGACATAAATATATCCACACATATACTTATACATACATCCTCCACACACATCTGCATACTCATAGACACAGAAATATTCACACACACACACACACACACACACACACATTCACCTGCCCCCCCCCACACACCCATATACATTGACACACTCAGGCACCATATACACACTCAGTACACGCATTCGTATACAAACTCACCCCCACACACATACACATATACAACTCCACTCATACATATCCACGCACACATACGCTTGCATACTCACACATATATACAAAATCACATAAACACAAACAGGCACACACACATACATATACACAAAGTCACATAAACACACACACACACATATAGAAGCACATACATACAGAGAAACAGACAGACAGACACAGCATTACTTCCTCTAGCTCCCTAACTGGTTTGATCTCTCAAGATGACAGGTCTGAAGTGATGATGGAGTGGTTAAGAGAACTCTTTCAGAGGACCCAACGTCCATCCTAACATACACATAAGGCAGGTCACGATCTCACATAACTCTAGGGAACTTTATACTCTTTTGTGGTGTAGCGTACGCTCACACAGACCCACACGTGTAAATAAGTCTTTAAAACCAAAAGCGAGAAGACTAAACATTCCAAGTTAAACCTTCGTCCTAAATTCTGACTTTTTCAAGTTTCGTTGATTTCTAGAAAATGCAGCTAACCTCTGCACTTTGATTTCCTTGTCTGTAAAATGAAGATAACAAAAGGCGCACATGGCCGGGCTTCTTAACAGCATTGCTCAAGCTTGTGCGAGCCAAGTGATTAACACAGAGCCTGACACGCACTCAAAATCTACTTAGTGCAACCGTAGGGTCCAGATGTTTCTATAGTGGTGTTTCAGAGATTAAAATTGGCAGAAAACTTTTCTTTGTTCTCATTTTTTTTGTTCCGTTCTTTCTTGAGAATTGTAGAGATTTTGTGTGTTATGATTTCATTCATTTCTGAAAGTCGATGAAGTTCTAACCAAGGACAGTCTCCAAACTTGGATAAATAGACTCAGGGAAGGCGCTTGAGCTACTCTTTGACTTGAAGTAGTTTTCTTCTATATTTTGAGATCCTAACACAAGACCAAGAGCCAGGACTGTTCAGTTTCTCCTTCCTCTTTGGGGTAAGTAGAATTGTGTGCTGTTTAGGGTCTATGTCAACTTGACACAAACTGGAGTCATCTGAGAGAAGGAAACCTCAATTGAAAAAAAAAAAAAAAAAAAACTTCCGTAAGATCAGGTTGCAGGCAAGCCTGTAGAGCATTTTCTTAATCAGTAATTGGCACAGGAGGGCCCAGCCTATTGTGGGAGGGGCCACCCCCCCCCAGGATGGTGGTTCTGGTTCTATGAGGAAGCAGGCTGAGCAAGTTATAAGGAGCAAGTCAGTAAGCAGCACGCTTTCATGACTTCAGCATCAGCTCCTGCCTCTAGGTTCCTGTCTCGTTTGAATTCCTGCCCTGGCTTCCTTTAGCATTGGAGTATGACCTGAAAGTTGGAAGCTGAAGTAAATCCTTTTTCTCCTCAAGTAGTTTATGGTCCTAGTGTTTTATCATAGCAATAGAAACCCTAATAAGATAGATGGTGAGTCCAGGGGACTTGTTTACAGCATGGGGAATAGGACCGAGTACCATTTCTAAAACCAGGTCATTCCAAGAGATTTGAATTCAGCTCCAGCTTCAGAAGTAAGTGGTTCTAAATTTATTTAACTACTCTCTTTGATGTATTTCCCGGATGTAATTCAGAGACATTTGTGATGCATGTATCTCTCACCCAATGAAGTGATCTCCTGTGAGCTTAATATGATACCATATATGGGGCCCATGAGGTTCCCTTTCAGCTGGAGTTCATATTCTAAGGAAGTAATGGTAGGAGAAATGAGTCTGAGCCTCCTCAGACCAGTTTATCAAGTGTTAAGGCAGAAAGAGTAATGAGCTTACTGCCGTAATACAACCCTTTTTATATCCTAGTTTTACATAGTTCATTTATTTATTTGGTTGGTTAGTTTTTTTAAGATTTTATTTTTAGTTTGTGTGGTGTGTGTGTGTGTGTTTGTTTGTATGTGTGCGTTTGTGTGTTATGTGTACATGACTGTAGATGCATGAGGCATTCAGAGAGGATGTTGGTTCTCCTGTAGCTCAAGTCACTGGTGATTGTGAGCTGTCTGACACAGTCCTGAGAACTGGACGTGAGTGCTCTGCAAGAGCAGTACTTGCTCCTACCCACTGGGCCATCTCTGCATTCCTTAGGTTTATCTGAGACAGGGTTACATATAGCCCATGCTAGCCTCAAACTTAATTTGGACTTAAATATAGCCTTACACTTCTAATTTTCCTCCTCCTACCTCCCGTGTGCTGGATTGACAGGCATGCGTCACCAAGCCTGCCTCATACCTTCTCGTATTTTGCATTGCTTGAAACTCATGTAATTCTTCTTTTCTTTTGAGCCACCCTAATCTTCTTACTGTTGCCACTATAAGGTTTTGTAAATTACAATGATCATTTTTGTGTTTCAATTGCTCCATTACTATTCTGGGGAAAATAATCCCTCTCAAGCTTGTGGTGATATGAGAGAAAAGGGAGCGACAGAGGAGGCTGCATGGGATGGCGTAATGTTTAAATACATTTTGAGCTGTTAACTAGGATCAGTTAAACTTAAGTCCCAGGGGGAAATGATGACTAATCATCTGAAACGGAGATGACATCATCTAAAATCCATATCCTATCTGGGTCTGTGTTCTCTCATTTTGTCACTGCTCTTCCCTGAATGGCAATTGACCCATTATTTATTTATTTAACTGCTCTCATTGATGTATTTAGGAAGGGGCAGGTGCATTCTGCCCAGCAAATATTTTTAGGGCTCCAATCCTACTGTCTGTTTTGAAAGTATAGATATGGGGCTTGCTGGGTGATGTGGCAAGAGTTTTACTGAACTTTGCAACCTTCTTATGAGCTCTGGAAAGGACAAGGGGTTGCCAGAAGGAGGCTGGTCCTGGGTGAAGCACAGGAACACAGGGAGCTGTCATGTGGAGCCATCAACTTGTTTTCACTGCTGTTCTCTAATGTCTTCAGTGGAAAACACTAGCCATGGTTTCAGAGGACACTACACAAAACAACCAAGTAGCTCCTTCTATGCTTGTTGAGGCCATTTTTGATTCAGGTTAAAATGACAGCTCCTACATCTACCAGCTATGTGATTATTTTACTAGCAGGGTGGACTAGAACTTATCAGAAGGGACCCACCAGCTCATAATTAGGAGATGCTTTCATAGCAAAAGTGGCTTGTATTTTCCTGTACTTATGTTGTCTAGAACCAAGGAAGAAGCCCGGAAGATTAAAACCCATTCCTATTTCCATCTGCCTGGTGAATTCGAACTCAGATTATACATGAATCTGACTTCTGGGTGTTATAATAATAATAGTGGTGGATACAGAGGCCCCTGATCCACTCAGTGTCTCACAGATCACATCCTGGAACTATGTTCACTTCTGATGACCTCTTGGGAGAGTTGGGGAGTTTCTGGTTGCTGTGGACACAGAGATTCAGGGCTAGCTAGGAGAGAAATGTATAATTCCCATCCTGTGAGAACAGAATAAAGGCAATGGAGCTGTTCGGTGAGAAGAGAGCAGCACCAGGGTTTGTAGGGTCCACGATCAATGAATCTTTGCATCAGAAGTCTACAGCTTCAAAAAGGGCTTGGGTTAGACCTCAGTGAAAATGGAAGGCCTCGCATGTAAGAGGGTTTAGGTTTTATCTCTAGCACTGTAAAATAAAACACAAATAAAAAAAAAAGATTGCTAAAGCTAAACAATAAAGAAAAATGAACACTGAGTCTAACTTCAGCCATGTGTAAAAGTTATGGAGGAAGGACTCTGGCATTTGTTGTCATGAGAGAAGTGGCTTGGTCACTTTGAGGAACTCATTCTTTCAAATGTGTGTAAACATATGTCTGTTTTCCTTTTGGTCCACCCAGCCTCTTTGCTAAGAAATAGGTGTCACTTTGATGAAATATAACACCCTTCCTGGAAGGTCCTAGTGTCTGAAATTTTGACATATTGCCAGTTTCCAGGAATAGTTAACTTTTCTGACTCCTTCTCCCTATGCTTTCATTCTTTGTGTGTGTGTGTGTGTGTTTTTCTTGCACCTTCCTCAAAGTAGCCATTGAGTAGTGACTATGAGTCAAAATTCAACTGATGAGACACAGCCTTGTTCCCTTGCATTAGGTGAAAGGTGGAGGCTAGTCATGGCGTCAGATGTGCTTGCTTTCTACATTGGGTTACCACGCACTTTTCTGTGCAGAAGCAAAACTTGCTTTGTGGAGATACTTATGTGCATGGTTATCTACACAACTACACTCTTCTTTATAACAGCTGCTTACTCTATTCTCATTCTCAGGTGACTTCACTGACCTGAGCCTCAACAGTTTCATATCTGAAGATGTAAGGATTATAGTGAGGAAATGCATGCATAAGACACAGGCAGGGTACCCAATTCATTCTCATTAATTGCTAACTGTGTTTCCCATTTCTGTTAGTCATTAAGACTATTCTACAGGATAAGGGATATAGCTCAGTTTGTAGAGTGCTTGCCTGGCATACATGAAGACCTGCATTAGATTCCATGCATTGCATAAATAGAGGGATGCATACCTGAATCCCAGCACTTTGGAGGTGGAGGCAGAAAGGCCACGAGTTCAAGGTCATCTTCAGCTACACATTAAGCTACAGCCCAGCCTGTGGTAGATGATGTCACAAAAGACTATACAAGGTAATGAAAGTCTGGGTGATTCAAAGACAATCAAAGTAATTGTTGCTAGGCATTATAAAAAATAGGCAGAAGACAAAGAAGGGTTGGAAACATGAGGATGCTGTAGTTTTATGAAGTCCATCTCTGAATCCCTTCTCCAGGTATCTGTGCTCTCTCTAGTGCTAGTTCCTTTTTTTAACCTATTGTGTTTGTCCTCATGTGCTACTTGGGCAGCTGTTGGAACAGGCTATAACTGCTAAAATTGCTGAAAGAAAGACCATTGTAGCTTTTTAATAAACTACCACTTCCTTCCATATTAAAAAGGACTGAGCGGAGTGCCTTTAGTTATAGTCTCCCTGGCATTATGGTCTCTGATTCTTGTTTTCTGCTGACTGATAAGAACTATAATAGTGTCAGATTCTGAGTATGGGATAGACAGGTTGATGGATGAACAGATGGATGGATTTGTGAGTGGGTTGGAGGATGTCTAGATGGGGATAGGAGGATGTCTGGATGGGAGGTTGGGTAGCTGAATAGAATGGAGAGTGATAGATGGGTGGAAGGATAAGGGAACAAATTTGTGAGTGCCTAGGAGAATGCATGGTTAGATGGATGGATAAAGGATGGTGAGAAGGTAAACAAACAAATGGCTAGATGGGCATACATTTATCCATATGGATGGATAAATTCAAGAATGAATGGATGGATGACTGGATGGATGAGAAGGTGAATAGACAAATGGATAGATGGACATACAGGTATATAGATAGATTCAAGAATGGATGGATGTATGGGAGGATGGATAAATGGATGGATGGATGGATGGGATGATTCATGAGAAGGTGAACAGACAGATGGATAGATGGACATACAGACATATGGATGGATAGATTCAGGGACAGACGGATGGATGGATGATGAATGGATGGATGAACAGACACGGAAGTCAGCACAGGAATTATCTTGGCTACTTCATTCAACACATGACTGTCTTGGGGATCTCTTTCAGTGGCTGAATGGTCTTTACTTTTACTGCCAGTAGCTCCTTGTATTTTCAGGCAACTGAGATTCTCTGCAGACAAGCCTTTTAGCGTGGACTTGCAAAATCTTACATGGTAAAATAGAGGTTCCTGTGAGCACACTCCTTAAATAAAGGGAATTACAAGTCAAGAGGAACTACTCAAGCACCAGAGCTCACAAAGAAAAAACAGGCTAATTTTGTGCTTCACTAATTCGAGATTCTTTTGCTGTGAAGTTGTGGGGGATACAGCATGACAGATGTGTTCAGGATTTTCATGTTTCATTAAGAAATAGATTTTGCACATCAGTAGTTATGTGGGAGAGGAGATATAAACTATGCTAGGACTAAATATCCAGTAGTCACACTTTTTGAATATAAAAAGGATGCACAACTACATTTATTTTCAATTTAAGAAATGCTATAGAGGCAAATTATTGTCTCTTTAGCTCCACAGCTCTTTTAAGTTAAACTTGGAGAACCATGAATCCGTTTACTTGAATCAAGTATTAAAAAGAATATGATTCTAAGCAGCAATTAGGACTTAAATGCCATCATTTAATTTCTCCCTGGAAAGCATTTGTTTGCCATCCTATGACTGAGACGTTAAATTGGACACATCTGGAGACAAACCAAAGACAATGCTGTATCAAACCTCATTTTCAGAGGGCACATCTGCTTCCAGAAAGAAAAAGAATACAAAAATTAACGGCAGCCAAAGAGGAACCAAAGACCCATAACAAATGTGAGGGGGTGGGTGATAAGCTGTTACCATGGAGAGCTATGGGATTAATTTGCACCCCATTTGTAGGTATAGCCCTGTCTGTGACAGCTCTTGACTGAGCTGAGAATTCTATATAGAGAGATGCAATTTCCTGCCAGAACTGTAGGTTGTTCTGTGTAATTTTGTGGAGATGTTATTACCCTATCCCCATCCTATTCCTCTGTGACCTTCACAGCCATTCATGAGGAACACCTCAAAGCCATGTTTATATGGTATGAACCTATCCTGTTCTTGTGGCTACCACTGAGTGGACCAGGCTAGACACTGGCTCACAGTGGCCAGTTAGGTTTTCTTGATCAGGTCCCCAGCTTTGAGAGCTAGTTCAGGTTGGTATGTTTGCTTTAACTTAGTACGTGCGAACTATGGAGCTTTGAGAGGCTGTGTTTGGACAAGGGCTCAGAGAAGCAGGTTAGAGTGAAAGATGACAAAAAAAGATGACCACCACAGACCTAAGAGGGTTTATGCTAGAGTTATTAGGGTTAGAGCCTGGGACCTGGCAGCCCACAAGTCAGGCTGGTCCATCCACTCTTAGCAGGCCAAATAAAGTGATAAACCAGAAGGGAAAAAAAAAAAAAACAGATAAGATGATATATTCAATGTGGTTACTTGGGGATGAGTGACAAAGAGGTCTAATTACCCCAAGCCCATCAGTGGGGCCCTGACATAACTTTATGTTTTAATAGGAGGTAAGAGGCATGCACAGCTGAATAGCCCTCCCTGGTCAAGATGTGCTCCTGCACATCATTGTTCCCTTATTGTCTTATATACAGTCTCTCCTGTGTGGCAGTCTAACCAGTTGTCAGTATGAAATCCCTTCTGGGTAGACAAGCTCCTGATCTGGCTGCACCAGGCTGCAGCTGAGATTTGGGGATGGAGTGGGGAATTCTAGTTTCTCAATTTAAAAAGGCTTAACATCTTATCTACGAATGATTTTCCAAATCTCTAAATGGGAGCCCTTCTTCAAGCTTCCTGCATTAGGTGGAAACAATGGCATGGGGAAAACGTGCCACCATTCTGCTCTTTCACCACTACCACTATACCTGACTGGTGTGCTCTGGAGAAATGAAACACAGAGGAACCAAATGGCTTTGGGCCTGAAGACGAAACCACTTCTTGTAAGCAGCACGCTTCAGTGATCTCATTTCAGTGTTCGCTAAAAACAGTCATGTCTCGCTTATAAATGGTTATGTCTGTGCCTTAAACCAGTGGGAGAAATTTCTTTCTTAATTAGAGGACAGTTCTTCTGTAACCCATAAGGATTGACTTATATTAACTTCACATTATTAGTAAAATTAATGAGTCATTGATTAATTTTCTGTCCCTCTCTGGAATGAGTAAAAGAGGCAAGAAGGAGAGTCTTTAGGTTAGGATGTCTGAAAATATGGAATTTGTATCAAGAGCTCACGGTATAGAGGAGATAGTTAGAAAGTGGCCACTTTGCAACATACCAGAGGACTTAGCCTTTCTACCAAGGCCTGTATTCTAGAGAAACTCTCTTATCTATTCTGTCAGAGAATAATCAACCTAAGGGAAGGAGGTACACAGCTTGGACAAGCTTTTGCTGTCCTGTCCTGTCAAGAATAAAGGGAGTAGTTGAGGAGCACCATGGACACTCAAGTCTAGGAGTGCAAACCCACACCATGAGAAAATCCAGACCAGCAGCATCCACTAAACTCACACCTTCCTCTTCTTCCCACTGCATCACAAAAGGCATCCTTTTATCTGAATTGTACCAAAATTTTAACCAAGTATAAGCAAATAAATAAACAAAACAAAAGGCAAAAACAACCAAAAGAATCATCTTGCAAAAATAAATAAACAAATAAACATCAAGGCAAGAGTCAGACCTGCCAGAGATACTGTGATTACACAGAAAAAAAAAAATAGAGCCATTATGGTAACATGCTAAGGATATTAAGGGAGCAGCTTGAAATCTTGCAAGCAGCATGGGTGGATAATATTATCAAAGAAGCAGACGTTCTGAGAAGCAATCAAAAACAAATGCTAAGGTTCGAGGTTTTAAAAGGAACAGACCATCTAAATATGTGTGAGCTCCCAAATAGCTATTATGTATGACTAACAGGGATTCAAAGTAGAGAAAATATAAACAGAAGTAACAGCCAAAATAATTAATATTCACCCCAATTTAATGTTGGATTCTGTACCTGAGATTCAGGAAGCTCAAATGACACCAATCAGCCCCAAAGTAATCTACATATAGTCCAATTTTGGATAATCAAAAGCAAAGATAAACTTTGATAGAGCCCAGAGGGGAAATGCAAATACCTTTCATGTAAGTGAACAAACACAGTAAAAGATGTATTATATAATTGTATTCTGAGTAGCTGTGCAAGCAAAGGAGAGAACACTGAGATAAATGAGGTTCTGAGTAAGACAGATCATTCCACTAACTGAGGATTCTCTACCCTGCAAATTCATCCATGAAAAGTAAAGAGCTGTTCAGACAAACCAAGTTAGGGGAATCTGTTCCTGAATGTGTGCACCACAGGAACTGGTAAATTCTCCAGGAAGGAGAAAACTGACCTAGGTCAGACTTAGGCAAGATGAGAAAGAGCAATGATAAGGGCATGACCAAATGCTATAGAAGAGCTGTCCAGACTTTTGGGATGCCATTATCTTTTTTGAGGAATAGGAAGAGGTGGGGAAGGGTGGAACTGGGAGATGAAGAGGGGTGGGGCTATGACCAGGATATAAAAAGAAAAAAAAATAATTAATTAATTTAAAAATAGAAGCCAGAATATTTGACATGCTAACCAAGTGCCGTATCACTGAGCTACATTCCTAACCTTTTGATTTTTTACTGATACAAGACATAACAGCCCCTTTGAAACAATCACCTATCTGTCACTTGCTCCAGATTTAAGCCAAGAACATCTCCTTATCTATACTATAAGGACAACATTGCTCTAAGAACAAAGCCAGATAAAGGCATTAATAAAAATGGAAGCTACAGGTCACTGTGTTTCATGAACATAGGTGCAAATATCCTCAATCGAATATTAGAAAATTAAACACAGAAATACACAAAATAATGACATACCAAGATGAAATAGGACTTCCTTCAGATCTGGAGGACTGATTCGTCATTCAAATATTAACTATAATTGTAAACATTAACTAGAAATTAATATAATGTTCTATGTCAACAGCCTAAATATGGGAAAAAAGTCATATGACTGCATCATTTAAAACAGAGATTTAGCAATGAATAACAGCCAGTCATGGAAGAAACTCTCAGAAAATTAGGAATAAATAAGGACTTTCTACCAACAGCATCTGCAAAATGCTACCTGGCCTCTTGGGTAGCATTCAAGAACTGCAATCCTCCCTTCTAAAGTCAGAAGTAAAGCCTTACTGAAGTAAGTAAGAAGTAAATACCTTACTGATCACTGCTTGCAACATCATCTGGACATATCAATACAAGAAAACATGAAAAGGAAATTAAGCACATATATCAAGAAAGGAAAATGAAATGAAATTCGTATATGTTGTGACTCCATATAAAATAAAAAAGAATTAATGCATTCTTCTGGAGTTAATAAGTAATGATAGTAAGTTTGCAGGATATGAGGTTAATGTAACACTGCCTTCCCACATACTAACAACAAACCAGCAGAAATTGAAATCAAAGACATCTTGCTACTTATGGGAGTTCTTTGAAAATGGAGTAATTAGACATAAATCTAACAAAATTTACATAATAGCTATATGAGTAAAGCTACAAAACAGATTAAAAATACCGAAGAATTAAATCAGCGAACAAAAGAGAGATAACCCATCAGCAGATAGCAAGATGGAACTTCATTTGTATTTTGGTTTGAACTAATGCGATGTAGAGATGCAATGCAATCCCAGCTAATGTACAGGGGATATTTGCAAGCACTCTGAAGCTTATATGAAGAGGTTAAATGACTCAGAACACTGATTCAATCTTAAAAGATGATGTGAAGAATTGACAGTATTCAATGGATGGATTTACTGTAAAGTAAAGGCCATTGAACCAGCAGAGTATTAGCTAAAGAAGAGACATGTAAGTGGAAGAGAGGGCTCAGAAATTGCCACATATAGTGTTTTGATTTCATCTCTGTTACTGAGATAAAAATCCTGATTGTGATGGCTGTTCTTGAGTTGACAATTTAACTTCATTGGAATTAACTGAAATCCAAATAGCTAGGCACAAATGTGAGAGATTTCTTTTCTTTATTAAATCATTTGAAGTGGAAAGACCTACTTTTCATCTGGGTATTTGGAAGTGGGAAGATACACCTTTAATCTGGGCCACACCTTCTGCCTATATAAATGACATGGAAGGAAGAAGCTTGCTCTCTTTATTTCCTTTTTCTCATTCTTACCAGCTAGTCTGTTCCTTCACTGGCATTACAATGTACTTATTGAGGAATCCAGAGTATTTTGGAAAACTGACTGAGACACATAGCCTCATGACCTGAACAACTACTGGATTCTTGGACCTTCCACTGGTAGACAGCCATTGTCAGACTAACTGGATCACAGCTTGTAAAGCCATTATAATAAATCCCATACATACATACATACATGCATATATGTATAATATACAATACACGCACATATATATATGATACACTGATAAAAGCAGGTTAGGAGAGAAAAGGATTGTCAAGGCAAGATCTTCAAACAGCTAATCATATTATATCCACTGTTATAAAGAGAGAAATGAATGCATGCAAGCCCTTTTCTTTTCTTGCATGTGTTCAGCTTACCTTCCCTATTCTCGTACAGTCCAGAATTCCCATGCCTAGGGAATGATGCCACCCACAGTAGGCTGAGATCTTCCACATCCATTCATTTACTGAAGACAACCACTCACACGGCGGACATGCCTACTGAATGTAGACGATCCCTCATTAAGACTCTCTTTCCAAGTGATTCTCTGTTGCAACAAGTAGACAAAACTAACAAAGACAACCATCAACTGATCTTTAACAGAGCAAAGAAAATACAAAGAATCAAAAATAGCTTTTCCAATAATTGATGCTACAAAAACTGAACTTCTCAATACAACCATGTGAATCTAGACACAAACCTTACACCCTTCACAAAGCTTAACTCAAGCTTACCTTAAAGCAAGGTATCAAATTCCAGTCTATGAAACTCTTAGCTCAAATGGGAGAAAATCTGAAATATTTTGGGAATAACAATGACTCATTAGAAACAATCCCAAAAGTATGATCTTGAAAGAAACTATTGACAAGCTAATCTTCATCAAAATTAAAACATGTCTGCTTTAGGAAATATGAAAAGTTAATGGGAAAACAAACAACAGACTGATATAAGATACTTGCAGAAGATAACTACTGAATCTCCACCAAAATTCACCTTGTCTTTTCAGCTTCTATTAATTGGAGTCTATCTTGCCAGATGTTTCAGCCAAAATTCTTGGGTTAGCTTCATCCACTCTCCTTGTGTTTTCAGTCTATATCTCATTGGCAGGAAGTCTTCTTCCATCTTCAGTCTGTGTCCAAAAGTAGATCATCGCCTCCCTCACATCATTCTGTGTGAGCCAATGTGCTCTCTGTGGTCACCTCCTGACATGCCTATCCATTACTGTTTTTGAACTATTTACAACCTACCCAGTGCAGTTGCACAGTGTTTCTTTGTAAATGTAATTCAGTGTCACCTATTCTCTCTGCTTCAGCCTCCTTGTCCATTTTCCTTTCCATGGGCTTCAAAGCCAAGCTTTTCACTTTATCATCTGCTGGAAGCACTCACCGCCTGCCATGCATTTCCCCCAGAAATCAACACAATCACATTCTTCATTTCCTTCAATACTTTCTGTCACAGCTCAAGGATAGGTACCCAGGCCTTTCTGCTCATTAGCTGCAATACAATCCTCTATCTGTAATGCCCTTTATTCTCTTATAATTATCAATTTCTCACATTCTGTATGTATTTGTCAAGGTTCTTTAGGGAAATAGAGCTAAAAAAGTGCATATTTATAGGATGGATATCTTCACTTGCTGAATGTGTCACCAAAGCTTGATAGCTCCGTGGTGTCTGTCCACAAGCTGGAGAGCCAAGGAGTTCACCACAGGTTAGTAACCCCAAGTGAAAGCCTCAGAGTAAAACACCAATCATACCTTCCATATATCCAACAGCTGTAGGCAGGAAGCCTGGGACCCTCACATTTCCCTCACTCCTGGGAGCTTCTAGCATGGTCAAATGGTCAAATACCCTATAGTATGATGTCCAAGAGCTGCAATAGAGTCAAACATAGACCCATGGAGAAAGAAAAATGGAGAGTTAATAGAGAGAAATAGATATTTTTTATTATTGCTACAACAATATATCGAACAAAAGTAACTTAGGGAAAGAAGAGTTCATTTTGACACATAGCTGGGAGATACCATCCATCTTAGTGGAGAAGGCATGTCAAGAAGAAACAAAGCAGCCGGTCACATTGTACTCACAGTCAGAAAGCAGAGAGATGAAGTCAGATGCTCAGCTAGCCTTTTCCTCTCATCCAGCCCAGGATCTGAACCCATGGTATGGTGCCATCAACATTTGCTGTGAGTCTTCTTATCTCAATTAACTCAGTCTGGAAACATTCACATGCCTGCCTATATGTTTGTTTGTGTGTTGATTATAAACCCCTCAAATTGGTAGCAAGCTTATCTATCACAATTTCTTGCTTCTCTTGCTTTTTCATTCTATCCTGACCCTTAGGTCAATAGAGGCTGTTATTCAAAGCCCAAGCAGAGATTCCCCCTTGGCTTGCTGACCTCATACTAGTGGCAATAGCCTCAAATCATGCCTCACCAGCAGTAGTCCTTTCCGGGTCCTCTGGGCATCCCTCGGGCTGGTAAGGACACACCTTAAATTATCCATCCCACCATTTGTTTGTGCAGTACATCATGAGTTCTCTTCCCCCAAACCCACGGACACCTATACTAGCATGCGAAATTAGTGACTGTAGGCAGTCATGTTGTTTGTGGGCTGATTTATCCCAACCACCAAGCCAGTGCTCAACATCTATGCCTGAAAGAGATTCACCAATCGCATCACTGATGCATTGAGAAGATATCGCTGAGTGAACCCGCTACCATGCTGACCACTAAAATGTCCCTGGGCTTATCAGGTCTTTTCATAAGTTCCGTAAGCACTTGCTAAGCAAACTTTTCATAGTCAATGGGAACAGAAGAGAATTTGTTCTACATATTTATGGGAGTTTATGAATGAAATAGCCTTGGTTCTACCAGAACTCTGGAGGATGGAGGAAGGGCACTGAAAATAAAAGATCCAGCATTACCTCAATGGAAGAGATCGGGGGGGGGGGGTCAATCAGGATGTCATCTAAATAAAGGGAAAGACAAACATTAGGAACTATCACTTTGAACAATTGTTAACTGATATATACAAACAAGTTGTATATAATAATTGGTTCTGTGTAATGCTTAGCACACACATATGCTACATAATACTCACATCATGGTAAATGGTCCATGTATTTTTCTCCCCAAACTTCATTTCTCAGTGCTTTTCAAACCCCCTCCTTCAAGCTTTTGTAGACTCACAGTGTGCAATTGTTGTCTGCAGTCACACTGATGGGCAACTCTCTATTAACTCTCCATTTTTCTTTCTCCATGGGTCTATGTTTGACTCTATTGCAGCTCTTGGACATCATACTATAGGGTATTTGACCATTTGACCATGCTAGAAGCTCCCAGGAGTGAGGGAAATGTGAGGGTCCCAGGCTTCCTACTCCTGCCTGACTGTAACTGAGAACCCATTGCTCAGCCTTCCCCTCTCCTCTCACTCCACTCTGTCCCTGGTCCCTGGATTCTCACTTTCTAGAGCCCAGTATTTTTAGATTCCATACATGAAATTAGGTGGCACTTGTCTCTCTGTGTCTGGCATATCTTCACCTGACGAGATCTGATTCCATTCCTCCATACAAGTAGCCCTACATTGTTAGAAATAGGTGTGGGTCTGGTCCTTACTCCCCTTCCCATCCACACAGCCTCTCCCACCCAGTTCCTCTTCTTTATCAACCTCCAATGTCTATTCTATTTCCCTTTCTGTGTGGGATTCAAGCATCCTCTCTTGGGCCCTCCTTGTTTCTTAGCTTCTTTGAGACTGTGACCTGAAATATGGTTATACTGTATTGTAGGTTTAACCTCCACTTATAAATGAGTACATACCATGTATGTCTTTGTGGGTCTGGGTTACCTCACTCAGGATGATCTTTTCTAGTTCTGTCCATTTTTGCCTGCGAATTTCATGATTTTTTTGTTTTTTAATGGTTGAGTAGTAGTCCATTGTGTAAATGTACCACATTTACTTCATCCATTCTTCAGTTGAGGGACATCTGGGTTGTTTCCAGTTCCTGGCAATTATGGATAAAGCCACTATGAACATAGTTGAGCAAATGCCCTTGTTTCATGGTAGAGCATCTTTTCAGGTATATGCCCAGGAGTGGTATAGCTGGGACTTGAGGTAAAGCTAGTCCCAATTTTCTGAGAAATTGCCAGATTGATTTTCATGATGGCATAAGTTTACACTCCAACCAGCAGCAGAAGAGGGTTTCCCTCTCTCCACATCCTTGAAAACATGTCTTTTCACTTGAGTTTTTTATTTTAGCCATTCTGATGGGTAAGATGTGAGGGGCTGGGAGGTCTCTGGAACAAGCTGGAGACTTGTGACAGGATAGGTTTCTGAGAGGATATGATGGTGACTCTAATGATGATTCCCAGCAGCGGAGACGTGGAGACTGAAGCAGTCACCTCCTAGTCAGACAGGGCTTCCACTGGAGAGAGAGAAACAGCAACCCACCCACAAAACCCTCCACCAAAAATACCTTGCCCACAATATGTGCAGGGATAAAGGCGGAACAGAGATTGAGGGAATGGCCAACCAAAGACTGGTTGGGCTTGAGACCCACTATAAGGGAAAGGACCAACCCCTGACACTATTAATGATGTTCTGCTTGCAGACAGGAGCCTAAACAGATGGTGAGACCCACAGCCAAACATTAGGTGGAGCTTGAGGAGACTTGGGGCAAGGGCAGAAGGAGTTGGGGAAAATAACTCTACAAGAAGACCAACGGAAGCAACTATCCTAGGCCCAAAGGGGCTTACAGAGAATGAAGCAACTAAAGAGTGTGCATGGGCTGGATCCTGGCCTCTGACACATATGTGACTGATGGTCAGTTTGGTCTTCATGTGGGCCCCCTAGCAAGAAGAAAGGGAACTGCCTCGGATATGGACTCTATTTGCCTCGGACATGGACTCTATTGCTTGCTTTTAAATAACTTTCCCATTGCCTGACCTCAGGGGAGGAGTGTTCTCTTGGTCCTGATGTGACTTGATGTGCTTCGGTGGGTTGGTGCAGGGAAGGGAGGGAGGGGGGACTTTTCTGAGGAAAAGGGAAGAGTGAAAATGGGGAAGAGTGTGGGATAGTGGGACAGACAAGAGAGGAGGGAAGAGCTAGGATCATGATGTAAAGTGAAAAAATAAAAACTTCAATATAATAAAAAGGAAAAGGGGAAATATAGGAATATCATATAGAAACATATAGAATTAATAGGAGGAAAGTATAGATTTTTAAAGATGCTCTTCAGGTAAAAAACTATTGTCATTATCAAATATTTTAAAATTAATTGGTATAGAATTCTTTATGTTGATATAGAAATAAGGTTATTTTGATACATTGGGTATAGAATTTTAAATACTGATTCAAATTTAAGGTTATTTTTGATACAACATATATATGTATGCTTCTACTTTGGTATGAAGTATTAGATAGACCTATACAACTCATTTTACAAATGTAAAGTTTACTTCCAGTCCTGTTAAAAGCTGCTATTCGGTGAACTTAGGTACCGGATCTCGTTCCGTGCTTGAGTCTTGCTAGGATATGCTGTGCTTCCCTGGTGCGATAAAGATACTTTCCTCAAGAATTAAAAAAAAAAAAAAAGCTGCCATTCTAAACTGTTTGGGATAATTAACTATACAAGTTAATGGTTAATCAATCAGACTCATGGTCATGTCAGATACTAATCTAGTTTATCACAGAAATAGACATACTAGGTTGGACAGATAATAAATACCTAAAACAACCAACATTTGCCTATTCAGATTTACGATAGATAGATAGATAGATAGATAGATAGATAGATAGATAGATATGATTATTTTTGATGCAAATATAAATAGATAGATGGTCCTCAAAAACTTCAGAGACCTACAGAATATGGCATTTAGTTTTTTTTTAATTAATTTAAGGCCTTTTTGAGTTTTGACATGTCAGCTCCTGGTATACCTCAAGAAAGATGATGAGCATAATAAAATCTCCTTTTAGAGATTGCTTCATTAATGGCAAGCTGCCACTGGGCAAAAATGCCCCAGCTCTCTCTCTAGGCAATATGCAGACCAAAATGGACAAGACTTGGACACAGGTTGAATTGACTGCCAAGCTCTGCCATGACAGGGTAAGCAAGTCCTTCAAATTTCCAGCCTCACAATTATGTCTGCCAGGTAAACTAGGCCAGAAGGCTGAAGGATAATGCTCCAAAGTTATAGAGAGACAATGTGTAACTGACCAGGAAGTAAACTGTCTCTGTCATCTTTCAGCTTTGGAACCTGCTAGCCGGCACTTCTACTTCAGTAATAATTTTACTTCTCAAATCTCTGATGGGGTTGAAGACTAGATAGTTATAGTTTCACAGTTAGGTTTAATTTGTTCAGGATTTAAGAAAATGTCTTAAAGTCTAGAAAGATGTTTTTAAGTTGATAAATACAAGCTATGATAGAGGATGATTTAGATACAAAACTTTAGGCTCACCTAGATAGGATAAATAGTATTTTCTTGAAGGTTCCCAAATACAAATGAACTAAACATTTCGAATGTAACTTTTCCATGTGGCTTTCCTGATTGTTTTATAACTGTTTTTTACTGTATGTAGTTTATTATAAATAAGGTCCATGCGCATTTGGGGAACAAAAGAAAGTAGGTCTGGGGCCTGGAATAGAGAACAACACATTCCAGAGTGTTCCAGCAAGGCAAAGGAGTTTTACTTCTACAGAAAGGTGCCTGGGTTCATCAAGCCAGCAAGCACTCACACCCAGTGGGGGTCCATTATTGGTTTCTTAATCCCCACTGAACTGTTGGCAACAGGGAAGCTCTTGCAACCACAGGGAGACCAGGAATGTTAATCATGCGGGTGTATCACCTCAGCGAGGAAGATAAAAATCAAATACCTTTATTCCATCTGGAAAGCTGAGAGTGGATATTGTTAATGACCTGGTGACATTTGTGCTATCTGCAGAGGCAGACTTCACCCACCTTTTGCTATAGAGGCAGACCTCATCCATATCACCCAGAATGATTATCCCGGACTCTCCTTCCCTGAACCATTATCTTTAGCTCTCGGAGTTAATAAAACCTCTCCTTCGGGGAGATGTCACATCTATTTTATGTACTGCTGACCCCTCTGCTATCTTGGCTAGAGACTACATTTGATCTTAGACCTTTAGCTATAGCTCATGGTCACATGTACTTTGTAAAAGAGTTTCTCAGTAGTCACACCTTCATCTTTATTGAGCACCTGGAATTGGAATGATTGTTGCCTAGAAACTTTTCCCCAAATTGAACCACGTTTTAAATATGCTGACAATGAACTGCCTGACATTAAACTCCCCAATGTCTGATCCAGGTTGAAGAATTCTATCTGAACTGAGTATTCACTCTCATCTCTTGGGGGATCACTGCCTGCCTTGACACATGCAGGGTCCCCTTACCTAACACCAAGGAGCCCTGTGCCTCTCTCTGAATGCTCAGAGCTTGGCCCCATAAACTTATGCAATAGGCTAGTTGGAAGCATCAGGATTGAGAGTAACCTTGACTGTATATTTTGGTTTCAAGAAGTGCGGACTCTGGCAGAATTTTAATTCCTGCCAAGCTGTTTCCTTACTATTATTTTAAACGGAGCGCTGTCCTATTTAACCCTTTGGTGGGAAACAGTACATTTCCCGCAGGATGGCAGGGTTTCTCTGGCGGAAGAGCAGCCTACTGTGCATATGTATCACATTTCCTTTATCTAATCCTAGGTTTCTAGGCAACTTGACTGTGTCCGGGTTTTGGCTAGTGTGAACAGGGAGTTAATGAGCACCAGGGTGCAGATCCTCATGGACACATTGGCGTCATTTCTTTGGGATATACACCCAGGAGTGATGTAACCAAGACCTCAAACGGAAGCCCTGAGATGGAAATAGTATAAACAGAGATACGGATGCTGTTCTCTTCATATAACAGACTATCAACTCCATTTCATTTGCAAATTTAAGATGTTTAGAGAGAATGAAGGATACTGAGGCCCAAAGAAAAGATATGAACGATTTGACTTTCCACCTATCAAAGACTAGGACAAAGGCACAAAGGACTCTGATAGGACCAGAAACCCCCCAAGACTTTTCTCATTAAAAAAGCTGGAGAGGACAGGAACTCCACAAGGAGAGCAACAGAATAAGAAAATTTGAACACAGGGAACTTCCCAGAGACTCATACTCTAACCAAGGACTATTCAAGGAGATAACCTAGAACCCCTGCCCATGGCAGTTTAGTGTCCAAGTGGGTTACATAGTGATGGGAAGAGGGACTGCCTCTGACATAATCTGATTGGCCTGCTCTTTGATCACCTCCCTCTGAGGGGGGAGCAGCCTTACCAGGCCACAGAAGAAGACAATGCAGCCATTCCTGATGTGATCTGATAGACTAAGATCAGAAGGAAGGAGAGGAGGACCTCCCCTATCAGTGGACTTGGGGAGGAGCATGCATGCAGAAAGGGGAGGAAGGGTAGGATCGGGAGGGGAGGAGGGAGGGGCTTATGGGGGGGATACAAAATGAACAAAGTGTAATTAATAATAATAATTTTAAAAAAAGGAAAAAAAATGGGAAATCTTTAAGACCCCATTTTTCTCAGCCTAGATTCCAAAGCAGAACTATTTTTTTCTAACACAGAATGAAACAGTAGAGACTACCAGGGTCCCAGGTCCCCTGCGCCACAGCAAAGTTTAGTCTGTCTCACATAAATTTACATATATTCTGGCCTTTGCTGCACAGCTTTCTACAAAACACAAGACAAATAAATCCATTTTCCACTGCCATTTTCTGTTTCCTAACTTCTCTGAAATGCAGGGAAACTGAGACAGTGGGCTTATGAACCCAAGTTCCAATCAATCAATGGAGCTTCCTATTACAGGGTCTAGTCCTGGAGTATCCTCAGTTCCCCAGCTCTGTCATCTCTCTCAAAAGCATCCACATGAGATATGCAGAATTAGGTTAGGCATACTTAATGGAGGGGGCAGTGCACATGGCCAGAGAGACCACTGTGTGGACAGACATTTCTCCTGAGGTTCTACACTATTTCTTAAAGTCCCTGAATGGGGCCTTTTTTTAACCTGGTGATTGGCAGACCCATTTGGATTAACTCTTCAGGGAGGGGACAATGACATGTTTTGTTTTTTTCCGGAAACCTTAGCTAGACAGTAATATTAAGACTTTGGGAACAGTTTATTATTTTTTCCACCCAAGGCAGAGATGGGCCTCAGGTGCTATTGTTTTAAACAGTAATCAAAATCCTGTGGTCTGTCTCCTTGGCTTTGCAAGTTGCTGCAGATGACAAAGGGGTCTGTCCTCACCACTTGTAAGCCTGACATGACTGACAGGCTATCTAGTAATAATACCGGAATGATAAGTTCTGTTTCACCTTTGGCAGAACCCCCATACAGACTTGCATAACATTATGCCAACTTATCATGAAAAGGAGTGTAAATAGATAAGAAAAAGGGAAAGGGGGAGGAGAGCCGAAGAGAGAGAAAGGGAGAGACAGAGGAAGGAAGGAAGGAAGGAAGGAAGGAAGGAAGGAAGGAAGGAAGGAAGAAGGAAAGAAAAAAGAAAGAGTGAATCAAGCATGGGAAAAGGCTGTCATAAATCCTGTGGTAACTGAGGACTGACTCCTGTGATCCCATCACTCTCAAAGTAGAGGCAAGAGGATCACAAGTTCAAGGTCAGCCTTGGTTACCTAGAAGGCGATTCATACAACAAATAAACAAACAAAACAGTCCAGTGCATGTGAAGCCTTGATTTCAAATTCCAGAACATTGCAGAGAAGGCTGGAGCAGGTATGTGGAGGCAGAATCTCTGTCATGAAGCAGCTTTATATTTAAAATCTGTGTGTTCCATTCCAATTTTCAGCCCACATGCTGCCTACCTTGGTGGGTTCTACAGTTAATGTGGGCACAATGACAGTTGATACAGCATTCAGCTGCTAACATGTGGAGGGCAATAACATTGCCATTCTTGATCCCTAATTTGTCAAACATTCACATGCAATCTGGTTTTAACATCTGTTATAATTGATCCCAAAGGAGAGGCTGCTTATGTTCCCACATACCAGAGCAATCTGCATGTAGGATGTTTTCTCCTTTTCTTTGAAGTCCCTCACATGGCTCTATGCTTCTACTCTCATCGTGCCCCTGTCTGGGAGTTCTGCTGTCTTCTATTTCCTGTCCCTCTCCACCTGCCCTTGTTACCTGAATCTCTGGTCATGTCATCATTATCACCATCACAACCATCATTAACAAAATGACCACCATCATCATCACCACCATTGTCATCATCACCATTACCACCATCACCACCATGATCACCATCATCTAATCACCAACTGCACTTCCTGTTTGCCCACAGAAGTGTTATGTCTTAGATCTGTTTTCAGTGCTCTGTGGAAGGAGTCCTTTTCCCTATGGGACATTTTGCAATCACATTCCGCTGAGTTCTATGAAGAGACCTGTACCTCCCAAACACCAGGGGGGAGATGGAGTTTAGAAGACAAGGGAGAAAGTGATACATCTTGCAGTCTATAATAATGTAAGTGCTAAAACCCTCTTTTAAATGTTTAAATGGTGCTTTTCTGTGCTGTCAGTGTTAGAAAGCTTCCCAAGAACATATCTTTTAAAACAAGAAAGAGGTAATGACTATGGGGAGGAAGCACACATTAGCTCACTGGGCACCTGGGAAAGCTCTCTTATAAACTAGCAAGATTCCAGTGCACACAAGGGAAATACCAGGTGAAAGGAGGTCAGGAGCTGCCTTCAATGCAGAGGACCAGGGACTGATTGGGAGTTCACACTGGATTCCTCCAACAAGTGACTATGGATCTTGCCTTAGACACATATTGGTCCCATGCCTGGTAGGGATTTTCAAAGATGCTCACCCAGACAGTGCTGTGCTCATTGTTGTTCCTAGAGAAATGGTCCCGTTCATATTCAGTAAACATTTGTTATGGGCAGCCTGTGTACGAGGCACAGCACCTCTAGCCCTATAAATATTTATAGAGAACCTGTGAGTCAGTTCATACGTGTGGTAACACATACATGGGGTGTGAGGAAGTGTATGTCCATACATGCACATGAAGGTCAGAGGGGCCATCCAGTGTCCCACTCTCTCACTCTCTGTCTCATTCCCTGAAGACAGGGTCTTGCACTGAACCTGGGGCTAGGCTGCCAGCCAGTGAGCACAGCAGTCCTCCTGACTCATCCGCAGGCAACTCTGGGATTACTGACATCCACAGTCAAGCTCCATTTTGTTTTTTATGAGTGTTAGGATTTGAACTCAGGCCTTCATGTTGTGCAGCAAGCACTCTTGCCCACTAAGACACCCGTCTGGGTCCCTGCTTTGCCTTTGAGCCTCTCTCATGCCTACCAGGGACCAGGTGTGAGTCTGTGACACAAAGCTCTGTAGGTCTCAGCATGGCTTGGGGATCCCAGTAGGAGGACAAGCTTGGAAAAACACCCCACAGTCAAGAGCTACTGTAGCAGGTAAGGAGGCAAATCCTGTCAATTCTCCTGGATTGTCTTGTGTCTATTGGTTTTTCCTCCCCATACTAAATTCTATTTGTTTATTTATTTCTACTTACATTTTCCTAATACCCTACACAAGTTTTCTTTTAAAAACCCAAAGTGCTGGGGTGGGGAGGTAGTGGCTTGCTTGCTGTGTAAGCATCAAGACCTGAGTTTGAGTTCCAGAACCTGTCTGAAACTAAATGAATAAATAAATAAATACTGGGAATGGTGGGTGGTGTGTGCTTATTACCCCTTTGCTGGGGCGGCTGATGCAGGTGGGTCCCTGGGGTTGGCTGGCAAATCATTCTGCCCTACTTGTTCTAAAAAAGAAAGAAGGAAGGAAGGAAGGAGAGAGAGAGAGAGAGAGAGAGAGAAGCAGTGCGGAGAAACAATACTCAGAGATGGCTTTTGGCTGTCACATACATGAACATATGCCTGTGAAACTCTACACACACATGAACACACACATACACACACACTTTTTATACATATGTGAACAAACCCCTCCACACACAATTAAAACATACAGTAGTCAGCATTTTGTGTCTTCCTAAAGTCACTGATGAGGGGTATGGTGATGACCCTAAAGGCTATCAGGGCACACCGCTTGCTGAGGCTCCCCCAGTTTTTAGAACCCTCAAAAAATGGAGACCAAAGGTCAAGGGAGTTTGTATTCTTCTGACATTGTGGCTGTCTCATTTTTAATCTCCTTGGAAACTAACTGGAATAAAGTATAGATGCAATCAGGAAGTGATTTGAGTATTGCTGTTACTCAGAGGCCCCTGTGATTGACAGCTTGGGCTCTAGGTGGGGGTACTGGGAAGTTTGGACGTATGGTCTGTAAGTGACTCCATGGGAGTCACCGGGGACTCATAATGATTCTTGTATGCCTTGAGTTCCTACCAGAATGCTATTAAAGGGAGCAGTCCTGGCCCCTGGCCTGCCTATCCATTTTCAGCCTGAAGTCTAAATGGCTGCCAATTCTTCCAGCACATCTTCCTCCTTCCAGTGCCAGAAAGTCATGGAACCAAGCAGGGACACGCGCTCCATCTGTGCTGTGTATTTGGACTTTTAACCTGTGTCGTGATTTGGATACAAAATGTTCCACCTCCTGCAGGAACTCCAGCCTGTGTTCATGTCTGCTCAGTGTAGGGATGCAGGAGCTTTCCTGGGTACTAGTGACCATTTCAAAAGTCAAAGGTCACTTCCAGTGAGCATTTCCTAAATCTTCTTGCTATGGCTTCATGATTTCACTTCTAACAGCACCAAGATCTGATTCAAACATACCTGTCTTTTCATCTTAAAGAAAAAAAAATAGAATGGGTTCTTTGTGGGTAGCAGTGAGGACCACCTTATAGTTAAACTCTGCCTTGAACAACATTTTTTATCACTTATGAATCTTACCTGCTCCAAAAAGCCAAATTTGTGGTGGAGTTCATGTCTTCCACTCTCCTGTATATTCTGTATTTATTCTTTGGCATAAACATAGCACCAGGTACCTGCTGAGCATTCCTTGGTGTTCTAGTTAGATTTAGGTCAACCTGACACAGCCCAGAAACACCTGAGAAAGGAGTCTCAATGGAAAGACTGCTTAGATCAAATTTACTTATGGATAAGTCCTATAGGATTCTATTGATTGTTTATTTAATGTAGAAGGACCCTTCCCATTATGGGTGGCACCATTCCCTAGGCAGATGATACTGGGCTGTATAAGAAAGGTGGCTAAGCATGAACCCGTGAGCAAGCCAGCAAGCATCCTCCCTGGATCCTGCTGTACTTCTTGGCTATGAAGTGAATTCTCTGGTCAGAGGTGGTATTGTGCAGAACAGGAAGCAGGCCTACCTTAGTTCCTGCCCTGGTTTCCTTCAGTGATGGACTATAGCTTCTGAAGTACAAGCTGAATAAGTTCTTTCCCTAAGTTTATTTCGGTCAGAGTTCTTTAACAGAAAAGAAACTAGAACGGTCTGTGAGTCAAACAGATTTGACCCTACATTGTTCACTTTCCACAGTAAAGTTAAGACAACTGAATATTTATCTCATACTCTCTCTTGAGAGGTGAGTTTCTTACCTCCTCTAACTGTACCCCAGTATACAGATCTCTATAGCATGCATATGAACTCATAACCTGCAGGTACCATAATCAGATTAAAATTTGTGTTGTCTTAGAGATTAATGTGAATATCTAGCAAAGCCATAGAGATCTTCTACACAGTATCATTCTATGTTCTTTCTCTAGGTTTAGCCCTTATGTGTGTGAGAACTGTGATGTTCTCATACACATCTTATCTTGTTATGTGCTCTGCCTAATGAATATATAAAATAATTATGAACTAATTACAGAATAAGGAAAAGTAGATGAGTGGCTGGAAAGATGTCTCAGAGGTTAAGAGTATTGGCAGTTCTTCCAAAGGACCCAAGTTCAATTTACCCAAATAGCTTTTCCAGATTTAATGTGTGGGAAATTGACATTAATCAATTATAAATGTAATATTGAATATCATAGCAATAAACACATCACATACATTTAAAGATATTTTCCGAAGTTTTAGCTTCCACAATGACAGGCTCTGTGACTCCTGTGAGCAGGCTTCTACCAGGCAGCTGTACGTGGTATAAAAAAGAAAGATTGTGTGTGCCCCTTGTGTGTTCCCCTACCTTCCCCCTTTCTTCCCCTCCCCACTCCTGCTCTACCCTCTCCTCTCCTTTTCTCTTCTGTCCTCAACTCTCTCCTATCCCTTCTCCACCCCTTCCCTCTCATTTCTTGTCTCTCCTCTTCTCCCCCTTTCTCCTCTTCACTCTCCTTTCCTTTCCTCTGCCCTCTCCCCTCTCCCTTCCTCTCCTCTCTTCTCATTTCTTCTTTCCTCCCTCTCCTTTCTCCATCCTCCACTCCTGTCTCTTCCTTTCTCTTCCCTCACCCTTTCTCCTTTCCTCTCACCCTTTTTGTGTACCCTAGGCAAGCCCCAAGCTTATAAGGTTCTTGATGAGATTTATTTGCTTGTTCCATCCTCCCTGACTGATCCCTATTTCTTAAATTTCTTCCCCAACACTAATGATTGATTCTCCATGCCTGCTCCATATTAGAATGGTCAGAGTGCTTTAATTTATAAAAATTAAACAAATAAAAACAAGACTGAACACCACATACTCAGGTTCTCTGTCTAGAGATTTCAATTCTTATGTGTTTGGTTCAGAAGGAACTAAGGCTCAAGTTTGTGGGACACTGTAGCTTAGCCAGCTCTACAGTACATGGTTCTGTGGTTGCAGACTTGTGAGCCACTGAAGAACACTGAGAAGCTGAAAATGCACCCCCCAGTAAGATACCTGGGGCTGTCTGGCCCAGTTCTTGACCCAAATCTCGGTGTCTTTGACAGGTCATGCTACATTGTAAAAGGAGATTTGAAAACAACAGAAAGGGAGATCATTCCAGCCAGCTCTTCTTTGACTACACGAACAGTATCTCTCTCCTGTGGCTAACAGCTTCAATTTCCCAAAGCCAGTGCCACTACTACCACTATACCATCCCAGAACAACCTAGTTTAACCACTACCATGATCTTCCTAACCAGACCACAAATCCTCTGAACGGTCCTTGAGAGAAGTTTTCCCTCTCACCTCCTCCTATAGGGGACACCTCGCAGACTTGTTCTGCAATAAACGCCTCTGTCCTGGAGGCCTCCTCGTTTTCCTTTTCTTCTTTCACAGCCTCCAGTTTTAATTTTCCTGAAAAAATTACCCATATTACTTACTTGTCTCACCACTGGGATCAAGAAACCTGACAATAGCAGTGCCTGGAAGCACTTATTTTGGCTCACAGTTGGAGGGCACAGTCCATCTTACCAGGGAAGGCATGAGAACAGGAACTTAAGACAGTCGGACATATCACACCCACAGTCAGAAAGCAGAGAGAGACCGATGTTGGTCCTCAGCTCACTTTCTCCCATTCCATGGGACTGACTGACTGTATTTAAGATGAGATCTAGACAGCTGCTAACAGATGTGCACAGAGGCTAACCTAGTCTACAAAAGCCTTCATAGGTATGCTTTCAGCTTTGTTTCCATGACAATGTTAAAACTCATCAAATTGACAGTAAAATTAACCATCAGGACATCTATGGTTTCCTTCCTTTAAAACTGCCTTCCATTCTGTGGTGTTCGGTGTGATTGCTTCCTCAGGATGGCAAGCGATCTTTGTAGTGACCTATTGTTCTCTAGTGAGTGACTGGTGAGATACACTCCCAACTAGAAAATGCAGGGCTCTTTAATTCTTGAAAGCATCCTTCTCATCAGTGTTCAGAGCTGGATATATATCCCACAGCTTTGGGTGTGTGGTTCCCACCCTCAGGATCTCACATGCAAAATAACACTTGAGTTGCCCATGCCTACACAGTGAAATGAGGCATTGAGAAATTCTTTCAATTAGTGTCTAATTAGCTCTGAGCTGCTGGCAGATAAAGTGGTGTGGATTTTATTGCAATAGGTATCATAGTTTACAATGCCTAACTCTATAGAGGCTAACTGTTCCATAAAGGAATTGGCAGCTCTGACTAAATCAAATCTATTCACAGCCTCACCCCAGATCCCAGCACCTCTTTCTGGATGAATAGCTGCTTTTGTAGATTACATGCCAAAGTTGTATAATGTAGAAAGCTAAGAAAAACAAGCAAGAAAAGGAAGAGAGAAAAGAGGCAATGGTGTTAGCAGCATGATACATAGGACAAGAGGAAGGAAGGCACAAGGACTTTGAACATGTGATCCTGTACCAAAGGCCAAGGAGGAGAAAGACCACAAAACACCATAAAAATCTAAAAACTGTGTTTGGCTCTTCAGACTGTGTTTCTGTGAAGTTGCTTGGGAACATGGAGTAATCCACATGAGCAATGAATCTGTAAGGATGTCACAGTCTTCTTCCAAATTTATCTGTTGATGGCCAACACACAGTGCCATGGTGTCTGAGAACAGGGCCTTTTGGAGTTAATTGATGCCTTGATGATGGGGTTGTTATCTTCGTAAGAATGTACCCTGAGGATATTTCGAGCTATCTTTCTCTCACAGACAGGCAAAGAGAAAAAAAATCAATCATCTACAAGCCAAGGATAGTGCCCTCAACATGGCCCAAGCATGCTGTCAAACTCTGTCCCCGACTTCCATTACTGAGGCAGCTGAGAATCAGGAGAAACTCTGTGATTTAAGGCCTCCCGTCTATGGCATTTTGATGAAGCAATGACTTAAAGAAAGAACATGAAAGGACAGAAAAGAAGGTAAGGCTTATAATGTAAGCTGGGAAAGTTTTCATTAAGTAGACTGTGCTATGTCATTCATTTACAATGTAGGAATAGAAACCACTAAGAAAAACAATATATAAATAAATACAAGTCACAGAGAAGAGATAGATAAG
Source organism: Meriones unguiculatus (assembly GCF_030254825.1). NCBI lineage: Eukaryota > Metazoa > Chordata > Mammalia > Rodentia > Muridae > Meriones > Meriones unguiculatus. The sequence goes on from NC_083359.1 coordinate 14,658,845, forward strand.
TCACTCTGTAGGCCCTTGTTTATCGGGTGCATATTGCCAACTCCCATCCCAGTGCCAGACACACACACACACACACACACACACACACACACACACACACACTGACACTAACACACAAACAAAAACCTACTAGAAATTAACAATATGAAATTATTTTAAAATGTTCAAATAATTTTGGCAAAGAAAACAAACAAAATTAAAAGCAACCTAACAAGTGGAAAAAAACAGAAAAATTAAACATCTCGTTAATAAGTATGATAAATAAAAATAAACTGAATATGTCAACTTTAAGAAGAGATTTTATGGGGTCACTAGGTAGCCCTCTGAAAGCCAGGAACTAGGCCCTTATCTAAAAGACATTGTTGATTGAATCTAAGCAGGCAGCAAGAGGTAGGAAAGTCATCATTTCAACAGTGATGACTTGCAAGCAAGATTCTCTATTAATGTCAGACAGAGTATGCTTTTATGACCGAGTTATCAGACAAAGAAAGGGACAACACACACTGATTAAAGTATTAATCCACCCAGACACCAAAAGAGACAACATGCATTGATAAAAGTATTAATCCACTCAGATGCAGTGATCCATTGCAGATGTACCCAAACAACAAAATGGCCATACTCTTGGGACAAAAACAGAAATGAAGGGAGAAATAGATAAATCTACAATTATGCTGAAAACTTTCACGGTCTTTCTCAACAGCTGATAGAACAACTAGACAGAAAGTCAATAAGGATACAGATTCTCCCAACAGCGGCATCCATCAGCAGGATCTAGTCAATATTTGCCAAACGTTCCATTCAACAGCAGCAGCGTTCATATTCTGTTCAAGACCCCAAAAGTACAAACAAAGGAGGCCACATCCTAGGCCATAAAACAAATCTTGGCAAGTTCAGACAAACTGAAATAATTACAGCCCACTCTGACTTGAACTTATTAACAGAAATAGCTACACTTTCAAATGTGTGCCAGTGAAACAGCACACAAAAAAAATTCCTTAAGTAAATTAAAACATCCACTGAACAAAATGAAATGAAATGATATCAATGAACCTGCCCCTTAGTGAGCATTAAAACATAACATGAACACCATTTTCTGACCTGTGATTGCTTTCTGTGCCCTTCTGATATCAGTGGATTTCTATTAGAAACATTTTTTTGAGAACATAACTACACAGGTATGGATTTATTTTTCTAGACTATATATTATTCTATAAATATGTTCTGGGCATAAATAATAAGCATACAATTTTTAAAGGAAGAGGAATTAGATTTAGCAGCAATACCAGGCTCTCATTTTTTTCCCTTTTATTCTCCATTTTTCAGGCACCTTAGTCTGGAGACCAGTGGTTGAATGCTATCACCTGCTAAAAGCCTCTTTCATGGCCATATGCTGCCTTATAGTTTCCAGAAAATCTCTCTAAGTCACATAAGTCACTCATAAAACAAACAAACAAAACAACAAAACAAAAACCTTCTCCAATTCAGTAGTACTTTTGACTATCTCGTGTTTTACATATGTACATATATATGCATATATATGCACATTATTCATAATAACTAGATGTATATTTTGTGCCTGACATAAATGTGGCCTTCAAACATCCATATGAACCCCTTGGGATCTGAATACTTGATAAAGAAATGTCAAAAGAAAAGTGTCAAACATTCTGACAAAAATAAAATGTTAAAATCTAGAGCTTGAGAGGGCTGGGGCTCAGCTCCATGATAGAGCTCTTACCTGGCATGTCTGAGTCCCTGGGTTCAATGCCTGCCAAAAGGGCCAACTGAGACGGAATTGGAACTTCAAGTGTTAAAGGAAGCGTTCCCCTATCTGGAGCTGCTTCTGAGCAGTGTTTGACACCACAGCCTGTAGACTAGCTGTACCTTCCTTCCTGGCTCTGGCTTCATCCTTCACAAGTTTGACAACACCATGATTCTTTGATGATTGCTGTCCTCCAACTTTTAGTTGACACTGACACCTCCCTAAGAATATACCTATGTCTCCTATTAGCATAGCAAAGTGCGGAGAGAAGCCACCTGAGAGAGACGTGGTGGGGCATGTGGGGGGGGGGGGTTGTTGGCTTTTTGTCACAGGTGCTACTTGTTAGGTTTGTCATATTGAAGGAATCAGGGGACCTCTCTGAAGTCCTCTCAACTCCAGGATAGTTATGGTAATTCACTCCCAGCATGTCTCATGGGCCAATGAGAAAATCTCATAAAAACACTTTTGATGTTTTAAATGTGTGGCACATGGGATTGTTATCAGATGACTTCTTACTCTCTTCCCACTTTGAAATGTCGCTTTCCCATGAGTCCAGAAAAACCCCATGGGTGATTTCAACTTCTTTTCTAACAAAACCACCAGCTCCACGGCTATGGCGATAAGTAATGCTATTTAGAGTAGCAAGAATAAAGCACCACAAGGATGCAAGATTCTTGACCAGCTTTCTGGTTGAATTATAATTATCATAATTAGGATACATAACACAGCTTCTGTTATCTGATGACATCCCAGGAAACTATGACAAGAGTTTGAGAAGGGCCAGCCTGAGACATTAACTAGACAATGGACTGGATACAGGCGCTGTCATCGGGACTGAAAACTGTCAGAGAATGTAATAGTGAGACCGACAGAAGGCAGCAAAGAGCGGCATCAGAGACCTCAGGAGGTCAAGGCGCTCAGCAGGGCTCTCTAAGACTAGAGGTTAGGCCAATCTCATTAGAAGCCTTCATTAACTACTCCTAAGGGGCCAATGGGTCTCCTTAGAGTGATTTGTAGAAGATGCCTCGCTCTCTGATGGCTGCTAGCAAAGAGAAACAAGACCAAACAGGGAACCAGATATGTTACAGTGGAAACTTCAGAAAATCTCATGGCTGTTCTCTTCTTGAGAAACAAGAACTTGGGCTTGTATCCTTATATGCTATTTTGATCTCTCTATATCTTTCTATTCTCTCTGTCTCTCTCTATTGTTCTGTCTCTCTGCCTCTCCATCTCTCTTTATCCTCTCTTTATCTCCCCATCTCTTTATTCTTCTCCTCCTTCATCTTCCTCCATTTCCCTCTCACTCCCTTCAAAGAGAATTTTACTTCTGTCTTCTGAAGGTTCCACACTTTCCCCCTCTGTCCCCCTCTCATCTTTTATGACTCACTTGAGCTGCTGAAATGAAGCAGTCTTACCCCTCCCTAGACTGTAAATTCCCTAAGGGAGACAGAGCTGTCTAATTCTTCACAGGCTGCATAATATTTAAGATGACAGCCATTCACACTTCTCTAGACTTGGATTTCATTATCCACCCTCTACCTGCTTTAAACGATATGGCTAGAGATCCTTCTATCTCTGTGAACATCTGGTTCAGCCTCCTTACTGATCTCCTTCATGGAGTTTCATCTCCACCCCCTCACTATGCCTGAATCCATATTTTATCTGCTGCCTCTCCAAGGAGACGACTTATCATGCCTGCTAACTCACACTGTTTCTCATTAAAATGCCAAGAAATTCTCCCTGGATAATGGTCTAGGCATAAACAAGCCTTGTTCTTGACACCAAGCTACATGGTCACCAGGCTGTGTTTCCTGCTTATCTCCCACTGTTCATGCTGACTCAGTGGCTCTTGCTGATTCTCTGTTCAGGTCTCCCCACATGGACAGATATACTCTTACCTCTCTATTCTGTTTCTGTCTCTCTGTTCCTCCATCTGGAACCTTTACCTCTCTAGCTTCTTTCTTTGATCTTTGCTTCATACTAAAGTAATGCCACTGCCCTGGAGTTTATTCTGACACCTCACTATCTCTTCTGCATCCAACCCGACAGTAAATGTTATCCAAGTCCTGTAGGTTTGAATGCGTGGACAGCTCACAGACCTGCTTGTCTCTGCTCTACTTTTATCATTACAAGGATCTCAGTGAATCTACATGATGGATCCCCAACCAGTCACTTTTTGGACTTCTTTTTTGACAAGCAGTGAACCATATCTTGTTAGTAAAGATGAAAATCAAACTGAATATTGCAGCCTTGCCAAGCTTATCTACAACCCAAGATTAGCTAAGGCCTCTGGTTTCGTTCTACACCGTATCTGTGCCAGTTGTGCACCCAGTAGCAGTGATTAGATACATCTCTAGAGAGTCAGCCAAGGGAGGAGAGGTTGATTTTGGTTCGCATTTAGGCATGGAGGGGAGATACAGAAGCAGGATGTTCAGGCTCAGTACACTGGTTAGGAAGAAGAGAAGAGTACAGATGCTCAGCTGGCTTTTCCTCTTCCCTCCTTACCTAGTTCAGACTCCAGGCCCTAGGATGGTGCCACCCACATTTAAGACCGAGCCAACCTCCTCAATAACTCTCTCTGAACACACCTTCACCTGTCCATTGGTCAAACTGTTTCTTCACACTCCACTACTGTGTTTTTCTGTGAAGTCCTCACACAGGCCATGTTTTCTTGTTCCTTAGAACATTTGCCCAGCCCATGTGCTCTTTCTGGAATATTCTTAGCCTGTCTGATCCACTAATCCAGACATAGCTTTAAAGTCACAATTCAAGCCAAGTTCTTATGAACATCTCTTGATGCTCTAGAACAGTGGTCATGACCTTTTGAGGGTCAAACCTTTCAGAGGGGTCATCTAAGACCATCAGAAAACACACATACTTATCTTATAATTCATAACAGTATCAAAATTACAGTTACAAAGTAGCAATGAAAATAATTTTATGGTTGGGGAATTACCACAACATGAATAACTGTATTAAAGGGTCGCAGCATTTAGAAGGTTAAGAACTATTGGTCTACAGACTCTACTGTGCATTCTTATAGCAGCCTGTGCCTTCCAGTGGTGAAAGGACACAGCTTAATCCCTGTATGCACAGTAAAGTATTCACAAAGCCATCTGCACATAATAAATGTATTAGTGATATTATTTTCCCTATAATTTTGCTTGACAAACTGCTACCCCGTTTTCTTGGATATAGGCCAGAGCTCACATTCTTAAACTATAATTTCCTGTGTTCCATGTGATATATGGAGAGGAAAAACCCACTACTAAATGCATGCTTACTGGCTGACTTATTTACAGAGAGGCTTGTCACAGTCTGCCATCCCTGCCATTATGCTCTTGTTTCCAACTCTGTCTCATCTGTCAGACAGAATTCCTAGCCAGATTGAAGAGACCATGCTCTACGTACATTCACAGCTAATGCAGAACCAGCGTCCGACACGGCATGCTTCACACCTGTGCTCTAAACCCATGAGAGCTGGAGGCAGAAGAATTGCTGTGAGTTTGAGTTTGAATTTGAGGCAGTCCTAAACTATAGTGTGAAACTATGTCTCTAAAACAAAAAGTAAATGTCTCTAAAACAGAAAAAAAGAAAACAGAGACAGGAATATCTGATACGAAGAAGTATTGAATAAACATCATGCAATAAGATTATCATGTGGTCTTGGTCTCCTGGATCAGAGCCTTGTGTTCTCTGAGGACAGAATCAAGTTCATTGCTAGCCATGAGGTGTAAAGCAGGGCATAAGAATGTGTGAAACTCTCTCTGGGGAATTATTAGAAGTTGCACAACTGCTCCCAGGTGATAAGAGCCCAGAACTTTTTAGGGAATGGATTTTGTGTAGAAGAGTTTTTGTTGTTGCTGTTGTTTGTTTGTTTTGTACTTTTTTTGTAAAAGAAAGTTTACTATTTGTAAAGAAAAACAAAACAACACCCCCCCCCCAGCTCCTGGTGACATTAATGTGTCCTTAACACAGTTATTCTCAAAGCCAAGATTCCCCAGGACTAACGAGCCACACAAGACCATGAAATTCCTCTTTAAATATAAGCTACTTAGAATGAGGGTTTCTGTCATTTGTGATCAAAATAATCCTAAGAGATGTATGATTTCCCAAAGCAGATGAAATTTAAGTAGGTTTTAGAGATGAGTCTGCAAAGGAGAAGCCATCTTGGCATGCAGAATAACAGACCCAACACCTAAAGGTTGGATCAGTATTGTGTGTTTGGGGAGCAAGAAGGATGCTTGCTGTCAATGTGAAAGAAAGTGAAGACTCTACAGCATCGCCTCTCTACTTTCTGAAAGCTAGCATCCCATACTCATGTCTGCAGACTTCCCCATGACCACTCGGCAAGAACTGAAGTGATGCCCCAGTGAACTGATGGAAACAAAGCAAAGCAAATAGGAAATGCTTTCTCAGACAAAATGAAAAATTCAGAGGGAAGCCAAGAAAACAAACCAAAACCCGTTGACTTCCCACACTTCATTAAAAGAATGAAGGGACAAGACTGATATCTAAAGACTGTCCACTGTTTGGCACACAAATATTAGTGTCATTGAGCACACATATTAAAAGTCTTCTGTGGACAGATAAAATTTCATGAGTCACTCAGTATTTACTCTGTGAGGAAAAATGATTCCGGTACCAAGAATGATAATGAATAGTGCTGTCAGCCATCACCCTCATGTGGCCAGGGGTCCTGCTAGGATACTGAGGCTGCAAGGGGACAATGTGCTTCATGAATGATGTAGCTAGAGATGGGACATTTCACTACTAAGATTGTGTTACTCCTTCTACAGTGCTATTCCTTCTCCTTCTTATTCACACTCATTGCACCTGCCTTCAGGTCCTCTGAGAAATGCCACTTTCCCTGAGAAGGCGAAGTCTGGCTAGAGACTATCCTAGGAGATACCAGCCTCATTCTTTGAGTAATCCTGGTTGCAGTTCTACTATTAGTGAGGTGATAGATTGGTACATTGTGACTTTCCACCTGGATCTTAAGCTCTGTGATGACAGAAACTGGTCTCACCTGCTGGCTCCTTTATGCCTCTCTCTCAGGCAGGCAGAAGAGCAGAGCACAGTAGGCCCTCAGTCTTTGTGAACACAACTAGTTAAACTGGATTAAATCCCTTGCAAACCTCCTGACTTTTTCTGTCTCTTTTCTAATCTTCTGATCCATCTCTTCATCTTGTTATTTTTTTCCCCAGTGCTGGAAAATCACTGGCAATGTAAACATAATTGTGGGGAAATAGAAACAATGATGCTTCTTTTCTGAAGGGGAACAGAGATGATTTTTTTTTTGTTTTGTTTTTTTTTGTTTTTTTTTAAAGATGATCAAGCAAAGTAATTTCAAAGAATGATTCATGCTGTGAGGAAAACTGGGCTATTGAGCTGGACACAAGGAGGTAATTTTGCATCAGTGGACAGTGCTCACTACAAAAACACAAGGACCTGATTTTAGCATCCAGAACCCACATGAACAAGCCTGGTGGGGGACAGGCTTGTAATCTCGTGATCTCCTCTAGCTGGGGAGCTAGGAAGGGGAGACAAGTGGAATCCATGGGGCTCTTCTTCCAGACAGTCTAGTATTGTGATCTTTGTGTAAAAGTGAGAGCTTGCATCTCAAAAATAAGGTGAAGCTAATAATAATAATAATAATAATAATAATAATAAGGTGAAGCACTTTGGCGTCGTTTGTTCTCTGCACATTAAGCAGCTGTGGGTCTCTGTTATCTATCATCTAATTTAAAAAAAAGCTTCTCTGATAAGGGTCGAGCTATGCACTGATATATGATACAGCGATAAATTATTAGGAGTAATTTTAATCCTATACCCATTTATCAAATTAAAAGTAGTAGGTTTCTCCCTAGGGCCCACGACTTTTTTAGTCACAGGATCTCAGCCTTGTTGATGGTGTCATGGCTGGGTTTCAGCTCATGGAGCAGGCCCCTAAGTTCAAATCAGACAGTGGTTGGGTCACCCCCCTAATACTCAAGCTTCTATTGTACCAGTGAGCTTCCAGCAGGTTGTTATTGCCACTAGCAGTGCTCACAATTAAGTGAGACTAAAGATTTCTTTTCCTTTTCAGTGGAATGCACACCTTCCAGCACCATGAAAACTGGTCAACAGGGTTGAAACTGACTATGACCTGGATTTCTCCACACCATAGAACTCAAGTGTGTGGTGTCTTCAGCAAAAAGGATCTTACAGTCAAGTTCTAGAGTTAACCAAGAGCTTTGGTACTGTACTGTTTAGAGGGTCTATAGGACCCAGTTGGCCAGCAATTCAAAAAGAGATAGCCTGTCCATGGCACTGAGGTTTTTATTGCTAGAATATGGTTTCTAGTTGGAGTATTTCCAGTCCACTTCAAGGTAATTCCTTTTAAATCCTTTTTATTCATGTTTATGCATATGTTTTAAAAACTTCTATAGTGGTGGGTTTCCACATGTCTCTTTCAAAGTGTGTTTGTTGTTGTTTATTGTTTATTCCTCCTTATTTTCCTTCCTTTATGTGCCCTCCTATTCTTCATCCCCTTTAATCCTAACTGATTCTTTTCTCCCTCTAGAACACTATTCTGTATCCTCTTTCTAACAGATCCCCTCTTCACCCATGGCATGGTCCATTTTAGATAGAACATCTATTTTTTTTCTCCTTTGGCAATTTTATACTTTCAAATAATGTATCTTGATTATATGTGTCTCAATTCTAACCCTCCCCACTCCTCCCAGGCATGCTCAAAACATTTTGCACTGTTTTCACACTTCTTTCTTTTTTTGATTTATTTATTTATTATTTCTGCCTACGTGTGTGATCACAGACAGGCCAGAGAGGGTACCAGATCTCATTACAGATAATTATGAACCACCATGTGGTCACTAGGAATTGAACTCTGGACCTTTGGAAGAACAGCCAGTGCCTTTAACCTCTGAGCCATCTCTCCAACCCCCACACTTCCTTCTTATTCTTTATATAATCCACATGGTCTAATTGGTGCTAAGTTTTTGGAGTGTTGACTGATGTTGTTGGTTTGGTCTTCTACAGAAGATAACCACAGCTTCAGTGAGTTTATGACTGCAACAGCCACACTGTGTCTAAAGACAGAATTTCATATCACTCCTTCCCATTCTGTGGCCTTTACATTTTTTTCTTTCCCCTCTTCCATGTTGTTCCCTGAGCTTGGGGAAAGACTTGATAAAGATATCTTATTTAGGGTTGATCTCCCAATAGCCACTTATGCTCAACACTTTGACCAGTTATGAGTCTTCTCCTTAACTGATGACCACTGCAGAAGAAAGATTCTCTGGCTGTGGTTACAGGGAGAACTAATGTATGGATATATCACAATCATGTACAAAACATCTTGACAACATGTCTATTTAAGAAAAACATAATATTCCTAATTTTCTGAAAAAGTGCCAGATTGATTTCCAAAGTGGTTGTACAAGTTTACATTCCAAAAAGCATTGGAGGAGGGATCTCCTTTCTCCATAACCTCTCCAGCATGTGTTGTCACTTGAGTTTTTCATCTTGGTCATTCTGATGGGTGTAAGATGAGATCTCAGGGTCTTTTTTGATTTGCATTTCCCTGATGACTAAGGATGTTGAGCATTTCTTTAAGTGTTTTTCTGCCATTCAATATTCCTCTATTGAGAATTCTCTGTTTAGTTCTGTACCCCATTTTTTTCTTTATTAATTACACTTTATTCACTTTGTATCCCCCCTGTGGTTCTCTCCCCCCTCCCATCCCAATCCCTCCCTTCTTCCACCCTCTGCATGCATGCCCCTCCCTAAGTCCACTGAGAGGGGAGGACTTCTTTTCCTTCCTTCTGATCCTAGTCAATTAGGTCTCATCAGGAGTGGCTGCATTGTCTTCTTCTGTGGCCTGGTAATGCTGCTTCCCCCTCAGGGGGAGGTAATTAAAGAGCAGGCCAATCAATTCATGTCAGAGACAGTTCCTGTTCCTATTACAATGTAACCCACTTGAATACTGAACTGCCATGTGCTACATCTGTGTGGGGGTCTTAGGTTATCTCCATGCATAGTCCTTAGTTGGAATATCAGTCTCAGGAAAGACCCCTGTGCTCAGATTTTTTGGTTCTGTTGCTCTCCTTGTGGACCCCATTTTTTAATTGGATTACTTGATTTGTTGCTTTTTAACTTCTTGAGTTCTTTATATATTCTAGATATTAGCCCTCTGTCAGCTATAGGGTTGGTGAAGATCCTTTCCCAGTCTGTAGGCTGTTGTTTTGTTCTGATGACAGTGCCCTTTGCTTTACAGAAGCTTTTCAGTTTCATGAGGTCCCATTTATTGATTGTTGATCTTAGAGCCTGTGCTTTCTCAAGATCCAGCTCCACCACTCCTAGTCATATATCCAAAATATGCTCAATATACAACAATGACATTTGCCCAACCATGTTTATAGCAGCTTTATTTGTAATAGCCAGAATCTGGAAACAATCCAGATGTTCCTCAACTGAGGAATGGATACAGAAATTGTACATTTATTTACACAATGGAATACTGCTCAGCAATTAAAAACAAGGAAATCATGAAATTTGCAGGCAAATGGTGGGAACTAGAAAAGATCATCCTGAGTGAGGTAACCCAGAAGCAGAAAGACACACTTGGCATATACTCACTTATAAGTGAAATATAAAATAGGATAAACATACTAAAAGCTATACACCTAAAGAAGCTAAGCAAGAAGGAGGACCCAGGCAAGATATCGATCCCCATTTAGAAAGGCAAATGGGATAGACATTGGAAGAGGGTGAAAACAGGGAACAGGACGGCAACCTACCATCAAGGGCTTCTGAAAGACTCAACCAAGCAGGGTATTGAAGCAGATACTGAGACTCATAATCAAACTTTGGTCAGAGTGCAGGGAATCTTGTAAAAGAAAGGGGTAATGAAAGACCCATAAGAGACAGAAGCTCCACAAGGAGACCAACAGAACCAAAGTACCCAAGCACAGGAGTCTTTGCAAAGACCGCTACTTCAACCAAGGACCATGCATAGAGATAACCTAGACCCCTTGCTCAGATGTAACCCATGTGGGTGCCCAAGTAAGGGGAGCAGGGGCTGTCTTTGACATAAACTCAGTGACTGGCTCTTTGGTTAGCCACTGAGAGGGGTGCAGCTGTACCAGGCCACAGAGGAAGTCAATGCAGCCAGTCCTGATGAGACCTGGTAAGCTACAGTCAGATGGAAGGGGAGAAGGACCTCCCCTATCAGCAGACTAGGGCTATGTCATGGGAGAAGAAGAGGGAGGGAGGAAGAGTAGGATTGGGAGAGGACTAGGGAAGAGACTACAGCTGGGATACAGAGTGAATGAATTATAATAAATAAAAATAAATAAATAAAATTTAAAAAAGGAGATAGTAGTAGGTTCCTGGGTAGGATACAGTCCGTTTTGAATTATGTTTTTAAGTCATAAAATTATATTTCTTTTCATCTTTCATTATCTCTTTACCTTTTCTCTTTGTCTTATTAGTTCTTTCTCTCTTTCTATCTCTTCTCTGTCTTTCTTTGCCTACACAAGCCTACTTGATCCAGCATCCTTTGCTAAGATGTCTCTGTACCTCTACCAGATTGTTTTCCACTGTTTCCAGACATTTTTTTGCATCTTTCTCTGTTCTTTACTCCCTCACTTTGATCTGAAAGTCTAAACCTCCCCTGACACTGTGCACTGAGGCTAAATATTTAGCCTTTAAATCCAAATAAACAGATTTTGCCCCATATTTATTTTCAAATATGTTACTTCTAGTTCCTTTGAATTTCCATTTATAGTATACTTAAAAAATCCTTGCCTATTCTATAGAAAACCTTGCTGGAATTTTGACAGCAATTATATCCAACCCACATAATAATTGTGAGGAGAATGTGTTTTGTTACTATATTGAGTCCTCTAATGCATGAGCAATTTATGCTTTAATTTCTTTCAATGACAGTCTCGATTTCAGCATCCAAATTATACGTGTTTCATGAGTTGCACATGTATCTCACTTGTGATGACTTACTCTAAATTGATATATTTTCATTTTTTTGTGTGTCTACTTTCTCATTCCTTATATGTAGGTAATGAACTGGCTTTTTTGTGTTTATCTTATATCCTAAAACCTTATATTTTCTATGACTATTTTCAGAGACAATTTTATTTCCTATTTTCTGACCTCTGTGTCCTTTAGTTCCTGCCTTGTCTTGAAGGGTTTGTAGTACTGGGCTGATGGCATGTTGAGAGCATGCATTCATGCCTCGGTCCTAAGGGTAGAGAAGAAGTGTCCAATCTTTAATCAGTCACTATGTATAAGTTACCCTAGGATTTTGTTTTGGTAGAGATTCTTTTGACATTTCTATGTGTCATCCTCTAGAGGTATGTGTGTGTGTATACCTCTGTGGTTCTTAATACAACCAAATGGGTGGCACAGGGAGTGTGTAGAGGTCAGAGAACAAACCCAGGTGTCAATCCTCTCTCTCTACCTTGTTGAGAGAGACTCTGTTCTTTTCCGTGACATCTAGCACTCCAGCTGTCCCTGGCCCTTCAGGAGGTCCCCTGCCCTGCCTCCATCTCCCTCTCAAAGTGATTACAGATGTGTACCACCATCTTGAGCCTTATGTACGCCTGGGGATTTGAACTCAGATCTTAAAGCTTGAACTTTACACACTGAGCCATCTCTCCAACCCTATTTTTGTTGTCATTCTTTTCGAAGTTTCTGTCCAACATTCTTAAATATTTTATAGTGTGTATAATTGACAAATCTTTCATCCAAGGAATAAGTTCCATTGCTGAAGTTGTATAATTCTTTTCATACATTGCTGAATTCTTTTGCTGATTCTGTTACTAATTTTTACAGGCATATTTATGAAGGGTGCTGGTTTACAGCTTTCTTTTTTTTGTACTGTCTTTGATTTGCTATCAAAGGGATAATAAACTCACAAAAATTATAAAATATCCCTTTTTATTCTTTCTTTATTGTGAAGGAATCATATAGATCTGAAAGTACTTTGTTGTAACGCTCGTATTTTGTTTTTCTTCTTTTAGCAAAGCAGTCCAGGCTTTGATAGTCCTTTGTGGGAAGTTTTAAAGCCATGAATTTCCTTAACAGTTATGGGGTTGAGGCTGTCCCACATAGATGGGTATAGCTTGAAGAAGTTTGCCCATGTCATTGAAGCTGTCACAGTTAAATCTAGAAGAGTAGTTGACAAAACCCTCTCCCAATTCCATGTCATATGTAATGGTGCCCTCACAACTATTGGCAAGAAGTTTTTCCTCTTTGGCAGTCACTAGAAGCTTACTAATTTAATCCAACGGCAGGCACATATACATGCATGTATGTGTATAGGCATTGCTATGTACCCCTGGCTGCCATCAGACTCCCTTGTCACAACCTGAGAAATACCTGGATTGCTTTGACTCCATTTGATTCTTCTTGTTGTTTTGTTTTGGGATTTTTGTTGTTGTTGGTGTTGTTGTTGGTTTTGTTTTTGTTTTCTCTGTTTCTGAACTAGGCACGGATAGTAAATGGAAATCCTTTATGAAGGGCCATTTGCATACAAGAGAAACTCCCACCTCTGAGCCCCACCTCACTTTAGTTTTAGTTTAGATCAGCATCTGCTAAGTACTCCAGTGAGGTATCCAGCTGATAGTGTTCTTATCTGACCTCTGGAGTACCCCAGTTTTCAGGCCTGTGCTACCATGCCCAGCTAGCTTTTTCTAACATATTTAGAAAATTCACTTTGTCCCTCATTCAGTGTGGCTAGCTGAAGAAATGTCTTCAGTTTCCCCCCTAGACTTGTGTATTGTTCACAGATATACTGGCTAGCACATACAGTGCATTTGAAGATTGCTACTGTTGTCTTTTTGTTACTGACTTACAGTTTTATCCCATTGTGGTCAGAGAAATAAATGAATGGTTTCAATTTTTGTTTGTTTTTTGCTGAGACTCTGATTACGTGCGTGTTAGATCATTTGTTATTGTAATGTAAATTTTATTAGCAAATTGCCATGGGTTGTTTGTGCTTATTTAGGGTAGACTCTGAGACTAAGATGGAAGGAGATGACTATTTCAGACTCAGCATATTTATCAAGTGTTGTTTGTCTGTGACTGTTTCCTAGGCCAGGTTTTGCCTCTGTGAGAGGGAGAAAGGAGAGCATCAAACAGCTAAGGATATTAGAACATTGCATCCTTGAGAGTGTCTACAAGGCAAACCATTTCTGACATAGATTACCATTTCTCCCCTAGTTTAAAAAGAAAGGGAAAAAGTAGCTCCGCATTTGGAAGAGTAGGCAGGCAATTCATGGAATGACAACTCTCGGCCAGGACTCATCAGTCAGAACCTACAGTGTGACTGTGTCATCAGGGCTTCTCCTGGAGGGTGTAAGCACCCAATGTGACGCTGTTTCTTTCGCTGTCTCTGTAAATGCCCAATTTAATGATGTTTTGCTCTCAGTGGCTTTCCACTATATGCTACTTACCAATGGTTCCTTGCTGCATATTTAATAAGCTCTCTCATTCAAAACAAAAAGCACCCTATCATAGGTCATTCTCCTTATGAGGCACTAGCGAAACTACATGTACCCAAGGCTCTCCTTGTTGTTTCCCTTCTGCCCTTTGTCTGTTGTTCAGGTTGTGATGTTCCGTTCTTTCTTCTAGTGCATTGGCCCTTCCTTCTTTCTCTGAAGCATTCCTTCACCTTTTGTCCTCTCATCTTTGAATATAATGTTCTACATTATCAAACTGGATTGTTTCAATATTTCCCCTAAACCACTTAAAACACATTTTTTTTTCATTTGTTTCAAATGTGTTTTTAGTGGTTTAGGGGAACTTTTTTTTTTATGCTTTTGTTACACTCTTATCAAATAGTTCTCTCAATTGGCTCTTTCACTCAAGGTTGCGCTGTCCCTGTTTCGTGTCATGTTGGGAAATTTTCAATTAGACTTTGAATTTATTATAAGTTCTCAGATTTTATTTAAGTCTTCTGGTTTTGCTACCCTTTCCTGATGGAACATTGTGAAGGGATGCTGTCTTAAAGTAGAAAGAAAGGAAAACTGAGGTTTTCTACTTAGACTTAATCTACGTCTATGGTGAGAATCTCCTTACTGATGATGGACACAGCTGTAATTCTTCTACCATAAGCCTTTTCTGAGACACCCTGGTTTGAAGAACCAAAGAGCTTTCTTATGCTGGCTGGTTCATGACCACTGAATGAAAAAGAAGTCTCAGTTTTCCCCAGTTGAGCCTCCTGGAGAGGTCAGTTGGCCTTTGAACTTCCAGGTTTGAGGGGAAGTCTGGCTTTCCCTCCAGTTTGACAGGAATGAGAGTTGATGACTGTGCAGTTGAGGATGAAATTCTTTGGTTGCATTGGGTGGAGAGAGGCAAGTGCTCCCTGATATGACACAGGTGGATGGGAATGAAGCCACCCAAAATACTGTTTGTTGGAAGGGGTCTGGATGAGGCCACAGACTTTTAATGTGATATTTTGTTGTAGCAGAATGCCGAGAAACTCACAAAAAGGTACCACCACTTATGAGCTTGTTTTAACACGTGACTCTTTAGAGACTTTTTTTTCAAACCTCTAGAGTAATCCTATAAGCATTGCTAAGGTGCTGCTGCTTCTAGCACTCAGCCTGGGTGACATGATAAAAAGAAAACCTAAGGCACCCATTGCCATACCAGTGCTGGGCACTGTTTCTTTCCTGGTCAGCCTTCACTATTAGCTGAGGGATGCGCAGGTCAGATTGGCCTGTGGGGGTATTATCATGAATGTTCATTGATGTAGAAGGGCCCAGCCCACTGTGGGAGTCACCATTCCCTGGAAAGGTGGTTCTGGGATGTGCAAGAAAACTAAACATGAGCCTGTGAGCAAGCCACCAAGCAGGATACATTTATCCATGCTCTGTGCTGTGCACTTCCCTGCCTGTGATTGAGTTTCCTGATTAGGAGTAATGCTGTATGGAATATCAAGCATCACTTTACCCATATATTTTTTTCTAGAAGTTCCTGTTCTCTCTTCCCATTATAGTGAGATGTGGCCTGGGTGTGTAAGTTAAATGAACCTTTTCTTACCCTAAGTTGCTTTAAGTTAGAATGTTTTAATACAGCAGCAGAGGAGCTCTAGAACTCAAACCACGGAGCTGCCACCTTCTCTCCAGCATTGACAGCCCTCTGAGGTCTTATACAGTGTCTACAAATGTGAATGATATCAAAGTGGCTTAGGAATACAGATATCCACATCCAATGCAAGCACATGCATAACATCCAAGGTTTTGGAGCCTTGAATAACAGACTAGAAAAGAGGAACACTGAGTTCTGAGGCCACTGGAGAAGTGGTCTGAAGTAGCTGAGCTAGAGGCCCAGGGATTAGAGGTTGACATTAAGGAAATAAACAGGTTAGATACTTTGTGGTAATAAAAGTGCTGGAGACTAGGGGTCACTTGTGGTCATTTTTACAGTAGCTCCTGTACCTTCTTATGTGAACTACAGAGAGACTGAGCTAGTGACCAGAGAGAGAAAGACAGAGACAGACAAACAGAGACAGACAGAGAGAAAGAGAGAGGTTTCCTAGAGACAGTGTCAGGCCTAGAGAGTGGGGAGAAGGCTCATGGCATAAAGAACCCTCTCTGCCAGCAAGAGGACCAGAGTTTAATCCCTAGCAGCTACATCAAAAGCTAGATGTGGGAACACTTCTTAGTAAGCCCTACACTGGGAAGGTAGAGGCAGGGGAGTCCCTGGGGTTCATATGCCAGCCAGCCTAGCTGGATCAGCAAGTACCAGTTTCCAGGGTCTCAAAAAAACAAAAGTGGGTGGCACCTAAGGCATAACACCCAAGGTTGATCCCTGGCTTGTGCACATATGCACACAGACTCACACAACCTCCCCCCACACAGCCCCCTCTGAACATGACACTTAGTACATTGCTCAGGTCTCTGAGCAGTTAGCATGGCAACCACAGTTCAATTGCACAGAGTCTAAACTGAGGTTCTCTGTGCTTGGCTTCTGCACTGGATCAAAAATGTCAACAATGATTTTCACAAAAGCCAGTAGCGCCATCCGGCTGATTAGGTAGTGCATACCTGTGATCGCTGAGGTTTATTTCATAATGATAAATTAGGTAATTAGGCATCTACCACTGTAGATATAAACACTACAGAAGCACTGATTATGGCTTTGTATTCCCTTGGAGCTGCTGCAGAATCAATTATGCACTATTTTCAATATGACAAACTGCTAGAAAGATTGTGTGGGTTACCCTCCCCCCCCCCATTTTTGTATTGTTAATTTGCTAAGCAATTATCACCCCAGGCGAGACTTCCTGTTACTGAGACAGACCTTCTGGGGTAGCTGGAGACTAGGGGTGAGAAGTCTTTTCCAGGTTCATCTTTAGGCCACTGTCCTTCAGACTGTCTTCTTTGTCCCCACCTGCTGGCTTGAAGCAAATGCATGCTAGCTATTGCTTCTGTTTTGGGAGGACAGGATGTGAACACAGTCAAAGCATTTGGAACCATGATTTCTTTTTCTAAATCTTAAACAGAATATTGCAACTCTTTCATGCTTGTGATGGGATTGTATGTGTGGCGTGTGTGTATGTGTGTGTGTGTGTGTGTGTGTGTGTGTGTGTGTGTTTACTTTTTACAATTTATTTTGATTATTTTTAATTCCAGTCACCTGGAACAAGTTTTGAGTAAATTCTCATCAGAACTTCAGTGCACAGCAGGGGTAAATAGGAGGCATTCTGGATTTCTGTCTATCTCTGCTATTTTCTGATACCCCACAATCCCACAGATACATCTGCAGAAAGCTAGACCTCTGAAATGAGTGAGCAGGTTAAGTCCCTAGTGCCTGGTGTGCTAGCATGAGGACCCGAGTTCAGGTCTTTGGCACCTAGGGGAAAGCTTGGTGGCTTGCATCTGAAACACCAGAACTGGGAGGCAGAGGCAGGCAGAGGTGCAGAGCTTGCTGTCCAACCATTCTAGCTGCATAGACAAGCTCCAGATTGATCTTATCTAAAAAATAAGGTGGAGGGTGATGAAGGAAGACACCTGAAATCAACCTCTGGTTCTCACATGAATTTTCATACACTTCATACACGGACATGTACACACCCATACAAACATGTACAAAGAGAGGTATACATATGCAGAAAATAAAGGAGAGGGAGAAAGGGAAGGGGGAGAGAGAGAGAAAAGGAGGAGAAAGAAGAAGAAGAAGGGGAGATCAAATCTGGGTCTGGTTTTAAGCAGTTGTACATGACTCAAGTTATGATTTAGGCTTAACCTGTGTCCTCTGATTGTTAGTAGGTAACAGCTTTGTTTCCAGGGTAGAAATCTTAAGAGATGTAGAGCCTCAGGGAAGTGGGACATCATTGGAGTACTTAGGTCATTGTGGCATTCTTGTGAAGGTAGATGTAGGACCCCCTGTCTTCATGTCCCCCCTCCCTCTGTTCTCTTTTGAAACATGCTCCTACACAACCTCCTGCCTTGCTCTGCTACCATCTGCTCTCAGCACAACTGAGCTAATGCAGAAATCATGCTTGTGGACCTTAACAGCTGAGCTACATAAACCTGTTCTCTTCATAAGTTAATAACCTTCGATGTTTCGTTGTAATAACAACAGGGTGACTAATATTACTTGATTCCATTCTTGGATGTTTACAGATGGCAAAAAATCAATTCTTTTATCGATTCCACAAATTTGTATTGAGTGCCAATATAGTGCTAGAAAATGCGAATCTAATAGTCAACAAAACAGAGAGCAAGGGACCCATGAAGAATGATGTGCACCTCTGTAGTACCTGCATGTCCTCACTGGGTTCTTCGCCTTCTCCTCGTTTAGCTTGACCCCTTCCCCCCTCCGCTGGCTGAGTGACCTGATGTTCCTGTTCCCCTCTCAGCCTCCTAAGTAAAGTCGCATGCCATGTGGTTTTGATGCATATGATATGAGATGACAGGCTTTTAGGCTACCAAGGACAGGGAGTCAAATTTCATACTGTCATGGTGTCTTTTGCACAATGGTTGTGATAGGTCCTTCTGCTATTTTAAGGGTTTGCCTCTATGAAAAAGGAGAGGCATGTCTTTAATGGACACACTAAATTTTTTGTCACTCCCTCACCTACTGGAGTAAAGCAGCAGAAATGACAAATAAACAATCAGAGTTTATGAAGGTAACTTGTAATTAGAGATTAAAAGTGCATATGTAAGAGCTTAAGCATTGAATATTTGGAATGTGGAATCGTCCTTGAGATTATTTAAATTATCAGACCCACTACATATGGAGCAGGGAAAACAATCTGTAATATTTGTTGCTCATCTGAAGTTCAAACTTAATTGAATGTCACCTGTGTTGTTTTCTAATGAAGAGAACATGGTGGCTAGAGTAATGGGCTGTGAAATAAGTCAGGTGACTTCTGTAACTTTTGAACTTGCCAAGTTACCTGTGTACTTCAGTTTATACAGCTTTAAAGTGGAGATACAAAAGAATACAAAAGACGATGTGTTTTACATACTTGTGGAGAATATCCCATATATGGATGTCTTGATGGTCAGCACTGCATAGTTTATTATAAACCTCTTATTCGTTCTGGCTTGTTTTCTTTTTTTTAAATACCAGAAAACTCCATAGACACATGCATGATGAATATATTAATACATATGTGACACACAGTACATGTACACTGTACCTATGGATGGGATGTGTGTGTACATAAAGCATATGTGTGAGATTGTTCTGCCCAACCAAAACCTGCCATAAGTGAGGATAAGAAAGCAGGATGTATTGCTCAGGGTTTCAGGATCATTGAAGTGGAAAAATCACACCATGGAAATGCAAGCTGTTATTATGCAGTTAGGCTTCATGGTCCATTGAGGGGAAAAAAATTCTGGGCATAATTCAGCAGTTATTTGCTTTTCTGGTAGGACAGCACCAATAACTTCCCAGTCTGTCAAGTTCTGTGGACCCTGCACAGCTCAAATAAATTCTGGCAGCCATATTTCCATACGCAGAAACCTGAAGCGCTGGTTTCTTATTCATTTTCACTGATCCGATCAAATTGATCCTTTCTCTCTTTTTTTTTTCCTCTCAGAATCTTGTGATGTTCCAGGAGAACATTTTATTTTGTTGTCTTTGAACGAACACAACGTGGGAAGAGTTGTTACTGACAGAGGTCCTGGGCAGGATGACTCTTTATTACCTTCATTATTTCTATCTTTTAGTTACTTCCTGATGATGCAGGGAGTGGGTTATACTCCATCTGCCCTCTCAACTCCATCATCTCCACTTGGAAAATGGAAGAGTGTTTAACAGCATGAACTTTTCGTAAACATGGACACTGAAAGAGTTCTAGTCATCAAATTCTTGTCTGAAATTGCTATGAGCAAGATATCAACCACTTCAGCCATTTGATAATGACCAGTGGCTTATTAGAGTGGTCACACAAGTTGTTGATATTTAGTTTAATACCTGCATACAAATGATCTAACTCATTGTAGGGATCAGGTTGCTTTGGGGAGCCTATTTAACCTTTTACCTGATTGTGGATTTTAAATAGCTATGAATGTGAAAAAGAAACACAATTTTATTTGTTCCATTGACATAGATTTGGTATGATATCAACTGCAGAACAGTCAAATTTCAAAGCTTGACAGAGACCTACGGTGATGGGCTCCTGAACGTATCATGTTTATTTCAAACCCATAAATGTTTCATGATATTTTGGTAGACCTAAATGTATAGTCTGAAATATGATATAAAATTGAAAATTTCAGCTTTAGTGGAAGACCATTTCATCTACTCACTTAACCTCAACAGTCTTAATACTCTGTAGCTTTCATTCATAAACAGAGGGACAAAATCTAAGCCTCTAAGTCAAGTATGTGTGTTCATGAGTCAATGACTAGTCTTGACTGCATTTAAAGTTCAAATAATGCCCATGGGCAGAGCATCCATGTTAGAGCTGGCTTACATTAGTGGCATGAATGTGTGGATCTCTGTAGCTTAAGGGTAGAGGGAGCAGGCTTTGGTATTTAAAAGCAATCTTTTTAAAGTATTTTTCTAGGGTAATCAATCTACTTTACCTCTGAGACTGGTAGATGGACCAAAGGTGAACCTTTCCATGCTTGTAATTCCACCTCATTTGCTTTATTGCTCTGTTCTCCAATCAAACTGAATTCAGTAAGCTCCAGGTTTGAGGGTGGGGAATCTCTTATGAATTAGGATAAAGATCAAGATTGGCTGATTATGTGTATTCCACTTATCATCAACTTTAACAGGTCCACTGCAGCTGCAGTTTTTAATAGTTAAGATCCCCACATGAAAGGATTCCTGAGCTTTCAGTCATCAGGTACTGGACACATCTTGATTCAATTTTATGTCAACCCATAGAAAGCACATTTGATTTAGTATTGGAAGACTGACATAAGTACCTATTTCCACCATACTATAAGTCCTTTGTGGGCAACAGAACTCAAAGACTTTGTAATAGATTTTGAGATGATACAGTGAAAAGAGGTGCTCATTGGAACCTATTCATCAAGGAAATTGTTATGGGTATTCAAAGACTGTGCCAATAAAGTTCTAAAACACTTTGTAGACATAACAAAGCTAGTAGCAGCCAAATTGATCACTGATTTAATGGTTAAATAGATTATAGCCTGTGCATAGAATTAACCTCTGAACTTGTTAATGATTCAGATCTTGATGTTGACAAGAAAATGAAACCTCTGGAATCCTTCCTGTTGTGCCGTGCTAGGCATGGAACCCAGGCTTTTATGCACGTTAGACAGGTGCTAGACTATCTCTGATACAGTTCTAAATGGAAAAATAACTACCCAGTATACCCATGAAATTCTTTTAAGTGAAAGAAAATAGAAGTTAAAGGTTTGTAGTAGACAACTGGTTTCACTGGAAACTGTGGTGTATCTGGCATTGGAGAGGAGTGAAAAAACTAATAAAAACATCTTAGTGGTTCTGAGCTATTCATATGCTTCAGGCTCTATTCCAAAATCAACATTCACGAATGGATGCTAACCTCAACTTTGTGTTTGTGGTGTTCATGTGTGTATGTGTTCACGTGTGTGTGTATGTGTGTGTGTGTGTGTTTGTGTGTGTTATGGGGGATGTATGTGCTCATCTATGAGTTCTTCATGTGAAAACCAGATGGCCACCCTGGTTGTCTTCCTTGATGACAGTTCACCTTAAGGTTTTGAAACAGGATCTCTCACTGAACCCATAGCTCCATGACTTAGGTAGATCAGGTGACTGATGAAGACACACACATGCTTCTCCTATTTCTGTCCCTCCAGATCCCCTAGCTCTGGGGTTACAGATAGGTGCCACCATGTTCACCTTTAAGCTGGGTGATGAAGATTCAAACTCAAAGCACTGAGTCATCGCTCTGGCCCACAGCTTTGTTGTAATGACACTATTCTTAATTTATAGTTGAGAATACTGAGGTGAGTTTGTGTGGTCAACCCACCAGTTTTCCCTTGCCATACCATCATCTTGGTGGTGAGTGAGGAGAATAAAGAAAACTGTCTCATGGTCATGTGCTTCCCTGTAGCTTAAATATCTTCCCCAAACATGTTACTCTTAGAACTCATTTGCAAAATGAGATCATCTACAGGGGAGCATTTTGTTTTATAGCTTGCCACTTGCTGTATTTAGATAAATGCTCAAACGCTGAGATGCTCATTATATTAAAAAAAATACAAAGTTGTTTTGCATAGCAACATCTCTTAGCACAGTCTTTGCTGGGGTAAAAGGAAGTCGAAAATAAGAGAGTTACATCTCCAGCATTTACATGCTTTTTCTCCAAAATGTAGCTTGTGATTGCTCTGCAGATGGGGTCTGATTATCAAATTGTGTAGCTTCCAAATCCCACTCATATCAATAGCACGTGAGACAATAACTCCCAAGTGGTGTCAAGGCCCCATCGTCAAAGCTACTGGCGGCAAGCATTTGGGCCAAGAATAAGAATGACAAGTGTGTACACTTCCAGCTTTGCAATCAGTATGGAAATGAGTCAACTTATAGATGCTGAATGATCTTATAGAAAGGGCTCCAGCTGCAGACAAATGCCAGGCCAACGATGATCAACACAGCAGAGCCTCTGCGTGCTTCTCTCCAGCTGCTTGCAGCCAACAAGTTTGGCAGTAGGGCAGTGTTGGCAGGCAGGATTGAAGAATCATCCTGGGCAGAAGGAAATCTTCAAGTCCTTATTGTCATCCAAGGGGAACCTGAAGGTGAGACAGAGACTGCTGTGAGGGGTGGTGTGTGTCCTCTACAGGTTTGAATCCCTCTGGAAGTTTTGCGTGATTGAATTCACAGATATATTATTCATTTATATGAAAACAAATTTGGACACATATTCATTAAACAAATATTTTCTGAACACCCAAAGCCCATTCTCCTTGCTGTAATCAGCAGAATTGTTTTATAATGCAAACTCAATTATATTGTTCTTTCCCTAAAGCCCTCAAAAAGGCTTATGTTGCTCTCAAAATAAGATTTCATTATCTCACCAAAATCTGTTAAACCCAATGAATTTGACCAGTGTTTGTGCCTGGCCAGCTGGCTTATGACACTGTGACCTCTCTTCCATCATCCGTAAATGTCCTCTGGGATACATTCTATGTCACAAGATGGAGCCTGCCCAGGGCTTCCCGCCCCCCTCCCCAGACACACACTACTACTGGATCTTGACTTCCTTTCAACCTAGATTCTCAGAGGAGCCTGCTTTTTTCATGATGGCTTCATGTCCTCTACTCAATTTACCCACTGCCCTTGTGTCCCTCTAGCACCCTTCTGTCACTTGTCATGGGTGTCCTATGTAGGGCATGCTCTTGTCCAAACTGCCTCAGAACAATACTCAGCAAATGATGGGCTGTGGGGAGTGGGGTGAGAGAATGACTGGATCCCACTAGAAAGATGCTCCAGCTCAAGCTAACAGAGCCCTGGCACTACGGCTTTATAACTCAGGAAGACAGAGAGAAAGCAAACAGATGTCAGGGCATCACCACTCATTTATCCTAATTTCAACCTTCATAAACCAAAATCTCCTTTTATAACAGCCTTTTGAATTCTGGTATAAAATTTGTGGATGTTCACCTCAGCCGTGAAGAGTACTTTCATAAAATCAGATACAATATAAAGTAGATAAAATCCATCTATGATAAAATCATATTATTTAATACTTCAGAATGATTATGCTAGAACACATGTCTATCCATAATAAATGTGTTCAGAATTGAGAGGAGCAAGATATCATATAACTGAGTAATAATCAACACTTGCTCTTATCACTGTTGCTTTGAAATCGAGTCTTACCTCACAGACACATATAGTCACAGCTACACATCAGATGGCTACATATGTGTCATATGATCAGTGTAAACAGGAAAAGCAAACCTTTCTTTGGCTGCCTCTATGTTGGTTCCCTGGGGACCTAAGAAACAGTTTAAGGCTCACAGTTTCAAAAAATTTGGTCCATGAATGCCTGGCTTCATTCCTTCGAGTCCAAGGAAGGACAGAACATCACAGTAGTGTGGATATGCAGAAAAGAAGGCTGAGCAGCCTGATAGTAACCAGGAGAGAGACACAGAGAGGGATGGAGAACGACAGTGACATAGATGGAAAGACCAAGACAGAGAGAGTTGGAGAGAGGAAGAAGAAAGAGGGAGGGAGGGAGAGAGAGATAAGACAGAGACTGCCAGAAAGAGAGAGAGAGAGAGAGAGAGAGGGAGGGAGGGAGGGGAAGAGAGAGGGGGAGAGAGAGGGGGGGGGAGAGAAAGGGAGAGAGAAACAGATGGCAACAAGGAGAAGCTGAAGGATCCAGGGACCAGATAGTCCCTTCTGAGCCCCAACCCCACTGGCCTTCCTTCCTCCTGAAACCAGGGCTCCAGGCACAGTCTAGTCACATTGCAACAACACTGAATTTTGAATTCACAGTTCATTGACTAATAGATCCGTAGAAACATACAGCAAAAGCTAGGCTGAGCAGATTTGTGTTTTAGTGCTTGGCTTGACATAAACTGTTTGTTGAAATGTAATAAGCAGTGATTTTTGTTACTTTAAGAAGATTATCAGGTTATCTTTTGAAAAGCAAAAGTGACAAAGGTGACAGTCACACATGCATGTTGCTGTCTAAAGCAAGGGATTTTTGGAAAGCTTTATGGAATACTAACTGAGTCTGAGGAGATTTGAACGTGTTCCAGTTAATAAGCAGCCGTAATTTTTGTGGGTTGTTTTTGTTTGTTTGTTTGTCTTTGTAAATCTTAAGGTCCTCTTTGCAGAAACCTAGAGTGTGTTCTTTTTTCAGTTGCTGGTGAGCCTAGCACAAGGCATGGCAAGGGGGTGGAGCAGATTAGGAGTTTCTCCTTAGAGACCCTCAGAATCACCTGTTGGGTGTACGGGGTTATTGTGTCTACAGGTCAGGGTGGGGCTGAGAATCTGCATTCTGCATAAGTGCCCTGATGCTGCTGCAGCCACTGCCCCAAACACCAAACACTCGGGATCACCAGCTTAGAGCACAGTGTTTGCAGATTCAGTAGTTAGCAGATTCAGTTTGCTGACTGACCGGTATCCCTGCCTTTATTTATATTTACTTTGAGACAAGGTCAGGCCATGTAGCCCAGACTGACCTGAAACTATATAGCCCAGGCTGGCCTTGAATTATGTTCAGTTCTAATCTCCCCAAGTGTGTGGAAGGTATGAGATCAATTGCAGGTTTGAGACCCACCCGACCCGCTTACATTATTTATTTTTGTGGAACTCTGTCCACCAAGAAAGGTCCCAGGGTGACTTAAGATATTATTGTGGAATGTGAGTGATGAGGAATTCAAGGAGACTTTTTAACCTAAGATTTGATGGTTTTTCTCTGGGTCTATATGAATTAGATAGGCCACCCAAGTGCCCTCTGGAGTAGGTAATTAAAATATTGCTGAAACATCACTATATTTCTATAAAAAAAATAGCTCAATTTGCCTAAAGCACAAAGTTGCTATGTGAGAAAAACTATGTGATATGCAAACATGTTGTACAAGAGACCACCGCTCAACACCTGGATAGAGCATTCTGGCTGTTTGATGCGTAGGGTGAAGGCAGGGATTAATGAAGGACTTGCTTTGCAGCAGCAACAGTAACGGCCATTTAAAACACAGTTTTTATATTTCTACACTACGATGATAGTCTTGTTTGTCTGTCACAACACATAAGGAACAGCAAAGTCTGACACTGAATAAGGGAATCTGGTCTTTCCTATCAGCTCCAGAAGGAGCCATCTGGATCGCAGTCTCTGTTTCACAGAAAGAGCTCATCACTCAGCAATGACCCCTTCTCCTCCTTCTAAGCTTCAGAGAGTTTTCATGATGACTTTCCAAGCTGTCCAGAACCTTCTTCAGGATCTCTCATGACCAGGGTCTCATCTCCAATATGAGGCCACTCTGGCCTTGTCCAGCACTTAGGTAAGGAATTTATTCTTTCCACTTAGCATAAAACTCAAGGATCTTCCCCCTCATATGAAAGCAACTCCTAGGCCTCCCTGACCCAGCAGCACGATTTAACAATGCTGCCACGCTCCCAGGGACCTTTAAGAGACTTATCTGAGGATACAAACCTAGAAACTTTACAGTTTGGAATAAATCACTTAGTATTTAAAAAAATTGAAACCCAGAGAAGTTCAGAATGCAGAGCAATGGCACCTACATCTAACTAATATGATGTCTCTCCCTCCTGTTCTGTTTTGTGTCTGTCTGACATTTCCACTTAGGTTTCATTAGGCTCTGACTTGAGGGCCATTGCCCTTGGAGGCATCGCTATTAGACTATGCATTCATTTATTCACTGAATACTTAGCAACTGGTCTAGTGACTCAGTGAAAAAGACTGTATGGGTGTGTATGTAGAGAAGGGGTTGCTGGTCTAAAAAGAATAAAGACCCAAGAGACAATGAACTTCTATTTGTACACTAATCTGTCATCACTATAGGTATCCCTGGATAACAATTACTATTCAGTAGGAATGCAGATGTCAGTTGACTACTGAAATCTATCATAACTAATGTCATGAGCGCTTTCTCTGCGGCTATAAAGGGGAATGCCTTATTCTAGGCCCTTGGGGTGCACACATGCATACTAAACACAGAAGGTCCTGATTGAACAGAGAGTGAGGATGTGCTTTTGGGATAAATGTGCCTTGAATTTGCACTGGTAGAAAGGGGACATCTCAAGCATTAGGGGTGCAAACCAAGGTATAAAAGGAACAGCTGTATTTGGCTTGGGGATGAAATGGTATAGATAGAAATGTGGACACGGAGAGGCTTGTTCTAATATGAGTGATATCTATATAGGACCAAGAAGCACTTGTGAGAAACACCACCAATGTACATCAAAGCTCATTTCACCAGCAACTTTCAGCAAGAGAGAAAGAGGCCAGCTGAGATAGCCCAAGTGGCAAAAGTAGATATATGCAGGCTGCACTGAAGTACAGAGTGTGAGAAAGGAAAGTAGATGAATATAATGCTATACTTTTTCTTAAGATCACTCTAAGAAGCCTCTACACAGTGAACATGTGTGTGAAATGCACTAGGGTGTTAAGAAGTTAAATAATATCAACATTTTATAGTGTCCTTGTCCCATGTATGCAGTGGAAACAGTAATGGCACTGACAGGTGAATACTGGTTCATGGGGTATCTTAGTCTTTATGTAGTGTGTTTTCCTGTCCCACAGTGACCACAAATCCACTCTATCTGGTAGTGGCTCACAAGAATGAGTCAAAGCAATGGCCTCCCTAGGTGGTTGGAGCATTCACTACTTCTCTTGCTCTTGTGGGGAAAAAAAAATACCTGAGAAGAAGCAAGTTAAAAGAGAAGGGTTTGGTTTTGTCTCACAGTTCAAAGAGATACAGTCCATTGTAGCAGGGAAAGTATGGTGATAGGATCCTGAGTAGGCTGCTCACATTGTGTCCATCATCAAAAAGCAGGAGACTGACAGGAATTAGGGCCGGACTATAAAACCTCAAAGCCTAACCCCAAGGACAAACTTGTTACCCGTGAAGGGACCACCTTCTGAAGGCTCCATGGTATTGAAACACAGAACCCTGAGGGGCTCAGTTCATGTTCATGTTCCAGCATGACTCCCTTGTCCCTGGGTCAGCACTCTCTTTGCTCTTGTTACTGGTCTATTGATCCAACTGTCACATCTAGTTGGCTTACAGACGATCCTTAGACTGATGTGCTAGCTAGTTTGACACAAGCTATTGCCATCTGATAGAAGGGCACTCAATTGAGAAAATGCCTTTATAAGATCAGGCTGTAAGTAGACAAGCCTATGGGGCATTTTCTACATTAGAGATTGATGTGAAAAGGCCCATGCCACTGGATGGCACAACCCTGGGCAGGTGATCCTTGGTTCTATAAGAAAGCAGACTGAGGAAGCCAGTAAACAGCACACTCTTCATGACCTTCACATGAGCTCCTGTTTCCAAGTTGCATCCCTGTTTGGGTTTCTGCCCTGAATTCCTGCAATGATGGACTACATTATAGAAGTGTAAGCCAAATATACTTTTTCCTTTCTAACTTGCTTTTGGTCATGGTATTTAACCATAGCAATAGTACCCCTAATTAGGAAAGGTTACTTTACATTTTTCTTTTCTAATACACTTTTTCTTGCAGATAGAATTACCTACACCCAAGTTAGAGGTCTCTTTCCAGTGTTTCTTTGGCTCTCTGACTGGCATGCCCTCAGAGCTTGCTTGGGAGATATCGCTAGTGGGACACTGTGCTCATAAAATGTGGCTTCTATGCCACCCATGCCTACTATCTGAGTTATACTTTCTGTTGCTGTGGAACAATACTGTGACAAAAATCACCTTAAGGGAAATCTTCCTTTGTCCTACAGTTCCAGGAGACATAAACCATCATGGTGGAAAGGCATGGTGACAAGAGCAGGAAACTGGCTGGCCACAGTACATCAAGTCTCAGAGAGCCAAAGTTGAACAGGGTATGGGGCCAGGCTATAGTCTCAAGGACTTTCCTCCAGTGATATACTTTCTACAGTAGGGGTCAACCTCCTGAAAGTTCCACAACCTTCCAAAATAGCACCACCAGCTGGGGACCAGTTTGAACACACACACAAACCTATGAGGGTTGTTGCACATTCAAACCACAACACCCACTGAGTCAGGATTCCTGATGATTAGCCTGGGAGTCCACATTTTCAGTAGGAAGTTTTGTGACTTCTTAAATTTGAGCATCATTTTTTTTTCAAGACATGCCCTGAGGCAGCTCCTAAAATGAAGCAAGATTTTCTACATGTATGGGTCCATGGTCTTACTTTAGCTAAAGGCCATGTTGATGTCTATGGCCCATGTTACCACCAAAAGCCAGATGGATGTCTGTGGTCTGTGCTTCCACCTAAAACCATGTTGATATCCATAGGCTGGGCTACCACCGGGGAACATATTGATGTCCACGGCCTAGGTTGCCCTGGAGGCCATGTCCTTGGCCTGTGCTGCAGAAGGATGTGTTGATGTCTGTGCTGCTCTGGAGACTATGCTGATGTCTGTGGCATGTGAAGACACTGGAAAGCAGGTGGATGCTCATGCTGTCACCAGAAATCATGTGGAAGTCCATGTTCCTTGCTCCTGCTGACTGTAAAGGTACAATGATATTGATGCAGACTCACAGTTGAGAAAGAAGAACATAGTAGGTTTCTGGGACAATCCCTACCTACATCCCCCCAAAAGTAACAGTCTAGACAGAAAGCCATTGAAGAGAACTCTTAGAAATGGTGATAAAGATGCTGAAATGTAGTTCTGAGCAATGTATGACTTCTGGCAGAGGTATGAGTGAGGAAGGACTCAGTTTTCGTTAAAGGTCTGGCCATTGGAAGTTTGACCATGCCCTAGTGAGTATATGGGCAACACAAGTTGGACTTGGTTTTTTTCCCCTATTTTTTCATGGGGGCAGGGATAGTTACAAGATGGGATAGACCTTGGAGGACTGAGAAGTCAGTGTGATTGTGCTGCATAATGTGAAATTCTCAAATAATTAATAAAAATATTATATGGGGGGGGAGAAGAATAAGAATATGTGGGCCTCATGAATTCCTTGCTAAGGTAATGACTCTGGTCCCTATCAGAGCCGCTTTTCTGTATTTTCTAACACTTTATAAATTTTACCTCAGTCCTCAAACATCCCCAGCACTGTTTTACAGGGCAAGGGGTTCATTGTCAAAATCTATTATCATATTTAATCACAATTAATATCCTGAAGGGACTGTATCCTTCTTCATTATTCCAATTTTAAGTATTACAATTCTCAGGAAAACTCCAAATGCCTTAATTATTTTAAATTATGTATAGGGAGGGCATATTTCAATGGGTTCAGATACTTGTAGAGGCCAGAAGAGGCCTCTAAATCTGAATACCCTTAATCTGGAATTGAAGGCACTTATTTGGTTGCTAGAAACAAAATTCGGCAACAGCACTACTTGATTTTAACTGCTCAGGCCCATCTCCAGCCACAATAATGCCATAAGCAAATTCTGTCCAGTCTTGGAAGAAGTAGACTGATTCCAAAGCCTGCTTTATAATGAGTGTGTCCTCTAGCCACACACACTTGACATCTCTGTAGTGTAGTTGGTTGGCATTTCGATAACTATTTGACAAGTTCTCGTTTCGTTTAGTTGCTATGATAAAATGTGGCAAAAAAGTAAGTTAGTATGAGGAAGAGGTCATTAGGTTTACAATTACAGTCCACCACTGAGAGGAAGTCCGTGCAAGAACATACGGCATTGGTCACATCCAATAGTCAAGAATGAAGTGAAACAAATGCATACAGGTCTACTTGCTTGCCTGCTCCAGCTATCTTTCTCCTCTCTCATACTAGTCAGCCTCCTACCTCTAGGAGGAACTGCCCAAAGTGGGCCGGGTCTCCCTACATCAAGTAGCAATCAAGAAAGTCCCCCACAGGCATGTCCAAAGCCAATCTAGATAATTTCTCATTAGTATGCTCTTCCCTGATGATTCTAAGCTTTGTCAAGGTAACTGTTAAGCTAACCAGCACAAGATATTTTGGATAACTGAGACAAAACAAGCTGAAAAGGTTAATGAGAACGTATTATCATTAAAATCAGACTCTGCATGTCACCATGTTTGTGCTTGGTGAAATCTTTTGCTCCGTTTTAGTATAAGATGATAGCCTGAAGAATTTAGAGTTTAACAGGAATTCAATGAAGATTTATTTTATCTATAATTACTGCAAGTGAATATATGTTCACGGATGTAAAATGACACCTCCAGCTTTCCCAGGGACCAAGAAAGATACTAAAGCCAATGAAAGCTTCAAGAGAATGAAACAAATCACAGAACACAAATTTATGTCAGGAAGGAAGCAGAAGTGAATTTCCCATTCTGAAAAAGAAGAGACACTTGGCAAGAGTGTTAATTACGTGTCTGTCACACAGCCCTCTCTGCCGTAATTATTTCCTTAAACTTCCATCCTCTACATCTGCCTGCTTCCTCCCTGCACAGCTTGGTACATAAAAAGTCTGCCTTTAAAATCTCTAATGGTTCCTTCTTCTCCACCTTAACGCCTTGCAGTGTAGGACTGAAGACTTTCCCACCTTTAACCCCACTCCTTGTTTTCATTCTCTCACTTGTCTCTTTACTGTCCTGACTGCATCCAAGCATGGTGTTCTGTGATGGTTCTGTATGTTCCCATCTCTCCCTCTCCCTCTATTGTTAAACTGTAAATTCTTTATGCACACAGAAATCTAATGTCTACCTGCCAATCATGACCAAATTAAAATATTACTGTTCTAAATGTATATTAAAATTCCAGCTTAGGAACTGGAGAAGTGGGTCAGCTGTTAAGAGCACTTGCTGGGTCCAGAGGAACCAGTTCAATTTCTGGTACCCACATGGTGACTCTTAATAATCTGTAATTCCAGTTTAGGGAATCAAATGCCCTCTTCTGGCCTCATACACACATACACAATGAAAATACACATATGCAGGTAAAATGCTACATACACATAAAATAAATAAGTCTTTAAAAATAATCACAATTTACCTTGGGTTAATTTACACATCTATGGATCTATGATATCTGTAACAGCATTGACTCAAGATTTCCCTAGATCCAAGTACCCAAATGATATTATAAATTTGCATCTAATTTTATTACATTTACTTAATCATGTGTGTGTGTACGCATGCACACACATTTGTAGTATGTGTGTGTCTGCAGTACATGTACACATATATGCCTATGTCTGCAGTACATGTACACATATATGCCTATGTCTGCAGTACATGTACACATATATGCCTATGTTTGTTTCCATGCACTCACAGAGACCAGAGAGTCACATCAGGTGCTCTTCTTGATCGTTCTGTCTTATTCCTTAGATAGCTCCTCATTTAGTGAGCCTGGAGAGGAGCTGGAAGCCAGCAAGCCCCAGAAATCCTTCTGTTTCCACCTCCCACAATGTTTGGGTTACAAGCATGCACAGGCAGCCATGCGTGACTTTTGACAGGAATGCTGGGATTTAAACTGAAGTCCCGGGGATCTGTAATTTTTCATCTCTTTGCTACTTCTGTACTGCGTAGTTTTGACTCACCATCTCTTTTTGAGGTATAAAAATGGCTGCCGAGAGCTTCAGTGGTGTTCTTTAGTAACTTACCAACCCCAGCAAAACGAGAAAGCTCATTTGCTAATGGAGCCAGGCATGGACAGGGCTTTCATGATGACCACTGGGTCATGTGCCTATCTGGGAGGTAATTTGCACAGCTGAACATTATACAATCCTAGCCAGTTGAGCAAAGTCTAATGTTGGGAGTGGGGTTAGTTCCACTCATATGATACAGAGAGAAGGAGAGGGTGGCTGCCAAAGAAAAAGTGGCTCTTCCCAACAGAAGAAAGGGAAATGCCAGTTTGGGTAGCACAGATCTGTGGGTGTACCTCAACCTCTTCTTTAATATTCTATTACAATCCCCTCGAGTCTATTCCAAGTGCCTGTCTCTCACTGCACAGACATCTATGCACACATTTCATTTTCCCTGAGCCCCTTTTGATCCTAGAGATGGAGCAAAGCCCTGTTCATTCTCTTTCCCACAGCCTGGCAGGATGTGTTAGTTTGTTTTGTTTATTTTCTTCTCAATGTGGAAATAAAAACTGCATTTAATTTCCATGAATCTCTTTCAAACAAACAGTATAATATGTCATATACGAGTTCTTTTCTCATATTGAAGCTTTTTGATTCTGCTACACAATCAAAGTCATTGAGTGGATGAATGGGTATACATTAGAGAATTATCAATTATCAGCACTCAAATGCATCACCAGAATGGCCCCTTTAAATGTGGTCTGATGGAGGATGGCTCCCCACACTGGGCTTTCACAGCTGGAGCACACATATGCCCAGTGGTTTTCCACTGCAACGTCCACGTGGGAGGAACCAAAGATCCAGCATACTATGGAGAAAGGCAAATTAGAGCTTGTTTTGTTATTTCACATGAGAGGGCAGGCTTAAAACAATGGGATGATTAGATTCCGAGAAATTGAGTGAGAAATAAAGATGAGAGCTGTAAATAGCTGGAAAGGAATAAATCACGTAATAACTGCCAAACTGAAATAAGTGCTGGGTCACCTTGGTGAGTTATACTGAATTAATTATACACTTTTCCTTATTTAATTTTGCAATGATCCTGCAAACTCCATTCCTCCCCTCCTGTAAAGAGGGAATGATCCCAAACTCAAAGGCTTTGCCACAGTTGACTCAGCAGCTGGGAAGATCTCTGGATCCCACAAGGTTTTGTTCTGAATTCAAAGCTCAAACCCTCAAGCCATCATGGCTACTGTGATCAGAGGCACCTCTCATCAATGTGTTTGGTTTGTCCTGTAGATACAACATGCATCCACATGTTCTTCCTTTCTGAGTAAGGTAGAAAAACAGTTCCCATGGGACACTTAGGCATTTCACATAGTTGGAGAATCAGGTTGATGTGAATAGATCATGGGAATTGTCAAGAGGGACACTGCTAAGCTGGCCTAGGAGCCTGTCTCCACATGAACTAGAACCCTAGTCTCGCCTGACAGCAAGAGCTCTTCTCCACCATCTAGTCCACTCCTTCCAACTGAGGTTTTTGTCTTCTGTGACTTGGAACTTAAAATAATTAAAGTTTGAAGTAGTTCTGGTGCAATGTGACCCTGACATCTTTGGCACAGAAAGTGGTCTGCCCAGAGGGACCCAGGCATGCTTTTGATCTGTGTTCTGTAGATGGAATGGGATTTGTTTGCGAAGGAATCTGTACTGTGGCTCCTCCACAGACCAGGGTCCAGAGCACGACCCCATCCTAGTACCTGGTGCTGTCCACCTCCATGATCATCTTCTTCAGCTAAGTGCATTCTTTAAAAAGCAGATCTCTACATGCCACTGTATGGGATAAAAGCATGAGGAACATGGCAAAAACAGTCAGGGACCAGGATGAGAACAGAGCTAAATTCTGTGTGCTGTGTTCTCTGGGGCTACCATGACTGTTTCTCTTTCTAGGGAGCGCCCAACTTTCCCTATGTTGACTTAAGAGTATATTCATGATGAAGAGAGGCAGCCAACGAGGATCACTTTCACTTTTTGTAAACACATACTTACATTTGTGTAATTGCAGTCACTCCTTCCTTTATTATAATGCAGTAATCATTTATGAATCAAGGTTACAAGAACCCATTTTCATATATATATATATATATATATATATATATATATATATGCTGTATTTTGAACATATTCCCTCCACATTCAGCTAGACTTTTCCTGTCTCTATTAATTCATCAAGATGATATCACTTATCTTTTACTGTTACTGCAGGGTTAGAGTGTGACAGAACCTTTTATGGTCCAGTTTCATGTGATTTAAGGAATTAAGTTTAAAGATGCATACTCTACTTGCAGTATGAGATATAGAGGCAAGCTTTATTGAGAAGAGTTACAAAAAATGAGACATTTATGGAAGGTGAAAAAGGAACAAGAGAGACAGAGACAGAGAGAGACACAGAGAGGGACACAGAGAGAGATGCAAAAGAGGGAAAAAAAAACATTTAACTTCCTTTTAGAGGTTTTTCTAGGGCCATGCCAAAACTGGACAGGGCTAAAGTTAAGGCTGTGAGCTTGGCTGGAGGCTACATACTTTACATGGTACACTGTCCAATCCAGGAGATGAGCATCACACAGTGTTTACACATTGCCTTCTGTCCATCTCTGCTTTATACTTCTCAGCTGCTCTCCTTGCCTTTCTACTCTACTTAGGCCCAGCCAACAATGTTACTGTCAACCTTGCAAATAACTTGTAGATTTACCATGGCAGAGGGTTAACTCTGCCCCACCCACCAAGATGTCTTTCTTGTTCACATCATACTTAGCTTCTTGCTTGTGTGTTTTATTAGGTGGAAGCCTCTTACAGTTTGGTCTATTACAATTAGCTGTGTTGGAAATATGAATATGTGAAATGCTAGAATGGCTGGCCAGCCTGGAACATTCACTGATTTATGCCTTCCTTGTACTGGAAGGAAACAGCAGTAGTCATGCTTCAGGCATTGTATATAAAACCCTGTTTGTTCTCTTTAAAGGATTCTGTCATGTCACGGATCTTTCATGCAGATCTTGCACTGTGGTGCCTTTGTGCACCCTGGGCTCTGATGCATCTGACCCTTCCACTTCTGTCAGCTCCCTAGAGGCTCATTTGCTTTTGCAAATGAGAGAAAGTGAAGAAAGTAGAGAGAAACCCTTGACTTTTCTCAGCTTAAATTCCGAAGAGAGTGATGGGAAACCCAACATAAGAGAATAAAGCATCTCATTATTCTGATTCCAGAATGATGGACCAATCCATCCATGCTGGATCTTATTAAAGATGACAGGAAACTAGCTGAGGGTGTATCTACAGTATGACAGAACCTTCCTCCACTGCAGGCCCAGTCACATCAGCTGTCACTTCATTAGCCAGAAACTGGACAGTCTTTGTGAAGTGGTTAATTCATTAGTGCTAAGTGGGGAGATTGATTTACAAGGATTAATGATCTGCCACTCTCATCAAAGAGCCTCCACAGGGAGACCTCCCACTAAGGACAGCTCAGTTCTTCAGATCCTGTGGTCAGTTCAGTTAATGAACATCGAGTTTGGTGACCTTATGGTCTTGACTTTAAGGTGACATTATTTTAGCAACAGCTCTTTGAAAAAAATTCTCCTTTAAAAGGGGGTATTATACATAACACGTGGATAATATGTCACTGATATTATCTATATGGAGCATACAATACACATTAAAACATAATTTATCCATGGCATAATGAAGTTCTTATATTAGCTTACTTTCTAAAATAATATATAGTACTATTTATCATACACTAATATATAATACTAGTTTAAAATAATAAAGCACATACATAAAGTACACATACAAATGTGACATTAGATATTGATGGGCCATCTTGACTGCTTCCAGAGTCATCCAGGAGACAAGGTCCTACACATACTTGGGAGAGAGGATCTTGTTTCGTTTAGCTGAGGTGGGTAGATTCACCCAAGTATGGGTAACGCGATCCCCAGGCCTAACAGGTTGTCTTGTCTTTCTGGAAACACGTGATCCCAACTGGTCCACTCCTAGGTATCTAAAGGGAGATGCTCACCATTGGCACTCTGATGAGAACTCCAGAGAGTTGTAATTTTTCTCCTTCCTTCTTGTATTCATTCTCCCCAGATTCTCTTCAGGCTCAACTTGTTGTTAGACTGTGTTCAAAGAATGAATTTGTTTTTTTCATATGTTCCTGTGTTTGCTCTTCTATTAATTTCAGCTGTTTCTAATATAATTTAATCTTGATTCTATGTCCATTACTGTTTTGTTAATTTTAAATGTTTAGATGTTTAATATTTCATTTTCATTGAGTTTTGGTGGCTGCTTAAGTCAGGATACTCGTCAGCGATGTTCTAGCCACATGCCACAGATTCACTCGATGCTCTCAGTTATGAAGATATCATGATTTATTCTATGATTTCCTTCAGGTGCTTAAACATGGATCCTTTCTTATTGAGGGGAAGATACTTTAAATTACATTTTAATTTTAACTTTCTAAATGAAAAGATAATTACACCATTTTACCTTTTCCTTTCAGTCCTCCAACCCATCCCATGTACCTACCTTGCTCCTTGTCCAACTCCTGTTCCTCACGTCCTCCTTCCTTTTAATTGCTGTTGTTGTCTATGCGCAGATTGTGTGTGTGCGCATGCACACACAGGTTCATCTGCTAAGTATATAAAGATAACCTCCTGAATCTGTTTAAGTGTTCCTTGTGTGTCTATGACATCAGGTTATTGGATAACCATTAGAGGATTGATCCCGGAGACTAATTCTCTCTCTTTCAGCAGACATTAGTAGCCTATAGTTCTTTGTCTAAGGTGTGACCTCATGAGATTTCCCCTTTCATATTAGCAAGTCTACTGGAGTTGTCTTTCTTCAGATCCGGTTTAGGCAGCCATATTGCTAAGGTATCCTGGGTGAAGATTCCCTGTCATTTCTAGGAGATAAAATCTCACAGCAGTTTTTTTTCTTGGATTTTATGGTATTTCTCCCTATCTTTGGATATGCTCCTTGAGCCTTAGGTGCAGGAGTTGTGTTGTCCTTATATCAACTGTGCTTGTCTACCACTTGATTACTTGTTCTCTGCCTTTTGTGGTTTACTGTAATGCTCTCCAGACTGTTTCCAAAAGAGCTTCTTTGAAAACGGGAAAAAGCTACACTCATCTGTGGAAAAAAATATTAGACTCTGTTAGGAATTATAATAGTTCAGTTGAACGGCACTAGAAAATACTACTCTAGAATCCATGACCTCACCAGTCATTGGTACTTGGCTAGGTTTACAGTACCAGGTATGATTTTGCTCCTGTTGTGTAGGCCTTGAGTCCAACAGCTATTGGTTACTACCAAGATATAAATGCCACTATTGCACCATTGGAAATATGATGCTGTGCTGGTCATTGTTGTGTGTCATAGTGACCACAGTTGAATAGGCCTGTTGGTTGTTTCTATCCTTTAGGAAGCTTACATAGAACATCCTGGTGCTATGAAAACTAGTCTTCAGAGAAGAGTCTTTCAGGTCAGATTCAGCTAGGATTTTCAGAGTCCTTTGTTTGAAATGTGTGGTGTCTTTAGCAAAAGAGATGGCTGAATCTTAGGGACTCTTCTCTGCCTCTATTGTGTTGGAATTTTAAGCACAGAGTATTTTACACAAGTTCTATAGATTTAATTTGGACCCTTGAACTGACATATCATATTGAATCAACTATTTCCTCAGCCCCTGTAAGTTAAACTCTAATGCCAAAACCTCACTTGAAGACAATAAAAACAACTTTAAAAATGGTAAGTTACATTATGGCTCCCATAGTGAGCAAGCCATGAATACAGATAAAGAGATGTCTGTGGGTAGCTCCCATTTCTGCCTGCTCAGGAAACTTCCAGAGTTTAAACTCATTTCAACAAGGAGAATGTCATTAAACAGAACAGTTTTCAAAACAAAACATTTTTGCCATCCTAAGAGAGTGTCTTACAGTGTTCTTTTGTAGACAGACATGGAATCACTGACACAGTGCTGCTGTTGTTTGAGAGTCTTATGCTGGTTTTTACAGAGATGGCTCAGTCACTAATTGCCTGCTATGCGAGCACATGAGGACTTAAGTTTGGATTACCAACACCCACATGGAAAGGCCAGGTGTGGGAGTGCACACCTGAAATCTTGGATGGGGAAGCAGAGGCAAGAGGATCCCTGTGGCTCAAGGGCCAGTGAGTTCGCTGAAGCAGTGATATCCAGATTCAGTGCCTCAAAAAGTAAGGTGAAGAGTGACTGAGGAAGACACATATGCACACAAAATGGTTCTTTCTTAGAGCTTGGCTTTTTTTTTTTTTCTTGTCTGATTCATCTGTCTTTCTTATTGTGGCATTTTGAGTCTTCTGGTATGACTTTAGCTTTATCAATTTCTATGTGTGACTGTCAGTGTCTCCTTTCTATACTTTAATGCCCTGATGACATTAACTTCAAACTTCATCAGTTTTATAGCTTGGAGTGAATTATCTTTTTTGTGACAATGTAGCATTCCTTCTATGTCTGGTAATGAAATTTGCTTTCTAATTTAAATCATTTCCATTTTAAATTTGCTCCCCAGCTCATTTGTATTTCAACTTAATTTTACGAATGTTTTAATAATATTTTTAATATGTAGGTCATAACTTTTGCTGGTTTTATCCACTTTGATGACGTCTTTAATCGGTCTAATTTGGTCATCTTCACTATGATTATGCTGTGTTTAGTTACTTTTCTCTTTCATCTGTTCTTTCTCTGTTTCCCCTTTCTTCTTCTCTGCCCTTATGAATTCCATCACTTTTATGGATATCCAGACCAAGAAGTAACTTCTGGCATATTTTATCTTCTATTGTCACTCTTTTGCCCTTACCAAACTAAGACAGTGACATTAATTACCACTGTTTTCCCAAACAGCAAGGTGAATCCTGCAATGAACATGACCTAACTAAACATTTAGTTTTTAATTCTTTTCATGTCTCATCTGATGTTGATCAGGTGGCTTCTTGCTTGGAGAATTTACCAGATCTCTCGGAGCTGGATAGCATTTTCCTCCAAGACTGAAGCCTTCCATCTCAGTGGGAAGCATATTAGGGCACGGGGTGTTAAAAGGGAAATACAAACAAGAGAATATACTAAGCAGAGATGGAACATTCTATTCTGTGAGGAAGCTTCCTAAGCTCACGAGATAAATGAATCATAGTCTTCAGGAAGTCCTTGAAACTGACCAGATCCACTAGGCCCCTTCCTCTCCAAGTTTTATAAGTAATAAGAATTGCATAGTGTTACAGAAACTTCCTAAGTACAATACAGATACACAAAATGAGTTAAAATTGGTTAATCTGTAATAAGGCAATGTTGGCTCTACTAGATAACAGAGGCTAACACATAAAAAGCTCAGGCCAGAAATGGGTTCCTTTTGGAGAAACTATTGACACCAACTCTTAGAGTCTACTGCCATTGCTATAGCTTGCTTCCCTGAACTTGTCACTAGAAGCATATTTCTGAAGACACTACATGCTTGAGCTACAGAACATAAAGAAATCAAGCTGCTGCTCACCTGAAACATTGATCCCTACAGACTGATTTTCATGGTGGTGAAAGATACACTACTGGAAGAAAAAAAAAGAACCATCAATCCTATGTAACTCTGCAGGATGCAGTAATGACTGACCTGGAAACATATGCTGACCCTCCGATAGTTAAATGTCAGAGGAATAATCAACTACTGTTTGATTAGATTTAAGTGTGTGTGTGTGTTAACAAAAAAGCAATTGCAGAGTGATATTCTCAGACAAGCAAATCTTCCTGGAAGATGCAGAGATCAGCCAATCCACTTAGAAGAGGCACAGACCAACAGACCCACCTGAAGAAGACGCTCACCAACTTACAGATTTGTCTGCAGCTGCGCAGTGTGCTTCAGGCTGCCGGCTTTGGGGAGTTGTTGCCTGTGCTTGGGTGGGCTTGGGTGAAGCAGTTGTATTGCGTAATTTCTGTTCCTACAAGTAACCCCTCTCCTATACTCCTGCAAGCAATCCCAATAAAACTCATTGCTTCACCAAGTTGGATTTGGGCAGTATCTGTGTTTCAGTCTGTCATCAGTTCCTATCTGGGGTGAAGAGACATTGGTTTTCATCTTCCTGGGGATAGTCTCAAATAACACTCAGGTTTCTTCAGGCTAGAATCTTTGCCTTCCCCATGATATCACTGTCTTGTCTCAGTGAAGGAAAGCTTTGAAACAGCACAGGAAGCTTGGTTGTGTCTTACCTTGACTCTAACAGTACCTATAACTTATCCACCTTGTTGTAGCGCATTGAAGCGTTTCTTCCTAGCAACAAAAATACCTTATCCCACACTTGCATTTCAGGCTGAAAAATCTTTCTTCTTGCAGAGAAGCACTTTAGTGTCAGTTTACATTAGGAACTCGACTCCAGCCACCATCCACAGCAGGCTGAAAGCATCCATGGCTCTGGTACTTCTCTTGACTTCTGTTTCTAACCTGTTTATGTTCATTTGATTTTAAAGTGCCACTCTACCCTCTACCTCCACTCTTTGAATCTATGTCTCATGTGTAAGTGTTACGTGTTTGGAAAAAAAAAAAAGGAAAGAAAAGGCACATAATGAAAGATATATCACCTCTTTCCTTCAGACTAAATAGTAGATTTTAAAACAGTAAGGTTGATTTTCTAATTTTGTATTTTCTTTCAGTCATAATATTTTTAAATAATTTTATTAGTTTTTTATCATTCTGTATTAATTATGACAATAACAGGTTTAATTATACTTTCATATATAATGTACCCCATGACCCTTTCTTGCCCCTCCCCTCTCCTGCTGACCCTCTTACTCTTCTTACCTAGCCCCATTTCACTCTCATGTCTTCTATATTGTTCTGTTTTAGGGGAGCCAATGAGCTCCATTGAGGATATTTACCTGTAACTGATCAACTCACCAGTGTTGAAGAAACTGGCTGTTTCTCCCCCAGTGGCCACTCACTCCTATAAATAAATCCTCATGGAGTGATGATAATTTTCATTTAAAATACAGCTGGGGGTGTAGAAACAGCTTATTGGGTGAGGTGTTTGCTGGATAAGCATAAATACCATAGTTTGGACTTCCCAACAACCACAGAAAGTTTGTGACTGGTGGTAGGCATCTGTAACCCCAGTGCCAGAAAGGTAGAACCCTGGAGTTCATTGACCTGTCAGTCTCACCAACCAGTGAGCTTCAGGTTCATTTAGAGAATAGGGTGGAGAGTGATACCAAGTGTTGACCTCAAAGAACTTAAAGAGAATGGATGCATGAACAATGGTCAAGAATACATAAACATAAGGCAGGTGGAAATGATGAAGAAAATCCAGAACTGAATAAAGAGATAGAATTATTGAGAAGAACTCAAACTGACCTGAAGATGGAATTGAAAACTTTAGTAATCTAACTTGAATAGAAAACTCAAGGGAAAGCAGTATAAAGAATTAAATTATAAAGACTGTATCTTTTTACTAATTATTTATTTTTATTAATTACAGTTTATTCACTTTGTATCCCCCCTGTAGCTCCCTCCTTTCTCCCCTCCCAATCCCACTCTCCTTCCTTCTTCCCCATCTATGCCCCTCCCTCAGTCTACTGACAAGGGAGGTCCTCCTCCCCTTCCCTCTGATCCTAGTCTATCAGGTTTCATTAGGAGTGGCTGCATTGTCTTCCTCTGTGGCCTGGTAAGGCTGCGCTCCCCCCTCAGGGGGAGGTTATCAATGAGTAGGCCAATCAGTTCATGTCAGAGACAGTCCCTGTACCCATTACTATGGAACCCTTTTGGACACTGAACTGCCATGGGCTACCTCTGTGCAGGGGTCCCAGGCCATCTCCATGAGTGGTCCTTGGCTGGAGTATCAGTCTCAGAGAAGACCACTGTGCCCAAACATTTTGGATCTGTTGCTCTCCTTGTGGAGCACCTGTCCTCTCCAGGTCTTACTATCTCCAACTTCTTTCATTAGATACCCTGCATTCTGACCAAAGTTTGGCTATGAGTCTCAGCATCTGTCTCGATACCTTGCAGGGCCTTCTGTGGTAGGCTCCCATCCTGTTCCCTGTTTTCTCCCTCCTCCAATGTCCATCATCTTTGCCTTCCTGAATGGGGATTGAGCATCTTAGCCAGAGCCCTCCTTCTTGATTAGCTTCTTTATGTGTACAGATTTTAGTATGTTTATCCTATATTATATGTCTAATATCCACTTATAAGTGAGTTTATACCCTGTGTGTCTTTCTGCTTCTGGGATACCTCACTCAGGATGATCTTTTCCAGTTCCCACCATTTACTTGCAAATCTCATGATTTCCTTGTGTGTCTCAAGTAGAAGACAGATTGTGAAAATACTAAAAGGAAGGAGAAGAATTAAACCACATAGGCAAAGAATATGAAAATGTTTTAAATAACAGAAAAAGAATACAGAGAAACCGTGGGACACCATGAAAAGGACAATTGTCAAATTATAGACATAGGTAAGCAAGATGAAAACTGGATCGTCAACAAAATCCTAGAAGAAAACTTTCTCAGACTAAGGAAGGACTCACTCATACGGACGAAATAAGTACACAACACATTAAATAAACCCTCCCCAAATATTCCCACAGAAAAGAAACTCCCATAACATATCATAGTTAAAACACTAACTATACACAAAAAAGAAAGAATATTGACACCTGGAAAGGAAAAACACAAGTCACATATAAAAGGCAACCTATTGGAAAAATAGCT
The DNA here is from genome assembly GCF_030254825.1 of Meriones unguiculatus. Lineage (NCBI taxonomy): Eukaryota > Metazoa > Chordata > Mammalia > Rodentia > Muridae > Meriones > Meriones unguiculatus. The sequence goes on from NC_083359.1 coordinate 14,701,979, forward strand.
GATTTCTCAGTGGAAACTTGGAATGCCAGAAGATTCTGGAGCAATGTATTCCAAGTTCTAAAATACTATAATGTCCAGCCTAGGCAAAATATCAACAAAATTTTCTGCCACAGGTGAAGGGGAATGAAAACTTTGCACTGTCCAAAGAGGCTAAAGGAATTCATGCCCGGCAGACCAACCCTAAACAGAGCACGGGAAGCAAAACTTCGCACTAAGGGGAGGAACAAGGCACAGCCAAGGAGCTGTAATGAAGTTTTAGTTGCTGAAAACAAAGTGTGACTAAGAACACAAACAGCCAAAAAAAATTAGCAATCAACACACTTAAAATTAACATTAAGTAATAATGGCCTTAGTTCTCCAATTAAAAGATGTAAGCTGGCTGAATGGATTAAGAAACAAAATCAATGTGTGTTATCCCATTGAGACAGGCTAGCATAAACAAGGTACTAAGTGTAATAAATCATATAAATGAATTTAAAGGCAGACATCACATGGTCAACTCAGTAAATGCAGAAAATAACTTTGACAGAATCCAATATGCTTTCATGATAAAAGTCCTAGTGAGAGTAGGACTGGGAACATCACTCAATGTAATAAAAGCTATATATGACAAATCTGCAGCCAGCATCATCCTAAATAGAAAAAAACATGAAACAATCCCATAAAAAATAGAAAAGGAGACAGAACTGTCAACTATCCCTACTCCTTTTTAATATAGTGCCTGAAGCACTAGCTGGAGCAATAAGACAAGAGGAGAAAACTAAAGTGATACAAATTATATTAAAAAAGTTAAGTTATTGCTAGGAGCAAATGAAATGATATACATAACAACAATGAAGAAAAAAGGATGTAATGTGAGGGGAGACATGATACGGTTTTGGAGTTAGAGAAAGGAGGAGAGGGATGATATTATTTAAGTTAAATTTTTAAGTCTTTTAATTGCATCCAAACTGGTTAACACATCATTTACCCTCCTCATCACCCCACAGGAATAACAGGTATTGTCAGCTATTTCACTGTCAGGTGGGTGGGTGGAGACTTCTGCACAGCTGTCTTCACTTCCTGTAATGCTGAGCATGATTTAATGCGAATGATTTTGCTGGAACACCGTGACTTGCAAGTTTGCCAGTTTCCCATTGAATTCATTGCCCTTCTTCACTGATGCGGGAATCACAGATGTGTTACTTATGTACACATAGCATACCCTCCCAAAGGATTGTTCTCCCCTGTGCTGCGTCTGTTGGGTTGTGCCTTCAGTTTTAATTTGATGCACTCTCTTATTGGTGGGACGTTAACTGGACAGATATCTATTCGAGCAGAAATTTCTAAGATATAAAAACATAGAAAATGTAATCATTGCAGTTTTAATTCTGATAATTTTACATGAATTATGTATATGGTGTCTGCTCTCTGGCAGGCAGGGGGCTTTAAATATTTTATTTGACTATAGCCACAAAGCAAACACACGTGACACAGTAATCCTGAGTTAATGATGGAAGACACACATGTTAGAGAAGTTGATTACGTTAACTAAATTCAAGCTGCTACAAGAATTTTATTCAAAGCCATTTTTATTCCCCAGGGCTCCTTGTGCTGTCGTCTACTCATTCTGGCCTGTAAATCTGAGTCCCAGACCAAGTATCTAAGAATCCACAGCGGTTAGAGTAGAGGCCCAAGTATGAGGAGGCCGAGTCAGGTGTTGTGGTACCTGAGAGCTCATTCAAGTCTCAGATACAGAAAAGAACTTTCCATCCTCCATCTCTGTGTTCAGCGGAATAAGTATGCTCCTCTACACACACGCACGCACACGCACACCAGGGCAAACATAGCTTCTTCACTTGCTTCACTTGGTCTCCTTGCTGAGCTGTTAAACTGTTTTTTAAACACCTGCACAGACAGCCTGACATCTCAGTTCTCAGAGATCATGTGTCCTCACTTCAGAACTTATCGCAAAGTGGTGCTCATCACAAGGGATCAATACTGGCCAAGGAGCAGGTGCATGGACTGATGTAACAGAATACTTAAAAGAAGACGAGCCCATCTATTCACGGTCAACTGAACTTTGACAAAGGCATCAAATACCGTTCAACCGATGGGAACCATGATCTTTCAACAAATGGTGCTGAAAAGTTTGGTACCTACACAGCAGAGAATGTGTTCCTCTGCTTCATATCCAGTGTCTCAAAATGGTTCGGAAAAATATGGAACTAGAAAATTCTAGATATCAATATACATATATATATATATATATATATATATATATATATATATATATATATATATTTGTGGCTGGATTAAGTATAGGTTTATTTGCTTTAACAGGAACAGTAAAGGTAACCACAGAAATACAGGTAACTAACATAATAGTTTAAACACTAACCTTGGGCTGAAGAAATGGCTAAGTGCTTAAGAGGATATGCTACACTCACAGAGGACTGGAGTTCAGTTTCCAGCAGCCACATCAAGCAGCACACAAACACCTGTCACTCAGGATGACTGAGAGTCCATTGTCCTCTTTTGGATACCAAGGACACCCACACACATGTGCACACACACTCACACAGATACACACAAATGGAATAAAATGTTTAGCAATATCAAAATTCTAAAATTCAAAGGACGCTATCAAGAAAGTGAAAAGACAATGTACAGAATGGCAGAATCTTGCAAATGATGCATTTTATTAAAATGCAGAAGTCAGTGAAGACACATGGAAGCCATGACCCTGGGACATCGTTGATGGGAATCAAAATGGTGCAACTATGATACTTCCTTAGAAAGTCAAGTGTGGTATTCCTGTATGACTTGGATTTTATTCACTGATATGTTTATGTATATGTGTATAAAGATGTGTGTAAATATAATATTTACATTTTATAATATAATTATATCATCCCTCCCCTTCCATTTACTGTATCCATACTCTCTCATGTCCCTCCTCGCATTCATGTCTCCCCTTTTTCATTATTGTTATGTATATCATTTCATCTGCAACTAAAGATAACTATTTTTTAATGATTTATATCCCTTTAAAGGTTTGTCACCTTTTCAGTTTTTATGGGATTCTTTCAAGTTTTTTTCTATTTAGGATGATGTTGGCTGTGGATTTGTCATATATAGAAAAAAAACATACGTACAAGTATTTGTAGTGGCATCACTTAATAGGTCAAAAGACAGAAACTGGCTGAGGAGATGGCTCAGTGGATGAAAATATTTTCTGCACAAACATAATGGCCTAAGTTCAAACACTTGTGGAGATTCTATCCTACACATTCCAAGTCCAGGACTGTGGGAGATGCTGGAGCATGTGGAAACAGGAGGATGGATGCTGTTGCTGGCTACCAGCCTAGCTTCAGGTTTACTGAGAGGCCCTATCTCAAGAGAATAGGGTGGAACGTGATGAAGCAGGGTACCTGACATCCTCCTCTGGACTCCATACAAATAAACTACACAAACACACACACACACACACAAACACACACACACACAGAGAGAGAGAGAGAGAGAGAGAGAGAGAGAGAGAGAGACCAAAAAGAAAAGAAATAACTCCACGAAACAAAAACTAAAAACAGCAAAATTTCATCAACTTACATAAATAAACAAACTCTGTACATCTACAGAATGGAAGGAACTGGACTGTGAAAGGGGGATCTGATATACTGTTAGGTGACATCAGACCAAACAAACAAACCTTAAATGTATCACTGCTGGGTGATCAAGCTAGACAGTAACTTTTAGGTGTGTGATATGAGATTCTTTTACTTGAAATAACTATTAAATACGAAAACTCATAGACAAGAATAGGCTGTGGTTTGTAATTCAAGAGTTGAGAGGAATAGTCCAGAATTTTCTGAGTGAATGGGCTATTTGAGGGGAGAAGGTTGACAAGCAAGGAGGTTGTATTGGGATGGAGTAGGGCAGCTAGGGATGGGGATGAATTAGAAGGAAGCATAATGATGCATATGTATGAAAATGCCTTATTGAAATTCATCACTTTTTATCCTAATTATAAAATTAATTTAAAGTGAATTAAAATGATAATACAAGGTAAAAAGAATGTTCTGGAATTCAACAGTTGTGATGGAAAACCACTGAACTATATAATTTAAAATGATGAAGTCTGAGTTATAGAAATTAAATCTCAGTAAAATTAGAAGATGAAAGAAGCGCTGAAAACCAATAAAACATATATCCTGTAGAATAAGTTAGACCAAAAAAGCAGCAACCCAGTCTCAGTGAAAGTGAGAAGAATCAGGTAATAAAAGTAGACTGGAAAGTACCAAAGTTGTATAAGAAAGTACATAAGACAGAATAATAAAGTTAATAAGTCCAACTCAGGAGGAGAGGAGAAGAAGAAATCACTAAATTCAAGAATGGACAATGGATATTTGAGTTATATCCTCCAGGACTTTACAAAGTCATATTTTATGGATATTAACTGAAAAGTTTAGACAAAGTAGACAAATTCTCAGAAAACATAATTTATCAAAACATATAAATAACAGTAGACTTCCTGGATGTTACAAGTCTTTGAAATATATGGAACTGTTGTTAAAAATTTTTGTCCTAAAGAAAGGCAGTTTTTCCAGTTGCCTCAAGGATAAACACTTCCACATACTGGAGAGAAGATAATAGCTATTGAAGCACATTTAAAGAGTAGGATAAGAGAACAAGGATCCAGAGATAAAGCTTAGGGCCAACAGCGCTTGCTGCACTTACAGAGGATTTGGATTTAGTTGCCAACATCAATTACTCTAGTTCAAGGAACTCCAATACCTTCATCTGGCCTCTGTAGCTACCCGCACACATATACACACAACTTAGCATATAGACACATAATAAAAAATAAGATTAAAAAATAATATGTCCACGCAGTGGTAAAGTTGCCATCAACTGGATAGATATACTAATGAACAAGGTATGTAAAGAGGTCCATGCCCTGATGTCTAGAATCTGTAGATATCTGAATGATGTGATGGTGAGCGCTAATTCTCAGCTCGACTCAACTTAGAGTGATTGGGGAGAAGCATCTCAGAAGAATTATCTGGATTAGATTAGCCTATGGGATCCCAGGGAGGGATTTTTTCGGTTGGTTTGATAGGAAAACTCACCCTGAGTGTGACTGGGATCATACAAAAAGAGAGAGGGTGATCTGAGAAGAAATTGTCTAGGAACAATCTAATATTTTAAAAATACATTACTACATTTAGGTAATAATAATAGTTTAAATTTCAAGCAAAAAACACAAGGGACACTCGATCAAAGAGGCTACAGTTATGACAGAATAAACACACTGCAGTCACCCACAGTCTATGTGTGACTCTTGAATGCACAGGACAATGGAGACTCAAATGCAAGCATGTGCTAAGGGCTGTGAGGTAACAACTGCATGCTATTAGGAGTTAAGACAGTGACTATTCAGGTTGTGACTGAGAAGGGGGCACGACAAAACTGGTCTGCGTAAAGATCTGGGGCTTTTATAAGACATCGGGTACCCTCTCAGGATGTGTGTTCAAGCTAGGAAAATCTGCTGAGAGAGTAGAACCACATCTTAGCCATTGTCTCACTTTTCAGGGTCTAACTACCACAGTCATTGTGACGTGGGAAAATGACAGAAATAAGCATTCCTAAGTCTTCTTACTTATTTGCCTTAAATTCTTAATGTAGCTGTTGGGACAGTGAAAAATTACACAAATGACATGCACACCTGGTTTTCAGTTTAGGTCTGGGTGTGAGTGTGTTCCCATGTGCAGTGTGGGTAGATGTGTGCTCACTCATGTGTGAACATATGGAGGCCAGGGCTAATGTTGAGTGTCTTCCTTAAACACTCTCCACCTTCTTTTCGGAAGCAGAGTCTATCTCTGAACCTGGACCTCACTGTGTTGGCCAGACTGGCTAGCCATTGAGATCTGGAGATTTTCCTGTCTCCAATGCTAGAGTTACCTGAACACACCACCTTTTTACATCAGGCTTTTACGTGGGTTCTGGGGGTCCAAACTCAGCTCTTTATGCCTGTATAGCCAGCATTCTTCCATCAAGCCACCTCCCTAGGCTCCATAATTTTTGTTTTAGCATACATGAATTATTCAAATGATTTGGCTCACTGCTGTATTTCCATAGATGTATACACTGTGTGGAAACCCTGCCGCCTTACTCTCTCCTGTCCTGAGCAGCAGGGAAATGTCAGGAAAGTCTATTTGGAGTGTGAATCATCCCTCTGCCCAGCACTCCCATGGTATGAAGTATAGTGCTCTTTCCGGTTGTCCATTCAGCAGCTGCCTCCACCATCATGTCAACCATGGATCACACTGACTGGGCTCAGGTAACTAGAACCTTTCTAAACTATGGCCCCAAATCATAGGAAGAGTGCCATAGACTGACTTAATAAAGTACACAGTGACAGCTGTACTGTTTTATTACTGTTACCTATATCTTACTATGTCTAATTCATGAATCAAATTTTAGAAAGCATGGTAGCACTCAGTACTAGGGAGGGAAAGGCAGATGAATTGCTTTGAGATAACGGTCATCTAAACTACATAGAGAGTTCCTGGTCAGTCAGAGCTGCGTAGTGAGAGCCAGTCCTGAGAAACAAATTCAGCCTAGTGTTTGTGGATAGGAAGAAGCATAGTGGCAATAGGGTTGCATAATAGCTACAGTTTCAGACATCAACTTGGTATGAAGTGGCTTGGAATGGTCATGGGAAGACCACTGAATTCATGATTTGTGCCTGTTAGGATATTCATATTTTCCTTAGATGAGAAAATTGACCACAAATAAAACAAGCCCTTGAACAGGAGTAATTGTAGCGAAAGAGGGTAAACCACGCTGATTTCTTCCAACTTCAACCAGTGGCGGCAGTTAAACTCGATATTCCAACCCTCTCTGTCTTCTATTTTTTGTAACTGCTTTAGGAAACCCTCTTCTTGTCTGTCTTTGCTGTTCCACCTTCATTCACCATGACAGGGGGAGGACAAGTGCTAGTGTCTGAAGTCAAGAAATCTCTGAAATTAAAAAAATGTGTGATTATCAATGTGTGGCATCAATCCCTGTAATGCTTTTAAGTGTCCCCAAATCTCCTTCAGGAACTCTGGGAAAGATCTACATTGAGCACTTCCCCTCATTAAATCCACTTTTCTTCAAGTGCCTATAATCAGTATTTCTTCAAAAATATTTGCATAAATTTTGGTTATCCACTCTCATGTCTAGAATCTACCAGAGTAAGCTTTCTTTGGTTTTTTTTTCCATACAACTTTCCTCATAGGGGTTTTGTGTTACTGTATACACATGTGTATGCACACACATCACACACCTCTCACTCACAACACACTAGGCACATTGCTGTCAGAATTTAAGTTCTAAAACTGTTAACCATTAGAAACCGTGTTCTGTACTCTTCTAACATATAGCTGAAATATGACCTTCAAGAGTTCAGAACACAGCTGCAAATTTGGACAAAAAGCTGAATAGAAGGTTGAAAATGTCATGGAGGATTGTCAGCCATGAGTGGCTGACTCCAGGGCCACTCATTTTTTCTCAACAACTACCCAAAAAAGGGCCAGGGCAGTAATTCCCTCCCATACTTTGTACATGGTGGAAAGCCAGAAGAGAGAACATGAGTGATCTGAGTAACTGACTCAAAGTTGAATTGGCTTCAGATGCAAGGAAAAAGTGAAAGATAAAGTCCTTGTCTCTGTTCATGATTAAATAAGTTCCTCAGAGCCTTATCTGGCTATCTCTGACCCAACTCAACTCCAGACTAATGTTATGTATTCCGTGCACTTCAGACAAGGAGTAATAACAGAAACAGCAAGGTGGCTTGACAGACAAGTGCTCTAGCCGCCAAGCCTGAAGATCAATCCCTGAAACAAACCTAGTTGACGGAGGGAGGTGACTCAAGCAAAGTGTCTACCTCTTGTACATTGCCTGCCATGCACATACACAGCGACAAATACATAACATAAATGAATGTTTAGAGAAGCTGTAAGGAAGTAAAAATATAAAGATTGGGGAGGTGGACAGCACAGCTTCCACAGTAAAGCACTTGCTGGGCACGCATAAGAACCTGAGTTTGATTCCCTTAACACCTATGCAGAGGCCAGGTATGGAGCATGCCTGCCTGTGATTCCAGAACTGAGTAGCCAGGTTGAAAAATTGATGAGCTCTGGGTCCTTGAGAGACACTGTTTCAGAAAAAAAAAAAAAAAAAAAAGAGGTAGAGAGCAATTGAGGAAGACACCTGATGTCATCCTAAGCCTTCTGTATTCAAACACACACACACACACACACACACACAGAGAGAGAGAGAGAGAGAGAGAGAGAGAGAGAGAGAGAGAGAGAGAGAGAGATATGGATGGAGAGAGAGAAAAAGGTAAAATACATAAAGTTGCTATGGATACACATGACTCTTATAAATAAGGCTAGGAAATGGAAGCTGGGTTTGGACCCATGTTGTGCTGAGGGTCAGGCTCTACAAATAAAGAAAAGTGATGTCTATCAGGTAGGTCCATGTAGAGCTGACAAGCAAGCTGACTTGCTTAGGATGGACTGAATGGGAAACAAAAACGAGGGGGCGGGCATGATGTTTGCAATGTAACAAGTGACTCAGCCCTGTGTGGAGCTTCTACCAAAAGAACTGGGTTTAATTCAGGAACCCCTCTAGCAGTATTTTGGTTGTTAAAGATGTATTTGTCATCTCCTGTTGAGCTGCCATTAGGATTAGGAGGGGATATAGGACTCCCTAGATGAGACAAATTGTAGGCACAATTCAAATGCCAGATGTTCATTTCATTCCATTTAAACCTCTTCAGCTCATCAGAGCCATTCGCCTCACTAAATATATTTTCACATATTTCAGAAATGTTCTTCCAAAGTGTTTCACCACCAGAAGAACAAAGGGTTCCACGAAGCAAGGAAGGGAAATGCAAAGGGTTTCTGTCTCTGTCTGTCTGTCTGTCTGTCTCCCTTCTCTCTCTCCCCCTTTCAGATATGGAGGAGAGGAGAAAGCAAATGTAAAAAGGTAAAAACAATCACTTTTTCATTCATAAATAAGAGCCCCAACAGGGGGCTGCGGATGTGGGCATGAGGCTTCACACTAATCTTTAAAATCAGTTTCTGCTTTAAAGTAGCGACAGGACTGTGACTGGAGTCCCTTTCCCACCAGCTCTGGATTCGATCCTACACCAAATCATGGTGGCTTTCTTTCCTGAATTCCTCCATAAACCAGATTCATTCATTGATTACCTGGGCCATGCCCATGCCCAGTCTTCCGGTGAGTCCACCCTTTCTATTCCCCTGCCACCACCATCACCAATGTATCGGGATCCATGCCTTTGTAAAGACAGAAGGCCTTTCTATGCATACTCCAGCACGGAATAATGGCATGGGGACTTCCATTTATTTATAATAGCTTCAGGCCTTAGCTCACCATTGTTCCCAAACAGCTCTTATAACCTATGTTGACCCATTTATATTGATTTAGATATTGCCGTGTGCTTCTTTACCTCTTCTCCGTTCCAGAGGCCCGACTTCCTCCACATCTTGTCAGCGTATCTTTTCATGCCTCTTTCTCAGAGTTCATAACTCCCTGGAATTCCTATGCTTCTCTGCCTTTGCTATATCCCATTCATCTCTTTAATAAACCAATCAAAGGTGTTGGAGGGATTGTTTAGAAAATATGATGCAGCCAAAAAATAACAGTAGCAAAGTCTGGCCTATAGTCAGCTCTCTGCTGGTACAGAAATCAGCGTTTGAATAAAACAAAGACAAGCTTTACATAGTGTACCAAAAAAAAAAAAATCACTCCAACAATTTTCTTTTTAGATTGGCAGAGACGTGCCCACACGAAAGACGTCCTTCTCACATAATGGAGATGCGCACTGTGATACAAACTCATAGAAGGGCATCAGAGGGCCTGTGGATGATCTCACACATTCCTGCTTCATCCCAGCCATCTGCCACTAGGAAACTACCCCACTGTCATCCCAGCCCAAACATGAAAAGTCACATAGCCTCCTCAGGACTGAAGCTCTTTGCAACAACAAGTCTACAGGCTATCTATGTGTCCATCAGTAAAGGATCGGCTGAATGACACATGATGCATTTTCCGTCTGGAGTTCAGTAAGAAGAAATGGGTGAATCTTCAAAGCACTTGGATTTCTGAGATGTTTTAGATATAAAGCGGTGGTAGAATAAGCCTATGGCATGTACTGTCATTTATTCAAGGGGAAAAAAAGACAAACCAGCATTTAATATTTTCAAATGGAAATTTTATCTTCAAATAAACAGATCTAGTGTCTTTGCAGAGAAGAAAGAGGACATCTGACTCTGATGCACAGAATTGTTTATCTCATAGTGAAACACAGTAATGAAAAACAATAACAAAAATCCAAATAAAGACAAAATTTTCCACACTTTTCCACACAGCCGTTGGAGATGACCCTCATAAAGTGTCTAACCTGAGGAATGTTCAATATCACCCTTTATGAGGGAGTTAGACTGTCAAGGGAACTGACTGAACCCACATCTGAACCTCAAGTGTCCCATCCAGACCCAGAGTGAGAGAGTTATCCAAGTACAGCCTGAAGAGCCTCCCACAGCCCTAATGTGGAAAACTTTGACATTGAAACAAAAGCACATTTTGACCTTGGAGTGGACGACAGCTTGTCAACTCTAGGAGAGGATCAGCCCTCCTTCCGCCCACTAGCTCTGCCTTAGAGACCAGAGATGATGGTGAAAATGATCTCATCCTAGAAGTTTTCCAGCCAGTGAACACAGGACAATGGATCCTCACTTTGTGACTCCTGAGGGGACGATGGTTCCAAGTCCTGATCATGAGTGGCTGCTAACAGAGAGAAAACAGGAGCCTCCCAAAGGACAATCCACCACCATAAGACATTGCAAGAGAAGCAACCCAGCACCAGACACAACTCTGTAATGAAATTTATAGAAAATACAGGTGCCTGAGAAGCATGTTCAACATGGACAGTCAGTTCCCAGCATCCCTGGCCATTAGATCCTCTTCTGTGCAAAATTTCCAGCTTCTCTAGTTGAAAATTATTTTGTGTCTAATATTTTTAGGAGTCTGATTTGAGAAGTGAAAACTGAAATGTTTACCAAGAAAAGAACATGTGATCTTGGCTTTGCTTCACACTAAGTGAGGCTGGAAGCAGCTGCTGTTGAGGGAACCCATGCAACAGCATTATAGTAAGTTAATAACTGTGGAAGCTGGATGATAGATACTTGGAAGAACCTTTTTTTTCAACCTGTTTTTTTCTATTTTAATTTTCAATTCAGAGAGAGAGAAGAGAGAAGAAGCAGAGGGAGGAGGTTAAAGGAGGGAAATAGGGAGGTAGGGATAGAAGGAGAGATGGAAAAATGGAGAAAGGGAGGGAGAAGGGAAAGTGGGGGAGAGGGAGGGAGATAAACAGAGATGGAGGGAGGGAGAGAGGAGGGTTATAAGGAAAGAGAATATTAAAGAAAGGGAAAGAAATGAAAACAAGAAAAGGAAAGGTAGAAGAGGGAAGGGAGGATAAGGGAGGGAACTGAAGGTAGAAGAGAGGAGGGAAGGCAAGTCAGCCAAAGGGATGAACCTGAGTTTTGCACACCAGCCCTCTGGGCTCTACCTCCATCTGCCTGCCACCTTCACCTCCTCTTTTTTGTCTGAGTGTCTTTCAGGCTCCGACTTTCCTGCACTCCCCCTTCAGGGTGTAGCACCCTCTCCATACCCTTCTGTAACTTCTTAATTCTCACCCCATCCTTCAGATTCCATGCTGGTTTTTCTGACCTCACACACACCCTGGCCTTTCCCATTTAGCCCAGCCTCTTCCTTTAGCTACTGTGGTTCCTTCCACCTCTACTCTGCAGCACATCACACCTGCAAGGTCATACTCAGCCGAGGGACCACCGTTGCTTGTTTCATCCATCAGCCTCACTAGACTCTGAGGCTCCCATGAGCAGACAGGGTACCTAACCCACTGCAAAGCTCGGCTCTCAGCTTTCTAAAACTTGTTGAATATTTTATCGTGCTTTTGGAGTGGGATGAGGCGATGATATGAAACTAGAGATATTCGCACTGAAGATGAAAAGAGCTCAGCTTTCAATAAGTACAGAAGAGAAAGTATGGCTCTTAGAGGCTAAAAAGGCTGAGGCAAGCATCTCTGATTTTATCCTTTGATAGAAAAATGAAAATAAAGTAATAAAAAGCCTCATACTGTTATTAGATACGTCTCCTTCCAGCCCTCAGGTCATATGTCATTCTGTGTGGGAAAGGGTGAGAGAGAGGTCATAAAAACATAGAGTTTTAATCACAGTGGGACTATGGACTTTGAGGTATGGCTGCAGGCTCCTAGTGGGTGAAGTCCCTCTGCATGGACAGTGATGGTTGACTCCTGAAGAGCATCAGGACTCAGACAAGTAAAAGATATGCCTGAACAGCGCCTCCCAAACACACTGCCAGTTTCTTCTGGGGAGCTACGTAAAGAAATCATTAGCAACACAGCCTCCCTCCAGCTGACTAGACCACTCACTGGCTAAAGCATGTCGACCTGGCATAAGAACTTGAGTTTAGTCTTTGGCACCCACATGGTGAAAGGAGAGAACTGATCCCTGCAAGCTGTACACACACACACACACAAACACAAACACCCCACAGGCACATCTGCATGCACTCACCATAAATGAATAGAATTTTTAAGAAGAGGAATGCAGCCTTCTGCAGACCTGAAGATTCAGACCAGAGACCTTTGCTAATTACAGACACAGTGGATGCATGCAACTTCCCATGTCTTCCCTATTTCATGTTTTCTTCTCTTGCATAACAATATAGTCACCTGCTGAGAGGCAATTCCTGAGCCACAGAGGAAGCCAAGATGTCGCCCACAGCATGGGAGCAGTACATCTTGCCACATTAATATTTGGAAAGGACGCAAGCTATAAAGAATTGCAGGTGCTTTTATTGGCCAGCATGGGGTGTCTAGTTGGGGTAATGTTCCCTCTCCTCTGTTGTAGAGTAACTCTATTAAATCCCTTTTTATTTACATGTACATATCTTACTGATTAATTGTTCATCTTAGTGCCTGCATATCCAGGGTCCTGTTCAGAAGGCTTTTTCCTGTCTCAATTAATTTACTATCAAAAAAGTGGTTTTGGTGTCCCTACCAGACTGATTTCATCATCAAAGATGGCCTTAGGAACAAAGTTCACACATAAGCCCAAAGAGGCAGAAGTGAAGGTGTGAGATCTGTGTCTTTGTGTTCTCAAGGCATGGCTCAGAAGAGCAACAGTGACCAACTCACCTGCTGCTGTGAAGAGCTGGCCAGAAGGAAGGAGGCCAAGGACTTAGAACCTTTATCAGTTTCCTCAGACTTCTGTATATGTGCTTGTATACATGTTCGTGTTTGCACAGATGTTAAGAGGTGCTCTGTGTGTGTGTATGCATGTCTGTGTGTGTATGTGCTCATGTGCACATGCAGAGACCAAAGCTTAACTTTAGGTGTTCCTCTGAAAACATCCACCATATTGTTCAATATGCTTCTGTCATAGCCAGGCTCTCGTTAGTTACCTCCCTTCACTTTCCTCTTTCTACCTCTGCCCCCTAGTCACCCTATACAATCTCTCTTCTACTTCATGCTCTGTTTTCCTCACTCCACATGGGAGTCTTTATGTGTCTATGCTTATCTCCATGTCTACTCACTTTCCTGTAGCTGACATTTCCTTCTTTGCGGCTGAGGAAAAGCCCACTGTGCCTATCTGCCACGTCTTCTTTGTCCTTTTATCTGTTGATGGGTGCCCAAGGTAAGTCTATCACTTGGCTACTATGGACACTGGCAGTAAACACAGGCATGAAGAAGTTTCTACTTCCTGCTGATTTTGATTCCTTTGGGAGTAACACCCAGGAATGAGGTATTAAAATCCACAATTGTTGTTTTGTTTTTGTTGGTTTTTGTTTTGTTTTCTGAGGAACCTACACAACACACTTATTTTTATATAGCTTACATTCTCCTTGCCAATGCACACACATCTTTACAACATGTGTTTACAACATGTGTTGTTATTAGCTTTCTTAATGGTAGCTGTTCTGACTCGATGAGTAGATTGCAATGTAGTTGTGACTGGCCTTTCCTGTTGCTAGGATGCTTCATTTTTTTTTTTTCACATGTTTCTAATTCTTTTGAGCAGAGTTCATTTCAGTATTTATCAATTGTATTATTTGGTCTTTTGATGCCTGCTTTTAAGATTGATTTTTATTTTCAAATGATGTGTAGGTGTGTATGTGTGACTGTGTGCATATGTGAGGGAAGTGCCTGAGGTATCTGGGAGAGGACATTGGCTTCCTGGGAAATGGAATCACAGGTGGCTGCAGATGCCATGTGGGGGATAAGAACTGAACTTGGGTCCTTTGCAAGAACACAAGTGCTCTTAACCACTGAGCATTCTTTTCAGCCCCTTAATTTCTTTTGCTGTTGTTTTGTTTATTTTTGTTTTGTTTTAATTCTTACATATTCCAGATATTAATCATTGTTAGGATAATAGCTGGCAAAGGTTTTCTCCCACCCGCTGGGCTATCTTTTTACCCTGCTATTTATCTGCTCTGTGCAGTAGCTAATTAAAATTTTATTATTTTTATTTATTTATTTATTTTATGTGTATGAATGTTTAGTCCTCCTCTATGTATATGCACCATGTGCATGCAATGCCCCCAAAGAATAGAAGAAGGTGTTGGGTCCCCTAGAATTGAGTTACAGGAAGTTGCGAGCCTCAAATGTGGGTGCTAGGAACTGAACCCAGGTCCTGTACAAGAGCAGCCAATGCTATAAATTGATGATCCATTTATGTAGCCCTTCTTTGGCTTTTGAGATGAGGTTCTTCTGTATAACTCTGGCTGGTCTAGAGCTCCTGGTATAGACTAAACTGCCCTCCAGCACAGCATGCTCCATGTCCTAGCCTTAACCCACTAAGTCCAGTTAGTGATACTCGTATGTACATGGATGTAGAACCACTCTCTGGAGTATGGGTACCTACCAATGGCCACTTTCTCAAAGATGAAAGACACTCCCTCAGCAGCTATCAACTACATATATCTCTTCAGTTGGGGTGGGCCCTTAAGAGCTCACCCCCCCCCCATCTACTCAGGAATCGAGGCTGGCTTCATCTTATGTCAATTTTATGCAAGTAACTACAGTTTAGCGAGTTCATGTGTGATAGCCATGTTGGGTCAGAAGACATCATTTCACAGAACTTCACTTCATCTTTTAGCTCGCTCGTATGTTCTTTCTTCTTTTTCCTTAAGGTTCCTTAAGCCTGAGTAGGGACCACTTTCCCTTCTTATATGCAAATAACAGGTCTTGATGAGTAACATGGTCTGAAGCTATTTTATAGCCAATGATATCTGGTCATGACACTGTCTGGGAACTAGGTCCAATCTGCTTTTGACACCACTAGAAGCTGTTTCTTTTTTTGTTATTAATTTTCATATTTTTATGACCTCTAAATGCAACCGATTTCATTGTTCCCAAACTTAAACTCTTAAAGGAAATGCTGCTAAAATCCTATTTGTTGCTTCAACAGTGTCCACAATTTTGACGTACAATCATTCTGACTCTCCTGAAGAGGTTGTTTTGTTGTTACTGTTTTTCATTAAGATCCCTCTAACATTTTAAGACATTTTAGTTTCACTCCTGTTTCAAAATTCTCACTGATCTCTTCTTTCTTCGAGATCTTCAAATACCTGACAGTTCTGAGATCTAATTAGTAATTCCAGAGGGGCTTCACGTACAGTGGAAGTTTGCAGGGGTTAATTAGAGGGGCCAACCTTCCTATAATAAACTTGAGCATCTATCTCAATACATTACTAATTGTTTAAGATATTTTCTGCCTGGTTCACTTAGGGAGATGTTTGAAGAGACTTTCAGGATTGCACATTGTTCCTTGTTCATTAGCTTGGCATCCCATAGCAGCTTATGAAATCCACATCGAACAAAGGATTGATTAAGACTTAGGCAGGTCAGGAGTCACTGGTAAAAATCCCCAACCAAGTTCATAATCCACCCGCATTTTAATAAAGCATGTCTAAGGTTTGAATCATTTAGTAAAATAATAAATTTTTAAATGTTAGACTGTATTGCAGAGTTCCTTGGCATCAGGAGCTCTGATAAGAGTATCAAATGCATGATACTATCTTGTTTTTATAACTACGGACTGATAATTAATATTTATCTCTGTTGTGCAGAAGAACAAACTGAAGGTCAGAGTAGGTGCCCAGCAGAGTTATGCAAAGAAGCCTGTTGGTCTGTCTCTACTTTATATCTGTATGTTTGTGTGTAGGATGATGGACATACAGACATGTGCACTGTTGATGGAGTTTGGGACTCCTGGGAAAAGACCACAGACTCAATCAATTATAATTACGAGATTTGTCGACTAGCTGCTGAAAGGGCCACACTCTCTGAGTCAAATTTGAGATTGCTGTGTAAGAGGGTTATGGGGAAGGATGTTTTTAAAGGTAAAACCACAAAAAGACCTTTGATATAGATGCAAGCAAGTAAAAAAATTTAAAAAAATAAAAAGGTTTATTCTGCCAAGTTGAAGTGACTGAGGTGACTCGAAACAATCTTTAGGTATCTGCATAAGCAAGTTATAGAAGCAAAAAAAAAATAAAGCAGTTAGCCATATCACAACAAGGTCACAGCTGTACATTTCTGGGGGAGGGGGGTGTCACTGAGTCAGGCTTACCTGGAACTTATCCACCAGGGACTGGAGTCAGACACAAATGGCTAGTGGATACCAAGATAAATGCCTAGCATAAAATGTAATTGGACTGGAGAATTCGATACTACGATGGAGCAGCTGAGAGTGGCCATTGTCACAGTAAATTCTACCAGAGTGGACGCAGGACTAGCCACAGGATTATCATCATGGATTGCTGCAGCCATGAATCATCTGAAGGAATGGGCGGGCATGGGAGCGTTAGCAGGCCTTCTGGTGTTGGTCTCCTTGGTTTGCCTGTGGTATATATGCAAGATTAGAGTCTCACAACAGTGTAATGCAGCCATGATCATTCAGGCCTTTACAGCCATTGAAGCAGGACATTCGCCCCAAGCATGGTTGGCTACCATAAAAAGCTAAAATGTTACGCTCAGGATGTGAGGCTAAGCACTGCACTCAGGGTCAGCTGCTGTCGACCCAGAGAAGAGCATGTCTGGTTGCATGCGGGTTGATACCCCAGGTCCTGCCTCTGAGAAAAAGGTATCAGACGGGTCTGATGCTCTTTGGGTGGATGACACCTAAATGAACATCTGTACAAAGTCCCAATTTATTTCTAATATCAGAGATCAGACCTCTACTCTTGCCTGATGCGTCTAAAACAAAAAGGGGGAACTGTAGAGAGCTGCGGAATGCTATGCCTTAAAGATGGAGCTGGTTTCTGCCTTCCACCTTCCCGATGGTGAGTGCTCTCTGTCACGAACAATTCCACATTTGGCTAAGGCTGAGGATCTGGCTTGCTTCCATGTATGTGGACCTATCTGCATTGCCCACGTGGCACACCTGGGTTGGCTACCCAGAGGCTATTTAAGCTGTGGGCTGGCTTTCCCCAGGGTCAGATGATTGTTCAAGGTTCCTGAATAAACTGCATTGAAAAAAAAAAAAAAAAAGATGTTCTATCATACAACAAGAACATTTTCTCAACTATGTTCATAGCAGCTCTCTTTGTAATATCCAGAAACTGGAAACAATCCAGATATCCCTCAACTGAAAAATGAATAAAGAAAATTAGTACATTTAAAAAAAATGAAGTTTCTTTAGCTATTACAGCACGTAGTGCTTTTCCTCAGATACACAGGCCTATAACTTGTCAAGTAAGCTAGGCTGGTCTGCTAGTGAGCCCTAACTATCTGCCTACCTCTGCTTTCCCAGAGCTGGGTTTACAAGCATGCACCACCATGCCCAGATTTTCAGTGTGAGTTCTGGAAATCAGACTCAGGTCCTAATGTCTGCTTGGTGAACACTTTACTGGTTGAGCCATCTATCTCCCCAGCCCTCCCACCCCACTCATAGTCTACCTACATTTGTGGCATGGTTTATCATACAGTTGCCGTGTGTGCTGATGGCTGGGAAAACACAACATAAGGAAAAGAGGATTGCACAGACTTCCCATGCCATGCTTCTATCTTGACTATGGAGTCAAATGTGGATGTATGATGAGGCCATGTCCCTCTTCACTCCTTCATGACCTATGGCTACAGGAAAGAACTGGGTAATGTAATTTTTTTCCCTTCCCCTCTTGATTCAGGAACTGGTCTAAAATTATTCAACAAACTGAATAAACTAATTCATACTAAGCCCTGAATGGCCATCTTCCCATCTTCCTTTCATGCTTATTTGCATTTTCCAAAAGGAAGCGCTCACAGAAGCATGTGACTGGATAATTGAAGCAATTAGAGCTACACAATCAAGAGGAGACCAAGCAACTGGGAATCAAGCCTTCACAGATCTTACCCCGCCCCCTGTGGCAGCCTTTGCCTACTTTGCCCTTTCTCTGATTTTTTTTTTCCTCCCTGTTGCTTCATACTGTGGAACTGGCCCAGCTAAACAGTCTTCCAGACATATGTAAAATCTAAGGAACGTTCAAGAGACTTTTAAATCGTAAGACTCCAGAGCTAAGAAGAGAGTCTCTGTTATGAGAAACGCTCGTGTAGCCCTGAAGACCTTCACCCACAGCACTGATGTTTTTTTCCCGGAGCCTGTTTTTAGTCCAGTGTCAATGACAGGAGGGTCGGCTGGGTTTGAACTCCTCCCGAATGCCGTCACTATGGTAGATCTGACTGCAATATCTGTGTGCATTGCTGAGGTAAAGCAGAGACCTCAGACAGTGACACTGAATGACCAGCCTGGCCTCTTCACTAAGGGAGAAAGGCTTTGTTGTGGCATGGATCTCAGCCCTAGCCTCTCAGTGTTTTCTGGGGTAAATAGACGACTTCCAATCATGTCTTCCTCAAACTTCAACTCCCCCCATCTCTGTGTGTGTGTGTGTGTGTATGTGTGTGTGTGTGTTGTGTGAATAGTAGTAGCAGTGGCAACTGTGACCATGTGTGTTATGTATGTACCTGTGTGCATGCCCATGTTTCTGGAAGCCAGAGTTTGAGGTCAAGTGCCTGACTCTATCATGTTCCACCTTATTTTGAAGACTATTTGTTTTCGTTGATTTATTATTTATTATTAATTTATTATTGATATTAATAATATTATTGACAATGTTTTATTTTAGTGTATGTGTGTGTGCACTTATGAGTGCAGGTACTTGTAGAAGCCAGAATAGAGCATCCAGTGCCCTACAGCTGAAGTTAGAGCCACCCAGTAGGGGTACAAGGAACTGCACTGCAGTATTCTGAAAGAACAGCAAACACTTTTACTGATAAGGTATCTCTTCAGCCTTTCCATCTTATTTTTTGAGACAAAGTTTCTCACTGCATCAGGAGTTCACGATTTTCATTAAATAGTCTGGCTAGCAAGCTCCAGGGATGCACTTTTCTCTCCTCCTCAATACAAGTTTCTTTTCTTTCTTCTTTTTTTGTAAAAACCTGTCTTCTCAGCACCAAACTCACGTCCTCATCCTTACATGCCAAGCACTTCACCAGCTGAGCCATCTCACCAGCCCTAGCAGGATAGTACCTTAAAAAAAAAAAAGTCAAAGAGAAGTAATACACAGTGTTTGAGAGCTTCACCTCGAACACGAGCCAGGCCAGGTCTGTAATTGCTCTCTCTTGAGCTAGTTGGAGGTGCCTTTGAGAATTATGGCCTTGGCTTAAGGTTGCATTGCATTATGGTAAAGTAATAGGGGCTGTGATGGGTGGCTGATGAGAGCACCACCCCGTGCATCTGGGGTGAGCATCACCTGAGGCATTAGAGTTAAAGTAGTTAAGATAAACAGCACTGATATTTAGGACTTCAGAACCTATTTGGTGCCTTCTGGAGAGACCTGCACACTTCATTTCCCTTCTCACAAATAAAGTTGCATAAAATATCCCAAGCTTAAAGGTGGATGGGCTATGTACAGCGAACATCTCCAGCTAAAGTTCAGACAGGAGGAGTGGAATCAGATATCATGTATTTAGGGGTGTTTATAGAATTCAACATTCCTAATGCATCTAAGAAGACAGGTATGTGTGTATCAGGGCTGAGCATAGCTCTTGGAGTTGCTAGTCTTAGGAACAGCGTGAGCCAAGCTCTAGTGTCAATTCATATGGTTCCTGACCGTATGGCCTCGCGGAAGCTGCTTTGTCAAAGTCTTCACCTGTAAAGTGATGAGGAAAAGACCAAATAAAAACACTCACAGGCTCTGTCAAGAAACGGCTAGCAAAAAAAGATGTGATGATGGGATCTGATGGTGGGTGGTCTGCTCCCATGGCAACAGTTGTATGACAGGTAGAACAGCCCTGAGGCAACAGGAAAGATTCTCAGGGCTAGAATGCTCTGCCTCTGCCATTCATTCCTGTTGTCACCATGGGCAAAGTGTGTGGTTTTCTATCTGAGACACCTCCTCTTTTGAGTGGGGATCGTAATAAAAATATCTCCACAGGATTGCTAGGAGGCAGGCTTGGAAGAAGGTTCAGTGGTTAAGGTGTTTAATTCACAAGCATTAAGATTTGAGTCAAGATGCCCAGCCCCACTGAGGAATTGGGTGTGTCAGTATACAGCATAACCTAAGCCCTACAGGTGGAAAAGGGACAGGGGTATTCCAAGAATCACTAGCTAGCCACTGTAGCCAATCTGTGAGCTCCATGTGCAAGGAAAGACCCTGTTTAAGTAAAACTGGTAGAGAAAGGTGCAGAAAGATGGCGGCCAAGATGGCGGAGCTCTATAAGCTGAAGCTTGCTGAACCAAAGCAAAAATGTCTTGCTTTTGGTTTAGAAACCAAGGGAATAAAACAAGATCTTATCAATAGGCTCCGAGCATATCTTGAAGAACATGCTGAAGTGGAAGCAAATGAAGACGATGTCCTGGGAGATGAAACTGAAGAAGAAGAACCAAAGCCCATAGAAATGCCTGTTAAAGAAGAACCTCCTGAAAAAGCTGTTGATATGGCCTCAGAAAAGAATGTGGTAAAAATTACATCTGGAATACCTCAAACCAAGAGAAGGTAGAAGAGGGTGGAATGATTCAATGTACCTGCAAGCTTGGAAGGTAAGAAGGCTACTCAGGCAGCTAGGTTTGGGATTTCTTCAACCCCAACAAAAGATCTGTCATCTGACACCAAGCCTATGGTTAACGTGAATAAACTAAAGGAAAAAGCACAGAGGTTTGATTGGAATGTCTCTTCTATTTCTAGAAAGTCTGAAAATGATAAGAAGGTAAAAAAAAAAATGGAAGGAGAAATTTGAGATTGTGACGAGTTCAGGTAGAATGGGAACTACAGAGGCTACAGAGGCAAAGACAAGAAAAAGAGAGGAAAGTATTTGGATGTCATAATGAAAAGTTCATGCTTTCTGCCCCATAGTGGTTTTCATTTCTCAAATTACTCTTGGTTTTATGTATGTGTGTGTGTCATGCACAGTCATTTGCTTCATGGTGAGGAAGCTTGTACCTCAAGTATATGCTTGAATTCCAGTTCAATTGCTACTCTACATTTAAGGTTGTTGTTGTTGTTTTTAATTATTTTGATTAATAACAAAAGAAGAAAGAAAAGAGGAAAAAGTAAGGTAGAGAGTGATAGAGGAAGGCATTCAACAGAAACCTCTAGCCTGCACATGTACACACAAGCAGGTATACCTACACACATAGACATACACACACACACACATACACGCACATGAGAATTGTGAAAAGAATTCATTTGTCTATGCTTTTAAACCCGAGGCTGCCACTTGACTCTAAATAACAGCTACTCTTAATTGGATTTTGTTCATAGACTGTGTTCTTATTTTAAAATAGTTTTAAGGTAGATCCCAAATGGCATAGAAAACATCTGTGCAGACCTGTTATCAAAATCCTGAAATAACCTGCCTCCATGCACCAGATACTGAACCTAAATGCCCGTGTGATGGTTTGGATGCCTAGGTTGAACATGCCTTCCACTGAAGAACCAGCTCTTCACCTATGGACCTCTCAACCTCTTTAATAATAAGTCCATCCACCCAACTACTCAAGCTCAGTCATAGGATCCTTTCTAGACTCTTCTTTTCTCCTCTCTCAGCTTCCCTACTGTCTAGTACTGCCTGGGTGCACATGATTCTCCTCTGCTATGGTTGCAGAGTGAGCCCTGTGAGGGGAGGAATCACCACTCTTTTGTGAATCCTTAGCAATCGTCAGAGCTGCAGTTGATGGTGAACCATGCTCTAGCCTCATCAGACCCTGCGGTTTAGTGCAAAAGAGAGGCATTTGTCCCACGGCTGCAGCTGCAGCTGTTAGCGCTGAGGTTATCGTGATGAACAACAAGGAAAAAGGACAGACACAAGGGAACGTGTGAAAAGGATGTGACTGCTGTGTGGAAACCCCAGGCTCCGCTAGAGACACAGAGTACAGTGGCATAGCTCAGAACAAGCCCAAGATCTGCTGTCTCCTTGAATGACAATAGCCAGAGTGTGTATGCCCTGGGCTGCAGATGGGACTTATGGTAGGAGGTCTCCTGAAAGAGCATGGTGTGTCTCCTCGGTAGCAGCCCTTCCCCTACACTGTCACTCCATCTTTTTACCGTTAGCTTCTGGAGACCTCAATATTTATTTTCATATGTATTGTGATTTAAGTAAGAAATGCCCTCCATAGGCTTATGCATTTGAACAGCTAGTCCCCAGCTAGTGGTACTGTTTGGGAAGCTTGTAGGTTTTAGAAGCTGGGGCCCTGCTGGAGGAAGTGTGTCAATGAGGGAAACCTTTGGGATTTTCTATCCCAGCCCTGCTTGCAGGTTTCTCTATGCTTCCTGACTATCAAGCCAACTTCAAGCTCCCACTGCCATGCCTTTTCTGCCCTGGTAGAATGTGTGCCTTCTTAAACTGTTCCCAAAGAAAGCCCCTTTCTTTTTCCCATAATCTGCCTTTTTCCTGGGCATTTTATCACAGCAAGAGGAAGAAATCAAATGCAATACAGATACATATGGTCGCAACAGAAATACCTGAATTCTTTGCATAGTTACTCCATGTATCAGTCACAGTGATTGCTGTGACCAGATCACTTTAAAGAAAAAGGGATTAATGCTGGGGTCCTGTTCTGTGGGGATACAGGCCACACTGGTGGGGGAAGGCCTGGAGCCTGCTTGCCCATTGCATCAGCAGTCTGGAAGGAGAGAGAACAAAAAAACAAAAAAACAAAAAAAAAAAAAAAAAAAAAAAAAACGGGGCTTGGCTATAAACATCAAATCCCGCCTCGAACGACACGCTTCCTCTAACAAGCCTTTACCTCCTAAATGTTCCATAACCTCCCCAAACAGCACCACTAACTGGGACCAGATGCTGGAACATATGAGCCTATGGGAGGAGACAGTCCAACACCTCAAAGTAACAACATTCTCTGTGCATATATTTCTGTTCTGTCCCTGAGGACACCCCAATAGCAATGAACTTACCTAATGCCTAAAAGTTGATTTTTAATACCATTCTTCACTAAAGTGAATTAGGCTATGGGCAATACCAACATTACAGCTCAGCCTATTGCCTTTGACTTTTTAAAATGTATTTTATTTTATTTATATGTATGTCTGTGTGTGTGTGTGTGTGTGTGTGTGTGTGTGTGTGTGTATGACTCCTCCAGTGAGGGCTCATGGAGTGACGTCCTCCCTAACCTCAGCAGAAATGGGAGAAAGGGCCTAACTCCACCACAGACAAACCTGATAAACACCCTACATTCATGGTATATATTCTATATGGTGCAATAGTGCTTTAGCCTCTCGTCCCCAAACACACAACTCTAACTAGAAAAAAAAAATACCAAATTTCAATAGAACTGTATTGTTATAGTTTGAACATGAACTGTCCCCCACAGGCTGATGGTAGAGCTCCTGTTCCTCATTTGGTGGTGGTGTCTGGGGCACTTTGGGGCCTTAGGAAGCTGTGGCCTAGATGATAGACATAGCTCATAACCCACTTTGTGGGTTAAAGTCCAGCCCTACTTCTGGCCATGCTCTTGACTCAGGCTTTCCAGACCATCACCAACTAAACACCACAGAAAAATGAGACCATGAGCCACATTAAGCCTGTCCTTCTTAACAGTGTTCCTGTTGGGTGCCATGGGCACAGAAACACAAAGCGAGTGAAAGCAAACATTCTACAAACCTGAACAGGACTCCCCAGAATGTCCTAACAGTCAAAGTCAGGGAGGTCACAGTCAGAGAGAACCTGGAGATGGTATAGAAACCCAACTTGGCATCTTGGTGAGATTCTAAATGACGAAAGTAACACTGATGAAAACAACAAAACTAGGATGAACAGCATGTGTTGGCAGTACTAACAACACCAGCACTCCTTTGCCCTTTGTGGAAGTGTGCCGCACTGAGGTAAGGTGCTAGCAAGGAAACTGCATCTCGGGGTAGTCTCTGTACGGCTGTCTTAAGTCTTCTGTAAATCTAAAACTGTTCTTTTAAAAGATGTGATTAATAGTAGCTGAGGGGGTGTGGCTTTGGGTGTTAACAGCACTGGCTCCTCCTTGAAAGGACCTGGGTTCAATTCCCAGCATCCACATGGGGGCTTACCACTACTGAGTTCCAGGGATCCAACCCCTTCTTCTGGCTTCCTCAGGTACTACTGCACATGATGCAGAGACATACACACAGGCAATAAAAATAATATAAAAATAAACAAATCTCCTTAAAAATTATTTTTACAGATTTTAGAGAAGGCGTAGAACAGATGGTGATTAATACTTCTCAAAGTACAGAGAATAAGTGATGGTGCTTTCAGCTTAAATGTGATATCTATATCATAATCTCTCCATGAAAAGCTCTGGGAATATCTTCAAAGAACAGTAGAAAGACTGTAAGAGTGAAAGGTCAGGGAGATCTGTTACGTGACAATGTCTTCTGGACATAGATTGGCCATTGCACTCAGGAATTCAAGGCATTTATGGTTACCCAAGACATGTACAAGATTGAGCCAGTCAACATTACAGCATGGGTGCGGAAGGGATTCACAAGCTCCCACATTTGACTGGGGGGAGGGACACTGACACTTGATAGTTGCTGGAGAGGGACAGTCAGTGTCCTTTAGGGATGTGGCTCCTGGCAGGGTGACCATGCTCCAGTCACTGGTCCATACCCATGATACATGGACAGTACTGATTAGACTCAGTGGGCTATAAAAAATATTTTAAAAGATCACATGAAATTGGAAGGGCAGCAGAATGAGGGATTCTGAGAAGGACTGGAGATGAGGAGCCAGGAGGGAGTGTAGATATGATAAAAAAAATCATTTTCTATATACATGCAAGTCTAGAAAAATAAATAAGAAGAATGTAAGGGCTGGAGAGATGGATAAATGGTTACGAGCACTGGCTACTCTTCCAGAAATCCTGAGTTCAATTCCCAGCAACCATATTGTGGCTCACAACCATCTATAATGTGATCTGGTACCCTCTCTTGGCATGCAGATGTACATGCAAACAGAGCACTCATATACATCAAAAAATATTTTTTAAAAAATAAGAAAATAAAAAGAACTTTTTGTTATTATTATTTTTTTTAAAGATAAGCCAATGTTTCTAAGTTGCAAACAGTTGAGTTGGGTTGGAATAAGGCCAGTGTGCCCTAAAGTGGTGGGAAATCTCACAAGGGTCATATTTCAGAAAGCATCAGGTACAGAGAGTAGCAGCTGGCTACACTCAAACCTATCCAAACACACTTCTCCTTTCCCTATTCTAACCTCAAGTGAACCTATAAAAGTGAGCATTTGTTTATACATTTCACTCACTCACTTGCTTGCTCACTGTCTCATCCTCATTCACTCATAGTCACTCATTCACTCATTCATCCTTTACTCACTCCTCATTTGTTCTTCACTCATGCCCTCGCTCACTCATTCACCACTCTCGTCTATCTTTTATTACCTGTCATTGTAGCACATAGACAAAAGGTCACATGTCTGGGGGAGCAGAAACTTGAATGATTCTCAGGGTCTTCTCCAGCAGTATAAAAAGGAATGAATAACTTCTGTGGAGGGCACTGAGTGACTACTGAAAAAAGACATATTTATGCTGTACACTGTTCAGCTGCAAAGGGCCCCAGCTCTATGGGTTTCATGAGTCCATCACTCATCTTGGGGTACGCTTTTCCATGATGGAGGTGATTTAAAGTCATCCCTGATCCTGGGAGTGACCCCCAAAAAAACTCACTAGTTCAGCAAGTTGGAATTTGGTACAATCTTGACTTTGGTCTGTTCTGGAGATGTGTGTGTGTGTGTGTGTTGTCTCTTCCTGGGAAATGTCTGTCCCACCACAATTACAGATGTGTACCACCTTAGTTGGCTTTTTCACATGAGTTCTTGGGATTGAACCCACGTCCTCATGCTTCTGACTGAGCTATCACCCAGGCCCAGAGCATATTTGAGATGTTCATCTCTGACGTGTTCTGTTTGCTCATGGAATTGAGATTAAATAGAGGAAGCTTATCTTGACTTGAAAAGAAAGCCCATCTATACAGGGAAAAAATGGAAAGCGAGGAGTGGTGTGTGGCTTGAAGGCCGCTCAGGACAGTGCATGTGAGCATCTCCAGGTCCTCTACTTCCTGTGAGCCCGTCTGACCAAATTTCAGAAACAGCTCCACACCTTGAATTTATCTCAGCCAGACATGGCCTGCATATATAGCTCAAGGCTGTATCTACAAGTGGCAGCTGGCACCACCTAAGCTAAGCCAAAACAGCCTAGAAAAATGTTGGCTACACATCAGCAGATACAACACACACACACACACACACACACACACACACACAGAGAGAGAGAGAGAGAGAGAGAGAGAGAGATACATGATTAGAGAGTGACAATCACTTAAAACTGCTGTGGGGAAAAACATAGGATCAATTTCTTGCTGGGAGTGATCAGTGAGGGTTTTGGGGTTACTATGGGAAGCTTTCTTCTCAGATACAACTCGTGTTTTATCTGAAGAGGCTCTTTTTTTTTCCCAAAGGTCCTTGGAACATGATCACTTAATATGTGGAGAATCAGCAGAACCTGCTCCTCTCTTAATGAAAGCAACTGAGACCAACAACTACAGCAGCTGAGATAAAAATCATAGCCTTACTGCGGTGCCCATTAGCTGGGTAGAAACTACATCCTGAGGTCATAAATAGTTATTAGCCAGTTAATGACAGCTATGGTCAAATCATTATATTTACATCTGATGAATAGGGATGAGGCCTTCCTTGGCCCGTTGGAGCTCAGGCAGTTTATTGCACTGTTCCAATATTCTGGGCAGAATATCCGAAATTCAAAAGACAAATCCTTACACTTCTCTTAAAGAAACACAGAGATGAATAAAACTGAACAATTTGGCACGCTTTCCTAGATTGTTCAACCTCTCAGTGATGTCCTTAAATTCCTAACATACTTCCTGTTGGCTGCAACACAACCTCCTGGGGCGTGTGTCCCTGTGTGCTTCATGCTGTCTCACCAATTCTCCCCATTCTAGCAGCTCCTGGGGCTTTTTCGTACTATATTGACAAAACTTTACTCCAAACGGCAACAAATTAAAGATTTAGACCTTTTCATCTTCTCTTGTGCTACCCTTGTCTATTTTTGTGGTTCTAGGGATGGCACCTAGAGCCCTGTGCATGCCAGGAGGGCTTCTACCACGATGCCACATCCTGAGCCCCCAAGTGATTTTTAGAAGCTGGTATTTCATGTATTATCCTATTTTCTTTAATGGCCCATGCAATCGAGAGGAATTTAAAATACTTGTTCAATTTAGCAGTAACCCTTCTCCAGTGATAGATACAAATTAATCCACAATATATTGCTTTCGGGTGATTTAACACCCAAGTGTATGTACTCCGGGTTTCTTTTTCAGCTTGTTTGATAATGGGTCTCTGATTTAATTGGATCTGTTTAGACTTGGCATATAATATTTGCTTAGGCCGGATCGCTGATAAATACAGGAAACAAAGTGTGTAATAAAAAAGATCATTGAAAGCTACAAATATTCAGAAACCTCACAGTTTCCAAAGAAATCACTTCCGAAAACACGAGGTTTGAGAGCAGAAGGTTATACATTCTTATTTTATTAATTGTGAGCTCCAAAATCCTCTTTCTTAACCATTAGTAATTAACTCGGATTTAAACTTACGCATATGCTTATTTCCTGGGAGAAAATTGTGGGGTGAAGGTCTGCACAGCTGTCTCAATTAGCCCAAGCTTCTACGGGTAATCATTTCCCATGTGCTGAGGCACCACATGCCACAAATGTCACAAGATATATCTGGATGAGGATGATGTGTTAGTTACTCTCATTGTTGTCACCAGAAATAGCTGTCAAAAACCACCTGTGGAAGGAAGGGTTTGGTTTATTTTAGCACAGCATTTGAAAGTGGAGTCCATGGTAGAGAAGAGAAAGCATGGCAGGACCTCGAGGCAGCTGGTCATATGGCATCCACAGTTAGGAAGCAGGGTGGGATAAATGCTGGTGCTCAGTTCCCTTTCTCTCTTTTATCCAATCTTAAGATCCCAGCACATGAGGTAGTGATGCCCATATTAAGGGTAGGTCTTCCTTGCATAGTTTGACCTTTCTGAACCACACACACACAAAAAAATTAGAGAAAGAGGTGTCTTAATATGTCTTATCCCAGGCTAGCCTCAAACTTGCCATGTAGCTGAGGATGGCATTGAACTTTTCATCTCTCTGCCTCCATTCCCAGAGTGCTGGGATTACATGTGTGTACCACCACACCTGGTCTTATGCAGTCCTGGGGCTTAGATCTAGGACCTCATGATTGCTAGGCAAGCACTGATATCTAAAGTTAGGAACTTTTCCTTGCTAAGGTTGGCACCCAGAGTCAGGTGACCTTGGGCAGCTCTGATCTCTCGAACCTCACTGTGCTTCCCAGAGGTGTGGCAGTACCATACCCCAAGATGTCTCTCCAAGGGACACAGGGAAACCTCTGAGCAGAGCTCCTGGCATGGGGTTGTTTGTGAAATGTTAACTGTGGCTGTTATCAATGGTTTTGAATATTCGGGATTGGACAGAAACTGCAAACAGTTGGATATGTGATATCCCAGACCTTGGCCTTATATATCAACTTTGTCAATTTGTACACACAATTGTATAACACAACCCACTTAAGAAAATACCTGGAAAACTGATATCGTGATAGGTGGTGTTGTCGACATGGCCTCTGAGCATGTCTATGCGGGATTATTTTGGTTGCATTCATTGGTGTGGAAAGATACTCTGACTATGGGTGGCACTGTTTCCTTGATGAGATCTTGAGCTATATAGGTGGAGATGGAGAGTTGAACAGCAGCATGACTCATGACTCTCCCATTCTGCTTCGTGCCAGCAGACAGAATGTGACCCAGCTGTCCCCAGTTCTAGTCAATGACTTCTCCACCTAAATGGACTGTACCCTGAACTCTGAGCCAAAAAAAAAAAAAAAAAAATCCTTTGTCCCTTGAGATGCTTTTGTCAGGGTCCTTTTATCACAGCAACAGAAAAAGAAACTAAGACATATACCAAGCTTATACCCTCCCTTGATTATAGCTTGTAAATGTTCTTTGGAATCACAAATAAAATAATGACCTTGACTGCTGTAGAAGTCACCGTCTTTGTCCTCAGCATACAGCTACCCTACCCTATGGCCTGAGACACTTGTCCAAGGGTATTTCCTTTGCCTCTTTCTTGGAAAGTTGTCACTGCCCAGAGACCCAGGAAACTTTTCCATGAAGTGCCTGATGGTGGCTAGTGATTTGCTGGGCAGATCACATGCATAATGTATTTGAACAGTATGAAGCCCAATCAGGAAACTACATCTTAAAGTTGGCTCCTTGGGAAGCTTAAGGGGGTGGACATGGCTTAAGGAGGAAGGGTCAGCCCGAGCAAACTGAGTGACAAGAGAGTGTGGAGCCCCTCTCCAGGCCAAGAGCCTTCTTGTGGCCTCCCACAAGAAGTGTTCCCATAATTTCCTGAGCTATATGAGATAGGTCTTACTTCTATAGAGTTACCCCCTCTGCTCTAAAGCAGAGAGGGAAATAAATTCTCAAAGTCAAAATAAATGCTTCATCGAGTAATTTAACTCATTTCAATATCTAGTGCCTCTTGCCACCTTGGCGGAAAGAGAGCCTGTCACCTGTCTGAAGAAGGGAAGGGTTGGATTTGGGGGTTGACTGACCCTCACCTTCGCTTGCTGTAGCACCGTAGTAGCATCCTCCCCCGGCAGGTCACTACTGAAAGTAAACTTGTTTGCCCTGAGTACCGTGGGTATTTGAAATCAGTGGGTGCTGTCAGCACCAGAGAGGAAACCTCTGTGGCCAAAGCTCATCTCGTCAGTGTTCAGGGATAGAAGCATCAGATTGGCTTTCAAGACAGGGCTGTGCCATTGCCTGTGTGATGAGTGCCCACTTTGACTGAGCCCTGGGAAGCCTGCAGCAGCCATGTTCTCCAGAGCCTTGCTGCATACCTCTTGGTTAAATCTGGTCACTCACACATATAGACCTTTTCTGACATATTCATGAACAACCAGGGAGTAAAGAGAGGACAGAAAACCTGAACGGGGAAGGGAGCTTCTGGCTGACTAGTACCAGTCCTCATTGCAGACAGAGAAGCTCACCTTTTATTCTCTCCAGCATGGATCCTCTCAAAGGTTTATTTTATTTTATTTTTTATGTAAAAGGATTCCACTCCAGAACCATTAAGGGACAGAATGGTTGCTAATGAGGCGGGCATTCTTCCCTGGAAGCATTGACTGTACTTCCTTGGTTTATCCTCACTCAAGATTCTACACCCACAGGGAGGGTCAAGGCAGTGTCAGGGAATGGAACAACATGTTCTGACTCTGACCTTCTGCCACACTTGCAGGACAGAATTCCTCCCCAGTCAGTGAAGAATGCAGCAGACTATCAGAATCTGGCTATTTATGCCCAGGATAGACCATACCTCTACTCTATTCCCGGTGGTTATTCATGGGCAAGCCAACCTTACTTCCTTTACTTTCTGTTCTGCAGAGGTATGAACTCCACTGCTTCATCAACCCTCACACGACTCCCTGTCAGAGAAGAGTTTTCAAATGGAACTGCTGTGGAAGACCGTCCTGTGCTGATTGTTCAAGATGGAATGAGACTTCTTTCCTACCGATAACAAAGAGAGAAGACAATGAGGATGACAGGGGTGAGGGACAGGGTCAGACCCTAATTAGAAATCCTGTCTGGTGTGTGAGCTGCTATGGATAGATTCTCTTTTTGTTCATGCCTTATTAGCTGTGACTTTCAGGGTCAGAACTAAGGCTGACTAGGAAACCCCTGACCCTACAGATGGTTGGATCAAGGTGCTATCTTCCTTCTGCCTTCAAGCGAATCTTGAACACCACATCTCTACCCAGAATCCTCTGCACATAATGTTAAAATTTAGACTGAACACTTTCATCTCTCAGATTCTTTCACTGGCTGCATCCTTCATTTCTTTGCATTGTCAATGATCTGTCTAATCTTGTCCCCTCTTCTTTTTCCTTTAACTCAGACCTGCCAACACATGTCCTTTGAACAATGATGTATAAAATGCTGCATCAACCACCATGGTAACAAGTATTTCATTAACACATTATAATCTAAGTCTTTAATAATGCTACCAGTGCCTTTTCATCTGCTCTTTATGGTAGCTATAGACACCTGGACAAGAACTTCCAGTGAGATGGAATGAACAATGGGAGGGGGAAGCAACTGACCATTACAATATCAGCAGTGACTTTTGAGAAGGAGGTATATTTGCAGTAGGCTAAGGTATTGTATCATTAATGGGAAGATACTGAAGAAGCCAACATGCTATGCTTTGAAATATGATTCAAACTGTTCTCATTACCTCTCCCATGCTGGCAACCAACAGAGGAAGCATGGACACCTGAGGAAGGACCCAGTTGAACCCTCCCCTGTGAGAGTGCTAGGCTGTTGTATATTGGAGCTCACTATGTTGCCCAGGCTGGTCTTGAACTTCTGGATTCAAACAGTTCCTCTGCCTCAGCCTTCTGTGTTCCTGAGTCTACAGGCCCCTGCTATTTTTGGACAAGACAATCTGGATTGAAACATATTCAGAAAAGTTGATTCTATTTCTGCCTGCTGCAACTTCTGGAGAGGCCCTCTAGTGCTGTTTTGTTTTTGTTTTTGTTTGGTTTATTAGAGTGATACTTGTCAATTCAAGAATATGTATTGTATGTATATCTGTGTCTATATGTATGTATGTGCATGGCATGTATGGTGTGTATATGTATGTGTGGTATGTTGTCTGTGTCTTTGGGTATGATATATATGTATTATGTGTGTGTGTGTCTGTGTGTGCATAAACCATTATTGACTGTTTATCAGGCACTCCCATACGTTTCTTTATTTCCTTATCTGCCCTGCCTTTTTTAAACCATGAGCACGAACTCATGCTGTTTTGTCCAATGACGCATTTTCAGGTGTTCGCAGGAACACACTTGGTTGTGAGCCATTCCTCCAGTGCATGGACTGAACGTTTTCATGCCTTTGTATGTCCTGAGCTTTATCTGTTGCTGAAACTAAACATCCAAGTCCCAGAGAAAGTCCAGCAACAGAGTAGCCATGCCCTTCGGCATCTTCTCGAGAGTTCCCGAGGGCATTCGGTGAGTCCTCAGACTTCTGAAGGAAACTAGCTTCTAATGACATATGCCTTTGTTACTTTGATGGGGAGAGGAATTTCAGACACCCTAACTTTGTGTTTTTTGTCAATTTAGTGCTTTTGGCTTCACTGTCTTTCTCCCACACCAGTGAAGGAGACTGGTAAACAAAACCTACAGAACAAAAGCTTCACTCAGATCAGTGAAGCTCAGAAGAACACAGGAGTCTAGTTTGAGAGTGGAACAGGCTGGAGAAATTGATTGTGGCTTGTGACTGAAATGCTTGGAAATCTGACTGAAGAGGGAATGTGGGTATTGCTGATGAGAAGATGTGTAGAATGAGTAGGGGGGAAATGAATGGAGATGGCAAAGTCTGAGAATTAAAAGGGTCAGTACAGGTTGAGCAAAATGGCCCAGTGGGTGAAGGCACTTGCTGACAACCTGAGTTAAATTCCTCAAGACCCACACTGTGGAAGAAGAGAACTGACTTCTGATTATCCTCTGACCTCCACTTACACTGGCACATATGCACACACACACACACACACACACACACACACACACACACACACGCATGCGCACTATCCTAGTTTCTGACACTGTAAGAAAACACTTTGACCTGACAAGAAAAGAGTGGGTTTATTTCATCTTATTTCTGGCTTAAGGAATTGGGAGCATGAACTCAAGCAGAAATTGAAGCAGAAAACATGAAGGAACACTACTAAGTGACTAACTCCTTGGTTCACTCAGTAGCTTTCTTACTAGCTTTCTTACACAGCCCAGGACCACCTGCTAGGTATGGTTCTCCTCACAGTGGGCTGGACTATTCTATTCAATTACTAATCAAGACAGTTCCCAACGAACATGCCCACAGGCCAATATGAGCTGGAAAATACCTCAATTGAGACTCCTTCAGATGACTGTAGACTGTCAAGTTGACATTTGAAGCTAACTAGAAAACACACACACACACACCACTAAATAAATGTAATGAATATTTAATATAAAAAGTCAACATGTTGAAATTTTTTCCACAGTGAATTTTGACTTACTATTCCAGAACAAAATTAAGTAGGAAAGGGAGCGAATCAAAATCCCTAACGTGGAGAGCCTGGCAGAGCCATCTGACATTAGACTAAGGAGGGCCTGTGTGTTGTCGCTTGAGTTTTTGGACCATTCATGGAGACAACCTAGAACCCCTGCACAGATGTAGCCTATGTCAGTTTGGTGTCCAAGTGGGTTCCATAGTAATGAGAACAGGGACTGTCTCTGGCATGAACTGATTGGCTTGCTCTTTGATAACCTCCCCCTGAGGGGGGGCGCAGCCTTACCAGGCCACAGAGGAAGACAATGCAGCCACTCCTGATGAGACCTGATAGAGTAGGATCAAAAGGAAGGGGAAGAGGACCTTCATTATCAGTGGACTGGGGTGGGGGGGTGAGCGGGTGGGCATGAGTTGCTTCACCAACTCTACCCAGCCAATAGCTCTACTGTTCCCTGAAATTGCCTTACAGCCAGTGCATCTATCAAATACTTCTCTACATATGAACAAAATGGCCTCCATTAAAAGCCATACTTCTAGAGAGGAGAGGGCAGCTCTCCCTGTGTGATTTCACTCTTATATACATCTTACCATGTGGTCTAGTAGTGCCCAGCCAGTGCTATTCTAAGTGAGGAACAGTTTCTCTTGCATACAACCAGATCAGGAAGACAGTTCAAAAATGGATAAAATGCTTTGATCTGCTTTGCAACTTCCACAGCAATTGGCACAGCTATTAATTAAATACCTGTAATTATTCTGTGGAAAGGGCTTAATATCATGAATGCAATTCTATTAAGCATGATTCTCAACTTCCCAGTGGCAACCCCAATGCTTAATGCCACTGGTTAAAATGCTTGTCGTAGGAAGGCTGCTATAATTTCAGCCTTCACCTTGCAACCACTCCAACAATTAAATCATTTTCGAATTTCAGTGCTACACTAAAGGAGAAATTATTAAGATCATTTCACGAGAGAGGATGCCAACATGATAATCACCCTTGACCATTATTGCACTTGAGTTCGGAGTGTACATCTCAGTATCTGAGGATGGTACGTTTCATTTGTGGCCTGTCCTTTCTGCCTTCAGCCAAGTGTATCCTTGGAGAAACAAGGTCATTGTTTCTTAGACTGCAGGGGTCTCTGTGAAAAGCACTTGTCCACATGTGGGCATCCTGTTGCAGCACTCAGTAGCTGTACAGTACTGGCCAAATTAACTCCTCTTTCCTGTTTTCAAATTGTGTGTGCATGTGTGTGTGTGTGTGTGTGTGTGTGTGTGCGCTGTATGCATGTCTTTGTGTGCCTGTGGAAGCCAGTGGTTATTGTCAGATGTCTTTCTCAATTCTTTTTCTGCCTACATGCTGTGACTGGAACTCTCACTGGACCTGGAGCTCACCAGTAGCTGGCAAAGGCTGGCCAGCAAGCTCTCAGGATCCTCCTGTCTCTGGCCTCCTCCAAAAGTGCCAAGGTTACAGTACCACCTACATTTTACATGGGTGCAGGGCATGTAAATTTAAACCCTCACACTCGTACAGTGAGCCCTTTCCCAACTGAGCCATCTCCCAGCCCATTTTCCAAATCTTCAAATATATACAAAGCGCTTAAAATAGCATGTGACATTTGGTACATGGTTTGTAAATATCACTGGTGTAAATCATCATATGTGTGGATATTTGGTGATGTAGACACTGTCTCCTTTATAAAGGATGCGTTACACAGAGCCAACTAGACAGTTGTGTTGCTGTAGTTCAAAAAGAAAAGGACTTTTATAGATATATAATATCTCTTTAAACTGTTTTGTTAAAAGAAATATTGAAGAAGAGATGGCTCAGGCAGTAAAGGGCAAGCTGTGACAACATGAGGACCTGAGTTCAATTCCCAGGCCCTGTATGAAAAATGCAGAGTGTGATGGCAAGTGCTTATAAACCCAGTACTGGCAGGCAGAGACCGAAGGCTCCCTGAGCCTCAGGGCCCAGCCAGCCTAGCCTCCTTGGTGGGTGGTTGAGTGTACCTAAGAGACAATACCAGAGGTCAATGTCTGGCCTCTGCATACACACATAACCATGTGCAAATATTATTATATTGATATTTTGCTTATTCAGTCTTCACCCATGACAGACTAAGATCTGAGTTCTCTCTGTGTGGCCACATGTCAAACCTTATGTCAACTCTTTTAGCCAAGTCACTACATTGCTGCTGCTTGTAAATAAGAAAAAAAAAGACTCAGTGACAACATATGCTGAAGAGGATATGGAGAAAGGGGAACCCTCCTTCATTGCTGGTGGGAATGTAAACTTGTACAACCACTTCGGAAATCAATAGGGCGCTTTCTCAGACAATTAGAAATAGTACTACCTCAAGATGCAGCTATACCACTCCTAGGCATATATCCAAAAGATGCTCAAGTATACTACAAGGACATTTGCTCAACCATGTTCATAGCAGCTTTATTTGTAATAGCCAGAAGCTGGAAACAGCCCAGATGTCCCTCAGTGGAGGAATGGATACAGAAATTGTGGTACATTTATACGATGGAATACTACTCACCAATTAAAAACAAGGAAATCATGAAATTTGCAGGCAAATGGTGGAAACTAGAAAAGATCATCCTGAGTGAGATATCCCAGAAGCAGACAGACACAGATGGTATATACTCACTTATAAGTAGATATTAGACATATAATATAGGATAAACATACTAAAATCTGCACACCTAAAGAAGCTAAGCAAGAAGGAGGACCCTGGGTAAGATATTCAATCCTCATTCAGAAAGGCAAAAGGGATGGACATCCAAAGAGGGAGAAAACAGGGAACAAGACAGGAGCATATCACAGAGGATCTCTGAAAAACTCTATCCAGCAGGGTATCAAAGCAGATGCTGAAACTCATAATCAAACTTTGGTCAGAGTGCAGGGAATCTTATGAAAGAAGGGGAGATAGAAAGACCTGGAATGGACAGGAGCTCTACAAGGAGAGCAACAAAACTCAAATATCTGTGTCCCGGGGTCTTTGCAAAGACTGATACTCCATTTGTATAGATAACCTAGAACCCCTGCACAGATGTAGCCCATGGCAGCTCAGTCACCAAGTGGGTTCCCTATTAAGGGGAAAAGGGGCTGTCTCTGACATGAACTCAGTGGCTGGCTCTTTGATTACTTCCCTATGAGGGGGGAGCAGCCTTACTAGGCCACAGAGGAAGACAATGCAGCCAGTCCTGATAAGACCTGATAGACTAGGGTCAGATGGAAGGGGAGGAGGACCTCCTCTACCAGTGGACTGGGGTATAGGCATGGGAGGAGAAGAGGGTGGGTGGGATTGGGAGGGGACTAGGGAAGGGACTACAACTGGTATATAAAGTGAATAAACTGTAATTAATTTTAAAAAGAAAATAGAAATGAGGCAGGAATGTTTTAGAAACTTATTGAAAGGGACAGTAAATTCCACAGGCACTCCCTACCTCAGTCATCTCTTGTCAGCAATATACTCTTTTCTCCCCCTTAAATCTTAAAGGCATGTATTTTTAAAACTGGATGCCCAGATAATTTCCTCGAGTGATGAAAATACATTTTAGAATATTAAGCACTTAAGATATTAGCATTTAGTAGGC
Organism: Meriones unguiculatus; assembly: GCF_030254825.1. NCBI lineage: Eukaryota > Metazoa > Chordata > Mammalia > Rodentia > Muridae > Meriones > Meriones unguiculatus. The sequence continues at coordinate 14,739,370 of NC_083359.1, forward strand.
TTTCTGACAGTAGTTAAAAGGCTCTTAGGATGACTGATGAGTAGCAGCAATATGCTCTTGCCTCGAAACAGCACTGTATCCACAAGTGACCATGTGTGTTACAGTTGGGGCGTCAATAGCTGTAGCTCCAGTTCTAATTCAGGGCAGCCACTGATGGGCTTGAGTGACAAGCCTGTGGCCACATTGCTCCCATTCCTCCCTAAGTCAGTGGTTTTCAACCTAGCTAATGTTGGGTTCCCCAGGTTGTGTTGACCCCAAGCATAAAATGATTTTTGTTACTATTTCTTAATTGCAATATTGCTACTGTTATGAGTCATAATGTAAATACATACCTGACATGGGACCCCTGTGAAAGGGCCCATTTGACCCTCAAAAGCATTGAGACTCTGGGTGATGGGTACCTAGATTTATTCATTTAGTCATTAAGTCACTTTTTGCTCCAGTACACATGGTGAAGACCACAGACAGAATTGCTTTCAAGGAGTTTGTATCCCATTAGGGGGCGCACATCTGGAACACACCACACAAATCATGAAGACAGGTTAATGCCGATAAATGGAACAAGGAAAATAGCCCACAGAAAGAGCAGCTGATAGGTGTGTCAGGGGTGGCCTACTTTTGAGTAAATCACAATGGAGGAGCCACATGGGGAAATGTCTGAAGGATGAAGCGGAAACACCTGGAAGAGAAAGGATGCTCCAACCAGGGAAAACAGCCCAGAGGCTCAGCAAAGAGGCCACTGTGTGTGTGTGTGTGTGTGTGTGTGTGTGTGTGTGTGTGTGTGTGTGTGTTGAAGCCAGATCTATTTAGAAATAAGGTCAAAATCTGGGTGTGGTGGCACATGCTTTTAATCCCATTGCTCATGGAGGCAGAGATGGGCAGATCACTGTGAGTCTGAGGCCAGCCTGGTTGACAAAGCCAGTCCAGTACAGCCAAGGATATACAGGCAAATCCTGTATATTTGGAGGGGCATTGACATTAGTTATGGTCCTACAGACCTTTAAAGGAACTCTGCACCTTTTGGGTTGGATGGATAGCCGGAGGAAAGCTTTCAGCTGAGACACTGATATCAGCCGGTGGGAAAATCTGGTGTGTGACTCTGGCAGGGTACCGAGATTCGGATGGAAGAGGTGGCAATAGAAGAAGACAGGCAACTGCAACAAGCCAAGCAGTGTAAGCCTGCATGACATCAGACTAGTAAGTGATACAAAGGTAGAGACAGGTGAATCCCTGAAGCTTGATGGCCAGCGAGTCTAGAATGAGCTCCAGGTTTAGCAAAAGACTCTGTCACAAATAGATAGATAGATAGATAGATAGATAGATAGATAGATAGATAGATAGATAGATAGATAGATAAATGAAAAATAATGTGGAGAATGATGAGGAAGAACCTGAAGTTGACTGATGACCTGCACACACACACACAAAGATGTATACATATACTCACCACACACATATGTGTACAAGTGTGAACACATACACCTGCAAAGATTCAACACATGCATGCATGCATGCATATAACACACATGCACGAAAGCACGTGTACACATTTTTGCACAATATACACATATATTCAAGGAAAATATACAGAGACATACAAAGATGAGCGCCTCTCTCAAACACGCACAAAGATATGTTTCAGCCAACTGGAAGAGTATAGTTGATATATATACAATAGGTACGCATACTCAGGCAAGCGTGGCTGGGAAGTGGAAAAGGAGGGTCAGTGTGATGGGTAAATTGGAGGACATACTGATAGGCATCCAAGTGAACGTGGCAAGAAGGTGGGAGCAGGAGTGGGTTTCATGCTGATGGTACCAACTGTTCTATCAGCAACACAAGGAAGCAGTGAAGTTAGAAGAGAAGAGATTCTCAAAATCAACCATGTCTGTCACCCTGAAGTGATGTGTGTGGCCGGAAGGATGATGTGACCAGAGGACACTGATGAATAGAAAGGATCAGAAGGGCAGACATGTTTGGCACCCGAGGAAAGGAAAATCTCCAAAAAAGTAGAGGCTGATACCGCATGATGCACCTTGCAAACAGTTGTTGTAACAGCATTAACCTGGGTGGAGTGGGAGCCTAATGAGTGGGTTTGTGAGAGAACTAGAATAGAGGATCTAGAGATAACAACAGGCTCCTTAAGGTGGAGAAAGGCCATGCTTGTTCATGCTGATGGGGCATGCTAACGGAGTACAATAAATAGCCATTTCAGAAGATATGGAGAGTGGTACTAGGCCTTTGTACTTATCAAGCAAGAGGAAGAGGCTCACATTCAACACAACCTCCTCATCTGCCAGAGCAGCACCCATGGCTCACATCAGGGACAGAGATGTAAGCACTGGAGTTTGGAAACAAACCTCAGCTAAAGGCCAACATCTCTGCTCTAGCATGACCTCCCAGTTTATCTGGGGTAAGCTATGTAATTTCTATGAATCTCTAAGATGCTTGAACACTCCTTAGTACAATACTTTTAATTTTGGTTTGGTTGATTTTGGTTTGTTAACTTGATGCTTGGGTTCAAAACTGCTGAGGGCATTAGTGATGCACACCTTTGGGTGAGGCTGTCAAGGTATTGAAAGATGGGATTAGCTGAAGCTATATGGCAAGAAGGCCCATCTTGGTTGTGACAGCCCCATCCCACTAGCTAAATTCCTGGACTGAATGAAAAGAGGAAAACAAAAATGAGCTGCATCATCATCCATCTCCCTCTGCTTCCTGGTCTTCTAAGATGGAGGGAGTGGTCTCTCCGTGCTCCTGCTCTCACATCCTTAAGTCATTGACCAATCTGAAGGACTATATCCTCTGCATCGGGGACTTCTTTCCTTGCTGTGATAACACCTGACACAATAGACTTAAAGGGAGAAAGGGTTATTTTGGTTCACCATTCAAGGCTATAGTTCATCATGGTGGGAAGTCATGGAGGCAGGAGCAGAAGGCAGTTGGTCAATCACACCCATCATCAGGAAGCAGAGAGATGGATTCTGGTACTTGATTCAATTTCTTATTTTCCAAATCTGTCTGGGGGCTCCAGCCCATGGAATAGTGCAGCTCATATTTACAATGGGTTTTCCAACCTCAATTCACTCACCCTGGAAACTCCATCCCAGATTTTACTGGAGATGTTTTCTAGGTGATTCTCAACCCTGTTAGGTTAGCAGCATTCACCCATGGCAGTGGGAAGTCAAGGCATCGGAGGTATGAGGTACCTGGTCACATTACATCCTTCTGAGTTGGGAAACAGGAAAATGATGAAGGTGTTCAATTTTCTTTCTCTTTGGTCCATGGGTGGTTCTGCCTAAATACATCATGGGTCTTTCCCATCCCAATCTAGAAACTCTCTCACACATGGCTAGAGACTTGTCTCCCAGAAGATTCTAGATCCTGTGGCATTGACAGCCAGTGCTAGCCATCACATACTCAGTGAATGAAAATAAAACCATCCTCCCTCAGGTCACTGCTTTCAGGTATTTGATGGCAACAAACAGTAAATCATGACAGCACCTAAAACACAATAAGGCTGAGTTAACCACTGTGATTGCTCGGAGCAAAATCGGGCTTTACAAACTCACTAATAAAGGAGAAGAAAAGCCCGTCTGCTTCCCGCCTTCACTGCCCACTGCACATTTTTCTAAAATTTGGGCTAATCCTCCATCCTCTCCTATGTTTTCCAGCCGCATACAAATTCGCGTATCCTTGCACACACGTTGCCTCGTACATGACACGGGGTGTTCAGGAAGGTAATTATCTCGGGGGCTAAGCTGCATGAAAAGATAAACAGCTTAGTGGATTAAAACTGCATATTTAATGTAACCCAATGGCATAAACATCCTCTCCCTGCTTGGTGCGTGTCCCATCAATCTCTCCCAGACACCCACTGCATGTGAAGGTCTCCATTAGTGTCTGCTTCTTTCTGGTGATGGAAAAACAGACTCAGAAAACATCTCCTCTTGGTACCACTGTTCTGAGGCTCCAGGAGATGAGCTATGATGACACCCACCTCTTACAGAGACACGGGGGCTGTGACAATTTAATAGACTGGAAAAATAATTGAAAGAGAAAACCAACAATTCTTCCCTCCCTCGGGGGAAGGAGGAGATGGAGTTTCATTAAGAGCCCAGATGCTTGAGAGCAGCTGGCTGTTATTACAGGGGGGTTGACTGGCAACCTGTAGGTACCAGTCTTAATGAAAGAGCCAAAAGGCTCAGTGAGCTATCCAAGGGCCCTTTGGGCTAGACCAGCCTCTGTGACTTAACTAGTACTGTTGTGCCGTGAACTCCATACTGACCCTGGCCAACTTCTAATAAGCATGAGAGGATCATTTAAGGGACAGTATGTTGACCTAATGTGCTATCTAATTGCTAGAAAAAAAAATGAGAGAAAATGGGGTCCAGTGAGGCAAGAGAAACTGTATTAGGAAAGGGAAGAGTGGATGCAATGCTTAAGTCAGGCACAGAGGTCATAGACCTGGTCCTCCAAGATCCTTCTGGGGACTCAGTGTGCTATTCAGCTCCAACCCAAGCAGACATCCAGATTTGTGAAGGCTAAGATTAGGCATAGAACCTGATGAAAAGTTGCTTCTGTGGTGTGCTTCTGCTTTCATTTCTGTTGCTTTGATCAAACACTGATTTTTTTTTAAAGCAATTTACAGGAGAAAGGGTGCATTTTGGCTTGTAAATCCAGGTTACTGTTCATCACTGTGGGGAAGTCAAGGCAGGAACTTCAAACAGCTAATTCCAGCACATCCATCTCAGTCATGAGTAGATAGAAGTGAATGCATGCATACTTGCTTGCTTGCCTGTGATCAGCTCAGTTTCTCCAGTTACATAGCTCAGGACCCCTGCCTAGGGAATGGTACACCCAGAGTAGACTAGGTTTTTCCACTTGAATTAATTAAGACATACCCATAAGCTAATCCGACATACACAATCATTCACCGAGACTCTCTTCCCAAGGCTGGGTTGTGTAAAAACTGGAACTGAAGCTAACCATCATTTGTGAGCTGAAAGTGTATCTCAGTTATAGCGTGTGTGCCTACATGGAAAAGCCCTGGGTTTGATCCACAGAACACCTATAATCCTAGCTCCTGGGAATTGAAGAATCAGGAATTGCAGGTCATCCTTGGCTACACACATCATTCAGGGCCAGTGTGGGCTGCATGTGACCCTGTCACTAAAAAGAATAAAAGTTCTTTATGGTTCTATGATTCTATAGTCTATGACTCTGACTATGCCATCAAGAATCTGGCCAACCTTGGCCACCCATGTCTCTACATCCTTGTGTCCACATTAGGATCATCTGCTGGCTGCTCAACAGCTTTGCACATTTTCCAACTTTTACTAATTGAGTTTGATAGTTTGCCTTTCTTATTTTCTGTTTTATTCCAGTGGCTTCCGGCCTACTAGAACTCATTAGAGCTGAGTGAAGAACTGAAGTCTGCACACAAGCTTGATAGTTTTGACATCAGAACCACCAACTTTAAAAGCCCAAGACTCAATTTTGAGGCTATAAATAACTCCTCTGCTATCTAAACTGGAAGGCTTTGACTATTGTGTCCATTGAATGCCTATATTGCATTTCCTATACCCAGAAAAGAGCCTTGCACATCCCAGGCACCTTGTGAGCAGTGTCAGACTTAGTGACTTTTGGGAATGCTTCAGAAAGATGAGGATCTAACAAGATTTAAAAAAAAATAGAAACTTTATCAGATGAGAGCAAGACCTCAGGCATTGTTGATGTCTTAGTGTTTTATTGCTGTGAAGAGACATATGACCACAACAAATTTTTAAAAGAAAGAATTTAATTGATGCTTACTTTCAGTTTCAGAGCTTTAGTCCAGTGACAGCATGGTAGGGAAGCATGGTAGCACACAGGCAGACATAATAGCTGAGAGTTCTACACCCAGACCCACAGCCAGCAGGAAGACAGAGACTCTGGGCCTAGCTTGGGCTTTTGAAATCTCAAAATCCACCCCCAGTGACAAACTTTCTCCAACAAGCCACACCTCCTAATCCTTGCAAATAGTTCCACTCCCTCAGCATTTAAATATAGGAAGCTCCAGAGGCCATTCTTACTCAAACCACCATAATTGGTGTCTTGGCTTTCAAGTCTCTAACCTCTTGTCATCCTTCCGATTCTAGCACCTCTTGTTGCTACTGTCTCACCATAAGATCCCAATGAAAACTCCAATGTTTGATTGCAAAATAGTTCAAAACTCACCTACAGAGCATGGGTGAGGAGTTATGCATAGAAGCATGGCTGACACTAAAGCAACCATTTTGAATTGAGCGGTAGTTTGCAATACACTCTATCCTTCCAAAGAAACAGTCAAAAAGAGCCCATATGGTTGCTGTCATCAGAAGAGTGATTCCTTAAGATATCTAAGACTGTACACAAAGTGCTGATGTTGCATGCTTGAGGATCTAAGTTAGTTCCCCTGGGATCCATGTTAAGGAAGACATAGTAGCAGACATCTATAATCCCAGTGCAAGAGAGGTGAAGGCAAGTGGAGGCCTGAGCTCACTGGCCAAACCACATAGTCTAGTTGCTAAAATCAAGGCCAATGAGAGACCTTGTCTAAGAAAACAATGTGGAGAGCTCCTGAGGAAAAGCATTCCATTTAAGGCTGTCCTGTGATCCTCATAGGGATATTCGCATACCCACCTATATGCACATATATGCAATACACACACACACACACACACACACACACACACAAAACCTTTTAACATTCTTTCAACACACAGAGGCAAGCATTTGAGAGACATACTTAAGTCTGTGACAGTGTTCAAGGGTGTTCAAGGTTATACCAAGGGCTGTTACTTACTAAGAACTGAAACTATACAAGGACTACCTCAATCCTTTACATCAATTCCATTTATCCTTTGGACAGCTTCACGAGGAAGCTACAATTCTTTTACCCATTTTATATATAAGAAAAATAATTCAGGAAGCTTCTTCAAGGGACCTACTCAATCAGACGTGGATCTGGGATTCAGACTCAGGCAGGCTGGCTCCAGGTAGTGTCATTAATACTAAATGCAGTATTCCCTCCTATGAAAGAAAATGATTGGTTCCTAAGAGCAATACTTTTTACTACTTTTACTGGGAAAGGCTTCTCTGTGAAAGAATGTTCTGGGTGGGATCTGCAGAGTGGGAACTAGCCAGCTGCAGGATGGGGTAGGAGCCTTCTAGGAAACAGAGAATGCCAGGGTCACTCAGAGTAAGTTTCCTTTAGAGAAAGAGGGGGACACTGAAAACAAGGAGAGGATTCAGAATTGGGCCCAAGCTCCTCTGGGGTGGAGGTCACAGAACCAGTTGTGTCAAAGGGGCTTAGATTAAAATGTAAGTGGATTGGGTAGGGGCTGGAGATAAGAAGTTGGGAGGCCATTAGCTTGTCTTAAAGATGAGGTTGATAGGGAGTGGAGGGAACCCATTTCCCAGGATCTTTACAGGGCTTCTGTGGAACTCAACTCAAGGCTGACCACAACCACTGCCAGTCATGGCAGTTTGGGATTGATTTATCTCTGCAACACAACCAAGCACACATGGCAGTGTGTGCAAGAACCAGTCACAAAAGGGCTGAGAGGATGGATGGGAAAGAGTGGAGCTGGCTCAAACTGGATGTCTTGTTGCATACAGAGATACTGAGGAGATGAACACCAAAGGTGCTGAGGATCTGAAAAGCCTGAAGTTACCTGACCCAAGAAGACACAGGAGACTGAAGATCTGGGCTGGGGCCAGATCATGCAGGGCCCTGTGGATATTTTAAGAGTTTTATATTTAATTCTAAATGCATTTGGAAAAGCCAAGAGTCAACAAGATAATCTCCATGGAAGTGATAGTTTTACTTGGCAAGCTGTAAAGCAATCACAGATCCATTTCACATTAAAAATAAACTTTTGCAGCCTGGAACACTGGGAGTCATAGTCATCGTAACTTTTCATGCCTCAGTTTCTAGAACACTTATGTAAAGGCATAGTTTCCTACATAACCATTACATCATAGTGACAGCTAGCATAAAACAAAAATAATGAGACAATGCTTCATAGACTTTATCACAAAGTTACATAGGAGTAAATTTTAAAGAAATAGCATGACAGAAAAAGACAGCCCCAAGTACCAGAAGGATTTTTCAGACCTTGTTTTGATGAGACCCATCGCCTAGTCCAAAGTAATCAGAACAATAGACTCCCACAGAAACTGTGTCATTTCAGATTCTACCTTGTTTGGGAAGAGGCAAGTATGCAGCAAGAGCTATTGATGGAGACTGAAAGGAGTCTTCCAGAGCTCCAGTTCAGTCAAACACCAGTCTGTGAACCTCTGGGAAAGCTTGGGATATCATCTTTCAAGAGCCACAGGGCATCAGCATGGGATAAATCCTTCAAACTCGCTGCTTCTACAGCTAATCCATTTTAAACAGTTTTAAATTTTTATTCAACTATTGTATGTGTGCTTGTGTGTGTGTGCCTGTGTGTGTGCACATGAGTGCACACGTGTGCATGCACATATAGATGCAAGAGGACAGCTTGAAGTCAGTTATCTTCTCTTACCATGTGGTCCTGGGGATTGAACTCAGGTTGTCAGCCTCGGAAGGAAGCTCCATTACCCACTGTGGACTGCCCACCTAATCCATCTTTAGTATTTCTGCCTAAACATATCACTTCATCTTCACATTCCATCCTTATAATATGGCTCTGGTTAGTCTAATGCACAGGCTTAGATGTCTTACTTTGGTAAAATATGACTAACCCCAGGTAGATTTGGGTACTGGTCATTGAGTCACAAGGCAGTCTTTAAAACCAGTTTTCTATTCACTGAAATGGTGGGGATAATGCTTGTGACAGTCTAATACAAGTACTGTGTTAGAGTATTTCACTTTCAGGTACCTATACCACTGCTTCCTCTTTCTGCCTCTTTCTTCCTCTTCCTCTTTCCTCTTAATGCAACAGTGATGTGTGCTTATACGAACACCAAGAAAGTCCCAAGGGGCATGAGACAAAAATACAACAACCAGCTGTTTCTATATCGCCTAAATGACAGCTAAATTGAACAATCAACCTAAAAATGTACTCACTTTACACCAACTTGGAACCTCTCAAGCTTCCTGCAGCCAGGAGAGCATGTTGATAGTGACCTATAAGTCATGCCAGACAACCCAGTGTCTTTCCTCACACTTGGTATTCATTGATCTCCTTTCGCCTGCCAACTGGTGTCTCACCCCATCGTAGTCCAATGCTTGACACAGACACTGAGGAACTGTTGACTGGATAGCCCTTCCCCATAAACATCTCAGGAGCACAGAATTCAGAGAACCAGTATTAGGTTCTACTGCATTAATTGTCATCTTCTCATTACCAACTTTAGAAGCAGGAAAAAAAAACAAACAAGAAGAATATGAGACCCCTCCTCCTAATATTAGTATGTTTCTGGTGAGTTTGAGACAGTGAGAGCAAGGGCCTTAAGACCAACTCCAAGATGAGGTTTCTAATATCTCCATACATCTCAATTTTCTTAAAAAAAAAAAAAAGCATGAGACAGGGCCAGGTTTGAATTAACTGTATAGCTCAGGGTGACCTTGAACTTCTGATCCTTTCACCTCTAGGGTATTACAAGTGTGTGCCACTTACTCAGCACCAAATTACATTTCACAAAGAATGTTGCTCTTTGCTCTGTCAGTGAATGTTTACATACTTTTCTTTTCAAAATTTGAAATCTAACAGGGAAGTAAGATAGGAGCATCCTCCCTAGGCACCATGAGTTTGCTGTTTTATAAGAGAGGGCCAAGTGAAGGACACCAGGGTAGTTCCATTTCCTGACTGGTGTAAGTAGAGCGGGAATGTACACACATTAGCAGCTGTCTCTATAGCAGGATATAGAAATCTTGGTGTACAGTCTTGATTAGTCTAATTGGTATATTTATTTCTAATTTTTTTAAAAACTCCCACACGGATTTCCACAGTGGCTATACCAGTTTGCACCTTCATCAGCAGTGAATAAGTGTTTCCCTATTCCCCACAGCAATGCCAGCACTTGTTGCCTTTAAAAATGTATTTACCATTCTGGCTAAGGTAAGATAAAATATATCAAAGCAGTTTTCATTTGTGTCTCCCTGATGACTAAGGATGCTGAACATTTTTCAAATGGTTCTCTACTATCTGGAATGAATAGGAGTTTCTACTTGTATTTAAGGCCCACTCCACAAGTTAAAATCTATACATAGCACCATTATCAAGGCCAAGAACCTGTGGCTAGACAGATCATTAGCCCTAAGGAAGGACCTATGACTATTGATCTGCTAAGGGAACATAGTATTAAACTGACTCCTAATGACTGATCACTATACCCATAGACCCGTGCATCTTCCAAGCCTCCCAGAACACTTCTGTTTTGCAGTAGATGGAAATTAACACAGGGACCTACAATTGGTCAAAGGGCAGAGAATAAGAAACTTTGGAATGCTCAGCTCTAAATGAGACATCTGTATCACATCACCTCCTCCCAAGGCTCAGAGCTCATTGCAGGAGAAAAATTATGAGAAGCAGAAGTGGTTGGGTGACTACAAACAATGTTTTCTGGACACCGTGGGCCAGCTACACATATGAACTCATAGCAGTTGTGACAGCATGCACGAGACCTGCACAAGTTCAAGACAAACCAAATCCCAGGACAGAGAGATGAGGTGGGCACTGAGTCCCACCCCTCGTTAAGGAGCTACTGCCAATCGACAGCTGCTAGGAAAGGAGAGTCAGTTTTCTTTAAGGATGTGCCCTCTGGGGAGTCAACCACACTCCAGCAGATGGTCATACACCTAAGAGTACATGGGCAACATAAATTGTACTTACTGGCTTACAAAAAGAAAAAGAAAGGAAGGAAGGAAGGAAGGAAGGAAGGAAGGAAGGAAGGAAGGAAGGAAGGAAGGAAGGGAAAGAAAGAAAGAAAGAAAGAAAGAAAGAAAGAAAGAAAGAAAGAAAGAAAGAAAGAAAGAAAGAAAGAAAGAAAGACAGACAATAAAAGAAAGAGCAAGCATCCAGGTTTGTTGGCTAAATAAAGGGGCATGGAGCTTGGAGGAGTTAGAGGAAGGATGAATATGATCAAAATACGTTGTGTATTACAAAATACGTTGTAATTCTCAAAGAAATAATTTAAGGTGAGAAAAAACATGCATACTTGCAAACACTCATAGACATAGAGTAAAAATAAGTCTTTAAAAAGTCAAGGAAACAACCAAAAAAATACCAGCCAGCAGCAGTGAAGGGAAATGGAAAAAACAAATTTCTCTTACTACCTAAAACTAAACTGCAGACTTGCTTCAAAACAGTCGCCATTCACTTAGTCCTCCTCCTGGTCAGTGTCTTTATGCTTCACCCAAAAGACATCAGAACAAGAAAGCTTGGAATTCACCTTTGACCTTCTCATCTCCTTTAACGAACATGTTCAGAGAACAATGGGGCCCTGGATGTTTTTACATATCAAGTTTTCCGATACCATATTTTCCTTCGTAATTCCACTGTTCACATCCTTCTGAGACACCTCCCTGCTCTCATGGATTCTGGGTGCTTGTCTCCTCAGTGTTGTTATCTGACCTCAAAGAACTGATCCAGCCTCTTCAGTCCACTTCCTCATCAGTACGTGCACTTAGCATGGCGCCTGTTACATGAGCTGTGTTGTGATTCCATCTCTCTTGCTGTCATAAAAGACCCTGATCAAAGGCAACCAGTGGAAGGAAGGGCTTATTTAAGCTGGCAAGTCCAGGCTACAGTCCATCATTTTGGGGAAAGTCAAGGCAGGGACTCAAGCAGAAAGTCACATGACACCCACGGCATCTAACAATTTTGGGGCGACCAACGTGCCTTTTCCTCCCATGCAGGGCTTTGTCCAGGTTCGTCTACTACTGAGTTGACTTTCCTTTTAGATATCTCCACAGTTTTGTTAAGACACTAAACAATTAGCAATGTATAAAGAAATGTCTTTATGGGGTGTGTGCAGGATCTCTGAAAGTCCACCTCTGTCCACCCAAAGTGCATGGCAGCTTGTCTTAGGATTCAGCAGCTTGAGAGGATAACAAAAAGTATCGATTAGCAACTGATATGGCCCAAATGATCTCTCCGCTCCTATCAACTCTTTTATGAAAACTGCAATGCTGTGGACATCAGCATGGGTGGCCTGCACTGTTTATTTCCTCATCCTGAGAGGCTACTGTGGAGTCACTGCATCTACCCACATTGGGCTTAACTAAGCCTAACTGTACTACCTGGGGATGCTGGGATCAAAGGCTAGCTGTACCTGCTACTCTCTCTACTCAAGCTGGCTCCTGGCTTCTGCCTTCTGGCAAGCTTGGCATTGGTGTCACAGTCACTATCAGTTGCACGGGGCTAGTGCAAGGCCCCTGGGCTGGGCTAACAGGCTGTTGTACTCCCAACCTATTTGCTTGCAGGTAAGTAAATCTCCACAGCACATTTCTGGAGAGATAATTACCCACCCAGGGCAAGCAGGATCATTGTTATCTCCATCACTGTGTCACTCATACTCCTTGGGTAAATTGCTGTGCAGACTTGAAAATTTTAAAGTCTTCTAGAGCTTCTCTAAGAAGCTCACCTGAGCACAGATCTTCCTACATTTGTTTCTGAGTGACCAGGACAGGCCTTCATCTGCTTTTTATTTTTCTCATCTTCTCTCCTGAATGCGTTACCACCTTCCAAACCCAGTCACTCAGAGCCACCAGCTCCTCTGCTGCTCTGTAAAGATCATGTCCTGATGCAGGATTCAGCAAAGCCAGCAAACGCCCACACCAGGCTCCTGCTGAGATAAATATTCCTTTAAAAAAATATTTTCATGAGTTTTATCGTGTTTGTATGTGTGTGTGTGTGTGTGTGTGTGTGTGTGTGTGTGTGTATGTACACCTCCACCTGTCTGCGCATGTGTGTCAGTGGCTTCAGATGACCTGAGGGATGGAGTTCTAGAGAGTTGTTAACAGCTTGATATGGGTTCTTGGAACAGAATTCTGGTCCTCCAATCCTCTGAAAAAGCAGTAAGTGCTCTCAACCACTGAGAAAGCTCTCCAGCCCCTTAGCTACTTTGTTAACCCTTAGTAAACCATCTACCTGCCTTGATGAGCTAATTACCAAAATGCCCATTTTATGCCCAGACCCCTCAGTGATGCCTGTCCTTTCTCTGTTGTCTGCAGTCCCTGGTATTCATGGAGCTTCAGCTGGTGATGCCCAGGTATTCTGTAAGGCTCAAATGAGCCAGTCTGTCAGGTAGTGATTTCCCTCATATTGTCCCAGCAGTCTTGTCTCAAGGAGTTGTTTGACTCAGTTTCTCCCCTTCTGTAGCACCCAGACCAATCTCATTATCTCTGATCACACAGCTTCATGACCCAGGATGGGAGAGGACATTTCATTATTAAAAAGTAAAGTCTGTCCAAACTCAGGCAGATTGAAAGCAGTGTCCTCTGAATAGCAATAGAGTTGCCTATACTGGCCACGATGAAGGCATCCAGCTGCGCCCCAAATTGTGGATTTTCTCATGACTTCTGCCTCACTCTCTCCCTTCTCATGGTCTGATTCTTTCGGTAAGTTCCAAGGTTGTTGGCACTGGGAAGGGCTTTTTAGCACAGATCTAATTTGCACTGTTCCTCTTATGTCCTGCCATCTGTCTTAGAATCAGAAAGCCAACACCCAAGGCCCATTCTTCCTTTGTCCTACTCTCCCTGCCAGATCAACAGGCATGCAGACGACAGTGTGCGTGCATGCCTTTCCCTATCGTAATGACCCCCTTTAGAGGGCAAGTTCCCTGAGCAGACAGCTGAGCCTCAGCACGTCACCCAGAGCCAAGGCCACAGAACTGTTGTCACAAGGAGCTTATTGTCCAGCCCCACGCACACCACTGTCAAGGTCTGCACTGTCTTCTCTAGTACATCAGCTGTCGAAAGGCATCATCATACTCAGGTGGTCATCCATCAAGGGAGGCATGCCACCTCATTAAGAAATGAGACCACTCTGGAATCCCCACCAAAGATGCTTGTTGTGGATGTAAACATGTTTTCTGTTTCAATCTCGGGTGCGGGATATGGGACTGATTCATACTGTCCACAGCAGCAGACTATGCCTAGTGCAGGTTCTGAGAGGGGTGCTTTGCCAGCTGCAGATAGTTTCAATCAGAGGACCCTGGAGAGGAAATAAATGCCAGCGCACAGAGAGAGAAAGAGAAGCTCTGAGAAAGAAGGAGGCTGCCCCACACACAGCTCTTGATTGCTGTTGATGCAGTTGGGTGAGAAGAATTGGTAGATATCCTGAAACGAGGATCGGACTTACCCTAAGGAACTTAAGACCCTAACCAACAGGAAGTAGCTAAAGAGAACTCTGCCTCTTCTTCCCACTAACATACCTTCTCTCCTACCTGGTATTGGGGTGTTGGAAAGGATTAGGGTGGAGGAGTAAGAAAGGGCATTAAGAAACCAAAATAAAATAGAATAAAAAGTAACACTTTTACAGATGCTCCACTCTCAGATGGCTTAGCTTTGTTTGCATTTCTTATCACCTACAGTAGAGGACATACAACAGCCATGACCACAATAAACACACCAAGCCATACCACAGTGGAAAAAGCTGTATTAGGATTCCAATGTGCTTATTGCAGGGGCAGGATCATATGTGAAGGGGTACTTATAGAAGCACCAGAGAGCAACTACCAAAAGGCTCATTCTTTGCATATGGAAGATTCCAGAAAGGCTGCAAACCTGGAGCTCTCTGCACAACTTTCACCGGGCTCAGAAAGTCTTCTCTCCCCAGCAGCTGCTTAGGGCTCACATGACTTTCAGGGAACAGTCACAAGAACACTGTAGCCTTTGTAAGCGTCTTCAGTCATGTAAGCCTACCCTATCGTAGGAAGCACTATTTAAATCTAAAGGGGAGAGACAGCAACATCGCATCTGGATCATCTGTCCATAGAGAAAAATGGGATGGTGAAATTCTCCCTTTTCTCTAGGCCAGACACTATTTGTCCTGTGTACTTGTTCATTTCCTCATAGGGCACGTATATGTTGACAAAGGTTTCATCTTTGTCAAAAACGTCCTCTTTTCAACATATCAATGGTCCTGTCTTCCCCAAGTGGTTCTTTTATCAATATATCTCTCTATATTTTTAGAGGTACTTTTTATTAGGACTCTGCTCTCTTATATAGACAGAGACTCCCTGTTCACTTTCTGTTTCTAACAGTGTGATAAATCTTTTACCACCCCTTCCATTCCAGTCCCTGTGCCTCTCTACACTCAAAGTGAGTTTTCTTCAAGCAGGTGGGTCATATTTATTATCCATTCAGCTAGCCCGTATTTTATTGAAGATTTAATCTATTGACATTTGTTCATTATTATATATCTGAACTTGCTGCCACTTGGTTAGTTGGCTCCTGCTTTAATACTTTGTATTTCCTTTCCTTTCATGTCACTATTTTTTTTTTTTTTGAAACTTGGTAAGTTTCTGCCAGACCAAGATTTGATTCTCTTTCCTTTTACATATTACTGACCTACTGAGTAAGGTACGTTTGTTTACATTTTGGTGGGTGTCTACCATCCTTTCCTTTGTAGTGGAGAGCTCCCTTGACATGTTTGTTTGTCTATATGCATGTATATCATATGTATGCCTGGTGCCTGTGGAGGTCAGAAGAGAGCACTAGAGTCCAAGGAAATGGAGTCATGGATGGTTGTAAGCTACCATGTGGATGCTGGGAAACAAACCTGGGTCCTGTGCAAAAGGAGCCAGTGAGCTTACCCATCATGCCATCTCTCTAGTCCCTTCATGTATTTCTTATAGCGCTAGTTGGTAATGATGAATTACCTCAGTTCCTACCTATAAGAGAATTATTTTACTTATTATTCATTTCTAAAAAACACATTTACTGGTATAGTATTAATAGTTAGCATTTTTCCTTTGTATTTGATGCTCTCCCATTGCTTATAAGGTTCCTGCTAAGTTTTCTCAGGACATTCCTTTATATGTGGTTTGGCACTTTACTGTTTTCATAAATCTGTGTGTGTGCTGTATCTTTCATCATTTTCTCATTTTGTTGTACTATGGTGAAGGTCTCTTTTGCTTGTATCATTTGAGTAGGTCCTTTTAGCTTCGTTTATCTTGATGTCACACACCTCTCCAGGGAACCTGATTGAAGTGGCCATCTGCTTTGTTCTTTTCCCAGAAAACTCCTTTTTTTTTTTAAATTTTATCCTTTTCTTAAGAATTTCTTCATTATATATCTCGCTGATTGAAGCCCCCTACCTCAACTCCCACAGGCCTCCTTCCCTCTTCACCTCATCCTCTTCCCTTAGCCCACTGAAGGGGGCGTTCTCCACTATTGCCATCTGCCCATAGCTTGTTAAATCTCATCAGGACAGCCTGGATCTTCTTCCTCTGTGGCTTGGCAAGGCTGCATCATCAGGGGTAAATGATCAGAGAGCAGTCAACTGTGTTCATGCTATAGGTAGCCCCTGATCCCCTCTCTCAGAGATCCACATGGAGACTGGGCTGCCAATCAGCCACATCTAAGCAAGTGGGTCTAGATCCTCTCCATGCTCCATTGGTGCATCAGTCTCTGCAGCCCCCCTGGAACTCAGATCTTTTAGTTTTGTTGGTCTCCCTGTGGGGCTCCTGTCTTCTCCATGTCCCTCTCCATGTCTCTCCATGTATTCCCACCCCCTCTCTTCCTCCATAAGACTTCCTACACTCTACCCAAAGTTTGGCCCCAAGTCTCAGCATCTGATTCCATCCCCTGCTGGCTGAATCCTTTCAGAGGAGCCTCTATAGTATCCTGTTTTGTCTTTCCCACCACTTCTGGTATCTATCCTGTTTTCCATTCTGAATGAGCATCTACCCTAGGGTTCTTCTTAGTGTTTAGCTTCTTTAGGTCTGTAGACGGCTGTCCTATATTTTACATCTAATATTTGCTTATTAATGAGTGTATAGCATGCTGTCTTTCTGTTTCTGGGTTACCTAACTCAGGATGATCTCTTCCCAGAGAACTCTCCCAAACTCTTTATGCCGTCTAGCATTTCCATCACTCCCTTGCTCATTTCCAGTTGTCCCCCAGTTCCTCTCCTCAAAACTCTGCTGGTGTTCTGCTTCCCTGGAACAGGGGCTTATGTAAAACAGCTCTGTTCAGGCATGTTCTGTGCACTACTTATCCTTCAGATACTTCATGTTGATCTCAAATCCTTGTTTACAAATAACACCATGAAATAAGTGAAGATGTACACATCTCTTTAGCATATCAATTTCACTTCCTTTGAGTCTGTACCCAGTAACGGGGCTGCTCAGTCTTACAGTAATTATATTTTAACTTATTTTTCAGAAATTTCATTCTGTTACTGATACTTCCCAGGCTAATTTACATTCCCATCAATACTGTATGGGTATTCCCTCTCTTTTTCATCCTCACCAATGCCATCTTTTTTTTTTTTTTTAGAAATAATATCGATCCTAACACTTTGTGCCTTTTTGCTAACAGATATTAATGAAAATTGGTGATATATGGTTTGACACTTTACTGTTCTCAGAAATCTCTCTTTCTCTGTGTGTGTGTTGAATAAAATTAGATAAAAATGTATCCACTCTGAACTGATTGGCCTGCTCTTTGATCACCTCCTCCTGAGGGGGGAGCAGCCTTACCAGGCAACAGAAGAAGACAATGCAGCCATTCCTGATGTGATCTGATAGACTAGGATCAGAGAGAAGGAGAGGAGGACCTCCCTTATCAGTGGACTGGGAGAGGGACACGGGTGGGGAAGAGGGAGGGTGGGGTTGGGAGGGGAGGAGAGAGGGAGGTCTGGGGGGGATACAAAGTGAATAAACTGTAATTAATAAAAATAATTAAAATAAATAAATGCATAATGGGTCCATTCACACACTCATAATGTGAACACTGGTCACACGTCACACAGCCACCAATACTCCCACCTCAGTACTCACTTCCACAGCATATTTCCCAACCCACAGTAACCATTACCCTACCTTCAGGTCAGTGTTTCCCCTAAGCTTTATTGTTATTTAGGGTGTGTGTGTGTGTGTGTGTGTGTGTGTGTGTGCACGTGTGAGCATACAGGTGTGCTCAGGTGCGTGTACATGTGGGTGCAGCTGCCTGTGGAGGCCAGAAGAGGGCATTGGATCCCTTGAGTCTGGAGTTACAGATGGCTGTCATCCAACCAATGTGCATATTGTGAACTAAACTTTGGTCTTCTCTCAGATCAGCAACTGCTTACAACTTCTGAGCCATCTCTCTGCTCCATCAACATTTTTTTAGGCTTCTAAAAATGAGAAAGAAAGTGCAGGGTCATGGGGCCATTCTCAGCTCTAGGTTTCAATATGACAAGTCTCATCCCGAATGCTAAGTTTTAGGACCAGGATATGAATTATTTTCTCTCTCCAGGTGGTAAGCACCCTGAGATCTGAGGTCTCCTGGAGTATGGTGCAATGAACATAGACACAGGTGAAAAATAGGTAGAACCCAGAGGCTGACCCAGACCCTCTGACAGAAGGACTTAGCCTGGTGACAGTCAGCCCCACCCAGTGCTAGCTACTACACACACACTAGAGGTGCTCGTTTAGGGTTGGAGGAAAGCCTGGTAATTCTCTGATTCCCCTAAGTTACCTCCCTCTTTTCTGTACATCCTGGACTCTGGTGCTGATGGTAGAGGCTCATCCTCTCCAGTGATGCCTTTCTTCCAACTTGTGCAGCAACCATTTGCTGAACCTCTCACTCTTCCTTGGTGTTCATCAAAGGATTTTATCATGTGGATATTTGTTCAAAGTATGATTCCCAGCAGCCTGCTGAATCTCTGTTTTAACTCTTCTCTAAAATTTCCTTTTAATTTATGTGCGTAAAGTTTGTTTTAAGGGCACTAACTGTAACTCTACCCTTTCTCTCTCTTCTTTTCCAACGTTTGCACCTTACACCTGCTATTTATGTCTTCTCTTGTCTCAGGAAGTGGCTGAAAACTTCAGCAGCTCGTGTGGAGAAGACAGCATCAGAGGACATTTGGGGAGTTCCAGTCTCAGGTGTGGAAAAGGTTGTCAGATGTTTGCTAAAGGTTGGTTGATTTTTTTTTGGTAGATATTTTAGATCATATTTAGGAAGTTCACTTATAATTTGAAAATATGTTATATCATGGGTGTTTGACTTTATCATTCCTTTTGGCATCTGTGAAGATAATTTTCTTTGTTGTTTTTTTTTTCTTTCTTTCTTTCCACTAATGAAGGGAAATACATTAACTTTTAAATGTAACTTAAGGACTGAGGAAATGCGCTCCTGGGTAAAGACACTTTCCACCAAAGCTGAGTGTGATGGCTAAAACCCACCTCAAATAAGAAAACCAACTTCTGAAAGTTGTCCTTTGATCTTATCATGCATGCACACACACACACAACACACATACACCCACACTGTGTCATATGCACACATAAATACATGTGCCACAAATATATACATGTACAAGAACCTATGCAAACACAGGTCCTAAATGGCTATTCTGTTTATGAGTTCATTTAAGTTATACAGTCTTTACAGTCTGCCCTGCATACAAAATATGCTAAAGCAATGGTGGCACAAACATTGTGGGAGCAATCAACTGATTTGACTTAAAGCCCACTCGGTGAGACGGAACCCATACTTTTACTGCTTGACCAAGAACCAGAGACTAGATAGCCCAGAGAGCTAGGGTAAATACCAAATACTACTGGTCTTAAAAAAAAAAGAAAATGACAATAAAATGACTTCTAATGACATTCTGCTATACCAATAGGTCAATGCCTTATTCAGCCATCATCAAAGAAGCTTGCTGCAGCAGCAGAAAAAAACAGGTGCAGAAAACCACAGCCAGACATTATGCAGAGAGAGAGAAAAAGTGAAAGAGAGAGAGAATGTGCCCTTGGAAAACAAAGCTCTAAACAAAATGTCTTCCTCAAGTTCCTCCCCTCCAAGTTCAGAGAATCCCACAGAAGAGGAGGCAGAAGGAGTGGGAGAGATAGAGGGGATAAAGGAGACCAGCAGAACAAGGTTCTAAAGAAACTGAGCAGAGCTAATATGAACTCACAGAGATTGAAGCAGTACATGGGTCTGTACCAGGTCCTCTGCATATTTAATACAGCTTGCAGTTTAGTAGTTTTACAGGACTCGTGAATATGTAATCAAGCATGTCCCTGACTCTTTTGCCTCCTCTTGGGACTCTTTTATTTTTTGTTAGCTTGTCTTGTTCAAATTTGTCATGATGTTAGTCTTAGTTTGAGTTTCCATTGCTGTGAAGAGATACCATATCCAAGGCAAATATTATAAAGGCAAACATCTAATTGGGACTGGCTTATAGTTTCAGAGATTTAGTCTATTATCATCATGGCAGGAAGCATGGCAGCATCCAGGCAGATATGAAGGAGGAATCAAGAGTTCTCCATCTGTTCTGAAGGTAGCTGGAGACAGACTGGAATCCTACACTGGTCAGAACTTGAACATAGAAACCTCAATGCCCACCCCTACAATGACACACTTCCTCCAACTAGGCCACACCTCCTAACAGTCACATTTCCTGTGGGCCAAGCATTCAAACACTATGGGGGCCAAACCTAATCAAACCACCACATTCCACTCCCCAGTCCCAGATATAGTCAAGTTGACAACTTGAACAGCAATCATAATCTACCTCTTGTCAAACTAAAACACAACCATATCTCCCTATTTCCAGATGAAAACAATAACCAGGTCGTAAAAATGCCTAACACGATATAACTATCCCTCATACAACCACAAACACATATTCAAAATATTGTAAATTTAGAATATGTGGCAATGTCCCTGGACAACATCCTTTTCACAAATGGAAGCTTAGCTGGGTGGAATCTTGTCCAGAGGTCACCACTCCCTTAATTCTATTGATATTTTTAATCTGCTTATGTCCTTGAACACAGGATTTTCCTCCATTCTACTTCCTGGTAGAATCCTCAAATCACCTATTTTTTATTTATTTTTTTTCTTTCTCAGCTTGCTACATTTGTTCAAAAAGCTCTTTGTAATAGTAAACCACAGGACAGAGTCTGTGCTAGGCTATTTTGAGATTTTTCTTTGTCAATGCAATTAATCTAAATCTCTTCACTTTAGCCTCAGGCAGACTCTTCAGACAAGGGCAAAAAGCAGTCACATTTTTTTCACCAAAATATTACAAGAATGACCTCTAGGTAACATGCTAAAATTCTTCTTTTCTGAAACCTTTTGAGCCAAGGCCACACAGTTCAAATCACTCTCAGCACCATAGTCTTTCATGCTTCTACTAGTATGATCAATTAAACCTCACTTAAAGCATTTCACCGTTTTGCTAATCCAAAGTCCCAAAATATACATTCCTCCAATCAAGACCATGGTCAGGCCTACCACAGCAATACCCCAGTTCCTGGTACAAACTACTGTATTAGCTTGAGTTTCCATTGCTGTGAAGAGATAACGTGTCCAAGGCAAATTGATTATAAGCATGAAATCATATATTTCAATTTTAAGAGATTATTTTATCAAAAGATGAAATTAATTGAGGCATATCCTCAGCCCTAGAACAGAAGATATTTGTAACCCAAGGATCTGCCAAAGAAAGCTGTCTCAAATTATATTTTTTAAAAGTCTTACAAATGAATCATAAAATGTCTATAGACTAAAAATAAAATAGACAAAAAGGCTTATCACATATTTCACTGAAGAGGACATCCCAAGACCTCTCCTGACTTCCTTCAGTGATGAACAGCAGCCATATGAAAGTGTAAGACAAATAAACCCTTTCCTCCCCAACTTACATTTTGGTCACAGTGTTTTGTCACAATAAAAACCCAACCTAAGAAAGTACATTGTCAGAGAAATATGTTCCAGTACAGAAAAACTCCAAAGGAGTTTGCAAAATAAATATTAGAATTTAAAAAAAAATGAGTTTCTTGCACAATCTTCAATCAATACAAAATATGATTTTAAAAAATACAAGTATAGAATCCACCAACAAAAGTTCAAAACTGTGAGTCTAACAATGTCACAGAATATTAACACCAGCTGTAAAAAGTACAATCCAAGTCAGTATGCAGCCGAAATATCTGTGGATCTAGGTTTACCATCAGCCTATTCACAATAATCAAGTAATGGGATCCACCTGGGTGCTTCTCAGCAGATAGATGAATGAAGACTATACATAGCTATGCATAATAGAATCGTAATTCAGTGAGAAAAGATAAAATCACCCTATGTTCAGGAAAGCAGAAACAACTGGAAGTGATCGTATTAAAACAATAAGCCAGGTTCATGAACAGCAGGTGTGTCCTCTCAAATGTGGGATTTACAAAAATGAAGGAAGGGAAAGACCATGTATAATGGGAAGATTGTGACAAAATATGTTCCTAGGAAGCATAAAAATGCCACAGTGAAAACTATTTTAACTAATATATGCTAATATAATAGTTAGAAAAATATTCACTGCTCTGCCGTGAATGCTGAAAACTTGAAAATAACATTAATGAAACAATTTTCTTACCAATACAACCCCAAATAAAATAAACACAACAGAGGTCTAAGATTTGCAACTGAAAAATAGAAAACGTAACCAACAAAAATTAAATAAACCGAGACAAACCACATCCATGAGTAAGTAGACTTGCGGCTTTTAATATGGTAATTTTGCCCAAACTCATCCTGCAATACAATTTCCATCAAAATACCAAAAGGCCTTTTTAAAAATAGAACTTCCCAGATTAATTCATACAGATAGGAAGGCATAAAAAATAGCATAGTCAAACCAGGGTAGAAAAAGAATAAATTCAAGTTAAATAGTTAACACTGTTTGGCTTCAAAACTTGACTAGATAGTCATTAAGAAAGTGAAGTATTGATATAGGACAAACACACATCCAAGGGAGAGGTATAGAGTATTTTTTTATGTTACATTTTGGCCTATGAAATTAAAAATAGACAATGTGGTCTATGGTAATAGTATTGAAATAATACTACAAATAATCAACACCGGCCTTTAATAATACTACAAATAATACAAATAATCAACACCGGCCTTTAATTCATGTTGTGGGCCCAGCTCAGAATTTGTCACAGGCCTCCCCAGAAGAACTGCACATTCAGAACTCTAGAATAAAACTCTGGAAAAGCCAGGTAGATTAGCTGCTCTGTTGCTGTGACAAACAACCACAAACAAAAACAAGTGACAGAAGGAAAAGTTTGTGAGAGAGGTGAGGCCATCATGGCAGGAAGGCTGGCAGCAGGAACAGAAAGCTGTGAACTCAAGTCTATGAAACAAGCATGAAAAAGAGCGAGAACAGGAATTGCAGCAGGATTTTTTTTTAATTTATTGTTATTAATTACTTTATTCACTTTGTATCCCAACTGTAGCCCTCTCCCTTGTCCACTCCCAACCCCATCCACTATCCCTCTTTTCCACTCATGTCCCTCCCCCAGTCCAGTGATAGAGGAAGTCCTCCTCCCCTTCCATCTGATCCTAGTCTATCAGGTCTCATCAGGACTGACTGTATTATCTTCTTCTGTGGCCTTGTAAGGCTGCTTCCCCCTTAGGTGGAGGTGACCAAAGAGCCAGTCACTGAGTGCATGTCAGAGATAGTCCCTCTTGCCCTTATTAGGAATCCCACTTGTACACTGAAATGCCATGGGCTACATCTGTGCAGGAGTTCTAGATTATCTCCATGAATGGTCCTGGATTGGAGTATCAGTCTCAGAAAAGATCCCTGTGCCCAGATTTTTTTTCTTTCCTTGTGGAGCTCCTGTTTCCTCCAGGTCTTTCTATCTCTGCCTTCTTTCATAAGATTCTCTGCACTCTTTCCCAAGTTTGGCTATAAGTCTCTGCCTTTGCTTTGATACTCTGCAAGGTAGAGTCTTTCAGAGACCCTCTGTGGTAGGCTCCTGTCCTGTTCCCTGTTGATGCCGATGTCCATCCCATTTGCCTTTCTGAATAAGGATTGAGCATCTTACCCAGGGTCCTTCTTGCTTAGCTTCTATAGGTGTACAGATTTTAGTATGATTATCCTATATTATATGCCTAATATCCACTTATAAGTGAGTATATACCATATATGCCCTTTCTGCTTCTGGGATACCTCACTCAGGATGATCTTTTCTAGTTCCCACCATTTGCCACCAAATTTCATGATTTACTTGGTTTTAATTGCTGGATAGTATTCTGTTGTGTAAATGTACCACAGTTTCTGAGGGGCATCTGGGTTGTTTAGTGTTTCTGGCTATTACAAATAAGGCTGCTATGAACATGGTTGAGCAAATGTCCTTGTTGTATACTTGAGCATCTTTTGGATATATGCCTAGGAGTGGTACAACTCGATCTTGAAGTACACTGTTCCTAATTGCCTGCGAAAGCACCAGATTGATTTCCAAAGTAGTTGTACAAGTTTACATTTCCACCAGCAATAGAGGAACATTTTCTACATCCTCTCGAGCATGTGTTGTCACTTGAGTTTTTGACATATCTCCATCCCTGATCTCAAGCTACACTATAGAGCAACAGTAGTAAAAACTGCATGGTACTGGCATAGAAACAGAATGGTGGATTAAATGGAATCAAATAGAAGACCCAGAAAGAAACCCACACCTGATTTTTTGACAAAGATGCCAAAACCATACAATGGAAAAAGGATAGCATCTTCAACAAATGGTGCTGGTCTAAGTGGATATCTACATGTAGAAAAATGCAAATAGATCCATACTTATCACCCTGCACAAAACTAAAGTCCAAGTGGATCAAAGACCTCAACATAAAACCAGACACACTAAGCTTGTAAGAAGA
Source organism: Meriones unguiculatus (assembly GCF_030254825.1). Classification (NCBI taxonomy): domain Eukaryota; kingdom Metazoa; phylum Chordata; class Mammalia; order Rodentia; family Muridae; genus Meriones; species Meriones unguiculatus. Next base: position 14,764,193 of record NC_083359.1, read on the forward strand.
AAAAATGGGGAAGAGCCTGGAACTCATTGGCACAGGAGACAACTTCCTGAACAGAACACCAATAGCACAGGGTCTAAGAGCAATAATCAATAAATGGGACCTCATGAAACTGAAAAGCTTCTGTAAAGCAAAGGACACTGTCATCAGAACAAAACAACAGCCTATAGACTGGGAAAGGATCTTCACTAACCCTATACTGACAGAGGGCTGATATCCAGAATATATAAAGAATTCAAGAAGTTAAACAGCAACAAATCAAGTAATCCAATTAAAATTGGGGTACAGAGCTAAACAGAGAATTCTCAATAGAGGAATATTGAATGGCAGAGAAACACTTAAAGAAATGCTCAACGTCCTTAGCTATCAAGGAAATGCAAATCAAAACAACCCTGAGATTTCACCTTACATCCAGTAGCAGTACTATTAATACTCAAAGCGCATCCTGAGTGGCATGGATCCTCCAGCAAGCTCTACCTCCCAAAGGTTCCACAACCCTCCTAACAGTTCAAGCAACTTGGGGCACCAACAATTCAAACACCAGTGTTTACAGTGCCATTTCTCCTTCATACCACCACACCAGGCACTACTGTGTACATACACAGCCCCAGGACTTAGGAAGTGAGGCAGGAGGATCACTAGGGTGTTCCAGGATAGCCTAAACCTAACCCTAGCAAAACCCTAACCATAACCTTAACCCTAAACCTAGCCCTAGCAAAATCCTAACCCTAAACCTAGTATAACCCTAATCCTAATCCTGACCCTAGCACAATCCTAAACCTAACCCTAATTCCAACCCTAACACAACCCTAACCCTAACACTAATCCTATCACAAGACTAGCCCTAAAGCAAATGTACCCCTAACCCTAGCACAACCCTAACCGTAACCTTAAAGTTTGAAGTCAGCCTGGGCTACATGAGACTCTTGTATCAAAACAAAATAAGACAAAAATTAGGAGTATTTTGGGATCTTACATGAGCTCAAATATAGCTCAAATATGACCACTCTGAAAGTATGGCCATGGAAGGAAAAGATAAATTGGTTGTTTTTAATTCAAATATTACACTCTTCAAAATAAACTATTGTATATATAAAGAGAAAAGGTACTAAGCAGGATATTAACCATTGTTTTCAAGGTATTTTCTGACAAATAAGTTGTAGCCATAATAAATAAAAATTTCTTACAGTTAAACAACAAAGATTTTAATTGTAATATTTTACAGTAATTTATTAAATAAAACATAGTGAGTGATAAAGAGTACGTTAGTCATTAGCAAATAAAAAATTACATACAAAGGATACAGCTATTTAAACCCACATGGGAATAATCTTAAACTGATGCCTGGTACAAAGGTTTGGCAAGGATGGTATACAACCAGAATCCTCATCCATTACCTCTGGGGGTGTAAAATGACACTGTGGCTATTGTAAACCAAACTGGGAGCATCAAACCTGTTAAGTCAGTGGTTCTCAACCTGTGGGGCCTGACTCCTCTGGGTTCAAATGACCCTTTCACAGTGGTTGGGTATGAGTCATTATGTGGTTATATTGTGATTCGTAACAGTAGCAAAACTGAAGTTATAAAGTGGCAACAAAAATAATTTTATGGTTGGGGATCACAACATGAGGAACTGTATTAAAGGAAGGGTCACAGCATTAGGAAGGCTGAGAACACCTGTGTTAAATGCATGCTTTCCAGGAATCTTGCCCTAAATAAATGGAGACAGATATTGCTAAGGCTTGTATGAAGTGTTCATCGCAAGCACTCTGGAAACAACCCCAAAAGTGAAGGTGACCAAATGTTTGTTTATCAGTAGGTCAACAAAATTCATACCATGGGACATGATATACCCTGAACAGAAGCCACAGTTTCTGGCTGAACACACTTAGTGGGAGAGTGCAGTTTGAAGAGAAAACATACTGTAATGTTTTCATATTGTAAGAGTTACAGAGGTAGAAGATCTTGCAGACAGAACATGTGCTGGCTAGGACTGAGGTAGGAACAGGAGGAGGGGTTAACTGTTCCCAAGCAAAGGCAACTTCTACCCGGCAGAAGTGAACCAACATTCAACCGTGGTGTTAGTGGCATGCTATAAATTTATCATTGCACAATAAATAATTTTTATTTTGTTAATTGTATCTAAAGAAAGTGGCAAGCCGAGCCCACGGCATGAATTATCCAATCCTATCCACCCACTGTAAGGAATGAGAAGTAATTTAATGATAAAAAGGACCAGAGCCATGTTTTCCTAGAGAAAATGATGACTGAGAGGTACAGAGGGAAGATCAGAGATGCTGATGATTGTCCCTGTCATGCTTTCGGTGCTGGATGTATGATGATATTCACTTGGGAAAGTCAAACAGTTGACTTCGATGCATGAACAACTCTCTAAGTGTGTCATAACGTAATAGACACCTCACAAAACAAAAGTAGATATCCTTTCAGGATTTAGGGCTTGAATTTCCTTAAACTTGGCACTGATTTTATTTGTTGTTCTTATTTTAAAAGGTAAGTGATAAATGGAGTTTAAAGATAGACAGACAAGATTGGCCAGCTCATTCTCCAACTCTTAACACACTTACCAAAGAAATATAACTGTCTGTACACAGATTGGGTTTCTGAGTAGGATCTAGTTTCTTTTGCAGGAGGGCATTGTTAATTTTGTGTTTCTTGTTGTTTTTCGCCCAGACAGATCTTATCCTTAGAATACTACTGAATTGATACTGACATATTTTCCTCAGTGTTTCATTTCTGCATTGCAATTCCATGTTTTGATTTTTTTTTTTTTTTTGTCTTGTGAATACAGAGAAATAAGGGAGGATGCATGCTTTGGGATGAAGATGGCTATAGACTATGGCTCACAAGCTATGAGTCTATTCTAGTTTCATTTCTGTTGCTTTGACAAATACCCTTCCCAGAAGCAACTTAGAGAAGAACGTGTTTACTTGCTCACGCCTCCTGCCTACAGTCTGTTACTGAGAAGAAGCCAAGGCAGGAACTCAGGTAGCCAGGCACATCTGCAGCCAGGAGCAGGGAGAAAGCAATGGGTCTGTGTTTGCTTTCTCCCATCCAGCTTTCTGTCTTACTCACTTCAGGACACCAAGCCCCAGGGAATTGTGCCATCCATCAATTAATAATGAAGACAACTTCCCAAAGCAATAACTACAGGAAAACTTGCTGCAAGAAACTCCTCAGTTGACGATCTCTTCTCCAGTGACTCTCGGTTGTGGCATTTTGAAAATTACAAACTGACCCTCACAGGCTCATAGTTGGTGTTGATTGTGGGTTCAACCATGCCTTACATTCCCCCGTATTGCTAGATCCTTTATGCTGGAGGTTGCCATGCTACTCTGACCCAAATCAGCAGATTGCTGTGAGTGACAAATAAAATGATACTCTTCAAGAGGTTGCCCACCCCCCCCCAAAAAAAGAGGTTGTCCCAGGTACTCAGTGTCATCCCAAGCCACCAGTTATTATTAACAGCAACAAGTTAGAAAAATTAACTCACTCACTCCAGGTGGTGCAGCTTTTAAAATTGAGGTTATAATGAGTTCCTTGAAAACTCTCTTATCTCTAAACACTGTTTCCTTCCACTTGGGCATGGATTCCTTCTTAATAATCTATGTGGTGTGACTGATTTGGAGGCCATCCCAGTGTCAACAGCCATGCAGAAGGAGATGAGCCATGCAGGGACACTTTCACATGCATGGAAGGGAAAGGGTGGAGTAAAAGCACATTTCCTTATAGCGTTTCACCAGGTACTTTGAGGACTCAGAGAGTTGGGTACTGAGACTCAGATTCTTCTCATGGAAGACTCTGGCAGGCCATTCTAAGGAGTGTGTCCCTCGTTGAGAAACAAAATGATGATGGCAGTAACCGGAGCCTGTTACTAGGGTCCAGACATCCCATAAATCAGTGAACTAGCTTTTTTCTAATGATTACCTGAAGAGATTATATGCATGTGTAGTATGTGTTTATATATTCTGTGTATGTATGTGTATGCATGTTAAACATTGTTGGGTGTCTTGCATAGCTCTTCACCTTTTTTTTTCTTCTAAGACAGGGTTTCTTACTAAGCCTGAAGCTCACCAATTGATTAAGACTATCTGTCCAGTGAGCCCTGGGGAGATCCCTGTCTCTACCTACTAGCACTAGGATTGCAACCACACCACCGCCACTCCTGGCTTTTTATATGGGGCCTGTGGGGAAAGGGTTAACTCAAGTCCAAATGCTTTTATGGCAATCACTGTAATAACTGAGCCTCTATATTGTTATTTTGGTCAAGTAAATAAGATCAAGCCCATCCTGCTTCCCCGGTGCATCTGTCTTGTGCCTCTAGTGTCTACCTGTGCTGTTCTCTGCCTGAACCTGATTCCCAGAGGCTGGTTTTGCTCTGCTCTCTGGTGACACCTCTGCAGAAGGAGGCCTTTGCTGATCAACATCTCTAGAAGACTCAAAGCAGTCGAGTTCCTTACCAAAGACAGAAATAAAACAGTAATTTCTATCTAAGACCTTCCAAGATGGAGCCAGAAGACAATGGCATTCAGGGCATCCGAGCAAGGCTCTATCTTTGTCCTATGGACACAAATTAAATTGAATGTTTTCTGTTTTGAATTGAAGCAAGAATCCTTTCTGGCTGAGTTGGGCTTTGTCCTCTGATGAATACTGAAAAAACCTGAAATGCATGAAAGTAAGCAACACTGCATTTCAAAGTGATAGAATGGAGAAGAGATAAAGGGGAAGGGTGATTGCTGGCCTAACAACCAATCGAGATGGGGAACTGGAGCCAACGCACTGTCCAATAATGAGTGGGAGATGGGGTAAGTTCCCTTCAGAAATAGTCATTCCCTGTTGCAATTTCCCAAGATCAAGGTTACCCAGCTGAGATGACTGCTAATTAAGTCTGGACAGTCCAGGCAAGAAGCCAGAACAGACCCGGTGCCTCAGCAGGTCAGCCATTGATTAGATTTTTGGCTCTTGATTAAATGTCACCAAATGATTAAATGATTGTTCCATGGAACTTTCTAGAAGAGAACCCAGTTCAGCATACTAAGTTGCAACCATGGAAAATCACAGCGCCCCTGTTGGCGTGGGATCCAGAACTCACCATCTATATCCTCTTTCTTCTCTTCAGGGTCAGCCTGTGGTTGGTTACTACGGACTGAGCAGTGAGTGGCCACCTCCATCTGCTAATGACCCAGCTCAGGTAATCTAGTGATTCTTTCAGTGTTCTTAGCTAGTTTAGGAACCTTCAGATAACAGTGTGTGATGATGTGAGTCATCATTGTCCACGTGACTAATATCTGTGAGGGTTTTTCCAGAGAGGCTTAACTAAGCAGGAGGTGCCTAGAGATACTCAAATATGGGCAGTATTATCCTATGGCCCAGTATCCTAGACTAAATACAAAGGATCCTGGTCCATGGGATGATACATAACCCCGAGTATTCCTCTGTCTTTCTCTGTCTGCCTCTCTGCCTGTGTCTCTGCCCCTGCCTCTCTCTGTCTCTGTTCCCCCTCCTCCATTCTCTGTCTCTTGCATTCTCTGACCCTCTCTGTGTCTCTGCATCTCCCCCCCCTCACAGTGTGGGCAGCTGCCTCAGGGTCCTGCTGCCATGCCTTTCCCACAGGATGGACTGTGTACTCAACTGTGGGACAGAAGAACCCACTCCTTGCTTGGCTTGGCTTTAGGAGCAGCAAAGCCTGAGCACTGAGCACACACACAGATCTGAGCATCCAGCATCTGAGACTCCTGTGTCACTTCACTGCATTGGACATGGTACCTGCCATCTCACTGTTTTATCTGCAAAAGGACAGTAGTTACTATGTAATTCACGGCCTTATTGAGAAATAGGTGAGATCACAAACACTATATCTTGAATAAACATTTGGTGACTAAGATGATTTGAAAAGACTGAAGGCTTGTGGTTCTTGTGGTACAAGGCCATAAGCTACTCAATGGGCTAAACAAGAGGATGGTGAGTTCAAAGCCAAAACTGACAACCTAGAAACATTCTAATTCGAAGCAAAAAATAAAAATAAAAAATATTCTGGTCAGCAGAGGAATACTGACCTACTATGCACAAATATCTGCATTAGTCAAGGTTCCCTAGAGTTACTGGATTGATAGAATGACTAGATATGATAATATATTCTGAATATATGAATACATATAATGAATATTTCTTTTCTAATCATTATATATTATATTTATAAATGGGATTTATGAGCATTGCTTACAGGCTGTGGTACAGCTATTTTAACAATGGCTTCCTACCAACAGAAGGTTCAAGAATACAGTAGTTGTTCAGTCCAAGAGGCTGGATGTCTCAGCTGGTCTTCAGTATACACTAGAATTCTGAAGACGTAGGCTCTAATGCCAGTTAAGAAATGGATTTGCTAGTGAGAACAAGCAGGAAAAGAGCAAATGCTTCCTTTCTCCATCTCCTTATACAAATTGCCTCCAGAAGGTGAGACCTAAATTTAAGATGAATGTTTCCACCTTAAAAGATCCAGATTAAAGTCATTCTCCCCATTTCAAATTATTTGATTAAGAAAAAATCCCTCATGGGTGGACTGAAACAGTTGGGTTTTAGTTAACTGCAGATGTAGTCAAGTTGACAACAAAAAATAGCCTTTCACAATCTAGATTCAGCTTTGCACTGAAAACAAAAAATAAGAGGGAGAAAGAGCAGGAGAATGGAGGAGGAGGGAGAAAAAAAGGAGGAAGAAGAGAAGGAAGAATATCAAAAGGAAGAGAGGGTGTCAATAGATTCTACCTTCCTGCCATTTAACTCCTTCACAAGATGTGGTAAAAATCATCTTCATTCTGCTCTTAGAAGGAATCCAGATAAAGCTGAGATGCTGCAAGCAGGACTTGTGCTAAGTCTGCTAAGCTATCACATGTTATCTTTGGAAGTGTGGTCTTTGCCAAATGTTGGATATTCCCTGGAAAATAATGAATTCCTGAGCTCCTCTGATGTGCCAGGCACCACCTTGCACATATCACATAAATTCATTTGACATCCCCATCCACCTGTGTGTGTGGTGCTGGGAACAGCAGGTACACTAGGCAACTTGAAGCCACTGCCATCTGACTCTAGGGAGAGGCATCCTATGTCTTGTCTTTCACTCTAAACCCTGGGGAGATCAATCTTTCTTTAGTCTGTACACAGAGGTCTTTTCCACCCAACTGCTAACAGGTATTGTTCCAGCAATAATACACAGTTGCTAAAGCACATCAAATTTTCATAACTGGATGTTTAACTCTCAGAACATGAACATCATCTTTTCCATGTTAGAAAGCAAATAGAAACAAGAATAGAACAACTCATCTTATTTTCCTCTCTACTACTGCATCTCTCTGCTTCCTTTAACCATATAGCTCCTGAAAGAAATATATGTGTATATATATATATATATATATATATATATATATATATATATATTTCTCCCTTCTCAGTGATTGCATAGTTGCTCCCTATGAATTGTACATCCCCTTTTTGAGATGTGGATGGGGCTCAGGAAGCTTATGCAATCCACAAAATAACTTGCAAGGTTAGCCTCTCCCTGTGGAATGCTTCTCTCTGGCTGTGAGGATATTCTGCAGTGGAGATGCCTACAAGTTAGGCAGGGATATCAGGTCTATAGCTTTCATGGGCTGTCACTCACAGTGGAGTGGGATTTTTCTGCAGGGCAGCGGCCACCTAAGTCATTTCTGCTCCTGTAAGTAACCACTTGCCCATTTTCCTGAAAGTAACACCGATGAATGCATTGGCTCGCCAAGTAGACTTGAGTGGAGCTGTTCTTTGTTTGGTTATTGGTGTCTTACTGTGGTGAACAGATGTTTATTAACACAGCCCTGGTCTTCTGCGTAGCTGACTAGAGCCAGCTTAAGACCAGTTCTGGTAACAAAGCGCCCCTTTAGGAGGCCACTGTTGCTCAGTCCAGACTGGGAAACATCCTGTTCTGTTCTTCCCCATGTGACCTGACCTCTCAGCAGCTTGATACAATCAACAGATCCTCCTGACAGGCTTCACTCACTGGATTTCCAGGACCTACACTCTCTTGTGTTCCCCTCTTTCCATTCCTTCTGCTGTTGCTGCTGCACCCTCACCTAATGCTAACATAAGCTAAGGCCCAACTTTATCCTTTGCTTTTGTCTCTCTACTCAGACCCTGCACAACTCTCTCTCTCTCTCTCTCTCTCTCTCTCTCTCTCTCTCACACACACACACACACACATATTAATCCTCATTTCCCATATTCTTCACACTAATAGCCTCAGGGCAGATCTCTTGTGCAGCTCACTGTTTTCAATACAGGTGCTAACAGGTATCCAGAACAAGAGAATAAAAACGCTCTAGCCTCCAAAAGAGAACTCTCATGTCAGGAATTTAAATTACTTGTATTATCAACACTGTATCTAAGCCCTAACTCACAGAAGAAAGCACATGGCTGGTTCCATATAACTGAGAAAAAAACCCATGACTGAGAGCACCCAGGACCCATGGGTGAGTCTGATACTATTATTTTGCTAAATGGACATAGTATCAAACTGCCCTCTAAGTCTGTATCTGTCTACCTGTAGATTAGCACAGCATTGAGACCTCATCAGAGAATCTTCTTTGTGCAGTAGATGGAGGTTAATGCAGAAACTCACAGCTGGTCAAAGCACAGAGAGTAAGTGGTTTGTGGAGTGCCCAGCCACAAAAGGGACATCTATATCACACTTCCTCCCTTCAAGGCTGAGGGACCATCATAGAAGAAAAGAGATCAGAAAGACTCTAAGAACCAAAGGTCAGAGGTCAGGAGCACTGCCGAGAAACAGTGTCTTCTGGACGTGATAAGACTGCCAAACTCATGAACTCATTGCAGCTGAGCTTGCCTTCAAATCCAGTCCACACTGCAGCTCAGAGGAGGGAGTAGCCCTTTTCTTATCTGAGGAGCTGCTGTCCTTCTGTCCATGGCTTTTAGGGGAGGGAGAGTCTCTTTTCTTTAAGGGTGTGTCCTCTGGTAGTTCAACTAAGATCCAGTGGATAGTCTCACACCCATTTTTCTGTATATGACAGAAAAAATGGAATTGGAGACTTATTTAAAAAAGAAAGTACAGTAAGTAGGGAGGGAGGGTTGGGAGAAATTGGTGAAATGAATGGGGTTTCAGTATAATCAAAATATATTACATGCATATATGAAATTCTCAAAAATTAATAAAAACATATTAAAATAAATTTTTAAAAATGACCAGTGTTGTAGAAGAACATTTATTGTGGTTTCTCAACAAAGTAACAAAAGAAATGAAGGACCATAAAGTCCCTTTTGTTCTACGTCTGGGACATCGCAAAGGAGATGAATCAGTACTTCAAGGGGACTCCTGCATTCCTATGTTTATTGAAGTACTGTCCTCAGTTGCCAAGTGACGTATTCACTGATGGATAAATAGATGAAGAAGATGAAGTGTATGTATACAAGGTAATTTCACTCAGCTACCAGAATGGACATTCATGGCAATGTGGCTGAATTTAGTAGACAATGTGTTAAATTAAGTAAGAAAGCTAAAAAGATAAATAAATACCATATATTCTGACTAATATGTAAAAGCTAAAATGTTTTTGCTCTAAGCGTAGAGAGTGTAACATGGGTAACTGGAGCAGAAGGTTGAGGAAGTGGTAGGGAGAGTGTGGAGAGAGGATCCTTAGCCAGCACTAAACTACAGTAGTCAGTAAGAATAAGTTCGAAGGTCCAGCACCATGGTAGAAGGGTGAGTGGCAGCAGTTGACAGTTGTGCATTGTGTGACTCATGAACAACTGGGGTTGAACACTTCCTAACACACTTCCCAAGCAGAAGAAAAGCCAGTCAACCCCAAATTCTTCATTTCATGTTAACTATGTACACTGAAACATCACACTGTATGCTACAAGTGTATGTAAGTCTTGTGAGTCAGTTCCATTGATAAAAGAAAAGAGGAAGGATAGAGAGATGGTCAAACAAACCTAAAATAGTTCCTAAACCCAGAAATTAGGAGGGAGCCTGGAATGTCAGCTGAGAGAAAGGAACTGTGCCAACCCAGGTTTACCTCAGTGTTATATCACACACACACACACACACACACACACACACACACACACTGTCCATCTCTTACCTACAATTGGCTCTGTGAAGGATAAAAAGTTCAGAGCAACCAGCCTTTAATGCCATGGATGCACCAGAACAAAGACACTCCTAACATCTTTATAGTGTAAGGTTAAATTGATGTAATGACATCAGTACACTCTGTGGTCATCTTATCTTTATAAAAAGAAATTAAAACTTCCATTTATCAACTGGTTTAAAATCAGAATAGCCTCCATTTGCTCGGCTAGATAAGGAAAAAAATAAATTTAACTTTCGATGGGTGAGGCTGATGCTATATTAAAATAGCAGACTGGGTTGAGGTGGTCAAATGACACAAAATTCTAATGAGATGGGAAAAATGAATCAAGACATCTACTGTACATCATGATGAGTACAATTAAAACAGAAATGTTTGCCACTTTAAAAACAACTATTGGGTTTTGAGACAGGATTTAACTGTGTAGCCCTTGCTATCCCAAAACTCTTTACCTAGATCAGGCTGGCCCTAAACTCACAGAGAGCCACCTGCTTCTGCCTCCCAAGTGCTGAGATTAAAGGTCTAACCACAAAATATCTTTAAAGTTGTATTTGAAATGAAGTGAACTATGTAAAAACACAAGCATAATACAATCACTACACATGGAATCTCATTGTGCAAACACACAAACACACAAAACAAACATGAAACTATCAAGCTTGTAACATGCAACCAAATGCATGTAGAATTTTAAACACAAGTGAACAGTCAGGAGCCAGATTTGCACCAAGGTCTCAATGGGCACCAAGCATGTTCACTGCTAGAAGGTATCTCTGCTTACAACAGTGTGTGTGAGGAGCTAGCATCTTCTAGGTAATTAAAACATTTCCCTTCTGACAATTTTATAAAGCTTTCCTAATGCTTTGAAAAGAAACTAAGAGCAACCATGTCATCTGTGAAGGTTAAGGATGAACATTGATGGCCTCCAAAGGACATTCCCCTTCTCTTCAGACTGTATCATCTCCTCAGTTTCCCTGTTATGGACTAATTATCTTCTTTCTGACTACTTTGAGGTCTGTTCCATAGAAGTGAATTTCATGCCTGTAATCCTGATCAAAAGTCCATAGAGAGGCCCAGGGTAGAAACTGCTATTGTTATTTTGCTAAATGGCCATCTTATCAATTGACCTTCTAAACATTTGTAGTAATACCTGTATGTCTGGGATGCTCTTAACCTTGGCCAGAAAACCTTCTTTTTGCAATGAATAGCAGTCAGTGGAGAGATACATGCTTGGTCAAAGTGCTGAGCATGCAAGCTAGGTGCTCAGCCCTAAATGGGACATTAATATCAAACCCACAACCAAGACTCAGGACATATTGTGGAGGAGGAGGAAGAATCAAGGTAAGATGGGATGATGGGAAGAGGGCTTTGAAGGAATGACTTCTAGAAATGAGACATTTTTGTACCTATGAATCACAGCAGCTGGGTTGCCTGCATAAAATTTGTGCAAGGTCAAGCAAGTCAAAAATCTCAGAAAGAGAGAAAAGATGATCTCCAAGCCTCACCCCTTACTGGGAAGTTATTGTACTTGATAGCATGGTGGGAGGAGGGTGTCATTCTTTTCTTTCTTTCTTTCTTTTTAAGACAGTCACTCTTAGGATTCCCAAGCTACTGTGGATGCCCTACACCCATGCCTATGTACAGCATTAATTGAATAAGATTGTGTTGAGGGACACAGCAGGGATTAGAGGTGGATGTGATCATAGTCCATTGTATATGAGTATAAAATTCTCAAACATAAAGAAAAATAAAAACCCATAAAGTCAAAACAATGGGTGTCAAGGGAACTACTACAGTGATAGCAACTTGGGGAGAATGATGAAGGTCTGCAGTAGTGTTGGGCTAAGATTTTTGCTACAGAGCTGCCTGAGCGCTTTTCTCCTAAGAACTTGGTGAGAAAATGCGGCCAGATGGCAAGCCCTGAGTCCTCCTCACGTGCACAGCTTATGGAGAAGGGAAAAGGGCTGGATTAAAGCATTTTGTATTTCACTTCTCTGGGGATCACTGTGTGGCATCCCTACTGTGTAACTATGTCCTCTCCACAGCCACATTGGTTGCTTATCTGCCTTTAATATGATGCTTATTTTATAGGAAAGGTTAAGGGAGGTTAAGTACTTTGCCTAACAGAATGGACACTAAACTGTTATCATGGTCTGAAAGTATTCTCTATCAAAATGAGAAAGACATTTTATTGGGAGCATGTGAGTTAGAGTAATTCTCTCTCTCTCTCTTTCTCTCTCTTTCTCTCTCTTTGTCACTCTCTCTCTGTCTCTCTCCCCTCTGTCATCTAAAAGATATCATCAGATAAACTAACTTTAAGAAATCATAACTCCAAGTTGAAAGATTTAAACAAGTGTGTGCCCTGGGTGAGAGTAGGCACTGGGTTCGGGGTGGGGGTGACATGAAGTTTGAAACAATCTCATGTAGCTGAGAGTGTGGAAAGCACAAACCTTGGGACTCACAGTCCTGGGCAGTCTTCCCCAATGTCATTCTTCAGGAACGACAAGGTACCATAGGGTCAGGTTTTTTCACAGAAAAAAAAAATGATCTCAAAAGTCTATGCTGTGTTGCTGAACAGCCTCGGGGTGTTTGACCAGAAATAAGACTCTAAGGATGTGCTACCTGCCTTGAATGCTGAGGAACCATCTCCTGGAGGAAAGATTTGTTAAGCACCTTTTGCCAACAAGAGTTGAATTTCTAGGAGGGGCAAGGAGCAGGGATGTCTTCCTTGTGTTGAATTTAGATAAAACAGTTCAAGCCACCTAAATCCATGGGAAAACAAACAGCCTGAAAAGATAGCGAGGCCTGTCCCTCCTGGGTACATCAGCAGACAAGATAATGTGGGCAACATGAGCACTGGGTGAGGATTAGGTTAGATTACTCTAACTGTTCTTTCTGGAGCATCTTCAGGACCTCTGGTGCCATCCCCTGTGATTGTGACATTTCGAGGTAAACCTGTGAAACACAGCTTTTAAAAAAATCCCCTAGCCTGGTAGTTTCCTAACTGAAAAGGCCAAGAAACGCAGGCTTACAGCCTCTGGGTTATGTATGGTGGCCTCATTTTAAGGTCAACAACTTCATTATTCTGTCTGTGTAGAATGCCAAGGACATCGCGCCCGGTTCTAAGTTATTTTTCAGAATAAATGTAATAAAGCATTTTGGTTTTTTTCCCCCTCTCAAATGAAATAACGTGCCTTCCAGGGCCACACAGGCAGGTTCTGTATGGTTTTCCTAACTGTGTTTGGAGTAAATTCATTCCAAGTTCAGCATTTCAGATAGGCTAACCAGTGCCAACTGCTTTTAAAACTGTGACCCGTTTTAACCTTTGAGGTTTAAACAAAATCACCTCTATTACAAAGGTCATAAAAACCAAAGCTTAGAGAAGTTAGTTATCTTTGCAGATGTCCTTCAGCTTGTAGAGTGGCACAGTTATGTTAGTCTCATATCTGAGCAACCATGGCTTCCTAACTGAAGGGAAGGGTAAAAGCTGATTGACTTCGCAACCCATCTCATCTAAAGGGCAACAACAGCTGAGCCTTTGGCTGGAGCTAAGAACTTCATGCATGTTAACTTGGTGAAGGCTCAGGAACCAGGAAATCAATCGACTAACACAATGATGTCTGATGCCTTGAAAAAGGAGCTTCTCGGAAGGATGCATACAAGCCCTGGTAGGGCTGGGGGGATGGCGAGGTCAATAAAGCGCTTGCCCTGAAAGTGTGAGAGTTACTGCAAAGAGCTGGACATGCTAGCACATGCCTGTGAATCCCAAAGATGGCAATATGGGAGGCAGAGACAGTAGGATGCCTGTAAGTTTGCTGACCAGCTAGTCTAGCCTACTAGGTAACATTCCAGGCTGGTTAGAGATTCTGGCTAAAACGAAAGGGTAGAAGATATCTGAGTAATGACACCTAAAGTTGTCCTCTGACCCCCTATCTACACATGCATAGATACATAGATACACATACCTGCATGAACACACACACACATACTATTGTACTTAAACCCACACATGCACACCAATGCATGCATAGGCCCAGACATACACATACACACACAAACATGTTTCTTTTCGCCACACTAGCAAGTCCATTTCTTCACTGGTATTAGAGCCCACTTCTTTGGGATCCCAGCATAAACTGAAGACCAGCTGTGACATCCAGCCTCATGGACTGAACAACTACTGGATTTTTGCACTCTCCACTCATAGGCAGCCATTGTTGGATTAGCTGGGCCACAGCCTTTAAGTCATTCCACTTTAATAAATCCACTTTCTATAGTATGTAGAGAGAGATTCTGTAAGTTCTATCACTTTAGAAAACCCAGACTGTATGTATTTGTTTCAAATATATGCATATAGGCATGCCTATAAGCATGTATGTATTTGAAACAAAACATCACTATATATCCCAGGATGGCCTTACATTCTCAATCCTCCTCCCTCAGCCTCTCAATGCAGTAATTACTGGTGGGCAATTTCTTATTGGGAATTATGAGCCTACATATAAACCTGTGCCACCCTTACCCTATGTTTGTTTACCTAAGGAGGATGTTGCAGGATGGGGGTGCACAGTTGAAGGAAGGTCATTGAAGTAGAAGTGGACTCTGAGATCTACTATGGGTCTGGCTGCCTGGCTGCCTCCCACATTTCAGTGAGGAAACTGATTTTGTTGACTTTGTATATATCGGGGATGATAATTCTGTCCCGTGTGGTCCAGAAAACCATCCCCTATCCCTGGAGCCAGGCCTTTCCACTTATTTATTTGTTAACGGATTGATTTAATATAGCCCTTTACTACACACGTCAACAGACCATTATCTGGGTGATTTCTTTCACTCGTTACAGCATCCCATTTTCTTCCTTATTATTCTGTTCAAAATTGACTTCACTGTGCTCACTTTTCCCCTCGACCCTTCCACCAAGTGCCGGGGTGCACTTGCTTGTACGTCTCTCAGGACTCCATAGTCCAGCCACACCGTGTATGTGTATTTTACTTCACGTTCCTGGAAATCTGTGCTTCAAGGCTGCTTGTTCACTGCAAACAGGAGGGGACATTCTCCTTTTGGAACAAGACCAAGCCAGCTAGAGTGTTGAGAAAAACACACTTTGCTTTACCTTCAAAGAGGAAACTCCTGATAGGGTTTTTCAGCCTCTGATTTTGTTGCTGAATGTGGCATCGCTGGCACGGTCTGCCCCTTTCTTCCGCTGGACACAAACCTACATTCACAGGAAGTCTTGTCACGTGCATGCCGCCAGGGGCCACAGAATGTGATGCACAGGGTCTGTGTGGACATGAAACTGTGTCTATTCCTAATGGCTACAGACCTTGGTTTGAAAGAAATGACAGAGCTGATTTGTGAACAGATAAACAGGCCTAGGCATGGTGACTCCCATTGTTACCTTCTCCCTGGGTCCTACTCATATTATCTAACGTCTAGCTCGCTTAGGGGACCATACAGATTTTCAATCCCATGCATTTGCCTTAGAATAGTAAGTTATCTGCTATCACTACCCAGTTTCCAGATGATGAAATGGAGGCATGAGCCTCAGGAGGCCTTGCTTCTAGAACTCACTTAGTTTGAAAGTGGTGGACCTGGAAACTGATTAAAAAACTACTGGTCCTATTGTACTTTCCTGTTTTTCTTTTAGTTCCTTCAACTCTGTTTCTTTTATTTCATTCAGTGCTTTAAGCATTTCCTTTCTAAAGGCCATAAACTGTTTGGCTGCAGCTTCCTCTATTTCTTTACGGATGGCAATATTCTGTTTGAGTTTATCTTCCTCTATGTCTTTATGTATCTTATTTGTTTCCTCTGTTATCATCTTCATGAGCATAGTTGTTAGGTCATCTTCTTAGATTTCAGTTATTCTGGGGTGTCCAGGGCTACTTGCCCCTGGGTAACTGGGTTCTGGAGGTGCTATATTGCTCTGTCTTTTGTTGCTTGAGCTTTTATGCTGGCCTCTACCCATTGTGCTATCTTAGGGTTTGGGGTTATTTTCTGGTGGTTCCTGGGGATGCTGTGGTGGAGAGAATCCCCTTTGCAGAAAGCTGGTTTTTCCTAATGATGTCTTCTCAGCTTTTTGGGTATAGTCCCTGGATGGCTGGCGTTTTTTCAGGAGTTGTTGCTGCTCACCTCAAGGATAGAGACCTGAGTGGTAACTGTGGTCTTTGTTAGTCGAGAGGGCTCTCCTCTTACCCAGGGAAGTCCTGAGGACAGCTGCCCTGTTTCTGGGTTTCTTACTGTAAATTTAATGATCAGCTACTGTGACCCAGTTGGACACACATGGTATATACTCACTCATATAAACATACAACATAGGATAAACCCACTAAAATCAGTATATCTAAACAAACTAAGCAAAAGAGAGGACCCTAACTAAAACCCTCAATCCCCATCCTGAAGGGCAAAGAGGATGGACATCAGAAGAAGAAAACAGGAAACAACCTAGGAACCTGCCACAGAGGGCCTCTGAAAGCCTCTGCCCTGTGGACTATCAAAGCAGATGCTGAGCCTGATGGCCAACTGGTGGGCAGAATGAATGGAATTTTATGTAAGAAATGGGAACTAGCAAGAGCTGGAGAAGACAGGAACTCCACAAGGAGAGCAACAGAACAAGAAAATTTGAACACAGGGAACTTCCCAGAGACTCATACTCCAACCAAGGACTATTCATGGAGATAACCTAGAACCCCTGCACAGATGTAGCCCAGGGCAGTTTAGTGTCCAAGTGGGTTACATAGTGATGGGAAGAGGGACTGCCTCTGACATAAACTGATTGGCCTGCTCTTCAATCACCTCCCCCTGAGGAGGGAGCAGCCTTACCAGGCCACAGAAGAAGACAATGCAGCCATTCCTGATGTGATCTGATAGACTAAGATCAGAAGGAAGGAGAGGAGGACCTCCCCTATCAGTGGACTTGGGGAGGAGCATGCATGCAGAAAGGGGAGGAAGGGTGGGATCGGGAGGGGAGGAGGAAGGGGCTTATGGGGGGATACAAAATGAATAAAGTGTAATTAATAATAATAAAAAAAACTACTGGTCCACAAACTCATCCTTTTCACTTACTCAAAAACCCCAATTTCTCCCAACACAACTACCTATAAACACACACACACACACACACATACACAGATGCACATTCATACACATATATGTATACATATGCACAAACACACAGGCACACATATAAACCTGCATAAAGATACATACACATACACAAACACATAATCACATGCATACAACCAAACATAATAGAACACCTCTAAAATGGACAGTGAGGAGTGAAGACTGTGGACCGTGAGCTCAAGGCCACCCTAACCTATATAGTGATCTCTAGGCCAGCCTAAGCATCATAGTGAGTCAATAAAGAGACAAGGCCAACTCCAAGACCATGGACTCAGGGAGTCCAACATTGTGATGCCAGAGGCATCTAATGTGCCTGACTATAGATCCAGGCTGGCTCACAGTTAGGCAAACATCATGACAGGCATTCTAAAGTGTCACATAGTGTAAAAGATCTTGAGAGGTAAAAGACTGTTATTGACCTTAGACAGGCTCTGCTCAGGCCTGGAATCACAATTATCCCTGGCTGTTGGGGGAATCTTAGAGCACTGGCTACCAAGACAGAAATTTAATTAAAGAGGTAGAAATAGACAGCTGAGATCAGAGTCAGGAGGCAGGGAATGAAGAAAGCTAAGAAGTTACAAACCAGGGATTGATTGAGTAGCTGTCCATCTGGAGCTGTTTTGGCATCTCTATGTTGCGCTCTGGCCTGTATGTAAGAAAGAGACTATTACTGTATGTCTGTGAGTTGTGTTGTATTCAGATGCTCCTGGAGATGAGGTCACTTTATACTGTGAATCATGTAACATGGACTGCCTGCATATGTGAGGCTGAGGCAGGGGGCTTAGGAGCCCCAGAGCAGCCTTGGGCTAGATTGTGAGATCCTGTCTCAAGAATGAAACAAACAAACAAAAAAGCCTCAGGAGAGACTGGAGTCGGGGATAGGAAGGAAGGAAGGAAGGAAGGAAGGAAGGAAGGAAGGAAGGAAGGAAGGAAGGAAGAGTTCACAAATAGGAGCTCCAGATCCAGTTTGGCCCACAGATGTTTAAAGCTGGACTGAAAATGCAGTCCTTAAAATAAAAACCATCTCAGCGGGACTGAAGATATAGCTCAGTTGGGAAAGTGCTTGCCATGCAAGCACACAATTCTGAGTTTGATCTCCAGAACCAATATAAAACAGCCTGGCCTGCAAAATTCGAATGGTGGGGAGCTGAGTACAGGCTGACACTCAGGCCTTCATGAACTTCCCAGGCTTTGGTGAACTCCAGGTCAGTGAGAGACCCTATGTCAGAAGTAAGGTATATGGTATAAAGCCTCTGGTTTCCACATGCAGGAGCACACCCAGACAAACCAATAGAAGCTTCTGCTGCTAAAGAAGAAAAATGCTGAGCTGCTTCTCATGGCCTGCACTGGCTCCAGTCCCAGATGATCTGTTCTGCTATAAGTCATTCCTAATAATCCTCTATGACCAATATGGTCCAACATGAACTTCGCCTGTGTCACCACTGTGAATAGACTTCTGTACAAAACAGCCAAGCTGACACTCTAAAGGAAAGGATTTAAAGTGGGTTATGGGGTTAGCAGATGCCCAGCTAACCAGACATTTGACCACACCCTCCCTAATACCAGCAGCATCAAAGCAGAGAGCCAGGCTCCCTGAGAGTTAGATGAGAAGCCCAGGGTCCTGGGCAGTTCTTCCAGCGTCAGATATTGCAAGTATGAGAAAGGCTGAAACAGAATCTAACCTCTGAAGCATCCCCTTTCCTAATTATCCCCCACACCCAGTGACCTCACAGGTAAGAACTACCACCCAGCTAGATAACACAAAAGGAACATACAGGAGAGGAGAAAAGATACTAGAGAGGTAAAGTTAGTGATCCACCTACACTGAGATCATCAAGCCGCTGTAATAATTTGAAAACCAAACAAAGGGCTCTGGAGTGTTCTGGCAGGCTGATGAAGGGGATAGACTCAGGAGTTGTGATTCAGATGAGAACCAGCCACTCACCCTGAAAATAAATCCACTCAGGCTGTTATTTATCCAGCAGTTATCTCTGATTGTTAGATGAATCCACAGCATCTAATGTAAGCTCTCCAATTCTTTGATGTCTGGTGTCAACCAGGCATTTAATAACTGTCAACAAAGATACTATATTTGAGGGAATACATTCAGGGAAAGATTAAATTGGGTTCCTTGACCACCTCCCCAGAAGGCATGTTGCAGGAGAAAACCAGCCATTCCATCATTGGGAAGAGGAAAAGAATTGCAAATGACAAGCTTAAGATGTTTCTTCCTGAAATGCAAGGTATTAGGTATTCGTCTTAAAACTGGGGTTGGGCAGGCTTGTCCTCCTTAGAAATGTCCTCATTAAGACTGGTGGCCCACATTTTGCTACCTATAGTGCCTTGCAGAATTGTTGCTACTCTGTTTTCTAATTTTCTCCTCTATCACACACATGTGACATATTCATTTCTTGAGCCAAAAGTGCCCAGCTCACAAGCAGCAAGCAGCTTGAGACCATGAACTATTGAGAAGAGCCATGAATACCAACACAAAACCAGAAACTTCAGACATCACGATGCTTCTTCTATGATTTTCTGTAATGCATTTTAAAATAGCTCATTGGTTCTCAAGTATGAATGCTGTAGATGCCAACATCATGTTTCAATGTCAAAAGATTAGACTTGCCTCGTAGAATAATGAAAGGAACTGAGCCAGACCTGAAGTCACAAGAAAATCTGAGAATAATTTCTTTCTTTTTCACTATGTGCTTGAGACTTCCCTGGATCTAAGGCCTTCCATGAGCAAATGGAGTGGTCTATACTGTGCCATTGAATGGTGTGACATGTCCTATCAAGAGTCCTCTACTGCCTTCAGAATGGCTGGCTTATGAAATTTGGCCTAGCAGGGAAGGAATAATTACAGGGACAGAGTTACCCTAAAGAATGTACTAGTCATTTGATATGTTCAAGTCCATGTAGGATTCAGCTTCTGGAGGCTAGAAAAATGACTCAGCAGTTTAAGAGAGCTTGCTACTCAGTCATGAGAACCTGACTTTGGATCGCCAGCACATATATAAGGTGGCTCACAATACTTAAAATACAGTGCTAGGGATCTAATAATCTTTTGTGGCCTCCATAGGTACTACACATGCTTGTGAACACACATACATATGTGTTTATGTGTGTCTGTATTATATATATATATATACATGTATATGTATATATATATATATATGTATAATGCAAATTCCAGATATATAGAGGAAAATACATTGCTTAGAAATGTGCTAGTCACGGATTCAACAAGCACAAACAGTAAACACTCACCCCAGGCAGATGCCATTTGTGCCTGTACTGACTCTGTGCCACCATCCTTTGGAGCTGTGGTTTTCATCCAGTAGCTGTTCAACATACAAAAACCTGAGAACAGATTCAGTGAGCTGCCATCATCAGCCCCCATTAAAACTCAAGAAGAATGTCATCAGATTGAGTTCAGTGATTAACAAAGAAAACATCAAGGGTTTGTCATTGTGTTCCTGGCTCTAAGTGTTCAGAGCTGAGCAGTTTTCAATACCAACAGTTCTCAATACAACTGGATTTTCCATGTTGCCTGGACATAGCATTCTGAGAAACACTAAATAATGAAATGAAATGTCCCCCAACCACCTCTCTTTTGTATTCCCTCTCCTGTGTTTCCCTCTCCCCTCTCCTTTTCCCTCTCCCCCTCCCTGCCTCTCTGGCTTTTTCAGGAAGGATCTTACATAGGCCAGGCAGGCATTGCCTGGGATTGTCACACTCTTCACCCCCTGCCTCAGCCACAATACTGCAGCTAATTGCATGTGCTTCAGAAGTATTTTATCAGTGATGCTATCCATTTTTATGTTGGTTCATGTATTACACTGATAGATTGAGAAACAACCAAAGTGTCAGGTATGGTAGCACTGGAGAGGTAGAAGGAGGATGATTAATAGTTCAAAGTAACAAGACAGCCTACCTCAAAAATAATAATAATAAAACCCCAACAACATACAAATAAAAAATAAAACAAGCAAAGAAAAAAGACAGTTAACATTAACAAGATGCACTAGGTATCAAACATTATGCAAATACTTTGTACAGCAGTATTTAACCTCTGACACCAAGACAGAAACAGAAAAGTGAAATACCATGTCCAGTGTCACAGCATTCCTAGCTGTGAATGTCAGGTACATTCCCAGCTTTGGGTAAGTCTCTCAAGAAGGTTTCCTGGTATGTATCTTATTGCTGGTGTGGTTATTTTCACCTATGGGAACAGTACTCCCTCTGGAAAGGAGCCATGGGGTACATGGCTGGGCTCTGTCTCTGAACATCATCAAGGAGTCTCTGATGATTTACATCACTACACTCTCTTGAATGGTTGTTAGTCTGTCTTCCACTAGATGGAACCATCTTTAGCCCAGTGTTTAATATAATATAAGCTTTCTTCTTCAGATTCCTGTCTGTCTAGTTTATTTACCTCACTCCTTTTTTGTATTTTTTTTTCCCCTCAGTGCTAGGAAGCAAGCAGTATACCATTGACTGAATTGTTGTAAATAGTGAGTTTCTGAGACAGA
Source organism: Meriones unguiculatus (assembly GCF_030254825.1). Taxonomy (NCBI): domain Eukaryota; kingdom Metazoa; phylum Chordata; class Mammalia; order Rodentia; family Muridae; genus Meriones; species Meriones unguiculatus. Next base: position 14,785,995 of record NC_083359.1, read on the forward strand.
GTCTTGCTCTGCAGCCCAGGATGGAATGGAACACACAACCCTTCCTGCTGAGTGCTGAAATTACAGATGTGTGCCATCACATCTAGCACTACCACAAAAGGAATATTCTAAAAGGAATACAGTCTGTCATAGGGAGAAGGAATGGTCTAAGGAGCAGGAAGATGTCTGCTAACTCAATTTTTTCTCATTACAGTTATCTAAAAAGCCACATTGCTTTAATTGGTGTTGGGCAATCTTCTAGGTAATCTACAAATTGTGTTTTATTACAGTGCATTCAAGAAGCAGAGATAAAGAGAAAAAAGTAGATTGAGGCTAAAAGCCCTCAATGTCCACCCCTCCCACAAGTGACACACTTCTTTCAGCAAACCTCCACCTGATAAAGGTCGCACTAACTCCCCAAAGAGCACCACCAACTGCAGACCATGTGCTCAAACACATGATCCTGTGGGGGTGGATTTCTCATTTAAACTGCCACAGCATGCATCTTGAAAGATTCTGTTGTTCAGACAATACAAAAATTCAAAAAAAATTTATTAAATGGTGTTTATCTAAAAACCATTGAAGAAACTATGCTGAACATTTGAATTCAATTGAGGGATTGTGTCACTGTGAATATCCACACCTGCTTATCACTTGACATTTGACCCTTGCTCCTTATATTCTGCAGTCTCCAGGTCTCTGTAATTGGCACCTGAGATATCCTATTTAGTGAAGAGTCTGAGATCCTCTAGTATCCAAATTTGTAGCACATCTGAAATGCTCAGTTTGGCTGCCTCACAAAACCATCTGGACTGATTCAGCCAGAAGCATCTGGGTAGATTGGTCACAGGCCAAGCTGGAAATACACACACACACACACACACACACACAGAGAGAGAGAGAGAGAGAGAGAGAGAGAGAGAGAGAGAGAGAGAGAGAGAGAGAGAGTCTGGTTTTTATGCTTTACAGACTTGAGCCATGAAATAGTCCCAAAGTGTGGGGACGCTTCCAAATCATTGCTCATGGTACTCTTGGCTTACTGCTCAGAAAGTTCTCCTTCACTTCTAAGCAATTTTTTTTTCTCGTGTGATTACCAAAGAAGCCACATCACTTTAACTTGAGTTTGGCAGTATTTGAGGTCATCTATAAATTGTGTTTTATCACAAGAGAAAATGATTCTGATCACCTTCCTCTGTATAGTTGATATCTGGACATAGTGACCAATGCTCTTGGGATGAATTTTAATCTGGAGGTTAATAGTGGTGGTCTTTGGGCCACCTTAAGGATGGATACTGATTTGTAAAGATAAGATTAGAAGACTTAGGAATGGTATAATTCGATCTTGAGGTAGAGCTATTACCATTTGTTTTTGAGAAAGTGCCAGATTGATTTCCAAAGTGGTTGCACAAGTTTACATTCCCACCAGCAATGAAGGAGGGTTCCCCTTTCTCCACATCTTCTCAAGCATGTATTGTCACTTGAATTTTTGATCTTAGCTATTCTGATCGGCATAAGATGGATTCTCAGAGTTGTTTTGATTTGCATTTCCCTGATGACTAAGGACCTTGAGTATTTCCTTAAGTTTTTCTCTGCCACTTGATATTCCTCTGTTGAGAATTTTCTGCTTAGCTCTATACCCCATTTTTTTAAATTGGATTATTTGGTTTGTTGGTGTCTACTTTCTTGAGCTTTTTATGTATTCTGGATATTAGGGTTGTTAATAGAATTAGGGTTGGTAAAGATCTTTTCCAAGTCTGTAGGATATTGTTTTATTCTGTTGACAGTGTCCTTTGCTTTACAGAAGCTTTTCAGTTTCAGGAGCACAGGGAGTCTTAGGGATGAAAAGGGTGATAAAAGGACACAGAGGGGACAGGAGCCCCACAAGGACACCAACAAAGCTAAAAATATCTGAGCCCACGTAGTCCTGTAGAGACTGATGCACTAACCAAGGACCATGCAGGAGAGGACCTAGACTTCCTGCTCAGGTGTAGACAATTGTCAGCTCAGTCTCCATGTGAGTTTCTGAGTAAGGGGAACAGGGGTTGCCTTTTTCATGAACTCAGTTGCCTGTTCTTTGATCACTTGCCCTGGCAATGCTGCCTTACCAGGCCACAGAGAAAGAAGATCCAGGCAGTTCTGATGAGACTTGATAAGCTATTGGCAGATAGCAGAACAGGAGAACTCCACCTTTCAGTGGACTAGGGGAAGGGGAAGGGGAGAAGGGAGAGGAAGGGTAGGACTAGAAGGAGTTGAGGGAGGGGGCTTCAATCATGATATATAATATATAATGAATACATTGTAAAAAATAAAATTAAAAAATTAGAAGACTAAAAAGTCAACTTTTATTCCACAGGCACCCTGTTGTTTCAGTGGGTTTTCCTCCAGTGCCCAAGCTCACAGAATAATAACTCATGAGACTCAAAATATACTTATAAATATTTAGGCCATATAGTTAGGCTCTTCTCTGACTAGCTCATAACTTAAAACAATCCATTTATACTAATCGACAGTCTGCCCCATGGCTGGTTAGCTCTGCTCAGGTATCATGCATCCGTCCTCTTCACATCTTCCCAAGCAAATCTTCTATGCCTGGCTCTGTTCCTGAATCTTTTCTTCCTACTTGATGTCCTACCTTTTATTCTACCACTTCCTATAAGCCATAGGTTTTTTTTTTTTTTTTTTTTTTTTTTTGGTGGTTCTTTTTTTTTTTCAATGCAGTTTATTCAGGAACCTTGAACAATCATCTGACCCTGGGGAAAGCCAGCCCACAGCTTAAATAGCCTCTGGGTAGCCAACCCAGGCGTGCCACGTGGGCAATGCAGATAGGTCCACATACATGGAAGCAAGCCAGATCCTCAGCCTTAGCCAAATGTGGAATTGTTCGTGACAGAGAGCACTCACCATCAGGAAGGTGGAAGGCGGAAACCAGCTCCATCTTTAAGGCATAGCATTCCGCAGCTCTCTACAGTTCCCCCTTTTTGTTTTAGACACATCAGGCAAGAGTAGAGGTCTGATCTCTGATATTAGAAATAAATTGGGACTTTGTACCGATGTTCATTTAGGTGTCATCCACCCAAAGAGCATCAGACCCGTCTGATACCTTTTTCTCAGAGGCGGGACCTGGGGCATCAACCTGCATGCAATCAGACATGCTCTTCTCTGGGTCCAAAGCAGCTGACCCTGAGTGCAGTGCTTAGCCTCACATCCTGAGCATAACATTTTAGCTTTTTATGGTAGCCAACCATGCTTGGGGAGAATGTCCTGCTTCAATGGCTGTAAAGGCCTGAATGATCAAAGCCATAGGTTTTTTAATTGACAGGCAATGCATACAATACAGATATTTTTTTCTGTACCCTGTGCTATATCTTAATTGTATTCTGCTTCATATCCCCAAGAGACTTTCTTTTTTTTTTATTTATTTTTTTTTCAATGCAGTTTATTCAGGAATATTGAACAATCCTCGGACCCCGGGGAAAACCAGCCCACAGCTTAAATAGCCTCTGGGTAGCCAACCCAGGCGTGCCACGGGGGCAATGCAGATAGGTCCACATACATGGAAGCAAGCCAGATCCTCGGCCTTAGCCAAATATGGAGTTGTTCGTGACAGAGAGCACTCACCATCAGGAAGGTGGAAGGCGGAAACCAGCTCCATCTTTAAGGCATAGCATTCCGCAGCTCTCTATAGTTCCCCCTTTTTGTTTAGGCACATCTTTGTTCATGTGGCCTCAACTTAGTAAGATGTTTCAAATCTCTACTTAAGAAAGGCCTCACCTTCCTAGGGACTCATAGGAACCCATCAGGGGAATTAGGAACTTCAAATGAAACATCTCTTTGGAAATAAATCATCCATTAGCATCCACTCCTCTCCAAGTCTCTCTTTGATAAAGATACCCTCATCACATATGTTTGGTTTTTCCCATTCCAAAATATGCTTCCACTTCCATTCATTTCTCAATATGAAGCCCAAAAGCCATTCCAATTGGATATCATCTCTTCTCAGATGGTGATTTTCCAGTAAGTCCTAATCATTCTATTTTCAAAATGTCCCCAATGTATCTACTCATCCTCAAGCCCAGTAAGTTAGCCTTCAAAAGTGACTGTTCTCTGACCCCAAAGCAGCTGCCTTCACTATATCCTGCATTTCACTCACATCTTCTCCAACCTGTTAACTTCTAAGCAACTCAAACATTCTGAGTTTTACACCCAGGGGTCACAGGAAGCTCAAAATTCTAATATGTGTCTTTGTCACTCCCTTCACATGCAGACATTGTAGATGCCTGTGAGATTATTTTAAACCAAAGTAAAACTCTGGTGTCCCTGTTGCTTTGTAACTTAGCTCCAGAAGATAACATTTCTTCTCCTTCTCAGTGTGGCTTCAATCTGCTAATTGTTCCCAAATGTCTTCACAACTATTTCTTTCATCCCAGGATTACTCTTTGCATCTGGCTGTTGTCATTTAAACCTTTTGTCTTGGTTAGGGTTTTATTGCTGTGAGGAGACACCATGATGATGACAACTCTTAAAAAGAAAACATTTAACTGGGGTTGGCTTACAGTTTCAAAGGTTTAGTCCATTGTCATCATGATGATAAATATGACAGTGTCCAGGCAGACATGGAGTTGGAGAAGGAGCTCAGAGATCTACATCTTGATTAGAAGGCAGCAGGGGAAAGTGTATTCTACAGGGTATGTAAGCTGAGACTTCAAAGCCCACCTACACAGTAACTCATTTCCTCCAACAAGGGCACTTCCTATGGGCCAAGCATTCAAACACAATGGGGGCCATACCTATTCAAACCACCACACCACTCAATCCAACTTGGCCCTAGTTTTTGTTTTGTTTTGGGTTGGGTTTTTTTTGTTTGTTTGTTTGCTTTGTTTTGTTTTTGTTTTTGTTTTGTTTTGTTTGTTTGTTTTGACTCACTGACAAGACTAGTCTAATTGTCTTTGCATATTTTTTCCTAAGTTGAGCTTTTATTCATGTCTTATAAATTACACTGCATAACTCCATCTTAAACATGTTGTTTGTTTCTCAGAGCATATAAAACAACGTCCAAACTCCCACTTATGCCTACAAAAGTCCACCACAACCACCTCTTGTCTCTTCTACCTTTTTCTCTCAGTGGTCCTAATCTAGATACTTGAAAGACACAAGCTTTTTCTCACCCAAGAAACCTCCATTTGTCCTTTAATCTGCCTAAAATCCTCTTTTAAAAATTATTACATTTTACTTAAGTGTTATAGGTGAAGGAGTGTGCATGCCACAGCATATGTGGAGATCAGAGGACAACATGCAGAAGTTGGTTCTCTCCTTCCACTATGTGGGTAGTAGGGATCTGACTCAGGTCACCAGTCTTGATGGCTGGCATTGACTAGCCACACTCTCTCAGTTTTGATTTCCTCGTGGCTTTCTGGGCTTAGCTCAAAGAGCGCTGCTTCCAAAAGGCTTTACATATCTACACAACATACATTAGTCACTTCCTTTAACACTAGCAGTTCCCTGGCCCTATGGCCTCGTCTTCACGCAGTCCTCTTGAAGGCTGACTATGGACCTTGGACTTTGCCAAGCCACAGGGGGAAAAGGGATGGGACCAAGTATGTTTGAAATGCAAACACCCATTGGGAACTGATAGAAGTTTGTGCAAGAATGCATGGTAGGGTAAGAAGAGGTCCATGATTTGAAAAAAAAGAAAAATCTTGGATGCTCTAGGCCCATGCAACCTTACAGCTATATGTTGTTACAGGAATGACGTCAAGGCCAGTACATAGAAAAGGACCACTCAGTTGAGTCTGGTCAACCCATAGAATAATGAAAACTAACAAATCATTGTGTTAGGATTGCACTTTGGAGGTTATTGTACTGTAGTGGAAAACGTCTGTTTTTCAAAATACTTTGCAGTGCTTACTAATTTTGGGTCTGGACATGCTCCCCAAAGGTTCATGTGTTGGGAATGTTTGCTGAGTATTTCTATTTATTTATTTATTTATTTATTTATTTATTTATTTTAATTTCTTGTGAAGTCACAGTCTTACTATACAACCCAAACTAGCCTGGAACCCTTGCTTCAGCTTCCTGAGTGTTCGCATTACAAGTATTCTCTGCCATGCCCCAGCTTCATGTACTTGAACTGTTTGAATTTTAATCTCCAATATAACAGCAGTGGGAAACAGGCCCTAAGAAGTGGTGGGCAGGCCATGGGGCTCTGCCTTCCCAGGTAAACTAATGTTGTCATCATGAGGAGCTTCCCTACTTGAGCAGAACATTGTTCATAAAAACATGAGTTTGAGGCCTTTTCTTTTTTCATAGTGCCTACTTTCTCATTACATACCCTTTACTTTTTGACCTCCCTTCATAGTGAGACTCCTCGGAAAGTCCTCACTTATTGCCAACCATTAGACCTTGGGCCTGCTACCATCTAGAACTGAAAGGAGAATAAATTCCCATTCTTTATCAATTACCCAGTCTCTGGTGTTTTGTTATAGCTGCACCTGAAATAGCACAGTATTTATGTGCCCATTGTCCATATTTGACCATTATAAGCTTCAGAGAACAAAGTTTGACATCTGATAAATCAATACAAGTTTTCAGTGTAATAACAGTGTTTGGAACCTACTAAGCACTTAGTAAAAAAAAATCTATTTATGAATAGATAAATGTTTTAAGGCATAAAAAAAACTATGAGGAAAGTATGTACTAGAACATATTCAGAGACACCTAACTCAATCTTGTCATCAGTGAGGTAATGGGCATTCAGAGAGGAAAGAACACATGTGCTTTAGACCTGCAAGAATGCCCAACCTGCATCATGCAGGTCACACGCATCCCAGGAAAGCCATGGACATGAAACAACACATCTGTAGATGACAGCACATTGCAATGTTGAAGGTTTAGGAACTCCTGAAGGAACAAGGATTTAAGAAATAACCTGCAAATGCGGCCTTCTAGAGAATTAGACACTCACAGAGTAGGAGACCCAGACCCAAGAATACAAAGGGCTCAGAGACAGGCAGTAGTTGCAGATATTGGCTGTCAGCCTGGACACTTCCAGGAAGTAGGTTTATCTCATGCTGTCTGGTGTGGGTCTTTGTGCTACACCAGGTGGTCTTTAAGAGGACTATTTATGTCCAGCTTGTCACTTCTGGTCATTGCTTATGACCACACCAGGATGCTGGTGTGTCTCACTATCCTTACAAAGCTGTGGACTCCCACAGCCATCACAGCATTTTTCCAAGTCAGTGCTCTGCCCCTGACCTGTACTCATCTGCTGTTTCTCTTTGCTTGTGTGCTTTGCTGTGCCATCAGCTTTCGCTCTGGCATTGACCTTGTACCTACATGGACTTGCTTATTCACCTCTACTCAGTGTTTTAAAATAGAACACATTCTGAGGCAGTGTAGTAGTTTGGATGAGAATGATCTCCATAGGCACATGTGTTTAAATGAATGGTCTCCACTTGGTGGAATTGTTGGGGAAGGATTAGGAGGTGTGGCTTTGTCAGAGAAGGGGTGTCACTGGGGACAGGCATTGAGGTTTCAAAAGCCCATGCCATTGCCAGTTAAATCTCTCTCCTCCTCAAGCTGTGGCCAGGATGTAAGCATTCAGCTACTACTCCAGCACCATGTCTGCCTGCCTGCTACCATAGTCCTCACTATGATGGTCATGGAATCATAGTCTGAAGCTATAATCTATCCCCCAACTAAATGTTTTATTTTGTAAGCTGCTTCAATCAAGATGTCTTTTCACTGCAATCAAAAAGCAACTAAGAAAAGCAGTGAGGTGACTCAGTCATAAAACACTTGCACACAAGCATTAGGACCCGAGCTTGGATCTCTAACACTCACATAAAATGCCAGTGCAGTAGTATATGGTTGTAATTACAGCACTGAGGAGGCAGAGCAAAGGCAATCTCTGGGTCTCCCTGGCCAGCCAGTAGTCCAAATTGATGATCCAGGTATACTGAGGAGCTGTCTCAAAAATACTAAGGTGGAAAGCAATAGAGTAGAAGGCCCAGTGTTGACCTTTAGCTTCTTCATGCATGTGCATACACAAGTACATGCACAAACATATCAGATTCCAGGGCTGGTGAGATGACTCTGTGGCTAAGAGCACATATTGGTCTTGTAAATGAAGCAAGTTCCGTTTCTACCATTCATATCAGATGGCTTACAACTGCTTGTAACTCCTCCACCTGCAGGAGATCTAGTGCCCTCTTCTTGACTCTGTGGACACCTCCATTCACTTGATGTTCACTCACACAGAAGCACACACATCAAACACATAAGTAAAATAGTAGTCATGGTAACAGATCCAATGTTTCAGTCCTATAGGCTATTTTCTTTCAAACCCACATCATCTTCTGCAAGTAAATACTGTTATTTACCCTGTGTCAATACAGGCGAGCCTCTGTCAAACAATTCAAGTAACACGGCCAAGGTTAAGAGCTAAAATAAGTGAGGAAGTGCTGCTTCAACTAATCCTTGTCTCCAAAGGGCAAATCTTCCAGTCAGCTGCCTTCTCTCTGTAATGCCTCAGTCCCCAGGGCTAGTGTGTGCCAAGCTCAGCCCATAATCAACCTTGCATATTGGTTCACAATGAAGGCACCTCAGTTTTCTCAGTTGGAATTCACTGCCAACCTTAAGCTGAGCCCCAATGGGATGTTAGCCAGCCCAGTGCAGGAGGAGATCAGTGCATTCCTTAACTTCTAAAGGCATCCATGCTGTGTCTTTCAGATCTCTGGCAGGCTAGAACACATTTGGGAAAAAAAGGGATGTGAGAAACTTGGCTTTTGTGTTACACTTTTCTTGGCAAGATGTGAACAGACACCTATTTACTTTCGGTAGGGGACTGAAGACAGACTAAAGTAACAATATACCCAAAGTCTAAGCTAGTGAACCAATGACTTTACTGGGGTCACTTACAGTAGAGTGGGTGAGGGGTACATATAGAAGCATGGACATCTCCAAGGCCATGTACATCACTAAATGCCAACTCCAGCATGGGTGATAACCCACAAAAGCTCATCAGAGCCCTGGGGTGCTCTGCAGGCAGACATGGAAGCTCTTTCCTTCCTGGGTTTTAAGGCCTCTTCTTTAAACTTCTTGGGTCTCTGCTTTGGAGCAAAATGTTGCATTTTGGCAAAGAGATCACTTCCTCCATACCTGCATCATGGCACATTCAGAACTGAATAAATACTTAGAGTGATTAGAAGTAGTAAATAACCCTTTTATTTAGAAAATCGGGCTTGGAGAATACCCGAAGGCCATTTCCCTCAGAGTTTTTGGTAATATACACTCCTGTCCACCCCTTCTCACACCGATGGGATGTTAGAAACAGCAGACTCAGTGCCTGGCTGATGTGTGTGTGTGTGTGTGTGTGTGTGTGTATCTGTGTCTGTCTCTGTGTGTGTATGTGTGTGTCTGTCTATATATGTCTGTGTGTATGTGGGTGGGTGGGTGCACACACACACACATATGTGCTGGTTTCTGCAAGAGAAGTGAGAAGTCACTGGTACAGATTACTTAGATTATTTTGCTATTGTCAGAAACATCTAGGCTGAGAAAAGTTTCCTCAAGGTCACAAAGTTTTTCAGATGACAGGAGAGTTACCTGTGAGCCATGGCACCTAGCACTTCCATGCTAAAGTCACAGCTTGATTCCACCTCTGTGGCACTTCTTTACCTGGTGGCAGACGGAGGAGCTGCCTTTTATTCTCTAGTGCCTCAGAGGATTTGCAAAAAGAATGCCTTCTCCCTGTTTTCCAGGCCCACCTCTCTGGGTTCCCTCCTGGTACACACTGGTTGCTGCCTCCACACTGGGTTGCTTAGCAACCAGGCTCTGTGGGCTTCCTAATAGACAAAGGCTTCTCCTTCCTCTCCAACTGCTGCACTAATGCTCATTGTTGACAAGGGAGCAACTCCTGGCTGAGCATATGCTGTAATCTGGAGGCTGGTTTAGAAACTTAGTGCCAAGAACTACGGGCATCTCTCCTGAAGCAGTGATGGAAATCTGAGGAGAATCAACTCATTCCATAGTGCTATGCTGACCAAATGACTATATTGGTCATTTGTGAGCAATTATATCTGAGGAGATAGTTAGTTCCAGTGGGACCTAAATTCAGAGAAGAGTGCCCACTATCATCCTCTTGCCCCACAGACCTCAGAAAGAAGACTGGTAGCATCCCCATGCATACAACCATGCAGTATGAGATAATATCATACATGTCCAAGGGGCCCCAGATTTAAACTGATTCAACCCCAAACCCTAAAATCTATAGAGGAATTTCATCAGCCAGACACAGAATAGCATTTTTTTTTTCATGAGAAATTACATGACACACCTCAAGGTAGTCAGGGAAAAAGAGCCAGTGCATTCTCTCAGCTCTTCAGAGACCTCTGAGCCTGGATGCTTTCCATCTCTGAAACAGATGCATCTTTATGGAGGAAACACACACACACACACACACAAAACGACTTGCTATACAGGGAGCCGGCCTGTGGAGATGAGACCACAGAGGGGTCATTTCTAAATTATTAAATAAGCCGTAGAAATGCAACAACTTATTTTGGGTCACTGAGTAAAGCTGTGACCCTCTCATCTTCCTGAATGAAGGCAATCAGCCATTAAACACTGCATAATGGGTGTCTCCACAGCTATGAAAAGACAGGAGATGAATATATTTAGGATATGTGCAAGGAAGTGAACTTTCAATAGGAGTGTTGGCCATGCACTGACTGTGTCCACCACTTTGATCCTCTCCCTCCTGTGCTCCCTCCCTTCCCCACCCCCACGCGTGTGTTTTTGTGTCTGTGTGTGTGTGTGTGCACCTCTCTGTCTGTGTGACTGTACATACATGTGGGGGAGTGCATGCATTTACATTCATATAGGAAGGCCAGAAAACAGACTCAGGCATCCCCCATCTATCTCCTCTGATGTCTTCGTGTCAGGGTCCCTTCCTAAGTGTGAAGCTTGGGTCTCTTACCAAGGCTGGAAACCAGTGAGCCTCCCAGCAGTTCTCCTGTCACTTCACAGTGCAGAGCTGGGGTTACAGGCATGTGTGGAGGGATATTTGGCTTGTTATTGGGTGCTGGGACCTGAATGCTGATCTTTGGAATTGTGAAGTGAGCCATCCTCTGGCCCCTTTCCTCATCTTCCTGTTGTACAGAGTCTAGCAGAGAGAAGTTGAAAGGACCAGGCCTGACCCTCTCCCCCAAAAGTCATCAGACCCAGGAACTAAGCCAAGGGTCACCAATTCCAGTAATAAGAAAACCATAAAATTCCCTACCAAAGGAATAGCCTGGTGGTAACCACAAGAACAGGAAGGGATCTTATCTCAGGGCGGGGCATCTGTGCTGGGCAGCCCACCCACCTAACATTCCTAAGGTCTATGGGTAGCTCACTCAATGTTAGTTATGTTAGTTAGCCAATCACTCTGTAACAGGCTTGCCCTTGCTGAACATCATCCAATCGTGTAACTGCTACTCTGGGAATTCAGGGTTCCTGCTTAAGCCTCCAAATAGAAACCCTGCCATGTAGTTGCTCAGGGCTCTCCTCTCTGATCCACTGTGTTGGTGAAGATGGAGAGATGGAGCATAAGTCCAAATAAAGCTCTTTGCTCTTGCATTCGTGGTCCGGCTCCTGGTGGTCTTTGGGGACCTTAAGATCGGGGCTGTAAGCATGTGAAAAAATGAAAGAACAAAAGCAAAGAGGTTCACAAGGAGCCAGCATGGCCACTGAAGCAAAACCCTCGTTAGCTAAATTTTCCCTTCCTCTCTCACATTTAGACCTGTACAATGTCACCGTACATCAGAAATCAAGCTGATCTCCTTCCCAGAACAAAAGTAAAAGAGATTCCCTGTGAAAGGAAAGGAGACACACCCCACTAGAAGGTCCCTGCCTTTCAGGCTGGGAAAAGCAGAGAACTCAGCCAGGGCATGAATGCCCCTGAGCCCCAGTGAACTCCTTCTTCTGCTAGGTACTATTCTGTCCTTGAACACAATGGCCAATGGTGTCCTGCTAAGTTAGCTCTTGATAGTCAGCATTGGAACGTTAGTGGATGTGACTACCAGGCCTTTCAGCCAGTTCCCTTACAGGCAAGTTTGGAATTGTCAGAACATCTATGTCAGAGAATGTAATACATCAAATACCTAATGCAACAGTTCAGGGCCTGGCGTTGAAGACCTGGCTCAGTTAGTAGGGTGACTGTTCAGGGTTTGAGTCTCATCACTGTGTAAACCAGACATGGCAGTTCATGCCTGTAATCCCAGCACTCAGAAGGTAGAGTATCGGAGACTCAGAAGTTCAAGGCCATTCTCAGCTACATAGTGAGTTTGGGAACACCCTTGTTTACGTGAGATGCCGTCTTAAAACTCTAAAAAAGAATTTTTTTAAAAAATAAAGCATTAGCTCAGATCTGATACACAGGACTCGATAAATATTAGTTGTTGGTTTCAATTGAATTGCTGAACAGTAATAATTTGAATAAGAAAATATTCAATTTAATGAGTTTTGTTTTTTTTTTTTTTTTTCAGAATTCTACATTCTTTGGCCAACCACCAAGGTATATTTTCAGTGAAATCTTGGAAAGAATTATGTATTAAAAAAAAAAAGACAGCAGTTTTTCAAAACTTATCTCTTTTCTAGGTCTGGAGAAGCACTGGTCTAGACAAGGCCCTGAAGGAGCCGGCAGTTGGTACTCCACCGCTCCTTTACTCCCACCCAACACTGGAAGGAGGAGCCACTTGGAACACACTGTTCTTGCCCTCCACATGCTGATGGGAACATGTCATGCTTTCCTATCACACGCGAGGTTTTTCTGACACCATCTGTTCTCTCAAGCCCACAGCACACAGTTTCTTTGCTGTCACAACTCCATCTGAAAATGTGGAGAACGGTGATGAATGAGTCTGAGGAAGGCTGTTTCCCTCCTCACCATCCACCTCCAGGCACTTGGGGATCGGGGTATGGTAGAAGTAAACGTTTTTCCCACATGGGCATTCTAGGATCAGGTGCCTCATATGTCTCAGAGTTCGGAAGATTCCAGAAAGCCTCCATCCAGTAAGCAATTGCTGCCGCTGATTGGCAAATATGGAATTGTTGGAGCATCTATATCAGGGTCTGTCACACGTCCGACGTGTCCGACATACAGATTGCTCTTGGTCACCGAGACCTTAGCTTCCACCAGACACAACATTAAGCACCTTCTGTCCACTGTGGCACTGAATCCTGACAGCATCCAACACAAAGAAAGATGCTGCTGTCCACCACCGACATGCTCGTGGAGAGCTGAGAAACCTGTGGAGAGGGGATGTGAGTTGACCCTGTCAGCTGCAGGGTCAGTGCATGGTGATGTCAGGATGGGAGCTGTTCCGTGTGGCCTGTGCCTGCTACCTCCTTTCCCAATAGCAAACAGCAATCACCGGCGTTTGCTCTCCTGGCTTCACCATCAAGACCTCTTCTGAATCTCTAGTTTTGTTTTGCTGGTGTGAGCTCCAAATGGAAGTTTATAGAGACCATGAAATACTACACATGTTCCTCATTTTTATATATAAGAGGGTCAGAGGTCTTCAACTTATATATTTGAGACAGGATCTCTCAGTGACCTACAGTTCACCATTTGAGCTAGGCTGGATAGTCCGTGAGCCTTAGGGATCTGCCTGTCTCTACTTCCCCAGCACAGTCCAGGACTCTCAGCTTCTCTCCTGGGTTCTGAAGATCAAATCCAAGCCCTAACATTTGAACAACAACCTCTTTATCAACTGAGTCATCTCTCCACTCTAGACTCCTCACCTTGGCTTTTGTAATGTAAAAGCTCAGTACATGTCACTGGTGGATCCTGCATCCGACGAGACTATTGCATAGTCTAATTATTTCTCCTCCAAACCAGGACATGTTCGAAAGGGAAAGAGCTGTTACCGACTACTATGTCTGGACAATAGCTATAAACTAAGATCACCCTGAGCCAGATGGGTGACATGGTTGCCAGTCATCACTTGCATTCTGCCTGCCCTTTTCATGCCACAAGCTCCTTCTGTAATAGGTGGTAGGGGCAGTGTTGAACCAGGCAAACCGGGACGCCAGACTATTAGGCTACAAATCCTACACGCAAACCCAGAAACTGCGACCCTCAAAAAGGCAACCTGGATATCACCCTGATTTTTTTTTTTTGTTTTTGTTTTTCTCTTTTATAAACGCATTTGCCATTTTTCTTCTCCCCACTTCTAGGCAGATGCTACCTGATTTGTGTTCTGGCTAATGTCTCCAACGTCAATTGAATTGCCAAATGCAATGAGGTGTGACTGACACCAGGAGAGATGACGAGTGAGCGGAGTGGCAGCTGGCAGCTCTTCCTTCTTGTAGAATTTAAATGAATCAAGGAACATCCTGATGGAGTATACATGAACATGCCCAGAGCCAAACAGAATGTTCGGAGACGGGAGCAGTCTGTGGTGGTGCCGCCCCCGTGACAGATGCATGGATCTTGAGCAGAGGATGAGCCTGGGGAACCTGAGAGGCAGATGCAGACTTGCAGAAGGAGAGGCACCCAAGTGGAGAAGACACCTGGTCACTCGTTCCACATTGCCTGTTGTCACAGTGACCCAGAAAAATGTTTGCCGCAAGTGAGACCCTTGATTCATATTAACATGCTCTAGTTCTTCCTTAAGCTCAGGCTGAGGCTGGCCTGGGACACGCTTTGTAGCTTAGGACAAATCTGAACGCCTGATATTACTGCCTCTGCCTCCCTCTTTCTAAGACTATAGACATATACTACTATACCTGGTATATGTGGTGCTGGGGGCTGAACTTAGGAATTCATTCATGGCAGGAAGTACTCTATGAGCTGACCTACACCCCCACGCCTTGAAAAAAAATACTATTCTTCAGAGAAATCCTATTTCCAGGACCCTTAGGCATGTCATGGGATTCAAGAACACAACATGTCCTCAAAGGGCTAGGGGAAGGGTGGAGTGCCACTGGAATGCCCCTCCCTCCTGACATCCTCTCTCTATCTGTTGCTTCTCTCTCTGCTCTCACTGCTCTCAATCATATATTTTTCTTTCTAAGTATTCCTAGAGAAAGTTAACCCAAGTTTCACCACATAGGGCCAACCACAGGGAAAGATTTATTCTCAATTTTCATGCTCGTATTGATATCTAATGCCTGGATGAAAGTGTAAAGGTTGCATCAAGTGTTTGCCTCTACTCCAAAACTATAAGTAGATCTGAAGCTTGGATGTCATGTGTGAGCATGTTCCACTGCTCAAAAACAGAAAATAAGTAAGTAAGTAAGTAAGTAAATAAATAAATAAATGGGTCAATTCCATTGGAGGGACCTGACCTGAGACAAACTCTCAAAGGTATGTGTTTGCCTGTGTGCCTGTTTGCCTTATTCCATCCACAGTAAATTCTCCATCCCTTCAAGTGGTTCTGTCTAGTAGTGATTTGGTTGGGAAATAGACCCATAGACTTGAGTATTTTAAGTGCTCAGTCCTTAAGTTGGTGCCGCTGAGGAAGATTAGGAGGTGGGATCTTGATGGAAGAGGTCTATACCACTGGGGGTGAGGGTGGGCTTTGAGAGTCCTCAAGTTCCTAGATTTCCCTCTTCTTCCTGACTTGTAGTTCATGATGAGAGCCCTCAGCTTACTATTCCTCCACCATGTCTGCCCTTTGCTGCCACGCTTCTCCACCATAATGGACTCTTAATCCTCTGGGACCATAAGCCTAAATAAACTCTTCAATCATTTGCTTTCACTCACGATATGTTGTCACAGTAACAGAAAAGCAGTTGCTACTGGGTCTTAAAGGAGACCTCGCATGAGGCTTCTCACACAGCAGGCACTAGCATTGTACCTGAGTTTCCCTATAGTCAGATACGAACTGGTCCAATCCAGGCCCAAATCTTCTAGATTCCTCCTTTTCCCGATGAAACAGTATAGCTCAGTGGCATAGCCAGAGGCAAGGAAACCTTTTTTTACATGGGTGAGCTCACAGTTAATTGGCAGGCCAGCTCACCCCCCTCTCTCTCGTTTTGTAACTAAGTCCCTTATTTGCATTATGGAAATGGTGCCTTATAACATTTTATGTCCATAATCATTACCATTAATAAATCCAGTTGTTTTTTTCTGAGTCCCCTGGTGTCCTTGTTGACTAGAGCTGTAAACCAAACATTAGGAGCACAAAGGGCAGGAGTATTAGTGATGCTTACAGTTAGTCCTGTCCTGCAGTAGACATTAATGTTACTGTTAGTTTTGCCAGGTCAGATGTCAACACAGAGCTGAAGGTGAAGTGGAGGGTCCCTCCCCTCAGAACTTAATTTATTAGGGAGTTATGTCCAAGAGGAAATGCCATCCCTCTCACTCAAGCCCCATAATAATAACTGATCCAGATTGGAAGCCTACAGTAGGAAAGGATTCAAAAGTAACGCAGCATAAGAAAGACCCAGAAGGTAAAAAGAATATTCCAGAAGTATCTCACTGGTAAACTTCTCCATAAATGTACGACAATGTAACTCCTCCTCTACCACCCTTGGGAGAAGCAGCTTGCTGGAAAAAAAAAAAAAAGCAGTTATGTCTGATTCTGACTTGTAATGGACCCTGTAGAGTGGAGCCTTCCAGTTCCTCTTCATTTGAAGGTCTAATCAATATCCTCCCTGCCTCATGAGAGCCGATGGAGAAGCAAGACACAGCAAAGGAGCCTCAGAAAAGAGCCAGACATGAAGGTTTCAATTGTGTTTTGCCCAGAAGCTATCGTAAGCGATTCATGTTGTACCTGGCTACAGCTGCCTGGCCCGAACCACAGAGAGATAAGGCACAGACCCTCTGTGCCTTGGAGGCAATCATAAGGAGGGCACCGCTGAAGGAGAAGGGTGGAGAGGGGTGGATGGCTGAGGCTTGCAAACATGTGAAACCTAAGAAGACAAGAAGAAAAGGCAATTGAGGCTGGGAGGGGAGAGAGAACATGCAGCGTTGTTTCTAGCAGGCTGAGTCTAAAGAAAATAGTGGCTTGAATGGCTTTCCATTCTCAAGGTGTCCATGTGCAAATACAGACAAAAGCAGAGCAAATGACACATTCTTCTGTTAGACACAGCATTGACACACAACGTCATCTTCTTTAGCGTAATGTATACAGGAGTTCACATACATAAGTATGCACACTCCCACAAATAATATAGAGACACACTCACATAGATACATGCTCATATACTAACACACAAGCTCATACACACACACACACACACACATGCTCCCACACATACACACATGCATACTCACACACATGCATGCTCACACTCACACCTCCCTCTGTGGATTGTTAGTCATCCCCAGTAGGAGAATTTGCGTGTGGACACAGCTGTCTAAAACAAGCGTACACAAGGCTTTCGAGACAGACAAAGGGACACAGGCAATGTGCCTGGAGAGAATGAGTCAGGAAGACAGAGGGATCTAAGCAAATGCCATCAGAAAGGTCGGCATGACCGACTGTGGCTTCAAGAAGCAGCTGGCGATTTCTCTGCATGTCTGTAAATAGAACTAAGGATGGGAGAAGGGCAGGTTAATGGCTGAGTGCTCTCATTACCCAGATTGGTGCCCGTTACGGAGAGCATATTCCAGTGACGTGTTTCTTTCTACCCCCAAATTCATGCCTCCAAAACGCACATGCAGATCAACTGGGGCAGACATATAAAGACTCAGCTGAACATCCATAACACTCAAGTCCATCTTTCTGAAGCCTCACAGCCTAAGAGCTCTGAGTTATTATTAGCCAAGCTTTCCTCGCACTTCTAAAGTCCTGCCACATGGAGGACAGGAAAAGCCAGTGCTGGGTGAGAAGCAGCTACAGGCAAAAGCTATTCCACCATTTTGCAACAACCCAACTGCAATGCAGGAGGGGACATGATTCTTATTTTTAGTTATAGATGGAAGTGACATATCTGTAATTGAATTTTCATGGCCTCCATCCAGAGGACCATGCTCAATGGAGATTTTCTTTTCAAGCTGTGATGATTTGAATGAGAAATGCCCCCAACCCAGGACTCATGCATTCAAACACTTGGACCAGATCAGTCGTTGCTGTTTGGGAAGATTATGGAACTTTTAGGAGTCAGAGACTTGTTGGAGGAAGTGTGGGAATGTTTTTTTTTTGGGGGGGGGGGTATTGCATTGCCCCAATACCAGCTGGCCTGCTATGCTTTTTTTGTATATGGATGGATACAGAATGAGGGAGCTTAGTGCCCCATTTGCTTCATGCTAGGTCTTAGCCTTCATATATTCCACTTTGGAAACCATAAACTCAAACAACTCGTTGTTCCATGAATTATCTTGGTCATGTGTTTTATCACAGCTAGAAAACTCAGTAACACGCAAGCTAAATACACACTGATAACCACTCTTCATGACAGCTTACAAAAAATATTTTTGCGATACCTGGGCTTGACAAGGAGTGGTGGCGCAGATGGGGCTCATGGCTAAAGAGGGTGAGTGCTCACTTACCACATGTACTGGGTTCCAGATCGTGGCTAACCAACCATACATGTACCTTGCTCAAACATGGCGGGTGAGAAGTGGGGGAGCTCAAAGACTGTTGTACTAGCTCTGCTGTGTGGATGGCTTCGGGGCGTATGAGGACCTCTTAGCAAACCCTGGATGGCTGGTCCAGTTCCACGCCCTGTGTCTAGATCACTGGACTATGGCTTAGGAAACAGTATCTTAATGGCTATCTTTATTATTTAATTATGCCAATCCTCACACTCATACAAAACATAGCAGAATGCATTTCCCAAAGTTGTACAGAAGCAAAGAAAGTAGATTATCATGCTCAAGGCAATTCAATATCAAAGAAAAAGCATAGTAGAAATTCAAAGCTTAAATTTGCCTGCACTGTTGGTTTCATGAGATACAATAGGCCCACCTTAAAAGACTCTGCTTGATACTGGAGATGGGTGTGTGGACTCACAGTGTTCTGCATGCCTTTAAATCCTCATGAAAATGTCCACCAATGAAAGGATGCACTTAAAGCCAACAGCTATCCTATGACAGCCCAGAACTGTCACCCCAAGCTGAAAACACCCTACTTACTTTCTTGGTGGCTTTAAATTAGTCATTTTGGGGAGCAGAAGGAAAAACAACTTTTTAGTCTATGTCCTGGGAGACTGGCAGGAAGAAGGATTGTGAATTGTGATCATGGAACACCTTGGCATTCAGGTGGGCTTCTTATGAATCACACATTAAAGTGACAGCATTAACCAGCCAGGGAGATAGAGTTCACTGAGCAGAAAAAAATAAGGCTGCCAAAAACACATAAATGAATTAAGACACTAATGCAATCCAAGGCTGTGCTAAACAGAACAAAGGGTATCACTTACCCATTGCTTCAGGAAGAATCAAAGAAGATGATAAAGAAACTACCTCTAAGGATCGATTAGTTATACAATCAAAATATTGATCAATTTGGGCTTGGACATGCACATCTATAATCCCAGTACTTAGAAGGTAGAGACAGGAAGTTCAGGAATTCAGGCCCGCAAATTTGAAGACAGCCTGTGCTACATGAGATTTTATCTAAAAGTCCTAAAATGAATAAATAAAAAAATAAAGAAATAGGAAAAAAAATCTGAGAAACTCTTAGTATTCTCGAGATCTTACAATATCAAATATTCAGTGAATATTTCATTCCTTGGAAATGTAAATAAGCGCATCCATTTCATTAGTACCCAAATTTACTTTAAACTTTCACGAGTAGTAAAATTATGTGTATACCAAAGAATATTTTAAAAGTACATCTTGCTATGATTTAGTATCAGAAAAAGAAAATGTGCACTGAAAGAGGGGGAGCCATTTTCTTTGGCGATGTAGCCACTGAAACACTGCTTCCTAAACACACATCTTTGTAGCCATGCATCAGTGTAGGTCTTGGAGCTCAGCTTCCTTGTGCCATAGATGGTGGTTAAGACAGAAACTCACAACTGATCAAAGGTCAGAGGACAAGCAGCTGTGGGCCTCCCAGCTGCAAATAGGACACTGATATTACTGTCTTTGCAGCCTAAAGGACCATTGCTGAATAGAAGTGAAAAGACAGTTAAAAGGCTTGTGGT
Source organism: Meriones unguiculatus (assembly GCF_030254825.1). Classification (NCBI taxonomy): domain Eukaryota; kingdom Metazoa; phylum Chordata; class Mammalia; order Rodentia; family Muridae; genus Meriones; species Meriones unguiculatus. The sequence continues at coordinate 14,806,056 of NC_083359.1, forward strand.
TAGGGAAGACTGGAATGAAACGTTTTCCCTGGTCATGGCAGGTCAGTTGCATGCGTGAAGTGACAGCAGCTATACCTACTTGGACAAGGTCAAGCCAGTCCATATTCCAGTATGTGTATTTCGGAAGCAGTCTCATGCTATTCACATTCATCAGCTTTCCTTCTTATGTGGTTTAGGAGATTAGAAATGGACCCTTGAAAGTTCTAAAGCTTATCCCAAAGCAGAGGAAGGAAAAAGTAAAAAAAAAAAAAAAGAATAGGACACTTGTGGAGTAGTGAGGTGGCGCTAACCTTAAATCCGGGTAGGCAGTAACATGTTTATAACTCTCAAAAGGGTCCAATTGTCAGGTGGCCAAAGGGGACTGTAAAATTTTATGCATCTGGCCAACCCAGGGTCCTTGACATCATACATTATCTTTTCATCTCAACTCAGAACCAATATGAAAGATACTTGCTAGGGTGTATCTTATATTTACTTGCTGAGCACAAGAAAATAATGGCTAGAAAGATGTGGCAGGTTTTCTTTTATATTTTTTTATTTTTTATGTTAATTACAGTTTATTCACTTTGTATCCAAGCTGTAGCCCTCTCCTTCCTTCCTTCCCAATCCCACCCTTCCCCCATATCTCCTCCCATGTCCCTCTCCAAGTCCACTGATAAGGGAGGTCCTCCTCCCTTTCCATCTGACCCTAGCCTATCAGGTCTCATCAGGACTGGCTGCATTGACCTCCTCTGTGGCCTGGCAAGGCTGCTCCCCACTCAGGGGGAGGTGATCAATGAGCCAGCCACTGAGTGCATGTCAGAGACAGCCCCTGTTACCCTTTCTAGGGAACCCACTTGGACATTGAGCTACCATGTGTACAGGGGTTCTAGGTTATCTCCATGCATGGTATTTGGTTGGAGTACCAGTCTCAGAAAAGACCCCTGTGGCCAGAGTTTTTGGTTCTGTTGCTCTCTGTGTTAAGCTCCTGTCCCCTCCAGGTCTTACTATCTCCCCCTTCTTTCATAAGATTCCCTGCACTCTGCCCAAAGTTTGGTTATGAGCCTCAGCATCTGCTTTGATACACTGCTGGGTAGAGTCTTTCAGAGGTCCTCTGTGGTAGGATCCTGTCCTCCTTTATAACAAGTTGCATAATTTTTAATCTTTTAGTGTGTGTGTGTGTGTGTGAGAGAGAGAGAGAGAGAGAGAGAGAGAGAGAGTGCAGGAATGGAGGTCAGAGAATGACCTTGGTTGCCATCTCTGCCTTCCATCTTGTTTGATGTCCACTGCTTAACATTCCATGCCAGCTGACCTATGGGCTTGCAAGAATTCCCCTGTTTTTGTGTCTTATCTCACTGTAGTAAGACTGCATCACCAATTCATGCTTCCACACCAGGCTGTACATGAGTTCTGGGGATTTAGACTCAGGTTCTGACTCTTTCTTGGCAAATGCTTCACCACTGAGGCATCTCTCTGGCCTCCAAAGATTTTTAAAATCAAAATTAAGAAGACAAAAGGTATACTTCCTGCCTGAGTGAAGTAAGGCAGCTGGAGTGAGATGCCATCAGGCTCTATCACATTGGATTTACTTGTTTTGTATCTTCCTGTGTAGGAGCAAAGAATCCTCCATCTTTACAGACTTCTGGGCTATTGATCACACTGTCAATCACTCAGATACTGGTTGGCAGTAAATCAGCTATGACTGGGAAGGGGATGGACCATTTATTTGAACTGTAAGGGTAGTAGAAGCAAGCCTACCATTTCTTTTTCTCCCTTTGTGATTTCTGCTAAGTCATTATCTTCTGAGAATCAGCCAGACTGCGTGGGCTGTTTGTGAAGCAGTGAATGACCTTATCCACCCCCACTGAATGCCTTATTCATGGGGAGAAAAGAATAAAGCCATTTTCATCTGTTCTGTGTCTTCCAGATTATGACAAAAATAAATAAATCTCTGCATCTTTCTGAAGGTTTTTCTATCAGATTCTGTGCTCTGTAGCAGTGACTATTGCATCTACACAGCTTCATGGAACAATTTTCTAGCTAACTTGTCGCATGACAAGGCAGGAGATTGTGTTCGAAATTCAGTTTTCCAGTTCCAGTTGTCCTTCCAGACAAACAAGATCATCACACCCATTCATAAGAGAAATTAATAAAATCACGACCACTATAACAGGTAAAATAAGTTTGACTTTATAGGTAATACAAATAGGATTAAATCAAGAAAGTGTAATTCCTTAAAGGCCCCGTGAATCAAATGAGCACATGAATGGGTGAGCCAATGCCCCGCATTACTATATACAGTTGACTTCACTAAATGTGAAATATACTCAACCACTTTGAAAACTGATTGGGTCACTCTCCAGTAATTACCCAGAAAGTGACCATGTGGCCCAGCAGCCCCACGAGCAGATAAACATCTCTAGGGGGTCATACCATAATGTTTCTAATGACACTAATCACAATAGCTTAAAAGCAAATAATTGATTAGTTTAAATTGTTATATCCATATAAGGAAATATTATTAAGCCATAAGAAGGAGGGACACATGATACTTCACACAGCAAGGATGAACTCTAGAAATTACACTATATAAAAGATAGTCACAAAAATAAGTGCATCATATAATTCTATTTAGAAGTAATAGTGTACTTGTGTGTCCCAGTACTATGTAAGAATAAGTGAGTGAATAATATTTTCAGAACAAAAACATGAATCACATCCCCTCATGTACCAAAATATGCTAAATTATCTAGAGTATCAGTTAGTGGTACTCTGGACTCTGGGTTGCCTTTAACCAAACCATTTGTCTTAGTTTATTTTCCTATTACTATGACAAAATACTCTAACTCAAGCAACTTAAAGGACAAGGGACCTATTTTGATTAAACGCAATCCATCATGGCAGAGAAGTCACAGCGGTGGGATCTCAAGGCAAATGGTCACATTCCAACTACAGAACAGAAGTGAAAGTTTTGCTAAAGCTCGGTTTTGCTCTCTCCTTTCCATGCAATCCAACATTGCAGCCCAGGAAATGGCGCCACCCACAGTGGATAGTTCTTCCCACCTCAATTAATATAAACAAGTTAGTCCCCTACGAGAATGCCCAGAGGTCTGTCTTCTAGGTGATGATAGATATCAAGTTGACAATTGAGATTAAACATTATGCCCTCATGTGTTACATATTTTGGGGGCCTACCTATAACCTTGGACTGAGGCATTTTTGGACCTGCCTTGACACATGATCCTTGGTAGGTCACTTTATACTTCATAGCTCTTTTTTTGTTTTTAACAAAATCCTTAAGAGACGATTTGATAAAGCTGATTTATGGGAAGAGCCAGTGAAGAGGGACAAAATAAGACTGGATCTATGACAAAGACCACTAGACAGACAAAAGTCATGGTTCATCTGGTTGTCAATTAACCAGACCTGGAATCAACTAAAAGGTACTCTGCAGAGACCTTTTTTGATCAGACTATTTGTGAGGAAAAGACCCACCCTAAGTATGGGTGACACTATCTGTGGTAACCCAGATAAAAGATAGAAACAGTCTTTGCTTTGGCTTTCCTGTCCTCATTCTCACTGGCAAGCTCACTTTTCTATTGCTGCTGCATGCTTTTTCTATTTCAAGAATCAGCTTCTTCAGGATTCCAACAGAGTGAAGGCCAGCAGCACTCTGGGGTTCCCCCTGGGTTTTCATTCAGTCCCAGATCATGACCATGACACATCCAGACTCATGGGCTTAACAACTACAGGATTCTCTGCCTCCCAGGTGTGAGACACCATTATTGGGATAACTAGACCATTTAATGTGCATCAATCTCATAGCTTTCCCTTTGATATATATATATATATATATATATATATATATATATATATATATTTCCATTGTTTCTGTTTCTCAAAGAATCCAGACTAACATAGGAACCATCCTCTCCTTAGTCTTTGTGCTTCCCTCATTTTCAACAAAACTGCCTGTAAAGAACTTCACTGTCAGGGCTATAAATGCAGGCTGTACATCTTTCTTTCAAAAAATAACAAAATATCACTTGTTCTGTTTTATCCTTTTTATTTTGTTTCCTTGCTTAAAAGAGCATTCTGTTTCTAAAGATGTTAGAATAGAAAAGGGGCCTTTGGGCTCATTAGCTCATGGTTTATCAAACTTCAGTGTGGCCCCAGCTGTTGTTTAACCCAACAGAGAAGAGGAAAACAAAGAGCAAGACTCCTAAGAGGCTCCTACATGCTGTGGATTCTGCTGCCTTATGGACCACAGTGGGAACGACAAAGTTCAATATCTTCATATCATACACAGAGAAACCAAGGGGTGTAAGATACTAGGAAAACTAAACCATACAAGCAGTCTCCTAACTCGTGATCTCCTCCACATATGTCACAAGACAGACTCAAGACAATGCCAATTCATCATCTGCTCATCGATCCTTGGGGTGTCCTCCATTTATGCTGTGGTGTGTGTGTATGTGTGTGTGTGTTCATGTCTGTCCCTATGTGTGTATATGTTCATGTGTACATACACTTGTATGTAAAGGTCAGAGGAAGTGTTAGGTGTCTTTATCAGAATCCACTGTATTTTGTGATACAGGGTCTCTCTCTGAACCTGGAGCCAACCAATTCAACTAGACTGGCTGGCCAGTGAGCCTCCTGGATCCTCCTATTTCCACCTCCCTACCCTTGAGATTGTTCTGTTGAGACTGTAGGTGTTCACAGAACCTCCCAGCTTCTATGTAACTGGTAAAGATCCAAACTCAGATCTAAGCACTTTACTGGCCTCCAGATCCCAGTTACATTTTTAACCACCAAATTATTTGTACAAGTAAATTTGTACAAATAATAGTATTGACAGTAATTTCCTATCAAATGCTCAAGGATATAAAATATGAGAGGACAGTTTTGGTTTTCTGTTAGGGGCAAGTATGTTCCCAAATGTCCATCCACTCAGCATCCAGGACACAGGTAGCCTGTGTTTGACTGCCTATCCTCATTTTACCATAAAGCTAGAAATGCACAGGTACTTATGTTTAAGTAGAGCAGGCATAGAAAGAATGAACTTCAGAAAAAAGATTTCAACATTTACATCAGGGGCAGGAGGGACTCAATAAAGTTTAAATATACAGTGGCTTCTTATATACCAGTATGGATACATGAAAAAGGGCTTTGAAGCTGAAATATATATGGACTCAATATAATGTAATAGTATATACCTATGTTAATAAACACAGAGAACATTTCTGAATTTTAAACTATAAAATTAATAATGTTGAAATGTCACAGTCTAATGCTACACAGAAGTGTATTACTTATGATAAGGACAACTGGGAGGCATTCATTTCCACTCTCACTCTCAGTTAGGTTTTCATTTTTGCTAGATACCATAGCACTTTAATGCAGGAGAATACAACATTTTGATTTCTCTGAATCTGTTGCATAGCAGTTTTCTTTGAGAAAAAAATACTTCATCTTTTAGGGAACTCTTTTAAGATACAAGGTTTTCTGAAGAGAAGGAAAACACTCCATCCTGTAGAAAAGCACCTTAAGCTCAGGAAGTAAACTCAACAGCTACAGGAAGTCACTGAAACTGACTACCTCCGTGAGGTTCCTCCCTCCCCAAGTTTATATGAGCAGAAAAGACTGTTGAGAAACACTCTCAGGTCAGCAGAGCTGCGTAGAAAGGGCTCTGACCAGTTGAGTTACCGGGAAAGGACACTGTCCACACAGTCAACCTGCCTGCAGGCTGTGTGAGGTACATTAGGTTTGTGAGCTTCTGTGAGATGTCAGCCATGCTGCCCTGTAGCTTCTTGTTAGGAATTGTGGTCTACATCCCTTGAACCTGAGAAGACTTGGGCCATGTCCAACCGAGAAAGTAGAGTCAAGCGATCCTCTGTGATTTTTTCAGACTGTTCTCAAAAGAACAAGGTGTTCTCTATTTGGGTTTCTGGTTATGGGATGCCCATTGCCATAGTATAAAAAAGCCATCACTCACTTCACATAGCACCTCATGGGGAGGCTCACACATAGTAACAGAGATTCGGACAGTATGCCACCACAGCTCATGTATGTCAACAAGCCTTCAGGTGATTCTAGTTCTAACAACAGATGTCCTTGGTACACAGGGAGGTGAGAGCTGTACCCTGCATCCTCCCTAAATTCAATTCTTGGGTCAACCCAGAAGTTGTAAGTGATGGATTGGAGGGAAAAAAAAAGAAAAGTGATGCTGGAAATTAGACCCTTGTTATAGAGTGACAAAGAGTTTAGAAACGTTCAGTCTGGGGAGATAGAAACTGGAGCATACAGGGAATGGCCTAGAAAACTGGGCGATGGAGTTTCCAGACCGAGTAATGAGGATATCTCTGTGTTCTAGATGCTTCTGGAACAGTCTATATAGTGTGTGGAACAAAGCATAGGACTGCCAAAGATTGTTGACTAGAAACACTAAAGAAAGGATTACTGGATACAAACCAGGCAGGGCTTTCTGAGCTGGAAAATAACACCATTCTTCATTTCCAGCCTGTCCAGATGGCAAATGTTGCTAAAATTAATAAATACCTTTGATACAGAGATCAAACCTGGAGTACTGTCAAGAAAACATGAGCTACTGATAAAATGAAGGGCACAGTAATAAATTCATTGTTAAAATCTAAAAACAAACAAAAAGAAAACCTAGTTTCTCAATTATTGAATACCTGTTAACAATCAATTTCTAAGAATGTCCTCCAGGCCCTATGATGCTGGGGACAGAACCTAAGGCTTTGTCCATGCAAAGCAGCACACTTCCCACTGAGCCAAACCCCCCAGTCTTTGAATTGTTGAGAAAGTATCTCATGAGCTGTTTACGCTGGCCTAAGATTTTCAATCCTCCTGCTTCTGCATGCTGAGTGATTGATTACAGGGGTACACCACCAAGCCCACTGCCAAGGAAATTTACAAACCTTATTCTCCAGAAGACCCATAAATGTCTAAAATAACTGAACACTTATCTTAAAGATGTTTGTGATTATAATTTTTGACTAATGTACTCACCCTGAACAATTTAGTTTGTGTGTGAGTGTGTGTGCATGTGTGTGTTTACTGGCTCACGAAGGCCAGAAGACAGCATTATATGTTTTTGAAACTGGACGTACTGGTCATTGGGCACCAGCATGTGGGTGCTGGGAATTGAATTATGGTCTTCTGCAAGAGCAGAAGTTAACTTTGCATAATATACCCAGTGGTATATTATGTTACTTGTTGGCTCATATAGAGGTAGCACTACCAGCTTTTCCTTGTGGAAATAGAAAAATCACTCACAAGACAGAGTGAAGATCCCCGAGGCAGAGTCTTCCTTAGACCGTCATCCTGGGGACCAATGGCGGAATGAACTTCCTGTACCTAACACAATGTCAGGATCCCATAGAACCACGATCTGCACATCTCATGTCATCTCTAAGGTTAACCTCGGACTGTCCTACCATGGTATGATGAGTTAAGAATGGAAAATTACTCTCTCTGCAGCTTAGAGATGCAAGAGAAACAACATCAAGAAATTGTAGTGAGAATTATGGTTTCTTTAAAAACACAGAAATGTTATGGGAATATGTTTTTGCTTTAATCTCAGGTGTGGAATATGGGGCTGCTTCAGATTATCCTCAGCAGCTAACTGTGATTTGCCTCCTGCTCTGGCAGTGGTGCCATTTTGCCAGCTGCAGATAGTTGATGTTTAGATTTCAGGGGACTCTTCAAGGGGTGTATAAATGCCGGAGCCCTGATAAAGGCGGCAGCTGCTGCTCCCACTGCTATGTCCCCTGTTGTTGCTGTTTGCTCCTGCTGCTGTCGCAGGTTGCTGTCAGTTTTGGATTGTCAAGTGGTCATGTGCAAAGAGAAGAAATTGGATATTGTGTCTGTGAAGATCAACTCTACCCTAAGGAACTGGATGCCCCTGATCAGCAGGGAGTAGTCTAACAGTATTGATGACTCCTTTCCCTTCTATCCTTCTTTCTCCCCTGCCTAGTGTTGGGGGCATGGTTAGAAGGGATAGGGGTGGTATAAAGAAGGAGGGAAAAGAACCCAATAAAGTAAACAAAAGCCCTGCTACAAGAAACTGTTCTGAGGAGCTGTGCCCCAAGGATCACACCCATGCTTACCCCTGTATCTGATCTAGGTACTGTGATCCTATACCTTAAGTTCTAAGCCTAGGCCTCTAAAAGGTGGTATCATATTAGGAAAAGCAGGTGGAGAACTTAGAATATTTCAAAAACATAGACACAAATATGTACAGATAGTGGAATGAAACCCAGGGCCCCACCCATGATAATCAAATGCTCCATGAACCCAGCTTTCTAAGTCCCAACAAAGCATGTGTGTGATGGGGGGGGAAGGTAGGGGTCCTTTTTATTTATTTTCCTATTGTGTATTTAGGTTAGAATATAAAGTAAGGAGTTTCATCATGACGTGTTCACACATAGGTGTTGTTCTAGTTATTTTTAATCGTCAATTTGACACAGTCTAGAGTCATTTGAAGAGGGCGACTCAGTTGAGGCTGATCAGATTGGCTTATGGACAGGTGTAGGGACATTGTCTTCCTATTAATTGATGTAGTGGGGTCTGGCAGACTATGGCCAGTACCAGTCCCTTTGAAGGTGGTCCTGGGCAGTGTGGCAAAGCTGCTGAGGATAAATCAGCCAGGGATCCAGCAAGTGAACGTCCTCCATGGTTCCTGCTGTACTTTGTTGATTTTGAGTTTCTCAGTCAGAGGTAAGGCCACGTGGGACAGAAAGTAGAACTTCCTCCAGGCTCCTGAGGAGTTCCTGTCTTGACTTCCCTCAGTGATGGACAGTGCCTTGGGAGCATAAGCTGGAATAAACCTTCCTCCCCTAACTTGCATTCGGCCGTGGTGTTTGTCACAGTAACAGAAGGAAAAGTTGAACCTGAGTCATTATGCTTCATTTTCCAACCCTCCCTTTCCTGGATGCCTTATCCATGTCCTGTCCCCTTCCAAATTATGTCTTTGGGTTACCTCTAGTCTGCTTTGTAATCCTCTAGCCTGCTAAATCCCCTAGGTCATATGTTCTATTACCCTCTCTACTCCCTACCTCTCTTAAGATCTATTCTTCAGCCCTTGTGATCCCTAAAGCACACACATGTAAACACACACACATATAAACTTTTACAGTCAGTCCCACATGTGAGAGCAAACACACAGCATTCTGTCTTTTTGAGTCTGACTAATGAAGCTTCCATTTTTCCTGCAAGTGCTATCATTTCATTTTTCTTTACGGCTACAGAAACTTCCACCAGCAACCAGCCATATGGAAAGTGATGTTTTTGATGCCCGAGGGCAGATCTTCAAAAGAATACACATTCTGCTTCATCTCTCTATGTGGGCCTTGACTCTAAAGGAGCCAGCAGCCAGCTGTGAAGAAGGCCAAAACAGCCAACGGGAAAAGGGCCCCAGAGAGGTGAACTCTTGAAGACAGTCATCTCCAAACACCAGTGTTATGAGGGAACAGAGTCAATGCTCCATCAGTTCTTTTCAGCTTTCCTGCTTCAAGCCCTCTACTTGAGTCCCTAGATACCCAGGGAACAGGGGTAATTTTTCCCTAAGGTACCATATGTGAATTCCTCTTTCACAACACTCATGAGCATCATCAGTGGGCCTTCGCTGAGTTCTGGAGCAATGTGCTGCCCAGCTTTAGGTAACCTTACACAGAAAAGCATTGGGTGCTCTCATTCACCCGGCAGACACCCGTACACAGCTGTTACCTCTTGCACACATCAAAAAGGCCATGAAAACAGCCATTTGCTCTCAGTTTAAGAAAATACAGCGGGGAAAATGTTGTGCACTTAACACGTCAACTCATTGGCAACAAAAATAACTTTCTCCCAACTATTTATTTATGTTCTTTGAAAGAGGCACGGGGGTGGGGGTGGATCCGGGACCTTGCCTTTGCTAGGTGTGAGCTCTACCATTGAGCTACACCCCCAGACCTTGGATTATGTTTGATCTCTGGTTGGTTGAATATGTGGATTCTGAGGCCAGGGAGTAGGCAATTGCCAAAGGCGTTGACAAGTATGGGTCTACTCTCTTAGACCTGTGATAAAGATGAGGGATTAAAAACCACAGCCACACGTCACCACCAAATCACCAGTGTTTTGCTTACAAACCTACTACCACCAGAGATCCTAACTGCATATTCATGAGTGCGCATGAAGCCTAGTTGAGAGAGAGGGTGAGAGGCCACGTTGCCAGGGAGAGCCAAAATGTTCTGAGATTTCGAAATGTTTGCTGCTTAAAGTCTGAAGAAACTCTTGTTTACTTCCATGCTTTCTGGAGAGCCACTGTTCATTCCTGTGAATGACATCAGGGATGCTGTAGAGAAAATGAAAATGTAATTTATATTCGACTCAACTAGCACAGTTGTCTTACGGTGCTGCTTAGGTTTTGGCAATTTGATACACGCTGGAGTCATCTGAGAAGAAACCCAAATGAGAAAATGCCTCCATCATATTCGCCTAAGCTTGTGGGGCATCTCAATTGTTAATGATTGATGTAGGAGGGCTCAGCATACTAAGTGTGGTGCCACACTGGACAAGTGGTCCAGGTTGTATGAAAAGGTAAGCTGAGCCAGCCATGAGGAGCAAGCCACTAAATAGCATTCCCCTACAGCTTCTGTTTCAGTTCCTGCTTCCTGGTTCCTGACTGGATCCCTGGCTTCTCTTGCTGATGGACTCTAATTGTAAACAAAATAAACCCTTTCCTCCCCAAGTTGCTTTTGGTTGTGGATTTTATTATAGCAGTAGAAACTAAACTAATGCATGGACCATCTAGCCTCTCTGGGCCACACTGGACAAAGATAATTTGGTAGTTCATTTGGTATAGAGTGCTTATACAGCAGGCACAGAGCCCAGGGTTTGACCCACCACACTAAATAAACTGTAGTCCCAACACTCAGAAGTTGAAGACAGATGGATGAGAAGTATAAGCTCATCCTTGGTTATATAGTGAATTGAAAGCCAGCCGGATTTACATGAGACCCCTAACTCAAAAAAAAAAAAAAAAAGTAAGAATAAAAGCCAACCTATACGTATCCAGCAAACTGATCATAAGTCTTAAGGTCCTGCACATGTTTATTTCATGACGCCATAATCTGTAAGGCTATGGGTCTTTGACACAGCATGCCAAAACTACAAAGGATAGATATTGGTCATTTTGTTTGCTTTTTCATCCACAGGGCACTTAGTAAATGCTCAATAACATTGTATCACCAAAGAAATACTTGACAATGGTCCTTGTGTGTTGACTGCAATGACCTAGCTTGATAAATCCAGAACAAATAAAATTTCAGTTTAAAATATATCTACGGTATATTCAAATACTGTAGAATTTTACAGTGTGGAAAATGCCATCTAGGGTCTTCTCTCACCTGTCTGGGGTCACACATGCATTTAACATCTCAGAGCACACAGACACTGCCTGTTTCAATGTATTTTTTTTTTTCTGAGTCTGGTCAGTTCCTTAGTCCCAAAAGACTATATGAATTGAAAGACAGAGTTTGAAATTATAAGGTGTCCTTAGCATGTCCCCAACGGTTGAAAATCGGATCACAGGCAACAGCCTGCCCTAGCTTCCATTCGAATGAGAGGGGTCAGCACTGCTGTGCAGTGGTGCAATTCTCAGGCTCATGAGTGGTCCTCAGGGTCTCCTAGCACATCTCCCTAGTGACTGCAGGTCATAGGCTCTCTCTCTCTCTCTCACCACCTCCGTGATGCCCTCTCATGTGTGTCCCCATGTGCTATTGTGAGAAACAGGGTGGGAAACACGTCAGGCCGACTTCATGTGGCCAGCTGCTATCTGAAAATCTGACCACCAGAGCCAAGACGAAGGTCCTGGAAATGGAGGCCAAACATGCAACATTCCATTCATTTCCTTTCAAAGGCCATTGCCTCTGCTTTAGGCAGATGGCTGGCTGCTACATAGGAGGATATTTACTCCACACCTACCCACAACCGGCTCTGCCAAATTCCACAGCCTAACTTCACTTTTTTTCCCCCAGAGCTTTGACTTACTGCTAGAGAACTGTAGGAATGACAGCCAAGTCTTTACTGGAATTATTCTAATTAAACTCTTGCAACAGCTCATGTGTACTCACACATGAGTACCAGTGTGCCAGTCAAAGTACTGCCATAGACCTAACAAGAACCTCTCAAGGAGGCACAGCTCAAACACCATTCTGCAGACGCTACATCTAAAGGTTCAGAAAACAAAACAGGTTGAACAGGTCATACAGGTGTCAAGAAATGAGACTAGTTTTAGAATCCATTTGGCCTGGCTCCTTAATCTATATACTTTTTCCCCACTGTGCTATAAAGACCACTGGAGATGATAGTAAGGATGAGGAAGTATGGATTAATAATAATAGTAATTTTAAGGAAAACAATAACACAATGGTCCTACCATCATGCCCAGAAATTTACAGTGCAACCTCATAATTCTTCATGGGTTACACCATTACCTTCATGTCACCTTCAAAATCTGTGTTCTTTTAAAATCAAATAGCTTTCTGAGGGTTGTACATTGAGAAAAGGCACCTAAACTCTCCCCATTATCTTACTTTAAATCTGGAGAAACTGGGGCACAGAAAAGGACATTTCCAAACCTGTGCTTCTAGATTAAGTCAGTCTAGCAGTCAAACTGTCAACTAACAGTAGATGACAACCATGAAGTTCGGATTCCCAGCCACTAGGAAGAGCTTTCTCCTTGTATCACCAAGAAAAAACACACCAGACCCTGCTTCATGGAGAAGGGGAGGACACTGAGGAGCAGAAGAGGCCTCAGGGCTAGATAATAAGAGGCAAACCATTTATTAGCAGCTTCTTGGTCAAAGGAACAAGACATCTAATTTGTCCCAGGCCTGGATTCTTCAGGCAACTTATTACATGACTGGGAAGTGTTGTAGTCCGTATGAAGGAGGTGATAAATCAGGCGGCAAAATATTATGTGGGACTGTGTGAGACTGAATGGATCTCCATCGGTCAAATTAATGAAAAGATTTTTTTTACAAAAGTGTGTGTGTGTGTGTGTGTGTGTGTGTGTGTGTGTGTGTTACATGTGTATAGGAGCTTGTGGAATCCAGAAGAGGGTGTTGGGATCCTAGAGCCAGAGTTACAGGCAGTTGGAAGCTGCTCGACATGGGTGGGAATAATCAAACTCTTATGTTCATTTAACTGCTGAGCCGTCTCTCTAGACCCTAAATAAAAGTACCTAGTCATGGCTCCTAAGATGGGCTATGAAATGATGACAATCACAACATGATTGTTTCATTTTCCTCTTTCTGCGAGCCAGATCATGAGAGACCATTTCTCTATTACTTTTGCTCAGCTTTAATTCATGTTTCTAAATGGTTGTTACTGTGTTTCTGGGATGCTGAGATGACAGCTACACTGAAAGCAAAAGGCAGATAGACTTCAGTTTTCCACACAAACTGATAATACTTGTATCCATCACACTGTACCTCAAAGTTCTTGCCATGGTAACCTCATGGTACCCCATGTTTCAGACAGGAGACAATGGCCACGACATTGCCATTCATAGGAGCTGAACTGAATTCCATAAGTTTAGATGTGACCTAATTAGCAATGATCTTCTAAGATACTGCCTCCTCCATCCCTGGTTTTGAAGCACTGTTGACATTCCTGCACCCAGGTCAGGTCTCAGATAGTATAGTAACTACCTAGTCTGCTTTGCACATATCTGCTTTACTGTTGTATAATGATTTCCCCTAAAACAGTAGTCCACGAGTGAGGGCAGTAAGCCTTGATAAGTAAATGAAACTTACATGGTTCAGGTAACAAAACTTACAAGGTCCTTACTAGGAAGGTCATGAAATTTACAGGATTCACTTGGTCCCTAACACAAGTTTATATAAACAAGAACAATTATGAAAGAATAATTCTCCCACTAGTGAACAGGCTGCAAGTCCTTCAGGGAGCTGTACAGAAGCAAATTTCATTCTAGGGGGGGATTTTAAGTTAAGCAGCTGCCCTGTGCTCCTGTAAGTACCTCCTCATACTCCTCTCAGCCACTCCAGTAAATTCACTAAGCTAGCCTCATGTACCACTTATAGACCATAAATCATAAATATAACTGCTAAGATTTACTTAAGTATTTCTATGAAAACTTTATGTGAATATAAGGTATGTATGGAAGCCTATAATAAAAGAAATTGACCAATGTTTTACACATACAGCCAAAGGGAAATTAAAATGCTCAAGAACTGAAACTAAAATGCTCTAAGAGCTGAATCCTTAGAGCAGTGGATCCTTTCAAAACAAAGCAACAACAACAACAAAAAAAAAAAAACCCTCACCCTACAAATGGGGAGACTGAATAGCAAAGAAGAGTAGGACATTGATGTAGGGCATACCTATAGTCCCAGCAATCAGGAGAATGAGGCAGAAGGACCACCAAGAGCTGTTGAATGGGTTGGAGGACAATATGGACTATATTAATGTGTTCTCCAGATGTGTGCTTCACTGTTTTCTTCCCTCTGCTGTCTTCTCCCTCAGATTTCTACCTCTCTGCTGGACTGACCCACCGCCTCTCACTGGGATCACTTCCCAACCTCTCAGAAGCCAAGGTCCTAGAATCTATGTGCCTTGACTACTCTTTACTTCATAAAAGCATTCTCACAGCTGACTTTTCCATCCTCACCTCACTGTATGCTCAGAAACAAGTTCATTAGCTTCCAAGATTCTGACATCATTTCCAGTGTGACTGTGTCTTCATACTGTTCTGACACCAGCTGTACCTTGCAGGACAGGAAGCAACTGATGTTTCTTTAAGGCAAGGTTTCATGTAGCCCAGGCTGTCCTCCAACTTACTAGCATTAAGTAACTAAGGATGACCTTGAATCTCTTACCCTCCTGCCTCTACTCCCAAGGATTGGGATTACAGAAAAGTACTACACAGGGTTTATGAGGCACTGGGAATCTAAAATCTAAACTAGCGCTTTCTGGGCACATGCTAAACCAACACTGCCCTCTGAGCTACAGCTCTGAAAAATCTGAAAAAAATTCAGAATCATGGACATCTGCCCCTTGGAAGTTCAGTGTGAAGAAACACTCAGCTGCAGGTAGTGAAGGCTGGAAAAGCTCACACAGGATAGAGTAGGTTCATTTACATCTTTCTTTCTTTCTTTCTTTCTTTCTTTCTTTCTTTCTTTCTTTCTTTCTTTCTTTCTTTCTTTCCTTCCTTCCTTCCTTCCTTCCTTCCTTCCTTCCTTTCTTCCTTCCTTCCTTCCTTTCTTTCTTTCCTTCTTTCTTTCTTTCCTTCCTTCTTTCTTCCTTTTTTTTCTTTCTTTCTTCCTTCCTTCCTTTCATTCTTTCTTTCTTATTACAATTTTTTCATTTTGTATCCCACCTGTAGCCCCCTCCCTCGTCTCCACCCTCATTCCCCCTTCTCCCCCTATTCCTCTCCCCTAGTAAATGAACACAACCATATGTACACTCATGGGAGAGGACGCAGCTAACAATCTGTAGGAGACCATTCCTTTCTCTTTTTCTTTTAAACCCTCTCAAAGAAAAAAAAAAAGACAACCAAATAAAAAACTCTTTCTTTAAATCAATAAACAAATGTGCCTGAAGCTGTAGCTCTCTGTATATCTTTTAAGCCCAAATTCAAGACTCTATCTTCAGCCCAAGGCTGTAAGATCCAGGAGCTAGTAGACTGAGTGACCAACTCTGGAGAGTCTCTATATGCAAAGAATTCCCATGGGGACTGACTCAGTCCAGTACCCAGCCGCTCCATTCCTCCAGTGCAAGGAAAGCAGGAAGCATTTCAAATGCCTCAGTGACACCCAAGGTAAATTCGCAGAGAATTGCCTGTTCCTCTCAGGCAGCCAGTGCCCAGAGGTTCAGTCACACAGAGAATGACATTTTGAAGCAGATCGTTTGATGATCCCAGAAAGGTCAGGAAAGAGAGCCCTGGTCAATGGATGTTAAGAGGCAGTGTGGTCCTGAGCTACCTGGCCTGGAGGTTAGCAGGTGTCTAGCTGGCCACCTGGCTTGCTGCAGAGTTCTGGATTCAGGTACTGCATGGATTCTGTCTAGAGTCCTGCCTAGAGCCAGCAGGACCTCTCTCTCCAGAGGTCTAGCTGTTCCTCTGCACTCCAGATTATTTTCTATTTCTGTGACCGTGTATCATGTAGCACAGGCTGGTCTCAAACTCACTATGTCACAAGGATGACCCTTGCACTTCTGATCCTGCTATTCCATTTCTGAGTGCTGAGATTAGAGGCAGGCATCACCATGCCTGGGTTCATGAACTTCCCAGGATCAAACCCAGGCCATGACACATGCTACGCAGCATTCTACCAACTGGGCTACATCCACATTCGTACACCTCGGCTTCTGAGCCAGGCAGATAGCTGACGCTAACCTCCAAGCTCTACCTTATTCCATTCAACCTGGAGCAGAGACCAGCCAATGACTCCCTGTTGTGGTTCATGAAGGTTGAACAGGTCTAGAAGAAGGGACATGTTTCTACATGTATAAAATTGTCAAAGAACAAATTCAGTTAATAATAAAAAAAAAATAGTTGAGCCATCCTTCCAGCCCTTCTGTCAATGTTTTTTATATGGACACATCTCTTTATCTCTGTGGTATGTACCCAGAGAGAAAGTGCCAGCAAAAATATTTTAGGAAATAGTGGTCACAAAACTTCCCCGAGTTGATCAAAACATGAATATATTAAAAATAGTCCAACTATGAGAAACAAAAAAATTCTATCTGTACATTCCCCCTGTCTCTGCTTTCTCCCCTTCTCCCATATGCAGTGCCGGAGTTACAGGCCCATGTGTGAAGCTTTTTACATGGATTCAGGCCTTCATGGTTGCAGAGAAAGTACCCATACCCATCGATCCCTCTTCCCAGCTCCAAAAATTAATTTTGCCACCTTGAGGATATGTGTAGCTGCATATCTCCACTTTAGTAGCAACCAAAATGCACCTTCACAGGACTGGTGCAAATTGTAATTAGAAAAGATGAGCATTTATTTCCCTGGGAAGGATAGTTCTGTGGTCTGTGAGACTCATAAAAAAGTCACAGAAACTGGCCCTACTTGCCTGTAGACATGTATAATCATGGGCAGCTAACACAAACATAACACAGAAAATGTTAGCTGGGAAGGGCACAAGCAACCATCTTCCAGTGCAGGGATCCTGTTCCCAAAAGAAGATAGATGTGTCTTTCTTGTGGCCTCAAAATTAGAAAATTTCCTGACATTTACTAGTGGGATTCTATAGTACTGAACAATGTGTGGTCATCTGTAATTAAAAGTTGAATCTTTTATTGTTTGAGAGCTGTGGAGAAATATCAGTCAGGTAAACCCCACATGCTGTAGTCCAAACAGGGTGTGTTTGCAAGTCAGGAGGTGATTACCACTGTCACACCATAAAACGAAGCTCTAGGGAGATGGCTCTCTCGGTCCATAAAGTGTTTGATACATAGCATGTGGACATAAGATAGAACCCCAACACCCAGATAAAAAGCAATGTACCTGTAATCCTAACACCAAGGGGGCAGAGCCAGGAAGACATCTAAAGCCTCTTGGTCACTTGGTTTAGGATAATTGGTGATCTCTAAGATCAGTGAAAACACCTAGCTCAAGCATTAAAGTGGAGAATTACTGAAAAAAAAAAAGAAAGAAAAAAGAAAACAGGCAATGATGACTTCTGGTTTCCATATTCATTGTGTACCAACACGTACCCACGCATACACCACATCTGAAACACCCCACGTAGTTCACCATGCCTTCTAAAAACAAAAACAAAAACAAAACAAAACAAAACTCAGAGAATCCAGCCAACCATATGCAGCCTGCCCTGTGTCCCCATCTGCACCGATGGGTCTCCCCTCTTGGAACTCATTATGCATGCATTGTTTCAGTGCCACAATGTATGGCTTCTGCATTCACCTGGATTGACCTGACTTCCAAAGGAGACAATAGAAGGTTGGAATCTTCTAGTTCCTCTCATTTGTACTCGGGAAGCCAGCCTGGCATTGGCTGCAGAATGGATTATGAAGAAGAACACAGAACATCCATGTTCTGCCTAATGAGCAGGCATGGGTACTTACCCTGGAACCCCAAAACAACTGGCTTAGGAGGGCGGACTTGCCTCTGTTGTATGATATCCTCACAAGAAGCCAGTGATGCCATATTAACCAGGCAGGACAGAATTAGTCTGTCCCAGAACGTGGCTACATAGAATCCTGACCTTCCAGCTTTTCTTCCTTATAATAAGTAAGTTAGCAAATATCTTTTCTTTTTACTTTTTTTTCTCTCTCTCTCTCTCATCTATGTATTCCATTCAGGTAGAACTCTGTCTGGTTCCCTTCAATTTCTCTCTTCTTCAGCCTCCATTCCCCCCATCCTATTCTGTCCTTTCCCCTGTTTTCCTCCCTGCTCTCTCTTTTTGACAGGGTGTCATATCTACCAGACCAGGCTTGAATTAACTACGCAGCTGAGGATGACTTTGAATTTAAGATCCTGCTGCCTCCCAGTGGGATGGTGATAGAGACGTGTCCACACCGCATTCATTCCAGTCTTCTCTACTGCATTTGGCAGATATTAGCATAAGCTAAACATGTGCAGAAGGGAAATGGGTGAAAATGTCAGGCTGGGACCAAAGGCGAAACCCTAAGCTTTGAGTTCTTCTGCAGGACAGGGAGCATGCCTAAGTGAAAATGTGTTTGCACAGTCCAGACAAGGTTCTCGGCTCTATGCCCGAACCATACAGAAACAAAGCCACAGAACATCTCTATCTCAGCTTAGTGTTTCATATGCACTTAGGGGGTTTCAGTTAGACCCATTCTGAGGGATGCATGTCATATGAGAAGAGGGGGCACACAGCTCTAGATGTCTCCTTTCTGTAATCCGGAGTCCATGGAACCAGAGATCACAGGCGTGGCTCCTTCACAAAGTCATCTCTCTTATACTGCACAGAGAAACAACATTCCAGACTGTTTGTACTCTGTCCTTGGAAATCACTGCACGTTTGCCTGCATAACTCAGCCTTGATAATGTTCTATCTCTATTTATCAACTAAGAAAAACAACAACAACAACAACAAAACAAAACAAAACAAAAAAACAAAAAACAGCTCTGCTGATCTGCCTAATTAGTCTGCTGTCTGCCCAGGGTATTTTCAAGGACAGTTTTAACTTGACGTGACATCAGCTTTACAAGATGACTTGAAGGTTTATCTTTTTTCTGAACTTCCTTGTTAGTCATTATCGATCCACTGGCAACCTAAACCTCCATTTTACATAACACCTTCAAATTCAGTAATTTGAGAGTGGAATTTTCCTTGACTGCCTTTCCCTTTTCTTCTCTCTGACTCACAAAGTCCTTTTGAGTCTAAACAGAAAGCACCCTCCTTTCAGAACACCTGCACACAAACTAGTGGCTGGACTCTTCAAGATTCCAAGAAATGCAAACCCCAACATGTGCACTGGAGAACCGACAGGGTGTTCTGTAAAATCAATGTATTTTGGGGCTTTCTGTACGGAGCTGGCCTTGGGAAAAAATGGCACTCAGCCGAGAAAGCAGAGATGTGTCTGGCTGGAGCTTTAAATTTAATCAACAGCTCTTTAGAGAAAAGTTTTCTTTCCTGGGAATGAGACTGGGTTTTCCTGACTAAACTTTCTCCCAGATTATATTGTGACCTTGGCCAATTGACATCTTACCCTTGAGCTCCCTCTCCTCATCATTTTAAAGAGGGGTGAAAAACATCATGTATGCCTTTATGTTCTTCTCAAGAGGGACCACCTTTCATTCCAGCCACCTCAGGCAGTCACGTAATTTAAGTCTATGCATCAGTTTTGAGTCAAACTCCTAGGTCACCTTAACAGCTCTAGTTGAGAGGCTCTAGGGTCATGAGTGTGTGTAGTAATGGGTCCTGGCTTAGAAAGATGTATTAGAAGCAGAACGGAAGAGCATCTTCCAGCAGTGGTGTGCTTCTGATTGAAAATAACTCTGAAGACCAGCATTAAGAAGGGAAACAACAATAATTTCCCATAAGGTTGGTTTTGGGGAGTAAGTAAGCCAACTAACCATGTCTCATTGTCCCTAGTACCCCTGGTACCAGCAGGACTCCTGGTACCCCTTAAAACTAAGCCTCAAAGACACCTCCTGAGTACACATTCTATTCTGACTGGAAGGAAACTCTACATACAGACAGGCAACCCTTGGATGTATAGGAGCTGAGGAGACACTTAGCAGTAGGTAGATTGGAAACCTACCCTGGATTTCCAGTTTCCAAAGTTCCCTTTCACACTCTAAGCATATTGTGCCAAGAGCCTAACCACGCTGCTCCAATCTTTGTCATCTGATTGCTCAGTTCTGCTCATTGCTTCAGTCCTGGATATTTTTTTTTATGTCAGAGCAGGACTCCTGACAGAGATAACTGGGAGGGGAGAGGAGGAGAGGAAAAAGAAGGGGAGCAGGAGGACTTGTCTTGACTAGTTATGTCTCAGAATGGCATAATCAAAGCCAAGAGTAAACATGGCTTTCATTAAGTCTCATGAACAGACATCCCTGAAAACAATGTTGATACATGACCTTGGGAATCACACACAGTGTGGGGAAAGCTGCCACCTCTTTGTGTGAAGGTCCCCAGCCCAGGAGGCCACTTCCCTGGCCACCATCCATGATAGACCTTGACTACATCTCTGTCACATTCTGATCCGCTCATTTTCTAGTTGATATGACTGAGGAACAACATCCAAAACAGTGTTTTTCAGACTAGGGAGACAGCTCAGTTGGTAAGGTACTCACCCTGTGAGCATGAGATCTTGACTTCAATCCCCATGACCCATGTTTTTAAAAAAAAAATAAAAATAAAAAAGAAAGAATTCTTGGTAGGTGCATGGTGGCCCATGCTTGCAATCCCAACACTGAAGAATGTGGAAATATGATTTTCCCTAGCCACTTTTGCTTACTTGTTGAATATGAAGGTGGTAGGGGACTCTGTATCAAATTTAGTGGAAAACTCCATAGGAACAATACCCGACACCTCCTTCTGGCTGCCACATGCCTGTGCACATAGGTACATATGTGTGCATACACATGAACACATGTTTGCACTCTGTACACATGTATAACACACAAATAAAAACAATCTTCTTGCAGGTACGAGCTGTAATCATAAAACACGCACTCCATTGCCTCTCTGAACACGGCATTGAGCACTGTCTGTGTGTCAGTCTACAGCTGCACTTAGTCCTGCTGAAATAATCTTCTTTTTCAGACGCAACAAGACCCTCTAAATTTCACAGGAGTGGTCCATGTCATCCTCAGAACATAAGGTTTGAGGTGCTTAAATTCAAAGAAGTCAGCTGTGCTGGGAGGTGGCTCAGTGGTTAAGGGTACTGACTGTTTTTACAGAGAACCCGGGTTCCATTCCCAGCACCCACACAGTGGCTCACAAGCATCTATAACTCCAGTTCCAGGGGATCTTATGCCCTCTCCTGGCCTCCAGGGGCACTACACGCAAATGATGCACAGACACACATGTAAGCAAAACACCAACACAAGTGAACTAAAAATAAATATTTTAATTTAAAGGTTAAGAGGTGCAGGTGGTGGGGGAGAACCCAAACCTGAGGAGAACAGAATCCTTTCCACCAAGTGAGGACCACACTGATTCTCCCAGCCACATCTTCCACTTGTCATTGCTAAATATGCCAGGTTCACAATGCTTTCCAATTTGGGTGCCTATTTGAATCTGTGTATAAATATTCACTCCTCTAAATGTCCTATTTGAATAGACAGAATATCCATTTTAGCACTGAGTACATCAATCCGGGGCTGGAGGCGTGTGGTGCACTGAGAAACAGCGCTGACTCAGGGTCAGATGGCAGAGGTGTGGATGTAGCCAACTGTGATGTGACCCGGAGCAGATTTCTCTTCCTGAACCTGGTTTTTTATCCCAGTTTGGAGGAAATGCGATTCTAGTATTCTTCTCACTGGGCAACTAAAGAAACCACGGGAGACACGAGCTTGTTTCAACCCTTTCATGATCCTTGCTTTGAAACTGAGGAGAGAAGGGCGGTAAGGGGCAGATACTTGAAGGAGGTACAAGGTCAGTTGGAGGAGAATGAAGGGTTCAGTCCAGTCTTGCACTGTCTCATGCTTCTTCTCCAGATTGAATTATCTCCCTCATCAAAATAACAGTCTGAGGTGTTGAGGACAATAAATGTCATGCCTATGGAGTTTGACCCCCAGCAGCCATGCAGAAGCTGACACGATGGTGTATGCCTGTAATCTCAATCCTGATGAGGTAGGGGCAGGAACATCACTGGTGCCTGATGCCCTGCCAGTCAAGGTAAACCTTTTATCATCCCCAGGTCCTGAGAGAGACTCTGTCTCAGAGAGTATGAGGGAAGTGACCGGAGCCTTGAACAAGAAGGATAAGAGTGACCACTGGCCTTTCAGAGGACTGGAGCTCAGTTCCCAGCACCCACATCTGGTAGCTCACAACTACCTGTAACTCCGGTTTCAGCCAGTCCAAGGCTCTCTTCTGGTCCCCACCAGCATCCACACACACACATGCTGTTCATATACAGACACAACAATAAAAATAAATCTTTTTATAAATTAAGGAGGGGGGAACAATGGGGTAAGACAGGCACTTGCACCCACACACATGTGCTCAGACATATGAATGAGAGTCTGCGAGGAAATGATCACCTGTGTCCTCTCCTGTTTTGTTGTTGGCTGATTTAGTTCCTCCAGCAGTATTTAACAATTTGGTCATTAAGACCTGAGCTTACCCGCACTTGTACCATTTTCTAAACTGGAACAGAGGCAAGATTTGGCCAACGTAGTGTGGAACATGGCAGTATGGTGCAAGGCAGCCCTACTATGCATGGTAAGTAATAGCTAGCAGCAGGAGACCAGTGCCGATCTCTTGGTTTGGATGTTGCTTATATAAAATGTTTACATTAAGAGATGCTGTAAAGGACTCACTAGAATTCTGTCTTGCTTTTGGAACTGATAAGTCAAAGATTGTTTCTAAGTATAACTTACAATGGGCATTTTTTTTTTCTCATGGAATTTACCTAGTACGATGTCTCCAGTGCCAGTGGCATAGAAATGGAAGCCTCGAGATTGCAGATTGGAACCACTGCAGAATTCACAACACAATAAGCATGCCAGGAGCTTCAGATGCAGACTTTTCCAGGATTGTAACTTGGGGGAAAATTCTAATCAAAGAACTAACCCACATCACATGAGGACAGAGATAGCCTTGTGCTGCAGTTTCCTCTGAATGAAAACACTGCAGGAGGGAGGAGGAAGGCCCACAAGACCTCAAGTGTCTGGGAATGCTGAAGCTTACAGGACTCAGGGGTGCTTCTCCCCCCCGCCCCCCGCAGTCAGAGAAGCAATAAAAGGCTGCTTGTGGAGGAGGGTAAGGCCAGCAGATCAGCAGAGAAGAGAGTCTGCAACCTGTAGAACTACCTGAAAGCTGTGCAGAGTTCCAGGTTTCTAGCTTTGTGGAGTCATCACCAGTGCTGGGGTAGGCTTCTGAGTCATCTGTGCTCTGGCGAGGAACTCCAGTAAATGCATTCATTCACCAAACTGAACTAGTGCCATCTTCACCTTGATCTGTCTCTGGTTCCCTTTCCAGGATGAGTAGATGCTTTTAGGTGTCGTGCCACCCCAGAAGTTTCTTGTACATCCGGCATGAGAGTGGGAAACACTCTAAACTCTGTGGCGAGGATCTAAGGTGAGAATTGGGTTCTGGCCCAATTTCCCCTAATTTCCATATGAAATTATACACATGGATAATATGCTTACTTCAGCAGTTCCCATTTACAATTCCCAGCAAGTATCTATTGACAACTATGACCATCCCCAAAGGCTGCACAAAAGGAAACAATGCAGAAGGTCAGAGCCCAATAACAGAGGTGTCCTACAATTCAGCCAGAGTCTTCCCCAGTGTCTCTGTGTGGCCCTTTCCTCCTGGACCTCAGAATGGACCAGGCTGCTATTATTCCCATGTGGAAAAGGACCTGGCCCCACAGTGAGTTAAACACAGCCACAGAGGAGACATGGCTCTATTGGAAAAACAGACCAGTGTACTGGGGTCAGTCAGCTGGGGACATTAGAGTCTGAATTTGCTTTACTGAGTGGGGAAGTGGCTACTGTGGTTCCAATCATGTGCCCTTCTGCTCTGCGGAGTAGAAATCCTAACTTCCATCTGCAAAGACTCCGGGGAAAGGAAATGAGATCTTTGGCTCTAGGCCTTTCATTACTGAGCAGTTTCGAACCAGATGAGGCCACGGAATCACAGCGACTGTGAATCTCCAGAGGCGCCATCTATGAGAAGAAGAAAGCTGGGTTTAAGTCAGCTCACAGGCAGTGAATTTGGAAGTGGCACTGAGAAGAGCTTGGGGATGGCCCCTAGCCTTTGCTTGACTAGCCATCTCTGCTAAGTGTGTCTGTAGGAGTGTGTATTTGCACACACTAGTATACTCCTAGTTTACACTCCCCAGATCAGAGGAGGATGAGACAAGCACTCAAATAAAATTATCCATAATGCAGTCATATTCAAAGCACACCTTATTTGAACTATAATGATTTGACTCCAAGAATCTAAATATTTCAATTTCTGACAGAATCTATGAAACAACTCCTTAGGGTTTATTTTTTTCCCCATAAAGAAAATACACAAGAATAAATAACAGTAACATTTTTAAAGCCTAAAAACTGCATCTATTAGATTGGAGAGATGGCTCAAATTGGTAAAATACATGCTGGATAAGCATGAGGGCCCAAGTTCAGAATCCCAGCATCCACTTCAAAGGCTGGGTGTGGTAATGTACTAGGGAGAAAGAGACAGGCAGATCTGTGGAGATCAGTGAGCACTCTGGCTACCTGAATTAGATCCCATTCAGTTAGAACGGATTAGAGAAGCTTCTTTTCTTACAAGCCATCTTGTAGGCCCTTAACATTTTCTTTAGCTTTTTAAAAATGTATTTATTTATTCACTTTACACCCTGATTGCGGCCCCTCTCCTCTCCTCCCAGCCCCTCTCCACACAGAAGCCCCCTCATCCTCCCTTCTCCTTCTCCTCAGAGAAGAGGGAAGTCCCCCCTTGCAAACTAACCTGCCCTGACACTTTAAGTTGCTGCAGGACTAGGCACATCCTCTCCTACTGAGGCCAGACTGGCAGCCCAGTGGGGGAAACAGGATCCAAAGGGAGGCATCAGAGTCAGAGAGGGCCCTCCACTTTAGTTTTGGGGGATCCACATGAAGACCAAGCTTGAATCTGTTACATATGTGCAGGGGCATTGGAGGCAGAAGGAGGGAGAGAGCTGAGTAGGAAATGGGATGGGTGGAAGGGAAGCAGGAGTGAGGATTAGGAGAAGAGAGCTCAGGAAAGAGAGGGCCAGGTGAGAGAATGGATATAGGAGGTGGGGAGCATCTCTGAGACTTTCCAGAGACCTGGGATAGGGGAGACCCAAGGAAGTCTATGGGGGTCACTCTAGCCAACTCTCCCAGCAATGGGTGAGATGGAGCCTGAAGTGGTCACCTCCCATAATCAGGCAAGACTTCCAGTAGAGGGATAAGGACACCAACCCACCCACAGAACCTTCAAACCAAGTTTTGTCCTGCCTATAAGATGTGCAGGGACAAAGACATAGCAAAGATTGAGGGAATGGCCAACCAAAGACTAGCCCTACTTGAGACCCATCCCATGGGAGAAAACCAATTCCTGACACTATTCATGTTACTCTGCTATGCTTGTAGACAGGAGCCTCGCATAACATACTCCGAGATGCTTCCACTCAGAAGGTGATGGAAACAGATGCAGAGACCCAGCCATTAGACAGAGTTTTCGGACTCCTATGAAAAAATTGGGAGAATGATTGAGGGAGCCAGATGGGTCAGGGACTCCACAAGAAGACCTACAGAGTCAACTAACCTGGGCTCATGGGGGCTCACAGAGACTTAACCACCAACTGAAGAGCCTTTAACACTTTAAAAATCGTTACAATGGGGACATGAGTGTACCATGGTGTGTGTGTGGAGGTCAGAGGACGATTTTATATAGTCAGAGTCTTTTCAGTGACTGAGTTCATGTTATCAGTTATAGATGCAGTAAGCATCTTTACCCATTGAGCCATCACAACAGCCTTCAACAATTCCTTAGTCACAACAAATGATGTGTGACATTTCCTTCTAAGCTGGTGGGTCATAAGGCTGGGTAAAGCCAGCTGTGCCCACTATCTTTATGATTTTTTGAAATGTGAGATATGAAAGGGAGTCCTACATGAATGGACATTAAAGTCGAAACATATTGCTGTTCCTGGGGGAAGTCCTGGAGACTTTTTCTCAGTCAGAATGCAAGCTCATGGACACCTGTTTCCCACAGAAATGGCCACAACACTTGGGCAGCAGCACAGACGCAGGGACTGCTGAAGAATGACAAAGGGCAGTGACAGGCTGAGGGACGCTCTGAAATGAATGACCATCCAGCTGGCAATGAAACTGACACACTCTTTCCCTCCACAATATTCCACGCATGAATTCAGCCCAGTCCACCTGACAGGTGCGTTGTAGACCCAGAGCCCTGGAGCCGGCTTCTGGATTTAACCCCAGGAGAAGGGAAAGGAAAGCAGAAGCCCATAGATTTCTTCCCATATTTTTCTTTTCTGCTCTCCCTATAGCCACGTGACAGAATGACACAGTGACTATATTCGGAGTTCTTGATTTCAACTCAAGGAGAGAAGAACCTACACTCCTTTGCAATGAGAGATGAAAGGAAAAATGGTGCTTTGTTTGAGCCACTGACTTAGTTCTGTATTTTGAAGATGGATTCCGGCACTTTGCGGGGAGGGTGTCTTGAGGTGGTTTCACACATAGCCTTTGATTAACTTTGAATTTGGTATGCATTTGAGAATGGCCTTGAACTTCTATCTTCCTGCCTTCACCTCCTGATGGCTGGAGTTCAGTTGTGTACCAACCACTGGACTGAACCCATGATTTCATGAATCAGGCTTGTGATTTGAACATGTGATATCCAGCTGGTGACGCTGTTTGTGAAGGTATGGGACACATAGGACACAAGCTTTAAAGCTTGGCTACACTTCCTATTCTCCAAGGTCTGCACACATAACTGATGGTTGGAACTATTCCTGAGCACCATGAGGTTGAGCTCAGAGGCTAAGAGGCAACTATGCAAGGCCTCTTCTTGACTTTTGCTGGCTTTGACAGAGGAATGAGGTCAGCCTGGCATTCACAAAGAAAACTAGTCACATTCGATCCATACACATGGGGCACACACACATGCATACACACACACACACACACACACACACACCAGTAAATAAATGTCATAAAAATTCAAAAAATATATTTGAAGGGAAATTATGGAAAACTCCCTAATTGCATGGAAAACATACCCTACAATTTCAATAATTACAAGAAAAGCAATCCAGGATAAGCACATTAAAATTCATGTCAAAATGTATCCTAATCACATTGCAGAAAAGTAAAAACAAAGCAAGAGGCAGAATGTATCTGAAGGAAAGCATATTATTTGTGGACAGGCAAACATTAATGGTTTTTCATCTCTCAGTATAACCCACAGAGCAGAGAAGGAGGAGCAAGGAGAAATGGTGAAACCAGATTCTGTGTCCAAGAAAAATATACCTCAGGAATAAAGCAATATATTCTCAGATAAAAGAATAATCAGAAATCTGTGGTTCTGAAGCAATTGTTAATGGAAGACCTTCGGAAAAGAACACAATCATAAAATGAGGATAGTTAGATACCAATAATGAAGAGCAAAGAAATGGGATAAATATAGTATATTATGCATTTACTGACTTTCAAAAATACATTTCCCTACTAAATTTAAAATTATAATAGTTTCTCCTGAGCATACCAATGGATATATGTGATATGTAAAAAACTGTAACTTAAAAGAAATGGGGAAACCCCTTGAACATCATTCTTGAAGGGGTGAAATATTTTTTTTATCAGAGCATAAAACCACTACGAAGGAGATGTAAGACAGCAGTGCCATGCTGGGCAGGGGCCAGGAGGCCACTGTGTCTGAGGAGCAGGACAGCAGTGTAGGCACAGCAACCAAGAGACTGAACTCTAGGCCCTAAAACACCAGAAATTGTGTTTCCCAGGTGAATCAGGACACATAGGAATCAATTGGGTCCATTCTCAAATCACCCAGCTAAAACCCAGAAGAGTTCCTGGGTCCTGACAGGCACTCAGGTACCAACTCAGAGCCACACACCTGCATATCCTAATCACCTTCCCAGGCTGAACTGTGGACACCAAAACACCAGAAACTGGGATTTCCAGTCCTGAGAAAACTCTATAGTGAAGGAAGCAAATGGGACCCACCTCAGGTCACCTAGTCAGTCCCTCAAAAAGGTCCCAGAGTCCAGTGAGCACACAGCACAGCTGCCAGCCCAGAGTGAGGCACTCAGCCACCAGCCCAGAGACATGCTGCATGCCCGACTCACCTTCCCAGACAGAACTGTGGACCCAAGGGCACCAGAGAT
The DNA here is from genome assembly GCF_030254825.1 of Meriones unguiculatus. Classification (NCBI taxonomy): domain Eukaryota; kingdom Metazoa; phylum Chordata; class Mammalia; order Rodentia; family Muridae; genus Meriones; species Meriones unguiculatus. The sequence goes on from NC_083359.1 coordinate 14,834,613, forward strand.
GGGGTTTCCCTGTTGGAAGAAAACCCCACAGCTAGGGAAACAGCAGGTCAGAGCTTAGAGCATTCAGCTGACTACACACACACACACACACACACACACACACACACACACAGGTTTAAAAATTTCTTGGGAAAAGCTCTCCAGTTCCTGCAGGTGCCCAGTTGCCAGCTTGGAGCCACCACTCGCCAGCATCTGTGTGCTCTACACACCAACCCAGATGGAACTGTAGATCCCAAAACACCACAGACTGGTGGAAGGAAACCCTACGGTGGGGGGGAGAGGCATCTGGGTCAAGCTCAGGACACTCAGCTCCAGAAAAGTTTCTTGTTCCCCTCAAGCTCCAGGTTCTAGCCTCCAGCTGCACACAGGAGAACAGTGCTCACCTGCTACTGATCACTGCTATGGTTTGGGGGCACAGAGCTCCAAACTCAGACCTACAGAAGCCTGGGATTCCTGAGATCAGCCCCCAGATACTGATCCAAGGGGCAACCAGTTATCCCTAACTAAACTGATGAAACTGTGAGGCTCCCAGGTTCTTCAAGAGGGCTGTGCCTCATAAACATTAAAAAAACAACAGTAGCAGCTCACCAAATTCAAAGCAAGAAACCCAGCAGCAAGGCAGCTGTCTCCAGGACTTCTCTGGGTGAAAGGAGAGCCCCCCCTGACTAACAAAGACCAAAGTTACCACTCAGGTCTATACGCCTGAGTTGAGCTATGGCAATTCCTGAGAAATACTGGCCATTCAGAGATCATACACAAAAAGCCGAGGAGGCCTCCTTCAGGAAAAATCATTTTCTGACCAAGGGGACTCTCCCCACCCCAGGATTCCAGGAAGCACCAGAAACTAACAGCCAACACCTAAGATAGCCAAATGGATAGAAGCCAGCATAAAAGCTCAACCAACAAAAGACAGAGCAATATGGCATTTCCAAAATCCAGTTGTCCAGGAACAAGCAGCCCTGGACACCCCAGCATAAATGAAATTCAAGAAGATGAAGAGGATAATAGAGGAAACAAACAAAAGGCATAAAGAATTAGAGGAAGATAAAGTCAAACAGATTATGGCCATCCATAAGGAAATACAGGAAGATGCAGCCAGTTTGTGGCCATTAGAGAGGAAATAATTAAATCACTGAAAGAAATAAAACAGAGGAATGTTCAAACAAACAGCTGAAGGAATGAAGGAAAAACAGGAAAATACAGTCAGATAGGTGAAGAAAATCAACAAAATTGTTCAAGATCTGAAGATAGAATTTGAAAAATTAAAGAAAACACAAACAGAGGAAATCAAGTAGAGGAAGAACTTAGGGAAGAAAACAGAAACTACATAGGTACGAATAACAATAGACTACAAGAGATGGAAGAAAGAATCTCAGGTGTGGAAGATACAATAGAAGAAAATGATGCATCCATCAAAGAAATTGTTAAATCTAAAAAATTCCTGACACAGTCCTTCCAAGAAAATACAAAACCTAAGAATAATAGGAATAGAGGAAAAAGAAGATTCCTGTCTCAAGGCCCAGAAAATATTTTCAAAAAAATCATAGAAAATTTCCTCAAATTAAAGGAGAGGCCTATAAGAATACAGAATACCTAATAAATTAAACCAGAAAAGAAAATCCTCCTGCCACATAATAATCAAAACAGTAAGTATAGAAAACAAAGAAAAAACTACTAAAAGATGCAAGGGGAAAAGGCCAAGTATCATTTAATGGCAAAACCATCAGAATCACTCTTGACTTCTCAATAGAGACTATAAAAGCCAGAAGGACCTGGACAGATGTCATGTACCCTAAGAGAACACAGATGTCAGCCCAGGCTGCTATACCCAGCAAAACTCTAGGTCATCATAGATGGAGAAAACAAGACATTCAATGAAAAAAAAAAAACAAATTTAAACAATACTTACCCAAAAATCCAGCATTACAGAAGATACTAGAAGGAAAAAATAGAATTGAGGAAATCTAACTACATTCAGGAAAACACTGGAAATAAATAATGTCACTACAGCAAATCTAAAAGTAGCCAAGCATACAAACACACTACCACAACCAACAGCAAAATCAAAGCATGTAACAGCCATTGATCATCAACATCAAAGGAATCAACTCTCCAGTAAAAAGACAGAGACTAACAGAAATTTGAAACATCTCATACAAGCAACTTAAAGGGTCCCCTGAAAGCCCTAGAAAAAGAAGAAGAAGAAGAAGAAGAAGAAGAAGAAGAAGAAGAAGAAGAAGAAGAAGAAGAAGAAGAAGAGAAGAAGAAGAAAGAAGAAGAAAGAAGAAAAAAGAAGAAGAAGAAGAAGACATACCCAAGAGGAGAAGATGGCTGGAAATAATCAAACTCAGGGCTAAAATCAATATATTAGAAACAAATAAAACAATTCAAAGAATCAATGAAACCAAGAGCTGGTTCTTTGAGAAAATGAACAAGATAGACAAACCCTTAGCCAAACTAACTGAAAGGCAGAAAGACACCATCCAAATCAACAAAATCAGAAATGAAAAAGGGGGCATAACAACAGACACTGAGGAAATCCAAACAATCATTAGGTCTTACTTCAAAAGCCTATACACCACAAAATTTGAAAAATTAAATGAAATGGACAATTTTCTTGATCAATTTTACTTGCCAAAGCTGAATCAAGAAAAGGTAAATCAATTAAATAATCCTATTCTCCCATCCAAAACCAAAAAACAACAACAACAAAAAACAAAAACCAGAGCCAGATGGTTTCAGTGCAGAATTCTATCAGACCTTCAAAGAACAGCTAATGCAAATAATCTTCAAACTATTCCAAAAAATAGAAACAGAAGGAACATTACCAAACTCATTCTACAAAGCTACAGTCACCTTGATACCTAAACCTCACAAAGACCCAACAAAGAAAAAGAATTTCAGGCCAATCTCCCTTATGAACATTGATGCAAAAATACTCAATAAAATACTCTCAAATAGAATCCAAGAACACATCAAAGATATTATTCACTATGACCAAGTAAGCTTCATCCCAGGCATGGTTCAATATACAAAAATCCATCAATGTAATCCACCATATATAATAAGAAAAAAAAAAGAAAGAAAAAGACCACATGATAATCTCCTTAGATGCCGAAAAAGCATTTGATAAAATCATTCATTTATGTTTAAGTCCTGGAAAGATCAGGGATACAAGGTACTTACCTAAACATAGTAAAAGCAACATACAACAAGCCTATAGCCAACATCAAACTAAATGGAGAGAAACTTAAATCAATCCCACTGAAACACTGAAATCAGGGAAAAGGCAAGCTGCCCACTCTCTCTATACCCCTTTAACATAGTACTTGAAGTCCTTGCTAGAGCAATAAGACAATTAGAGGAGATCAAGGGGATTCAGTTCAGAAAGAAAGAAGTCAAAGTATCACTTTTTGCAGATGATATGAGAGTATACAAGAATGACCCAAAAACTTCTCCCAGGGAAATCCCACAGCTGATAAACACTTTCAGCCAAGTGGCTGATTACAAAATCAACTCAAAAAAAAAAAATCAGTAGCCCTCCTGTACACAAAAGAAAAAAGGGCTAAGAAAGAAATTAGGGAAACAACAATCTTCACAATAGCCACAAAGGACATAAAGTACCTTGTGTAACTCTAACCAAACAAGTCAAAGACTTGTATGAAAAAAAAAAAACTTTCAATCTCTGAAGAAAGAAATAGAAGAAGATATCATAAAATGGAAAGATCTCCCATGATCATGGGTTGCCAGGATTAACATAGTAAAAGTGGCATTCATACCAAAAGCAATCTACAGATTCAATGCAGTTCCATCCAATTACCAACACAATTCTTTACAGACCTTGAAATTAAAATTCTCAACTTCATATGGAATAACAAGAAACCCAGAATTGCTAAAACAATCTTCTACAATAAAAGATCTTCTGGAGGTATCTCCATCCCTGATCTCAAGCTGTAATACAGAGCAACAGTAATAAAAAAAACTCCATGGTACTGACATAGAAACAGCATGGTGGATCAAGGGAATCAAATAGAAGACCCAGAAATAAACCCACACAGTTATGGACACCTGACTTTTGACAAAGATGCCAAAACCATACAATGGGAAAAAGATGGCATCTTAATCAAATTGTGCTGGTCTAACGGGATATCTACATGAGGAAAAATGCAAATAGATTGATACTTATCACCCTGCACAAAACTAAAATCCAAGTGGATCAAAGACTTCAATAAAAACAGACACATTAAACCTGTTAGAAGAAAAAAATGGGGAAGAGCCTTGAACTCATTGGCACAGGAGACAACTTCATGAACAGAACATTAACAGCAGAAGCTCTAAGAGCAACAATCAATAAATGGGACCTCATGAAACTGAAAAGATTCTGTAAGGCAAAGGACACTGTCATCAGAACAAAACAATAGCCTACAGACCGGGAAAGGATCTTTACCAACCCTATAGCTGACAGAGGGCTAATATCCAAAATATATGAAGAATTTAAGAAGTTAAACAGCAAAAAATCAAGTAATCCAATTAAAAAGGGGGCACATAGCTAAACAGAGAATTCTCAATACAGTAACTGAATGGCAGAAAACACTTAAAGAAATACTGAACATCCTTAGTCATGATGGAAATGCAAATCAAAACAACCTTGGGATTTCACCTTACATCCATCAGAATAGCTAAGATTAAAAACTCAAGTGACAACACATGCTGGAGAGGATATGGAGAAAGGAGAACCCTACTCCACTGCTGGTGGGAATGTAAACTTGTACAACCATTTTGGAAATCAATCTGGTGCTTCCTCAGACAATTAGGAATAATGCTGCCACAAGATCCAGCCATAGCACTCCTAGGCATATAGCCAAAATATGATCAAGTATTCAAGGACATTTGCTCAACCATGTTCATAGCAGCTTTATTTGTAACAGCCAGAAGCTGGAAACAACCCAGATGTCCCTTAGTTGAAGAATGGATACAGAAATTGTGGTACATTTACACAATGGAACACTACTCAGCAATTAAAAACAAAGAAATCATGAAAATTTTGTAGGCAAATGGTGGGATCTAGAAAAGATCATCCTGAGTGAAGTATCCCAGAAGCAGAAAGACATGCATGGTATATACTCACAAGTGAATATTAGGCAGATGATATATAATAACCATATTAAAATCTGTACATCTAAGGAAGCAAATCAAGAAGGAGGACTCTGGGTAAGATGTTCAATCTTCATTCAGAAAGGCAAACAAGATGGACATTGGAAGCGGGAAAAAACAGGGAACAGGACAGGAGCCTATCAGAGAGTGCCTCCGAAAGACTCTATCCAGCAGGGTATCAAAACATATCCTGAGACTCACAGCCAAACTTTGGGCAGAGTGCAGGGAATCTTATGAAAGAATGGGGAGATAGGAAGACCTGGAGAGAACAGGAGCGCCATAAGGAGAGCAACAGAACCAAAAATTTGGGGCATAGGGGTCTTTTCTGAGACTGATACTCCATAAAAGGACCATACATGGAGATAACCTAGAACCCCTGCACAGAAGTAACCCATGGCAGCTCAGTGTCTAAGAGGGTTCCCCAATAATAGGAATGGGGACTGTCTTTGACATGAACTCATGGACTGGGTCTTTGATCACCTCCATTTGAGGGGAGAGCAGCCTTACCAGTCCACAGAGATAAAGAAGCCAATCTTGATGAGACCTGATAGACTAGGGTCAGTTGGAAGGGGAAGAGGACCTCCCCTATCATTGGACTAGGGGAAGGCCTAGGAGAAGAAGAAGGAGGTAATGTTGGATTGAGAGGGGTCTGGGGAGGGGGCTACAACTGGGATATAAAGTGAATAAACTGTAATTAATAAAAATTAAAAAATGATGAGGCATGAAAAAGTTTAGAACCCAGTAGATAATAAACTAGAAGATTTAAAAAAAGAATTAAACATCACCAAAGAGGGAGAAGTAGAGAAAAAACAAATGTGGAGAAAAGAAAAGACAAAGAGTACAGTGGCAGACCTAAATCTAGATGTTCTGATAATAATGCTATATTTATATCTTTCGTTGTGAGCCTAGCCTTTAACAACTAAGCCATCTCTCCCATGCAGTTATGCTATATTTAATGTTCTGATTATGGTCACTAAAACTCATAAATAATCAGAATGTTTATAAAATAATCAATTTCAATTCTAACTACAAGAAGGTTATTTCAACTTTAATGATGAACAATCACTAAATAAAATTAAAACAATGAAAAGTAAATGCAGACGTAGTTAGACACTGTGCAGGTGTGATTCTAGAGCATGATAAAACAAGTAGGTCAATACATTCAGATGTACAATTCTTTCCTCCGGTCTTCTAAGAACATCATTTCCTTCTCTGTTGCTCTGACAAAAATGCCATATTCAAGAGCAAGTTGGGGAGAAAATATTTATTTCAGCTTATATTTTGTGGTCCATCTCTGAGGGAAGCCATGGAAGAAACTCAAGGCAGGAACCAGAAGGAAGAGACAGAAGCAGAGACTATGGAAGGGCACTGCTTCCTGGCTTGCTCCTTATGGCTTGCTCAGCCTGCTTTCTTATACTACCCATACCTGCCCAGCACTGTCACTGCTCACATCAGACTGGAGTTTCTTACATCAATCATTAATCAAGAAAATGCCTCATAGATTTACCCACAGGCCAATCTGATGAAGGAAATTCCCCAACTGAGGGTCCCTCTTCCTAGATGATGCTAGTTTCTGTCAAGTTGACAAAAACTAAGCAGCACAAGCATTATGGGTAGAAAGGACACATTACTTGATTGGAAAAGATCTTGTTGCTTAAACAATATTAATAAGCATCTGGGCATTTGGGGAGGTAGAATCTTCTGCTGGTAGAGAGTCATTGTGTCAGTTTTCCCAGCTTCTGGCTGATCAGGGTGATATTTGCTGAGGTTGCCATGGTAATGAGAACTTCTTAAAACAAGACAGTAAAGTCTTCCCTATGCAGTGCGTCTTTTGTTCATGGGGGATTTCACACAAAGCAGGGTGAGGTTTTATAGTATTTCTACCCAAAGCAAACATTCTCAAAACTGGGCTCTGTCCACTCAAACTATCACTGCTCCATGAATTAAATTTGTGTGATATCTCACACCCCAGAATCATCTCAACAAGGCTCACAGTACACTACCAGAAGTAGATTTCTATCTCAAGAAAAGCAGTTTGATTGTTTCTCCATCGTCCGTATTTTTGTTTTTGTCATTTTTCCCTCCTGGCAACATGGTCTCATTCTGCCCAGGCTGGCTTCAAACTAGCTATATCGCCATGGCTGGATGTAAACTTCCCATCCTCCTGCCTCCAACTCCCCAGGGCTTGGATGACAATGTATGCTACCACATTCAGCAGCTTGCTCAAGCAATGACTTCTCTACTGAAGTTCTGTCTTGAGATGACAGCCGTGTCCACACAATCACAATTTCAGAACCCACTTGCAATGATAGCCGCCATGCCATCTCCACCGCCTCTGCATTTACTTACAGCAATAAAGTCTTGACTATCTCCATAAAAACCGGGAACTTAGGTGCAAATCTCTGCCAACATTTACCTCCCCTCTCAAGTCATGACCATTCTAATGGCAGATCCTCCCAGGAGATTTTCAATTTACTTTGCTCCAGTCCACCAGAGGAATTGTAGCTTCAGGAAACATGTCTCTCAAGGAGTGAGAGATAAAATTTCAAGTTCTTGTCAGATCCTGGATAGAAGCTGTTTTGTATGCATGCACAAAATATTAATAACAGCTCATACTTTCATCCAAACTCTCAGGTGACCAAATGCATAGCCAGTGTACACTCACCGTTACTTGGGGAATTGGAGGAGCATCTTTTCTCTGAGCCACAGGTTTCCACAATGTGCTTAAAATATACAGATAGCCATGCTGCAAATAAATGTTCTACCTGCCCTGCTTCCTTGTTCTGTTTACAGAGACAGGCAGAGGAGAGCTCCCAAGGGTCCTGGTTTCTCTCCAAGCCCAGAAGTCCTAGAGGTTCACATACCATGGAAAAATCTTCCTCCCTCCACATGAACCAGACTTGGCTGGCTTTGGACTGTTCTTCTGCAGCTTTTCACCTCTCTCTGCTTTCATAAAGTTGATAAAGGCAAAGACTCTTTTTTGGATTAAGCTTTGGTCTTAGCAGATGGTGTAAATGGATTGAGCTTCAACCCAGAAATTAAAGCTTTCCCCACATGAGCACAAAGGTTTTCTTAATTTACTTTCTTATCTTTAGTGTTTCTGGTGGGATTCACTTTCAGGTCCCTTGATGAACTTTTCCTTTGATACACAACTCAACTCAGCTGACTGTGTGAGGAGAGAAACCAACCCAACTCAGAAACTGACTGTGTGGGAAGAGGCAAGCCTACCTCAGAGGTCGACACCCATTTCTCATTAATCTTAATCATTCATAGCTTCTGATTTAAAATATGAAGCATGAGACTCTTCCTTTCCCTTGGCCCCTTGTAGGTGGCTGATGGGAATCTCTATTGGCTTACCTTCAATATTTTTCCATGTTAATAAACAGGAAGGCCCAAAAGTTGGCAAGGAATGGAGGCCATGGAGGAATGATGACATCATAATATTTATCAGTGAAGTTTTTCATTTTGTATGGGCACAATTTGTGGCACCCCTAAACTGCTACTCTAGCAAAGGTCATGGTTCCCAGGTCATCCATAATAAGTGTAATATTAGTGACAAGGTTGAAATGTCCCGAGGATTGACAGTGCTGCAGAGATGGCAAGTGAGCATCTGTTGTTGGACTTTTTGAAGCATTTGCTCTGTGAAAGATGACACTTGGTGTGTTAAAACACCCAATATCTGCAGTACAGATATTGTACAGATAAAGTGCAGAAAACAAAGAACACTAAGACAACGTATGCCTGCATTGCTATATAAATGTGGACCAAAATCTCCCTAGAGTGATATATGAATATAAGACAAACTAGACATTTAACATGATGGATGAGAGCAATGAGAAATGACATGTATAGAATGCTGTAATGAAACTCATTACTTTTGATATTGTACTAGTCAGGGTTCTCTAGAGTAACAGAACTTACAGGATGAATCTATCTATTCATCTGCATATCCACATCTATAGATATATAAAGAGGATTTGTTAGAATGGGTTACAGGTTGTAGTCTGCCTAATCCAACAATGGTTGCCTATGAACAAAAGGCCCAAGTGTCCAGTAGCTGTCCAGTCCACTAGGCTTCATGTATCAAGTGGGCTTTAGTATATGCCAGAATCTTAAAGAAGTTGTCTCTAATGCCAGTGAAGAAATGGACTAGTGAAGACAGGAACAAGTAAGCAAAGAGAAAGAGAGTGTCCTTCTTCCTGTCCTTTATATAGACTGCAGAAGGTGTGGTTCAGGTTAAAGGTGGATCTTACCACCTCAAAGGATCTGGATTAGAAGTGGGTCTTCCCACATCAAGTGATTTAGTTAAGAAAAAAAAAGTCCCTCACAGGTGTACCCAGTCATTTAGATTTTAGTTAATTCCAGATGTGGTCAAATTGACAACCAAGAATAGATATCAATTCTTGACAAGTCCACCCCTTGTCAGCTTGACACACAATTATATCTTCTCTTATCATGCTTAATTTCCAAATGAAAACAATAACCATGTCATAATTGTGCCTGTCATGATATAACTATTGACTCTCCTACAACCATAAAAAAAAATAAATTTAGAATAGGTGGCAATGTTCCCATTGAGGGACATTCTTTTAGTATCTTAAACATAAATATGGTGACCATTGATATTATCTCAGATGATAATAATATTACATTAAGTGATAAAGAAATCAAAGAAAGAAGACTTGAACATTTGTACAATTATATTTTTAATAAAATACAACAGAAAAAGTCATGTCTATTATAATCCTCATTTCTGTAACTGGTCATGAGGCCTTAGCTGTTATTTAGAACTACCTTGATCTATTACCCTTTCTGTATTTCCTCTACCCACCCACAGCAAGCACCTCAGCAGTTCTTGGCTATTTTCCTGGAGGAGTAACCTCTATCTTCAGTCCTGGTGAGTGCTACTTTCCCTGACAGAGACAACTCTTAAAGCTTCCATTTAGCCTTTCCAACCATAACACCCCTCACTCCACAGGACTGGGAACCAATGTGAGAATTCTAACAACTTCTAGTGTATCTATCCCTATTATACATCTGGGATTGGGAAAATAACTACAGGATGATTTGGGGGATCCACTGGAAATACTGTCAGTTAAACTTCAGGCAAAACTAAATTAATCACATAACCCTAATAGTCTCCTGCTTTAACTAGAGGGTCACAGTGTTTTTTGGGTCTCCCAGGATCAGCATTAATTCAGGACCAGTATCCAACAGACCCTGGAAAGTCTAATTGTTTCCTTTCCCCTAGTGTACAGCTATTCATATAGAGGGATATAGGTCCCTCTGGGGGAACAATTGGAGAAAGGCTAACTGTAAAAATTTGGGGTATTTTACCAAGGTCCTTCCTCGGGGGAATCTGACTGTTTCTTCATTCAAGAGTTTCTGAGTCTGCAGACTGGTTCAAGTCTGGAAATTGTCTCATGGGCCAGATTGCCTTTTGCCATAATCCAATGTAAACTTTCCTTCCTCTTCTTCTTCTTCTTCTTCTTCTTCTTCTTCTTCTTCTTCTTCTTCTTCTTCTTCTTCTTCTTCTTCTTCTTCTTCTTCTTCTTTTTCTTCTTCTTCTTCTTCATCTCCTCCTCCTCCTCCTCCTCCTCCTCCTCCTCCTCCTCCTCCTCCTCCTCCCCTTCCTCCTTCTTATTTTGATAATTTGTCTGCTTATGCAGATCAAACAAAAATATAGTAGGCTCCTGTTATATTTCATGCCGGGAAACAAGTGATTGATTAGCCAGCACCAAAAGTCCATATGAGTCATGCCACCATAAAATTCACTTTACCTGTGCTCACCATGGCAGACCATTATGAACATGGTGAATATCACTTTGTCTATGCTGTCCATTACAATAACTATGATTGCCTTTGACAATTTTGTCATGCCACCTGGCCCCTGCTATCTGGGAGCCCGGTTAAACCCACTGTACTTAATTCATCCAACTGAGCAGCATTGCCATCAACCCTAAGGTCTGGCACAAGGAAAGAGCAACAATAAAGCTCTTCAAAGTGCTCATTTCATGATTCTGTGCATTACAGAACTAGTGAAGGGCATGTCTTCTAGGCTTTCCCATTGTGGAGGGCTGGTTTTACACAACATACCCACTCTAGCATTGTAATCTCCCCGCGTCTTAAAATCTCTTCATCGACACTAAGCCAAGAGATATAAGCATCTCCAACTCTTTTTCAATAGCCCATCTTTGAAACACTCTTCAGCCTACCATTCAAACAAACTCTTAATACCCTTTTTTTAAAAACTATGCAAGCTTCCATATTAAATCTGGAATCCCCACTTAGAGGCCTATATTAATAAACTCAGCCTGGTCCAGTTTTATATTCTTTCCTCCATTATTCCACACCCTTAAAATCCATTCCTACACATATTCCCCCATATTTCTGCTTGCATGAATTAACAAACTCATTACCATCTTTAGCAGTATAGTACACCTCCTCACAGAAGTGCTACACTTTCTACATCCCTTCCAGGAGCCTGATTAGCTTTAAGTCTGGCTATAGGCTTAGAGACAACTATTGGTGGGCCCTGAAGGACATTGTATTATGTTCCGTGGCATCTCCTTCAATAAACTTACTGATGATTTAACAGACAATGAAGAATTGATTTCCTCAGTCAAAGGTGAAAAGGGTAATGCTTTAGGGAGTGGGGATCTGAGTATATCTTCTGCTGAGTGTGGAGAGACTACTTCTTCAGATGTGATAAACCCTTGAAAACCTTAGGATTCAAATCTCTCAGGGTTTTCCCACACATACCCATCCCAAGGTACAGGATCCCATTCTTTACCCTTAGTTTGACTGCTGACATCCTCCGCATCTGGTACTTGAATTTTTGCTGTAATTCAGCCAAACTTCTGTTTGATCTTCTGCAACTGAGCCCTGTGGCTACTGGAGAGAAGATTCTCTTCCAGGGCACAGTTAGAAACTTTTTAGACTGTTTATCTGCATCTGAATCTGGTCGATTTTTACCACTGAGTTCATAGTTTTTTTTACCATATTCTGAGCTGCTAGAAGTTGGATATTTTTTATCACAGGACTCATTCTTTCCCATTGTCAAGTTGTCCAGAGATGCTAGGAGAAACTGAACCATTGTAATTTTCCTTATTTTCCTGCAAATTGTCAAAAGTTTATATACAGTATCACCAAATCTGTTGCCGCTCACTTTGATGAATCAGGATAATTACATGCATTAAGATAATTAAATCCTTAAGTTTGTAAAATAGTTCATACCTTGGGTTTTTAGTACTCTCACTCTCTGAGCTCCCAGGAGAAGCTTCAGTAACTGGAGAGGCTTCAGTAACTGCAGATGTTAACAAACTAGAAAACCTATTCTGGATGTTTACAATATTCATTCCTATAATTCTGTTGCTTTAGAACCACTTCTAGCATCAAAATCCATATTACTCAGTGTTCTCTAGAATAATAGAACACACACACATATGATTTATTAAAACGGCTGACAGGCTATGGTCCAGCTAATCCAACAATGGCTACTTATGCATGGAAGGTCCAAGAAGCCAGTGGTTGTTCAGCCCATGAGACTTGATGTCTCAGCTAGTCTTCAGTATATGTCAGAATTCTGATTAAGTGGGTTCTAATGCTAGTGAGGGAATCAACTTGCTAGCAAAGTGAGAGCAAGCAGACAAAGATAGGGAAAGATTCCTTTTTCCATGTTCTTATACAGGATGTCAGCAGGAGGTGAGGTTCAGTTTAAAGATGGATCTTCCCGCCTCAAAAGATTTGGATTAGAAATTAATCTTTGCACTTGAAATGATTTAATTAAAAAGGATTCTTATAGATATGCTCAGTCATTTGGATTTTAGTTAATTCCAGATGTAGTCTAGTTGACAACCAAAAATAGCCATCACAGACATTTTCTTAAAATAATTTAAAGCTAACTAAGAAATTTAAAAGTTAACTAAGAAAATCCAGGTCATTTTATAATGATGACACAGCCAATTCATCACAGAGAAATAATGCCTTAATTACAGCTTCATTTAGTAGCTGATAAAAACTGATGAACAAGAAAGAACATAGTTATGGTTATGATTATGCTTATGGTTATGGTTAAAGAAGTCAAGAGTCTCTCTTCAGTAAGTGATGATATCAAGTGGCACACATCTGCAGAATACAAATGTCAACATGATCAGCCAATTAGAATTCACTGATCATTTTAGGGCCTTTGCCTGACAACAGTCAAATACCTATTCAAGGACACACAGACCATTCATGAAGATAAACCATATCCCAGGCTATAAACCTTAACAGATCTAAAACAATTAAAATTAAAATCACACAAAACATTTTATGTGCCAGTGAGTTCCGTTTAAACTAGAGATCACAGATGAACGACCAATCATAATGAAGTTAACACATTTCTAAGTAACCCATCTCACAGAAAGCCTCTAGGAAAGTTAGAAAATACTGTGTTCTAAACAAAACAGGACCATGATACTGAAGAATCTGTGGGATTCAGCTAGGACAGCAGTATGAGTTAAACAAGGACATCCAATCCCAACACTGTGAAGAGTACCAGTCCTCAACCTTAGGAAACTAGAAAGTTAAGAGTAAGCGTAGAAGGTGAAATGGTGAACACAGATGCAGTGGGGTATAAGACACAGCTATAATAGAGAGCTGTAATTGTGAGCTACCCCAAATGCTAGCTCACAAATAATGAGATGGGGAAATGTAAGCGGTGACACAGGTGTAGGCCTGGAGCCATTAAATCAGAGATAGTGAAAAGCCCTATGCATATGGATCTGACAACTGAATAGGGCTGGCTGGATCAAATAGATAAAACATGTCACTGAGGAGTTCTTCAGCTACAGGAAAAACTAAAGTCATAGTTCAGAATGTTTAAGAAAAGAAATGACCAGTTCCAAGTGGTTTTACCAGTGAATTTTACTGAATATTATGAAACAGGGTAATAGTCACTCTAACAGTGTTTCCATAAAACTGAAGATGAAGCAACAACTCCACAACAACACAGCTTTGGCATCAAGTACAAACAATGATAGTCCAAGGATCTATGATATTCTCTACAAAGTGAACTTATATACCAGACATCATCACATCCATTTTAACAAGCTGAAACCTACAGCTAAGTTTGGTTCATCACAGAACACACAGCAGATTTAACAGAAATGCACAGTAAGTTCAACAAGAACTCATAGTAGATTCAATACAAGTTCATGGAGATTAATAAGGAAGATGGCTGAAAAAAATCCAATTATGTATATGATTTTTAAAAGATTTTTTTCTTTTTTTATTTATGTTTCTCTCATATAATATATTCTTACCACAATTTCCCCTCCCTCCACTCTTCCCAGTTCTTCCCCACAACCTCTTTCCTCTAGATCCATTGTTTCTCTGTTTCCCTTCAGAAAAAAATTCAGGCCTTCCAAAGAAATCAACTGAACATGGTATAATAAGATGCAACAAGAATGGACAAAAAACCTTCAAGTCAAGTCAGGACAAGGCAACCCAACAGGAGCAAAGGGGTCCCGTGAGAAGCAACAGTCAGAGACACTGTTACTCCCACTCTTAGGTGTCTCACTAAACCCCCAAGCTAAACAACAATAACATATACACAGAAGACCTAATTCACCCTATGCAGGCCCCATAATTGCCACTTCAGTTTCTGGGAGCCCCTATGAACCCTGTTTAGTTGATCTTGTGGTCTGTGTTCTCCTAGTATCCTTTCCCCCCCTCTTCTGCGAGGTTACTCAGGCTCTCACTAATGTTTGGGTGTAGATTTCTGCATCTGCTCCCACCAGCTGCCAGAGAATGCCTCTCTGATACTGATTGGGCTAAGCACCTATCAATGAATATAACAGAATATCATCAAGGATCATTTCCTTGACCCTTTTTCCTGGGGGAGGGCACAGCTGTGTTTGGTTCTGCTCTAGATTTGTGGGCTATCCAGCTTCTGGTTCCTGGCTATCTAGACAGTGTCTAGCACGGGCTCCCTCTCATGGAAGTGCGCCTCTAGTTAGACCAGTCATTGGTCGGCCACCCCAAAAAGTTCTGAGCCACCATTTGCTGTAGCATATCTTGCAGGCAGGACAGGTTGTAGGTCAAAGGTTTTGTGGCTGGGTTGGCATCCCAGTCCCACCACTGGAAGCCTTGCCTGATTACAGAAGATGGCAGGTTCAGCTCTGCATCCTCCATTACTAGGGATCTTCACTAGAGTCACCCTCACTTCCACTGTACTAGGTTTCCACATTGTCCCCCAAACGCCCCCTAATTCCAGTTGTCTCTCCCAATACTCTCTCTCTCTCTCTCTCTCTCTCTCTCTCTCTCTCTCTCTCTCTCTCTCTCTCTCTGCTTCTCTCCCCAATCTGTGCCCTCTTATTTCCATCCCCACCTGCTCGCAGTCCACCCACAAGATCTACTCTATTTCCCCTTCCCAGGAATGGATCCATGCATACCTCCTTGTAACTTAGGCTCTCTGGGACTTTGGATTATAAAGAAGTAAAAGATAATGATGGATTAATCTTTATTTACTAGTTAATATCCACCTATAACTGAAATCCTATCATGTCTGTCTTTCTGGGTCTGAGTTGCCTTGCTTAGAATGATTTTTCTAGTTCCAACCATTTGCCTGCAAACTGGAAACAACCTAGATGTCCCTCAACCAAACAACAGATAAAGGAAATGTGGTGCATTTACACAATGGAGTATTACTTAGCTGTTACAAAATTAATTTTTATTTATGTGTATGTGTGTGTTTTTGTCTGTAATGTCAGTGTTGGCGGAGGTCAGAAGAGAGCATTGGATCTCCTGGGACTGCAGTTATAGCAGTTGTGTAAAGAGTGGATATGCATTGTTGACATAGATACAATTCATAACTCCTGTCAAGTCTTCCTTAGGTCCCCATATTAATGATGTCAAGAAAACCTGTTCATCAGCTGAGGAACAAGTTAATGAGGTCGCACATGTGTAAGCAGTATAACAGTATATAGCCATGACAAAACAAAACCCAAACAGGAAATCATGCCATTGAAACAACATAAAGTGAACCTAGCCAGACATAGACCAAATGATGTCACTTAATAATAAAACTCACAGGAAAGTGGCAAGGGAGAAGTTAGTCGATGGGTATATCATTTCAGCTAGATATCAGGAGTAAGTTCCTGCATCCTGTTCTACGTCATTATGACTGTAGTTGCTTATAATATATGGTATATTCACAATAACTGAGGGATGGGGGCTGAAGAGATGGCTCAGTGATAAGAGCTTGCACCTCTCTTTCAAAGGACCTGACTTTATACCTAGCACCCATGTGAACCTGCTCACTTCTGTCCATAACTCCAGAGTCTGGGCATCTGGTACCCTCCTCTGGACACTATGTGCACTGAACTCACACTTGCACACACACACAACCCAACCCTAGCACACACATGTGCACACATAATTAAAATGAAGTGTAAAACAATACAGCTAAAGGAAAGGATTTTAAATATCACTACATGAGGTGATTGACATGCTGTCAGTAGCCTGACTCAGTCACTTCACAATGGCATTTGATATGTTCCGAATAGACTTGGTTTTGAAAGCACATTGTGCCCTAGAAACATACAGTCATTATCTGTACATATCAATTAGAAATGAAAGAAAATTTGACAACCAAAGTCAGTATTTTATAAGAGTAAACAATAGCAAAGAAAAAGATATGTCAACATGAAAACCCACCACCAGCTTCTATTAATTTGTACCCTTTCCCAACACACACACCAAATTGTTCCCATCCTTCCTTGTAAGACACTCTGCTTTTATGCAATACCAAATGAAGTGCAGCATCTCCTATGAGAAGAAAGAGAAGCAGCCACATCTGGCTGGGGTGAAAGTGGAGGTATGTGGGAAGTGATACAGAGGAGGTGATAAATCAACTGAGTGTTAAGAAACATCATTTTACTGAGAAGAGGAGGAGGCAATAGTTGGCACAGCGTCCTGATTAAACACAGGAAATTATCAGCTTCATTTGACAAAGGTCCAGTTAGACTGATGCCTAGAATAGAGACTGTTTGGATATAAGAGCAAAGAGTTAGGCTGGGGGTGAGTCATGAAAATCGTGAATGCCAAGCAAAGGAATATATACTTAACTTACATCCCACATGCTCACTAATGAAGATTACCTCATAGGCTGTTCCTTGGCCTTATATGGATCCTGGGAAAAAGAGAGGTTGCCACATTAAACTAAACCCAAGGGCTGAACAAGGGATCCCAAGATGAATTGCAACACTGAGCTTTTAATGAGTGTCAGCAAATTAACCTCTCATCATCTTTTCCCCAGGTACAACATAAATGAAGTCATACCAGGGACTGGAGAGGTGGCTCAATAGTTAAAAGCATACACAGCTCTTGCAGATGAACTGAATTTAGCTTCCCAACAACCACTTTGGCTGGCTCACAACTGCTGACAGTCTGATACCACCCTCTTTTGGCCCCCAAGGCACTGCACTCATGTACACACCACAC
The DNA here is from genome assembly GCF_030254825.1 of Meriones unguiculatus. Lineage (NCBI taxonomy): Eukaryota > Metazoa > Chordata > Mammalia > Rodentia > Muridae > Meriones > Meriones unguiculatus. Next base: position 14,852,253 of record NC_083359.1, read on the forward strand.
ACACACACACACACACACACACACTATAAATAAAATTATATCTTAAAGAAAAAGAAGCCATGCCAGCCTCTTTTATTTTTAATGAAACTTAATCTGACAAATAAAGCTCGTAGTTAATGTGAAAGAGATTTTAAAGCACTACACAGTATATTTTCCCAAAGTGTAGTATTCGGGTCATCATTAGTAGCCCAAACTAAGACTTCACAGAAATCCAACCTTTATGCCCAGACTTACTAAATCAGAAACTCTGAGTTTTTGACTATCAGCCTGCATCTACTTATTTATTCCAAACATGCTACACTTTGGGATCCACTGGCAGGTGAAATAGCCTCAAGTGCCAATAAACTCCAGCCTTTTGTTCGCAGCTTAGTCCAGCCCAACTATTAGAGCCTCAGAAAGGAAACCTGTGTTACTTCTCCTTAGATAATCAGATATTCTTCCTTGACATTTTTTTCACAACCCATGAGCCATTCAAAGCTCACTTTCCTAGAGGGTTAATTACTTTGAGAAATCCTCAGTCCTGCATATCAGATGTTCCAGCAATGGTTTCTCTGAGGGAAAAGAAATTAGATGTGGATTTTTCCTCTCCTGGTTTGTATTTTGATAAGCAATTTTGCTGGCGAGAACTGATGTCAGCACATTGACCTGCAGTCACAATAAATCTCTATCAATTGTTCTTCAATGAATAAATGCTCTAATGTCACTGTTTTCCCCCTATATTCAAATGCTCTTAAGCATTATGAATTCCTGCTGAAAAAAAAAAGAATAAACAATAATGATGTTGCTAGTAGGAGCAGATCAAATGACAGTAGGTAGTCAGGAGACTTTGCCTTCTCAGGACAAAATGAAGAATGTAAATCCATGTCTGTGCAAAGTATTTCCGCATGAGAGGTCATTTAAAAAAAAAAAGTAATTGAAATGGATTACCCAGTGCTTTCTGTGTCACCACTAAACTGTGACCATGGCAATTATATTTTAATCAGATTCTCTCATTCTCTTTCACTCTCTCTCTCCCATTCTCTCGCTCCCTTTTCTTCTCTTCCTCCCTCCCCTCTCCCTTTCAGATACAGATTACACAAGTCATATTTTCCTTTTTCAGTTTTTATTTTTAATTTAATTTCCTATGTCTGTGTGAGCCTCTGCTTGTGTTTGTACACATGAGTGCAGCTGCTCTTGGAGGCCAAAAGAGGGCTTCAGACCCAGTAGAGGTGGAGTTAACAGTGGTTGGTGATTGTGAGCTGTCTGACTTGAGTGTTGGAAACTGAGGTCAGGCACTGTACACAGTGGTTCTTGCTCATGGCTCTTAACTCCTGAGCCATATCTTCAATCCCAGAATCATATTTTTCTGTGGCTTTAATCTATCAACATCATCACCAATATGTTCTTCTTTTTTTTTTTTTAGCTTTAGACAAAAATTTCCCTAAAGAGAAGTCCTGTCTGGATGGCTGGATGGGCCCTGATTGACATTAAATTTAGAATGTACTTGTTTTTCAACCCAGCTCCTGTAACCATATAGGAAAGACTAACAACAGCCAAACTGACTAGGCTCCAAGGTTACCTACCCATAGGCTCGTCACGTGCTTCTTAGTACAGTCCTGGGTTGCTATTCCCTGGTCTGTAAAAGAGTGGCCATGTTTATTATGGTACCATTCACAATAGCTAAACTATAGAAATAGCCTCATAGCCAATCAAAGAATGAGAGGATCAGATGAGGTACATGGATACAGGGAAGCTTTGTTCAACCACAAAGAAGAATGAAATTATATCATTTGCAGGAAAATGGATGGAACTAAAAGTTAATGTTGCATGAACCAAGCCAGACCTACAGAAACAAATATTACAGGTTTTTCTCCTATACTTGAAAACAAAACAAAATGGATAATAAACTACAAAAGAGAGTACTAGGGATTTGAAAAGGAAAGGATAAGGGGGAAGAGAATAAGAAATAGGAATAGAAAGGCTGGGTGCAGTTATAACACAAGCCTACCTATGTGAAAATGTCATCACACAGTCTCTTAGTTTGTAAAGTTATGTTGTTCTAATTAGGAAAGAAAGAGAGAGACAGACAGATAGACGGACAGACAGAGACAGAGATGGAGGCAGAGACAGGCAGACAGACAGTCAGAGAGAAGGAGAGGTCAAAAATTTCTATTTGACTTTGAAACCAACACCCACATTCCTTGGCTGTACCTCATGCCGTAATCCTGTTGGGATTTCACACTACAGGGAGATGATGATAGTTGACTTGAGTACCCTGATGGCAGAACTCTGTTATCCATGCTATTTTTTCATACCTAACCTGTTTTTTTTGTTTGTTTGTTTGTTTGGTTTTTTTGTTTTGTTTTGTTTTGTTTTGTTTTTTCAATGCAGTTTATTCAGGAACCTTGAACAATCATCTGACCCTGGGGAAAGCCAGCCCACAGCTTAAATAACCTCTGGGTAGCCAACCCAGGCATGCCACATGAGCAATGCAGATAGGTCCACATACATGGAAGCAAGCCAGATCCTCAGCCTTAGCCAAATGTGGAATTGTTCGTGACAGAGAGCACTCACCATCGGGAAGGTGGAAGGCAGAAACCAGCTCCATCTTTAAGGCACAGCATTCCGCAGCTCGCTACAGTTCCCCCTTTTTGTTTTAGACGCATCAGGCAAGAGTAGAGGTCTGATCTCTGATATTAGAAATAAATTGGGACTTTGTACTGATGTTCATTTAGGTGTCATCCACCCAAAGAGCATCAGACCCGTCCCATACCTTTTTCTCAGAGGCGGGACCTGAGGCATCAACTCGCATGCAATCAGACATGCTCTTCTCTGGGTCCAAAGCAGCTGACCCTGAGTGCAGTGCTTAGCCTCGCATCCTGAGCATAACATTTTAGCTTTTTATGGTAGCCAACCATGCTTGGGGAGAATGTCCTGCTTCAATGGCTGTAAAGGCCTGAATGATCATGGCTGCATCACACTGTTGTGAGACTCTAATCTTGCATATATATCACAGGCAAACCAAGGAGACCAACACCAGAAGGCCTGCTAACGCTCCCATGCCCGCCCATTCCTTCAGATGATTCATGGTTGCAGCAATCCATGATGATAATCCTGTGGCTAGTCCTGTGTACACTCTGGTAGAATTTACTATGACGATGGCCACTTTGAGCTGCTCCATCGTAGTATCGAATTCTCCAGTCCAATTACCTAAAATATAGCTCGACAATTGTTTAGACAGATTTGCAGCACAGGAAAAATTCTCATGTTATATGCTAGTGACTCAAAGTCCAGCATATTTTCATTGACAGCCAAGTTGAGCGATTTGCCATAGGGTATCAATTTGCTCCTGCACGAGGTCAATCCTCTGATTGAACACCATCAAGCTTCCTTTTAGTTGAGCATTAATCAGATACGGGAATCTCTTTCTCTCCCTTTCTCTCTTCCTTTTACATTTCTATCATCATATCTGCACCTCTGCCCAAGATGCTGTTTTCATCTTGTCTTGAAGGTGCCTTAGTTAGGTAAAAGATGTGGCAAAGTTTTAGCTCTCTGTTTTGATTTTAGGGGTGGGACTCTCAGCTACTGTTGCCCAGCAAGGCCCCAAACTCATGAGTTCAAGAGATCTTCCTGCCTCAACTTCTCCCCAGGACCCCTGGAATCCTAAGTATGAGCAAATATGGCCATCCCATCTTGTAACCTGATAGGAGGGATGCCCATGTTCTTTAGCTATACCATGATTTAAAACTGAGCTGAGAATATTTCTAAGCCAGGCACCTGATTCATAATCACTACGCATCCAGGCATACCCATGCTTCCCTGAACGTAAGCACTAATTACAGCCAGCTTCAAGGAACACATCTCTATCCCCCCCTCCTTGCTCTCTAAGCCACCGGTGTCCTCCTGCAAACAGGACCCCATGAGCAGGAGTTTTCTGTGGAAGGAAGATGGTGGAGGCTGGACAGGCCTGTGGGGTGGAGAGCTCAGGAAGAAAGGAGTAAGCCTCTGAACTTTTCTGACACAATAGACACAGATTGATGTCTTCAATGTTTTTCCTTCCATATTTACTAGACGCTGTTGTCAGGCCATGATTAGACACATTGCTCTTGGAACCTCCCAGTTAACAAGCTCAGCAATCAATCCTTAAGCAAATCTGATTGCCATTGTCAAGGCCTGAATCCTCCAGATGGCTGCGTGCTGATACTTGGGTTCTGTCCAGTTCTGTGCCGGCTCTGCTTGCTCGCCCACAGCACAGGGGGCAAGGCTAACCCAGCAATATCGGTAGGCACCCTTTGTCTAGCAGTTGCTACAATATCCAGTACATGTTTCTCTCCTCCAGTACACAACACTGGGGCGTTTTCGGGCGTCAACTCTACTGTTCATGTACATTAGACTCTCCTCTGAGCTGTCACCAACCGATTCAATAAGCTCTTTCATATAAATCAACAAGAAAATCGTCCTTGCCAGACCCCAGGAGTTGCGAATATGGCATCTTTTCTTCTAGTCTGGTGACTGAGAGCTTCTTGTGAGTCATTATTCCTACTTTCTTTAAACTACCATCATTATGATTAGGATGCCACTGCAGAGAGGAAAGAGAAAAGCATCTCAAAACTGCCATTGGCAAGGCATAGAGTTCTAGAGGAGAGAAACGTGGTTAGGCTTTTAGTGAAAATCAGTGTATTTCTGATGACTGCTGTGTTTCACTGGGGACAAAAATGATATCAAGAAGCCACAGTGTCTGTGCTTTCAATGTAGTCATGCAGCCCATTGTGAAACCACCTTCTACCCCTAGAAGCTCAGACCTGCCCGTGAGAGAATCCTCCAGATTCTCCCTCTTTATGAGTTTATGATTTATAATTTTATAATTATAATTTTTATAATTTCATAATTTTATAATCTTTATAATTTTATGATTAAAAGCAAATTGGATTTTCCTCTTTTATTTTAAAATTTTACCGGGCACTGGAGATATGTCTCAGCCACTAGAAAAGCATACCGCGCTTGCACAGGACCCATGTTCTGTTTCTAGCGCTCATATCAGATGACTCACCACCACCTTTAACTCAAGCTCTGGGGTATGCAATGGATGCTGTCTTCTGACCTCTGTTAGGTACCAAACGAACACACACAAACCCACACACAGACACACATGCATACACATAATAAAAAGTAAAACTTTCCACGAAAGATTCACTTGAATGTTTTTGTTTTTATGTCTGGGGACCTGAGTGTACATATGAGGAACACATGCACACATGTGTCCATGGAGGCCATAAGAGAGCACTGGAGACTGCTGGAACTAGAATTACAGACAGTTGGGTGCTGTTCTTGGGTGCTAGGAACCAAACCCATGTCCTCTGTGGAAACAGCCAGTGCTCTTGAAAGATGGGCTACCTCTCCCACCTCCCTCACCAAAAAAAAAAAAAAAAAAAAAAAAATCCTTATTAGTTTATATTCATTATTCAAAGCAATGAGTTTCATAATGACATTTTCAGTCAGTTATCTTTTTTTAACACTTTCTTGCCAAAAACAAAAAACAAAAAACTGTCCATCTGCAATGGATTTCCAGTTCCAAGAGTTACAGAATTGCTTAGTACATTCCTTAGACCCTTTCTATAACACAATCTAAGCCACCTGCCAAGGAATAAGGCATTGATTCACTTCCAGAACCCAACCTAGCACTGTATTTGCACACAGGAAATAAGTCAGGATGGATTCTTAGGGCCTGAACTGGACATTAACATACCTGACATGACCTACCATGTGAACACGGTCAAAAGAGAGTGTCCTCAGACCTACTGTTATTACCGGCTCACCACAAAGCACTCAATTAAAGGCAGCTTCTCCTTCCTCTATGAAGTGATAAATATGAATAAAATGGGCTTCAGAAATTATAAATTTCTGTGGAACAGCACACTTCCTCAATCCAGCCACCTTAGCCCTCCTCACGTATGGAGGTGAGAAAATGTAATTCAGCCTCACAGATGGAAAGGAATTTTGTTAATATACAATCCCAGAATACTGGCAGCGGAAAGCTCAGTTATGTTCCCTCTTGTTGAAGTTACATGGCATCAGCTGCTAACACCTTGTAGCCAGCACACAGAAGCACCAAGGCTTAGCTTGGGGGAGGTCAAAGCTCAGCTCCATTTCTTGCAAACTATGCATCATTAAGCAAACACTTGTGACATGTGACATCCCTTAGCCTAAATTCACTCATTTTCTATACCAAAATAGAGCAGGGGGTGGGGAAAGATCTGTTACAAACACTGAAAGAAAGAAATAATTGAGTTCTTGTGGTGTCCAGGATTTAGCAAACGCCTAACCTTGATGATAATTATTAACTATACAGAAGAGACAAGGCTTAGAGCACTGGAGAGCTTGCCAAGAACTTGGTGACATAAGAAACAGCAGCACCGGCACCCAACCCTGTCACCTGTGTGACTCTTCCCATTGTGCTTGGCAATTTGTCTGTACTGGGCCCTATCTCCTAAGCTCCTCCCATTTCCTCTACTCCACATTACTAGTGACAATCTTGCAAGTGAGATGGTGCCAGAGTTATTTTGTTATTTCTTGGAGATTTTCCTAAGCTCTCTGTTGTCTTTCTCCCTCTCCCTCTTCCCATCTCTCATTCTTTCTCTGTCTTTTTGTCTTCTAATTTTGTCTCTGTCCCTCTGTCTCCATCTCTCTCTCTCTCTCTCTCTCTCTCTCTCTCTCTCTCTCTCTCTCCCTTTCCCTGTCTCTGTCTCTCTCTTTCTCTCTGTTTCTGTCTCTCTCTTTTCAATATTTAGTGATATTCATCTTAATCCCATTTTACAGAAGCATTGAGAAAGGCAGGCAGTGAGTTAGGCTCCTGAGTTCCATCCTGGTTCTTATTATTTTGTGATCCTTTTACCATCATCTCTCCTACAGCAAAGACTCACCAGGTGAGCCCATGGCAGAGGGCTAATTACCGGTGGGCAATGAAGTGGAACGGGGCCCACAGAGGAGAGCTGGGCATACAGACAGCTGGATGTCTTTGGAATCCTCCCCAAGGTGCAAGCAGATTCTGGCCAAGGAGTTATTTTATTCATCAGATGCCAGAGGGTTGAATTTTTATGTCAGCTCAGTGCAAGGTTGGCTGGGCCAAAGAAGGCAAATAAAAATTTCATGAAGTTTGGAGTTGGCTGGGGTGGGTGTCAGTGTCTCCCTGCTGGCTTGGCCTTTGGTACAGCCTCATGAATGACAAAGGCCAGCCTCAGCAAGGTCTATGCGCATCCTGGAGAATCTCCTTCTGTGAAAGAACAGACCTTTGGTCTGGGGGAAAATTCATGAGGCAGCAGAGGCTGGTCAGGCTGAACATCTATTTTCCTTTCTACAAGACAAAGGGAGAAAGAGAAGCCTGGTCTTTTCCTTCTGTTCACTCAAGATGTGTCTAGTGCCTGCTTTACAGCCTGCTGCAGGCTGAGCATTGAGAAACACCTTTCAGGATCATCATATGCTACAGTCAAAGAGTTCAGTATATTAAGGACCAATGTCAGGCTATGACAAATGCCAAGGGGTAGATCCAATAGGAAAGAACATGCATCTATGTTTTTATTCACATGTCTGTGTGTGTGGCAGGCAGGCATATGTCATACATGTTGGCATATGTGTGAGCACAGGTGCACACATGTATGCAGACACTTGTAGAAGTTGCAGATTGAAGTCTGGAGTGCCAGAGGTTGATACTGGGAACCTTCCTCAAGTGTTCCTTGCTGTATCCGTTGCTGCAGCTTTACCAATTGAGCTAGTCTCACTGATTTGGCTAGTCTGGCTAGTCAAGCTCGCTCCTCTGTTTCTGCCCTTCAGATGGATGGAATTTCGGGCTGGCTACCTCACCAGAGTGACTTTTATACAGATTCTAAAATCTAAGTGCTCGTGCTGTGTGACAAGGCCTTTTCCATTTGAGCCACCTCCAAATCTTGAAAATGATATCAAGTGCGGGAAGAGAAACCCCTGGAAGGCTACAGTGCATCACAGAAGGGCTCAAATATTCTAGTACTGGTATTCTCAGTACTAGGAGAGGAAGACTAAAGGAGCAATAGAACGAGATGCATAGAATCAGGGAAACATCACAGGACAATGTGGAAACTTGCATATTATAAACATACACCAAGAATGGAGACTCAGCCAGACTAGGGCATCAAGAGTTGAATGGAGGACATGCCCTCCAACTCCAGAGATGCCACACTCTCCTCCAGGGAAGGTCCTAGGAAGCCAGTGTGTTGACAGAATGGGAGGAAACTGGTGATAGCCCACTTAGCATTGGGTCAGGAGAACACAGCACAGGAGAGCTTACATCATAAGTAGTCAGTTTGCTCCAGCCTTACAGCTCAGCAACGTCACATCTGCACTCTGACGAACTCAGAAAAGCTTCTGAACCACAGTTTACTCGACTCTGGAAGGAACCAGTACCACAAGCCCAAGGTTGATGGAGGTGTTTCAGCAAGCAGCTTCATATTCTTTAAACTGTAGAGGTTCCTAGTGTTCAAAGAAAGCAAATATAAAGGAGACACCTGAGAAATAATGGATTATACTTGTGGGAATACAAAGTAGGCACGAAATATAGATGTCACTTGATGTTGACCATTTGGGGGAAATGATTCTTTGGTGAAGGCACAGTTGTATATCACCACAGCCAGGGACCATGTGGAAGCAAAAAGAGCATGCCAGAAAGCAAGCAGCAGCCCTGGTTAAGTTGAGCTTTTTAACGAGTGACTTTACCATTGCCCACAGAAGGCAGCAACAGTCACCACCTAAAAGCGTCAGCCCTTGCATGGAAGAAGTTCTAAGTGGCTTTTGGGATGTCAGTTAAGGTGCTCTGTGGAGCGAAAGGGCTGTCAATCAGCCAGAATTTCATGCTTCACGGTGCTCACCTCACCTCACCCCTTTGAACTATGCCAGACCCTTTATTTTCTCTCTTCTGACACATCCATTTCAACGGAAAATGCTATCTCCTGTCTTTCAGAACGTTTCCAGCATCTGATGGCATCTGTCATCCCTAACACTATCACTTTGCTCGGCACCATCATTCGCCCTGCAGGTCCCATTTTCCAGTCACATTTCCTGTATCTGTTCTCTGGTGTTGCGTACAATAGCTACCTGGGCAGTTCAAACCATATCTGAATGTGCCACTCCTGGGGTTTTGTCCCCCAGAGACTTCCTTTTGCTGACTCAAAGCCTGTGTGCTGTGGCCAGCTTGCCTAACCTCCTCCTAGCTCAGTCTTCCCTGACCATGCTGGTATCTCTGATTGTTCACAGACACACCCAGCACTCTCCTGAGGGCTGTTACATCTTGTCTTTCTTCCACTCTGTCATGCTCTTCCTGGGGACCATCCTGCTTGCTACCTTACTTTTCTCCAGTTCTAACCACTCTGGAAACATGAAGCCCCATCCTCACCTGTCACTTCTCACCTTGGTGTTTTGTTTTTTTAAGTCCTGTTTTTTCTTTATTTGAGCATGTGCATATCTGTGCACACACCTGTGTGTGCTTGTGCCTGCCGTTTCCTGTGGAGACCAGAAGAGGATGTCAGATCCCCTGAAGCTGGAGTTCCAGGCAGCTGTGAGCTGCTGGGTGTGGGTTCTGGGAAGTGACTGAGGTCCTCTGCAAGAGCAGCATGCTGTGTGCTCATAACCACTGAGCTGACCCCCTGTGTGTTTCACATATTGTTCCTTCATTCTACATTCCTTAGCTCCCAATACAGTAAACGTAGAACGTTCAGTGACTGGTTTCCTCGCACAAGACTGAAGCTTCCTAGAGACTCTGATTTGTTCTCTGTGGCTCTTCCAACACCTAGCTCTGTGTGTGCCAGAGGCCTTAATAAGCACAGTCATCTTAAGGGATCCGATGTGGTCGCCTATCTCGCTAAACATCTAACACCAGCCTCTGATTATCAAAGAGCCATGTGATACGGAAATGCATTCTAAGATTTGGCTGTCCATGGACTTTACACCGGAGTGGATGCAAAGGGACTGGAATGTTTATTAATGTACAAATCAATACCTGAATGAAAGCCTTAGTGTAAAACACATTCTAGGTTATTAGACTCACAGGGCCTGTGCTGTCTTTTATTAAAAATAGGAGAAAATTTTCAAGCCTCAAGTTAAAGATATTTTTAAATGAAACCAAGAATTCCTAGCTTAAATAACCACTTCATAAATATAAAATCTGCTTACCTTGCTGCAAGCCGTGACCAACATTTTCTTCCAAGCTGCAGCTGAAGCTGTTAGATGCACTTACTGGCCACTTGGCTATCTTAAAATTATACTAATTTTGTGAAATCACCTCCGGTCACAGAAATCTAAATGGCATATAGCCAAACTATCTTTTAATACTTGCTTTAGTTTCAGTTATATGTTCGCCTGTGTGTGGACATGTAAAGGTGAATATGGGTATCCAAGGAAGTCAGAAGAGGGCATCAATGTCCTGAAGCTGGACTTACAGATGTCTGTGCGCCATGTGGGTGCTGGGACATTAACTCTCATCCTCTGCAAGAGCAGCCTGTGCTCATAACTGCTGAGCCATCTCCCTCTTCCCAAAATAAATGAGCTTTTTTCTTTTCACTCTTATAATTGTGTGTGTGAGCACACACGCATGCATGCATACATTCTGAGTCCAGCACACATGTGGAGGTCGGAGGACAATTTCCAAGAGTCAGCTCTCTCCTTCCGTCACACGGTTCTCAGTGGTCAGACTCAGGGTGTCAGGGTAGGCAACAGGAGCTTTTGCCTGCTGAGCCCTCTCAGCAGCCTAAGTCGAACTATTTTTATATAGTTTTATATTTATCATAGAACGATGGGGGAGAGCACATAGCTAGCTTGAAATCATGTTCTAGGAGAGTGCTTCCGTGAGAGCGAGCACATTTCGGATGTTTTTTGAAGTAAATAGCAAAGAGACAATAAATAACACCTAATGTGTTATGTGGCCACGGGAACAGTTAGGGGGCATTTGAGTCACTCAAGAGAAAATACAGACATGTAGTCCAGGCGGGGCGGATCACACCTGTAACACTAGCACTTAGAAGGCAGATGAAAGCAATAAGGTCAAGTTTGCAGTCCGGAGCCAGAGAGACAGCTCAAGGTTTAAGAACACCTGCTGCTCTTGCTGAGAACCGAAATTCCGTTCCCAGCATCCATGTCAGGCAGCTCACAACCACCTCTAACTTCAGTTCCAGGGGATTTGATGTTCTCTTCTTACCTTTGCAGGTGCCTTGTGATACATGTGCATGCACACACATAGACAAACACACATAAATGAAAACAAAACCAGTTCTCTTCACAAAGGAGACTTTGAGGTCAGCCTGAGCTACACAGCGGACCCTGATCCAAAAACAGAACGGCAAAGCCTGACAGCAGTTTGCAGTGGGTTTGCAGAGAAGGCACTTGCTATTAGCCTCATTTTCCCTTGCAGATAAAATATTCATAACTCAGAGGTAAGGTTAAATAGTTACGATCTCAGAGTGGGTCTCAGAGCGGGTCCATCACAGAATTGAGAGTAAAAGCAGGACTCCTACCATGTACCTCACCCCAATCCCTTCTACTCCAGTGATAAGCAAAGGTCTCTAACAAGGCTCAGATCTCAAAGCCAGCATCGAGATTATAAATTGGCAACTCATGGCCTAGTCCAAGCTGTATATTTTAAAAGCCTACATTTGTCATCAACATTTTATACAAAGAAAGTCAGTGTTAAAAAAAATAATAATAATAATGTTCTTTCTGACATCATTAGAAAAAAAAAAAACAAAACAAAAATCCCAGCATCAAGTGGAGCTGAGATTGCGCCCCACAGACTGAGAACCTCCCTCTAACTCCGAACTGGTACTGACTGGCAGTTTTCACAGCCACTCAGACTTGGGGATCACTGGGTTATAAAAGGGTTGGTTCGTAGTCAATGACATTCTGGTTTATCAAAAAAATAAATTAACAGAGTGAAGCTAGATGAAATCTGGTGGCGTTAAAATAGCAAGACTAGGCTGCATTTGTAGCTCAGTTGTTGGAGCATTTGCTTGGCATGAAGAACTTCATAAAACCAGGCATAGTGGTGCATATTGGAAATCTCAGCACTCCGGTGGTAGAAGCAGAAGGATCCAAAGTTCAAAGCCATCCTTGCTACATCAAAGGTTCCAGTAATCCCCAAATTCATGAGGCCATCTCACAAAAATGTTTTGATTAAATAAATGAATAAATAAACCAACTGGCCATATCCAACTCCGTGTCTGAGATAGAGTTAGGACTGAAAAAGCTTTAGGGTACCTCAGTTTAGTCAGATGCCTACATTTCCCTGTCATGATGTCAGAGATAACCTTGGAAGGATGACATGTCCCCAGAAGTGGACAGCAGGTCTCCTGCCCTGGAATCATCTGTTAGATGAACATTTTAGCTCCAATTTCAGACACATTTGGCTGGAATCTGTATCGTGTGTCCACATTCTTAGATCATCTCTGAGTCCAGTTACTCTAAGCTAGATTAGTATACAGTTCAGGTTTCGCTTTCATAGAAAACAAGAAAAGGTGTCTTGGGATTACACAGTGTGGCCACTCAAATAGATTCTTCTATGACCAAGTTTTAAGAAGGCTAGAGAAGCTGGCAGTGGTGGCACAGGCCTTGAATCCCAGCCCTTGAGAGGCAGAGGCAGAGGCAGAGGCAGAGGGATATCTGAGCTCAAGGCCAGCCTGATCTACAGAGTGAGTTGCAGGACAGCCAGGGCTACACAGAGAAACCCTGTCTCTAGAAGAAAAAAAAATAGTTGAAGTCTAGATAATAACTGAGGGTGTGTGTGTGTGTTTGTGTGTGTGTGCGCGCGCACGTGTTTCATACAAAGAAAGTCAATTGGCAACTGCAGTTATTTTCAGCTGTGGGTCTGTTTCACAAAGGGAAACTTCCAGAACACATATTCCTTACAGACACAATCCTGACACACACACACATACACACAGACACGCATACACACACTTTTTAAGAAAACTCAGCTCACACAGAAACCTCTAGGGAGAGACAATGCAGAAGTCAGCTGATGTCTGAAGCCAATATGCATCAACATTCACATTGAGGCTTTAATCTACTGGGCCCAATAATCTTGTCCCAAACTTGCTATCTAGCAGCCTTTCAAAACACTGCCTGTGGAAGTAAATCCCCAAACACCCTGGGTCACGTGTGTGGAAATGTGCTTTCTTTGTTTGGAGAGGGCTGGAAATCATTTCAAAGTCACCACCTTTTTACTCCATAGTGGACAAGCAACCCTTTACCATAGGGGGCAGGGGAGCCTGGAGGGCCGTGAAATTGACCATGAAGGAGCACGGGAACCGCAGCTAAGGATTTTGACACCTTATATTTGATGAGCTGTCAGAGGACCAGAGAGGAAGATCTCCAGCGCGGTCCTTTCGTACCCCAGACATGAGCTTTACGCTTGTTAATTGTAGTTCCTCAAGACAGGAACCGCTTCTGCATCTGCCACAGCCTACCGCCTGAGCTAGCTGACAGTTCAAGGGGGAAAAAAAAACCGAAAAACTTTAAAATGGATAAGCATGCATTACCCCGACTTTGTACTTCATGCTGTTGTGTCTGCATCAGCCCTACTAAAAGCGGGGAGACTGATTCTTACCGTCCCTGCTTAAATATTCAGCGAGAACAAGAGCACAATTTGTTTGCCATGCAGGAGTTACAGAGCAATCTCGTTCCACACTGGTAAACACCATGAAGACATCTCCAAGGAATAAGCGAGACCTCACTCAGGAAGGCTGCGGGCTTGAGAAAACACACACCGCCCCCTGGTGATCACAAAGGGCCAAGGCAGCCTGTCCGCAAGAGGAGCGGCTTTCCCTGGAGCCTTGAGACCCGGTCCCACAGGAGACGTTTGACATGGCTGATGGTGTTGAATTACAAAGCTGTTTCCCGCTCACCTGGCAAGTGCAGTGACTTTCTTTCGGCAGGGGGTTGGTTTGGCAAAGGGATACTTCCAGAACACACACCGTCTTTATAGACACAATCTTAACATCCTCCCGAATATTTCATTATCCTGGGAGCATGTCCAATATTCAATAAATACCTAGTGGTTGCCTACCAAAGTGTGAGCAGTTTTCTAAGTATGGGAAAGGAATCTATAATCTTTGTTATGTTGTGAGCACTGAGCACATTAACGCTGGTGATGCTTATAGCCTGTGCTTACCAGCTACAAGGAGTGCAAGGCTGGGGTTCAATCTTCCCCATAAGTTCCAAAAATAAGGAAGGGAAACATGACATCCACACCACTGGGCTGCCCAGCTGCAATTACAGACGATCTGTGTTGAAAAGGCTCCCCAGACCATGAAGTCAAACTTCTCAGTGGAATATTTTTAATATATATTTTAATTTAGCATTTTGAGGATGTAATACGTTTTAAAACTGTATTTCAAAGATCATATTTACCGCCTTTCTGTTTTTTTTAAAAAATACTTTTGTTTATGTCTATGTGTGAATGTGTCCATTTGTGCACATGATTGCCATGTCCTTGGAGGCCAAAAGAAAACATCAGATTGGCCAATGTGGGAACAGAAATCTGGTCCTCTGTAAGAGCAGCAAGGCCTCATGACGGCTGAGTCATCTCTCCAGCCCTGAGCCTTTATTTCTGTGGATATATATTCATTGTACATGGTTCTGGGTTGCAACACACACACACACACACACACACACACACACACACCCCTATATGTAATGTACTTTGAGTGTGCAACCCTCCTCTCCATGTTTTTCTTCCTCCTGCTTTTCTCCTTTCCCCATAGACAGTTCATTTCTACTTTCATACACACACATGATCTGGTGTGCCTATATAAAATCTAAGATCCACAAACAAGAGAAGCATGAGATGGTTGTATTTATGAGACAGCAAATTCTAAACTTTAGTAGTAACACCCATCTTCCACCAACGACATTAGGTCATTCTCTGTGTCTGATAAAACCCCCACCTGTGCAGGCACACCACACTTTCCTTAGTGGTCCTCTTCTGCCGTACTCCTGGGCTCTTTCCTAACAAGATACTGCAGCAACGTTACAGTGAGCGTGGATGAGCAGGTGTCTCTCTGAGGCACTGATGTCAGAATTTATCTGTGGCCCAGAGTACAGACTTAGGGGTTCACCATTGATATGGGTTCCACTTCTATGTTCTAAGCAAAGAAGGTAGTTAAAACTTCTGGGTCTTCAGTAACTTCTCACGAAGGATATCACAAAATTACTATGTAGCTTTCCTGAACAAGTACCGTGGCCCGGGTGACCAACTTAGGGTCAGGTTCAGGAAATGCTAATAAAGAGTAAATTCTGTGAAACATTTGTCTTACAATAATATCCACAGGCAAGCATTACTAAACATATTACTCATTTGTTTGTCCTATGACTGTGACTAGTGCCTACACAGCTTTCAGGAAGCCTTGGTGACCTTAAACCCTGTGAGCATAAAATGTTTTTCTGCCTGGGTCATCTTGGGGACCAGTTCTGAGAAACCTATACATTTGAGTCAGAACACAAAATAGGAGGAAAATGCCTGGTTATCAAGAGCAGCCATCACTGACTCCCATTTAGTCCCCCACCTCCACTTTCCTCCAAGGTGAGAGACATGAAGATGGACAGATCAGAACCACAGAAACAGCTAACAGGGCCATAAGGCCATCTGTTTGTTGCTGGGGCCACTTGTTCCCAAGGGCAGACAGGCCATGATGATCTGGTGTGATGGTGAAGACAACAGGGAGCTGAGAGTCCAGTGACATTCTCTGGCAAGAAGGCTGACAGAAGTTAGAATGGCAGGTTGTTTCAGGTACAACGGCTGACACTCTGGGAAGAGCTGCAGGCCTTCCCACAGCAGCCCAAGATCTAGAACCTGGTCACCTTTCTCAGTTTTCAAGGGACACTGTTCCCAAGCATGTTGAACAAAGCAACTGGGGTAAGAATTCAGCCTGTAGAACTTTCTACCCTCAACTCCTCCCATGTCCCTCTTCTCCCTCTCAACTTCTTACTTTTTCTTCTTTAATTGTTACATACAAATGCATATTTAGATATAAATACAACCTGCTTGAGTTCCTTCAGTGGTGCTCATGTGTATATGGTTCATGCTGACCACTGATATTGGACAAGCAATTAGTGGACTTGTCCCTGAAAGCAACGGATTCTCCTTCTCTATCTTGGGAGCCACTAGCTCCTTATAGCTCTTCATCTAAGGATGGGGCATTGTGAAATTTCCAATCCCAGTTAGACGATCAGGTTTTGCCCATCACAGGAAGCCACAGCTGGTCAAAATGCAGAGAATAAGTGACTCTGGGGTGGCCAGCCCCATTTGGTACATTTACAACAGAACTCTTATGACTAAGGCTCACGGAACATTACCTCTGAGGGGGAGTAAAGACTGTAAGATCCAAAGGATCAGGATATCTGTCACAAGATACAATCTTCTATATATTACAGGGAAGCTGCATCCATGAAATCTCAACAATATGGCTCCCTAAATAAGACCTTTACAATGACACCACCAGTTGACATTCCAATTTGGTAGGAAACATTGAACACTTTAGTAGTCAAACTTGACACCTAAAATCTCCAGGGAAATGACTAAAAGGCTATCTTCCTAGGTAACAAATGCGATTTCTTTATATCCAGGAGGAACTAAGTAACAAATGTGACCTTATTCTCCTTTATGTCCAGGAGACGCCATGAAAAGCACAAAATGACAAGACTATTATGCAACCAGTGTGCAATCCCAGGCCAGCTTCTCCTGACAAGAGAACTTCACTTTACTTTTCATTCAGGATCATAAGATGTAGACCAGGCTGATTTTTA
Source organism: Meriones unguiculatus (assembly GCF_030254825.1). Classification (NCBI taxonomy): domain Eukaryota; kingdom Metazoa; phylum Chordata; class Mammalia; order Rodentia; family Muridae; genus Meriones; species Meriones unguiculatus. Next base: position 14,869,047 of record NC_083359.1, read on the forward strand.
ACTCATTGTCCTCCTGCCTCCACCAGCAGAGTGTCGAAATTATGAACACTGCTCTACTGTACCTGGCTCAAAGCTGCATTTCTTGCCTTCAGGCAAGAGCTCATATGGAGATGCTAGCACAGAGCTGGGGTCTCTCTCTCCCATTAGAAGAAAAGAACAGAGCTGACTCTCATCAGAACTATGGCAAGTGCCCAAGGAGATAAAGAGGCAAGTACAAGGGTGATAATTCATGGGAAAGAAAATTCTGGATATTTCTTTAGACTAACTGTAAATTAACAATAACTTTTTCAGAGGAATGCACATGAACCAAGTAATCTTCATAGTGCCATACCTGGAACACAGCAGTTAACCCCTTGTCAGACTCCTGATGTGAAGGCTAGCTGTCCTCTTCAGCTAAAGTGCACTTGCTCCGTCCACTATTTGGAAAGCTGAGGTTTACAGAGGACATTAGGTACAAAAAAAAAAAAAAAAAACCCACATGGTAGAAGGTGAATCCTCTATTCAGATGTAATTTTATTATATGAACTGTGAACTTCTTTTGTTCTTTGAGACAGAGTCTAGTCTCAAACCAGCCATGGAGATGAGCTGACACTCCAAAACCTCCCAAACACTGAAGCTACAGGCATGTGATAACACATACTACATAGAAAAGGCATTCTTTTCTTTAAAAAAATTACTTATTTATTTCTATTTTATGTGTTTGGGTGCTTTACTTGCATGTATGGATGAGAACTGCATGTGCCTAGTGACTGTGAATGTCAGAAGAGAGTGTTAGATGTCGTGGAACTGAGGTTACAGATGGCTGTGAGGTGCCATGTGGGCACTGGGAATAGAATATGGGTCCACGGTAGGAGCAGCAATGTGTTCTTACCACTAAGATGGCTGCCCATCCCCAAATTGCCTCTTTCCTAACTAACACTTACAGAACTAGCCTTATAACACTGTACCATACCTCAAGGTTTCCACAATCAGCTGCATCCAAGCAGAGGGCGGAGAAAGCTATCATGGAGGCTGAGTGTGAGTTTTCCCTGAGGTGGAGGTCTTACCACAGAGATTCATCAATGTGCCTTCTCTAGAGAGGCAGGCTAGTTATTTAAGCCAGCTGAGTTCCTGGTTCCTTGATGGCTGAGCACAGTAGCAGCTGGGAACTGAGTCAATCCCCCCAACAAGAAGATTTACCATCTTTTGTTTTCTAAGTCTTCACTACCTTTCCCTCACACAGAGAATTAATAACTAACAACTAACCTACATAAAGAAATTAAGCACCGGAAAAGCAAAAACTACCAGTCAACAAATGGCCCAATGAACTGAACAGACTGGTGTCAAAAGAAGTGAGACAACGGTCAGTAAATAGTTCTTAAAGTATTCAGCGTTTCTAGCCATCCGGGAAACGCAGCGTTGGACAGCTTTGAGAGTCCCTCTCACTCCAGTCAGAAGGGCTGTAATCACGAAAGTATAAGGACAACAGATGCTGGGGAGGAGGTAGACAAAGAGAAGCCCTTATTAGCTGCCTACAGCAGTGTAGACTGGTGGAGCCACTATGGAAATCAGGGTTGAAGTCCCTCAAAGAGCTCTCAGTAGACCCACCATCTGACACAGCTTTGCAATCCCTGTACACATACCTAGAGCACTCTGAATTCTGCCACGGAGATACCTGCCCATCCACTTTCACTGCTGCTTGGTTCACAACAGCCAGGAAATGGAGCCACCCTAGACACTCATCATGTATGCACTTGTGTTTATGCATACGTGTGGATGTATGTGTGTAGCAAGTGTATATGCATGTGTGAACTTGTATGTGTGAGCATGTGCATGTGTGTGCATGTATGTGAGCATGTGTGTGTGTGTGCATGAATATAAGTATGAGAGATTTTAGTTTAGAGGAGGGGTAGGGAGAGGAATAGAACACTCCTGACAGGAAAGTAGAAAGGGAGCTACTGAGGGTAGAAGGGTATGATGTGGGGATGAGTGGGAAGGCAGGGGACAGCAGTGGGGCATGAGAATGCTATAATGAGGTCTTACTGTACATGTTAATTAAAACCCTAACAACAATAAGAAACTTACTGGACTAGGACTGACATGCGAAGCTGTGTAGATGTGGAGACTCACTTCGAGGAATTTGGAGGCGAACACACAGTTGTGAAACCATCACCCCAGCTATGCCATAAGTTCACCCATCACTTCACAAAGCTCCTCCTGCCTTTTTTTCTTCGCTGTGTAGATCAGGCTGGTCTTAAGCCTTCAGGTGCCTTCTTGCCTCTGCTTCATCTATGTGTGTGTATGTTTCTCTCTCTATCTCTCTCTTTCTGTATATGTGTTGGGGGTTAAGAACATAACCTGAGATCTACCAACTCAACACGAAAAAATTACTCACTGTAAACACCATGATAGAGGGTCTAAATCTGAGCTTGTAGGTTTATGTAAGTTGAGCTTGTGTCTTTAAGTATATCTCCTTGTTTGCCCCGCTACACGCAGAAACAACCCTGTGCTCTCTCTACCTAATTTACATTACACATCTCTGAGACTCCCTGTAGCATTTGGAGGTATCTGCCTGTTGTTGCTTAGTATCAGACACAGTTTTACCAATAGCCAGGTATCTTTCCATTTTAAGTCTGAACAAATTCACCTCTCTATGAGCCTGAGTAGCCCTATACCAGCCCATATCTGCCCATGGTCCTGCTTTGAGCTTCTAAGAATGCACACAGAAGGGAGATGGCTAGCCACATAGGGTAGGAAGCTCTGTGTTCACTTTCTGGTGTTTCTCTACGCTGTCTCCCACAGTGAACACATCTATTTACATTCACTGAAGACCTACAGCAGACATGGCACAGAGACTGTGAGCACCTACTGCTCCTCCAGAGAACCTGTGTTTACTTCCTAGCACCCAAGTCAGACGGCACACAATCACCTTTAACTCCAGGTTAGAACATCCAGCGCCCTCTTCTGGCCTCTGTGGGCATTGCACTACTGAGCGCGCGCATACACACACACACACACACACATAAAAATGTAAATAAATATAAATAATAGTTTTTTAAGGAAACAATCTACAAGATTTCTCTCTTCCACATCCTTGTCCTGATCTTCATTTTGTGTTTGTTTCTGATAATAGCCACGTGAACAGGTATGAGGAGGAAACCTCTCCTTGTTTTGTAAAGATTAGTGACGCGAGAGCCTTTGTAGGTACCCATCGGCCATTTTTATATCTTCTCTGCAGAAAACTGTGTCTCATCTTTTGACCCGTTTTTAGGCTGCCTTGTCTGTGCATGCTTTGTTTTGCTTCCCCACCCCAATCTTTAGTGTTCTGGGTATTAACCTTTTCTCAGGTACACATAAATGTATCCCTCCTATTCTCTCTCCTCCCTTGAGTGTCCTCTCCATTTTTTTCAATTGTTTTCTTTCACAGGGCTTTTGAAACTGTACAATTGAAAACTACTGTTACCTCTCATTTTTTTTTTCATTCCAGAATATGCTTTCTCCCTACCTGCCGTACTGCTCATTGTCTAAGTGTTTTATTCATTTCACCGGCTATGGGCCATGGTGCGTGGTCCTTGTGCCCTTTCATTAACCCAATTTCCTTCCCTCTGATCTGCAACAAAACCGTGACTAATTTCACTGCCTGGGCTCTGCATGGAGGGCCTGCATACCTGCCACTGGTTCACGGGAACAAAAAAGGCAATTAATCCACTGGGTGCCGCTACCACTATGAAAAGGAAAGCCTATTGTTCATTATTTTTAGAAGCTGTTAAATTAACCTTTATGGAAAGGAAATTGGCCTTTGGGTAAAGAAATAAGCCCTGCCCATCTTGCTTTCCACCCATGGCCTGATTTTAATCAGTATGAATTCATCACAAGTGTGCATGCATACACGCACACACTTACCCACACACACATACATATCCGAAGACTATTTTTCCTTACCTCCACAACTTTAAGTAGCTCTGCTTTCTACAATAGTTCTAGGTTGCATCAAACATTTTCTTGTCTGTTTAATCACAGAGTGCATTTAGTTAGGTAAGTCTCCTGGATGATTTAAAATCGCCTCTTTTTTTTATCAGTATTTTGTTGTTTGGCCACGTGTTCCATGCATGTAATATATTTTGATCAAATCCTCTGTTGCCTTCCTTTAGATTCCTCCTCTATCCCCCCACTGCTTTTCTCTCCCAACCTCATATGTTCTTAAAAAACAAACAAACAAACAAACAAACAAACAAACAGAGTGCTCTTAACACTGACTTCAAGTATATGGGTGTACGGACACCTCCTGGAGCATCAGGAATCTCTCAGGGGCTGCATCCCTGGGGAAAAGAAAACCCTTCCCCAGGGGCCATTAGTTGCCACTTGCTCCTAGGGCAAGGACTAGGTCTAGGGGTGGGGCTTCACACCCCTCCCCCAGGCTGGAATTTTGACTGATGCTGCCATGTTCTCTGTAAAACTTAATTGACTCACACACATCAATAGCTGTGCTATATCATGACACTTTAATTTTCTTGGAGAGTTCCCGTGGGCTTTCTGTCTTCATGTTATGCTTCCCTCCAGACACTAATGCTTTCTGAAAGTTTCACATTTTCTGCGTATCTGCATGTGTTTCCTCACCCCCAAACCCACGCAGAGTCTCCACAACACACAAATCGATCAAAGTTCCTGAAACTGTTTGAGCTCTTGCCCGCAGCCCCTCAGCTCTTAAGTTCTGAGGAAAATGTCAGGGTATTTTATCAACATAGTTGCCAGCAATTCATCCCTGAAACAGGTCTCATCTACTGCCTGGGACTGGCTCTGACTACAGTGTGCTTCAGGGAGGGGCTGTATCCACCCTGGCCTCACTTGTCATGACTGGCAGGTCAAGGATTAAATCTGTGGTATCAATTCATGGAGTGATGTGTTCCTGTATGAATGAAGCATGTTCAGAGTTCCTTTGTATATATATCCAAAACTCTTAGATCTTATAACATGCCTCATGTAGCCCAGGCTGGCCTCAAGCTAGGATAGCCTAGGATAACCTTAAACTTCTGATCCTCCTGCCTCCACCTCCCAAGTACCAGGATTACAAGTGTGTTCCATCACACCTAGTTTATTTTATATGGTGCTGAAGATGGAACCCAGGGATTCCTTCCTCCAAGCACTTTATCTGCCATCTACATTCCCAGCCCTGAAACATTACCACCTCAAAACTCTGTGGCCAAGCTCAACTGTTCTTTTTCCTGAATCTGGAGGCCTATAGGCTCTGGGTCCTTTGCCCATTTAGCACAGCCATGCTGGTCTTTCTATCAACTGTGCTACTTGTTTCACTTGCATATTAGTTCTGCCCCTCCCTCACTATCTAAAAATATAACCTCTCTCCATACCTTTATTCTCCTAATACCCCTCTTTACTCCAAAACTACTTCATCTACAGAATAGTCTATCTTCATATTAGTTTTAACATTTACCTCTCCCAGCAGCACAGCCTTTATGGAAACAGGGTTGTTGTACAATGGCTTTGGAGATGCCTTCCTTCATCCAGGACTGAAGTCTCAATAAATATTGAACAAATAGATTAAACATTGCCTATTGCAACTAGTGAGATGGCTTGGTCAGAAAGGTGTTCACTGATATCCTGATTCACAAGATGGAAGAAGAGAAGCCAACCCCCATAAGTTGTTATCTATGTTGAAAGGCTATTGCCTATTTTGTCCTTCTGCCAATATACTTTTGAGAGTTTACTGCAAACTGTAAACTTCTGGTTTCTCCCAGATAAGTATTTAACTTTCCTGTGCTGCTGGGGAAGGAACCCAAAGCCCCCACACAAGACAGACAAGTGCTTAGGCGTGAGCATCTCCAGCCCTGTAAACAAGAATTTGCACATTTATCCAATTCATGTCTATGCTTGACATTCTCTTGTTTCAAAACCCTGTCTCATAAGGCTCTGGGTTACCTCGTAAATCATCCTAAGATCCTTTGTTATGTGACATCTAGAATCTCCCATTTGCTCTACCCATTTACGTCTATAGCTCTTAATACGAACCTTTTGACAATCTCATTTCCAATCTAGGATCACACAGCTCCCTCTGCCTGCTGCGATCTGAGTATCTGCTTAGATATAGCAGCAAAGGAAAAAAAGTAAAAGCCATAATAGACAGTTGAGACTTTTGAAAAAAATATCTAGGAGCAGTTAAGGGTTGATGTAGATAGGATGTATTGATTAATGCTGGAGAGAGGGCTCAGAGGTTGCTGTTCTTCCAGAGGACCCAAGTTCAGATACCAGTCCCCAGGCTAGTTGATCACAACTACCTGCAACTCCATTTCCTGGGGTTCTGCTGCCTCCTTTCTGGCCTCCACAGGCACTACAATCATGTAGCACACACACATACACACACATACACACACACACACACACACAGAGAGAGAGAGAGAGAGAGAAGCACATAATAATTAAAACTCTTTAAGAGTATGTTGTTTGAGGTCAGATGGCAGAGAGATGGTGGCCAAGTTTCTTTGCATAAAAAGTGTATAACTTTCATCAGTCCTTCTACAGACTGTACTTTCAAAAGGCATTTGGGGCTTTCAAGACTTAAGTACTCTACAATATAAAGAGTGTACTCTGGATCACCAGAAGCTTGGATTTTGTTCTCAGTCCTGCTACTGCAACTTTGCAAATTCCCATGTTTCCAACCCCACCTCATCCCTGACCTTCTTCCTCAAGGTTTACAAATCTATTATTGTTGGAAAAACAGGTGAAGTCTTTGGGGCTACAGAAGCCAGGCTGGTGCTGCTGACAGCATGGCAAAGGCTCACTGAGTGCACTGATTCCATGTGGCAGAAGCAACGTGGGCAATGAAAGCTACTCTTTCAGGACGTGGCATGTTCCGCGTGAGCTGTCACAAGGAGGGCTTGCATAATGAAGAGTACTGGGGCAGAGCAAAGCCATCTGGAGCAGCCTGCTTCCCTTCTGGGCCACGTGCAGCTGAGGAGTTCATGGGAGAGGACAGAAGAGAGATGGATTCCATCCCCAGGATGGGCGGGCCATGGGAATGAGCTCATGCCACGGAAAAAGTTGAAACGAGAGCTCTGGTTTTGACTAGAGGATGGGATGCTGTCTGCTGAATCCCCCTTGTTGGAAGATGGATCTCCTAGGCTCTGGTCTGCCTCTATCAGTAAATCATTCCCTCATCCTAATTATCTTCTTCTCCGGACCCAAGATTCGGTTTGTTCAGAACCCAGATTGGACTGCAGTGCTCAAATCCAAAGACAGTTTTCTGAGTGGGCACACAAAACATGTGAGTCCAAACACACAACATTGTTGTCTTTACAGTTCTGAGGTTCAGGGGTTGGAGAAATGAATCAACAGATACAAGCATTTGCTGTTCTTGTAAAAGAATAGAGTTCAGTTTTCAGCACCCATGTCAAGTGGTGCTCAACCACCTGTAACTCCAGTTCCAGGATCTGATACCCTATTCTGGCCTCTGTGGGCAAATACATTCATTTGTGCAGATACTCATACATGTAGAATTTTTAAAATAAAACAATTTGGGGTTCAAAATCCATTGTTTTCAATTCTTGCCCACCTCCACCTTCCAGAATTTAATCCACAAAGATGTAATTTCGAGAACTACCTCACTTTTGACACCACTAAGACAGAATCCACATAGAAAAGGATTGAAGCGTCCTGATACCCAATCCTGTGCCTTTCTGCAACTGTACACTACTTAAGCCTTAAAGGGTGGAAGTGTCCATAAAATCATGAATCTAGGGGACTAGGAAGATTGCTCAATGGGTAGAGCACTTGCCACACCACCATGAGGACCTGAGTTCAAATCTCCAGCACCCATGTGAATGCCAGGTGATAAAGGAACTCCACCTACAATCCCAGCATACAGCAGGCAGAGTCAGGTCCTCTGGTGAGCTAACCTCACCAAATTAGTGAGTTCTGTGTTTGAGTGAGAGACTAGGTCTCATCAAGTAAAGTGGATGGAAGAGAGCACTCCACTCTCTGTACTGTAGACCACTTAGTTATTGAACACCCCGCATGCTTTTTTTTTTTTAATGCAGACTGTAGAAGGCTTGATGAAAGATGTACATGCTTTTATGCAAAGAAATATGGCTACCATCTCTCTGTCATCTGACCTCAAACAACATACTCTTAAAGCTTTTTACGATTGAGTTATATTTCTGCCAAGAGCGATGATGTATTTCTTCATTACTGGAGCCCCGAAGCCAACCCCACCTGGGTTGGTTTTTTTGTTGTTGTTGTTTGGTTTGTTTGTTTACTCGGGAAAATCAAGAAGTTCCTGTGATCTTTAGTCCCCTGTGAACTATATTTTGAGTGTTTATAATACAAAAATTCTTGATGGGTAGGTGGTCTTTCCTTTGTTATAATTGAAAGATTCTCTTACACCTAGCTATAGCTTTCCAAGTCTATGATGGCACACATGAAAAAGGCGGAGGATATACACGCCAATTTTTTTCTATCAAAGATGATAGGGAAAATGAGTAAGCAAGTAGATAAATAATGTAATTAATATTTAAAAATAGAGATAGTAGGACAAGGGATGCAGTTCCTAGCAGAGGCTGCGTGTCTAGCATGCACAAAGTCCTGAGTTGGATATCCAGTATTGCAACAGGAAAAGGAGGAGGAGGAAGAAAAAAACTAATGTATAAATAGAAGAGGTGAAAGAAGTAGAGGAAGAAAACAGAAAAAAAAATAGGAGGAAAATGAAGGGGATGAAAAGGAGAAAAGAAGGAAGAGGTGATGGAAGAGGAAGAGAAGGAGAGGGGAAAAAGAGGATAGGAGGAGAACAGAAACGATAATGGCTCCTACCTCAAGTTCAAGCCCTGTCCCAGCTTCATCATCAGCCTGAAGCCTGAGATGGCTTCAGGCTCCAGTGATCAAGCACCAGATGTTACCCAACAGTGTATCTCCTGAGGCTCCTGGGCCCACCAATATGAGATGACAAAGCACTTGGGGTGTGAGGGTTGGCTTGTCTGAAGACTTCTAAGATGATCCAGAAGAACTTTCCAGTATACACTCTAGTACTAGCAGCTCAGCATCGCACTGAGTTGTAAAAATCCAACTGAGAGCATGGAATAAACACACATGTTGGTTCTGGTGCTGGACCACAAGGAGGTGAAGGTGAAATAGCCATTCAAGGCAGCATCCATGACTGGGGATCAATAACAAGCTCATTTGTAATACTTGTTGCCACCTGACTGGAAAGTTCTATAGAACAAAACAGATATTTTACACTTTATCCTCTTCCTTTAAAGGTGACGCTCTAAGCTTTAAAAATAAACAATTACTTCACAGTTCCACTGAAAAACTAAATAAAGGTATGAAAACAGAGAGGCCTGCATTCCAAGTGCAGGGTCTTAATAGTCTTTAAAAACAGAACCTGATGAAGATGACAACCAAAAGAGACATCCACTGGCTGCTGGAACCACTGACACGGGGTCTACCTGAGCTCTTAACGGTTGGGTAAGCCTGTAGCCAACAGTTGCGCAGATATTTATTGGGTTGAAATGTAAATGAACGAAAGAAAGATGCAAAAAGACCCTGGGACACTGCTCATGGTGAACACTCACACCAAGGTCAGCAACTGTGACTAGGATCAGCCATCTAGAAGGGTTCAAGCCAAGCCAAGCAAGGCTTCCATTGCCCTCTTGCTGTGTGGTGGTTGGCTGACTCTCTGGTCTCTCTAGTCTAGAAGTTCCCTGGTGACAGGGACTTTTTCTTGTTCTTCCTTACTCCCAGTCCCGAGAACAGAGCCCACCAATACAAACCAATCCACCCCTTGCCATGCAATTATTTGTGTGTGTGAAAGTGAAATAGCATCACATATAAAACAATGTCCATTGTCCAAGTATCTCATCCATACATTGCCCTTCAGATTACCTCTTCCCAGGTCCACCTGTTGATGTTATGGAAGGAAGCATAGCTGCAAAGCTGAGGTCTTTCCCCCACTTCCCAGCACCCTCTGATTCTCCAGTAGGCTCAGCATATTTTCTCCCCACTCCCTTCAGTACTGGGGCGCCCACCCCTAATTCTAACAAACAACTGTCACTCTTAAACTAAGCATCTCAGGCCTGGAAATGGAGTCAAGTGTTCCCTCTCCCAAAGTGACCAGAGTCTTTATCTCAATTCTGAATCATGTTTATCTCTCAGCTGAAAGCCCTGTCTTTTCTTACAAAGCTCCCCCTCACTTGAAGAATCAAGAGACTTTCAAACAATGCTGGCTACTGATGTTGCCCTTGGCTACCTCTGAGACCTTGAAGGTAAGACTGTACTGTGAAGACACTGCATACTTCAAAAACAACGCTCTCACACTGGAATGGTCTGGAAGCCGACTCCCTGAGGGCTAGTTCCCATAGTATCTGAAGGTTCTTAAGCAAACTGCCAAGGGAGAAAGGCAATCAATAGTCCTCCACAGATTTAAAGCGTATGCACCGCAATAATGACCAGCTAGCAATGTATCCCCAAGGGTGCAATGGTGGCATTCCTACCTTGGGGACAACCAACAACTGTCTAGTTAGACTTAAGACCCGCTTGATAGGAGAGAATTCATGCTTGGTACTGCAAACGTAGCCAACTACTTGTCAGTGGTGAGGTCACGCATCCCAGAGAACCTAGCACCCTCATTCTCTTAAACCAGTATTGTATCTACTGTGAACCAGCTCTCCCCCTAAGCAGGACTGAAATAATTTGTTTTGTTATAGTCAAAAGAAGCCCAAGTACAGCATTCCTAGCACAGTTATCCCAAAGCGACTTCCTCCTTCTTTCACAGCAATATCTGCATTCTTCTTCTAGGACATGCATTGCTGTCTCTCCTGTATTGCAATGATGTATGCCAAGGCCTTGACTCTGTATGAAAGCAGCTAATTGTCTATCACTGAGACCTGGAAAGAGCAGACATTCAGCCAATGGTTTCCCATAAATGGAAGGCCAGCCTTATCCATATACCAGACTTTATAGTCCACATCCTTCCATGGTAATTTATCTGTGGAATCAGTACAGACATGGAAGATTAAGTAGGAGCCCTTCAGCCCTAGCAAAGCACACAATAGCCACATATATATAAGGATTATATAAGGACTTGAATAAATGTGATCTAAAAGTCACCAGTGGCTTTTCTACAGGTGGATATAGGTGTTTTCACCCTGTTGTTGCATCCTAAAATCAAGACCTTGGGACGTCAGCAAGCTCAGGCTCAAAAATCAAGGTGTCTATTTAGCCTTGATCAAGATGGTAGATCACAGTGAAGATTCTTTAAGTCACATGGACCACTGACACCATCCACTCGGGAGAACAAGGATGCTGTTGGAAAGGAGGAATAAAGCCATAATGACTATGGCCTCACTATCACCCAGCACACACAGACTCATCCTTGCTGATGCTCCTTATCCATTGAGTTAGCACATGCCTGCATCTTTCTGGTAAGGATACCCAGTCTCAGGTTCAGGAACACAAATCTCTAAGTCAAGGCTTAAACTTCTATGGAGCTCCCATATACTGCAAAACTCCTCTTAAAATATCAACATGCTGGGGGTAGAGGTGGGATGAAGGTCTGAGCATGATCTAGTGAGAAGAAGTCAGTCCCCCAGGAATCACAGCCACAGAACTGGGCGGGCACTGTTTTCTGTTGAGACTCTAGAAACAACTCTGCTCTGGTGTCCTTATGTGTAGACTGAGCAATGTGTATTTATGAACACACAGGCATATGCACCTGCATCTATTCAGATGTCTATAGACTGAATGTGACATGTGACTGTGTTTAGAAAGGCCTGTGAGAGGCAATTTCTTTTCACAGGAAGTGAGCAGTGCCAGGCTTTCAGGGCAGTTGAGTTTCACTTTCTATCTAACATGCGATAGAGGGAACCGAGTCCTAAAGTAGCAACATCATTTTCGGGAAAATAGAAATCCATTCTCCTGTATTCTGGGTTAAGTTTTCCTAGGGGGGAGACTCGCTTTCTCAGTCTTATGTAGATCATACAGTTCAGGAGGGAATTTTTCTTCCGTGTTCTGTAACGCAGACGTGGGGAATATACAAAACAGTTCACCCTGGAACCACACAAATCAGCTGCCAGACATACAGAGCTAAAAGAACTGCAAAGGTCAATATAGAGTGACCTCCTCCTGCCCAGGAGAAGGTCAGTGCTTAGATCCTTTTTTTTCTGCAGTTTCTGCTGCGACTGGGTTGAGAATGATAACAAGAAAAAAAGCCAAGCCAATGGTTAAGGCTAAGATGTGAGGGCTCTCTCCGCAGCTCTCTTTAACGAGGAGAAAAAAAAAGAACCCTAATGTGATCGGAGCAGGGAATTATGTCTGTAGCTGGAGCCTGAGAATTATCAATACAGGGGAAAGAAACTAAAGAGATGAGTTGGAGAGCTGGCTCTGCAAGGTAAGAGCACTTGCTCCTCTTGTAGACAACCAGAGTTTGGTTCTCGGCATCAGATCGGGAAGCTCAGAAAAATGTCTGTAACTCCAATTTCCGGGGGTTCTGACGCCCTCTGCTGGCCTCTTCAAACACTGCATGCACAGGGTACACGGACATGCGTGCAGGTGAAACACCCACACACGTAAAATTAAAATAAAGGGGACATCTTTTAATTATTTCTCTTTGTTTGTCAACTGAAACAAGAACAAAACAAAACTGTATGTTGGAGGTAAGGAGGGAAATAGAAGTGAAAATGTGGGTTTATTTTGAGAAGGAGTCCTTAAGTGATTGATGCGTTCCAGCTAGAGAACAGCTCTATAGTCATAGGCAGCTTTGGGAGCGCCCCATGCCAAGGGCTCAATCATGGTGCAGAAGTGAGACTCCGATTTAAAGTGCTGCCTTCCACTTTGCGAGACAAATAGCTGGGTTGCGAGGCAGTCACAGTGAACAAGGCAGTGGAGAAATTCCCTTCCTTCAGGAAATGATTGACTTTTCTGGGTCCCTGGAATAAAATTAATTTCTAGAATTGCAGGGCGTAAGTGCAAAACAATCACGTTTTGAAGAGGCAATCCACGGATGCCTGTAGATGGCCACTCAGTCTTCTCATAAGCAGAAATGGCAAGGTCTTGGTTGACAGACCAAGCAAAAGACTGGAGCTGTCAGCTCTACACCAGTCTCATGCTTGGGAGAATGTTTACATACTTTTGCATGGATGGCAATGAAAACACGGGCTTTTGTTTATAGGCTTCAGCATAATAAACAAAATGTAAAAACAGCTTTGAATATTACTTACAATAGACTAGAGGATGTGGGTTCGAATCTATGATTAAAAGAACGAGAAAAACATCTCTTCAGACGTAGGCCCAAAGTAGTCCAATTCTGAATGCGTGCGCTCTCACGAACACACATGCGTATACCACACGGCGTTAGTTAAAGAAGTAAAGGTTAGAGGTCACTTTCGATTGCAGAGCCTTGGAGCTGTATCTGCTCCACTCGCTGTCAGGTAGACAGCCTCCCACCACACAGCGCGATGGCAACCAGGATCTGCGGACTCAGTCACCCGGTGCTCTCAGATCGCTGCCGTTATCCCACCAGCTCACAGGCCTGTTAGAGCTCCTTCAGTAAGTCTGAAAGACTGTCGCTCTTGTCCCGGAGACTCAATTTCACTGTTGCCGCAGGGACAGCATTCCTGCGCAATGCTAGGCACTCCCGATTCTTAAAGGAATGCCTGAGAAACATTCCTCAATCACAAGTGTTGTTTCCCTGGGCCTCTGCAGCCCATCCCACACTGGCACCCCACCTTGCCGATCCTACCCACTTGCTTTTTATCTCCCCTTTGAAAGGATCCTCTGCTCATCCACACTCAGTCCTACTCTCACCAACTCCCCAAACTCTGTTCCACAGCCTGGAAGCAGGATGCAAGCAGAATGTTTGCATGTGTTTTATGTCTCTGCAGCAGGCTTTCTGTCACTGTGACAAAATACCAGAGAAAATCAACGTTAAAAGAAGGAAGAGTTATTGGGTCTTTGGGTTGCAGAGATTTCTTTTTTTTTTTTTTTCTGTGTGGCTGCCACACTTCTTGGATTGTGTTGAGGCAGCACACTACAGCATGGAGCAAGCCACTTCCAGGAATCCGGGGAGCCAAAACAGCCAACCCTGAGAAAGGGCCAGAGTACCCATAACTCCTTCTAGAACACAACCTAGGAACCTCACCCCTCCTGCAGACGCCATCTCCCTGAAAGTTAGAGGCCTTTCGGGACACGTCAGCCCTAGAGCATGACTCTCTCATTCACATTTGTGAATTCTTATTTTCACCTGACAGCTGTGGTCTCCATCCCAAGGGCAATCCTTAGGAAGTCACCTGAATAAGCATTCCTAGTTCAGGGAGGCACGCTGCTCAAGTTTGGTTTTCATGATGAATAAAGGACCTAGACTTGCAAGATGTCAGCAGCCCTTGAACCCACCCATGGGTGGGGGGATCTTCCTGTGCTCATGAGGAAGTTTACCACTGAAAGTCTGAAGGTCACCACTAGACCACAGCTTGGATTCCAAAGCTGCAGTCCCCGTGATAACCTGTGACCCCTGTGCTGTTTAGCAGAGCACTGCAGGCGGTACCATCCAGTTGCCTCCTCAAGACAGAAACACGTTCTTTAAGACCCATTGAAAGAGGTTCTAACAGCCCACAGGGGGGTGGGGGGTGGAAATAAAGCCTAATACAAAGTCCTATCCTAAGCTACAGAGACTTCTGCAGTCCGTCAGAGCCCACATCCACCCAAGAGCAGACGGAACGGTCAGCCACAACGCCCAAAAGAAAGCAGGTGCCCACAACTCTGAGTCGACCTGTCCTGCCTTCCTTGACAGGAGACCACTTCTAGATCAGTAAATTGGCTCTCTGCACTACAGCACACTTCAGTAGAAGATGCACAGATACTCAGACACCACCACAGGCCCTGAAGAGCTAGCAAGGGTAGCTGCCAACTGTGTATACAAGAGGCACAGGGGCTGCCATCAGAATGAGTGGAGAGGGTGTGTGATTTGTGTTTCGTTTCAATCTGCACGAAGCAGCCATTACTGGATGAAGTCATTTCTTAAAGGACAAAATCCAGCACCTATGACACTGTGTACAGGCGATACTCCCTGTGTCTTTCCATTTACCTGTCATTAGAGACAGCTACAGTAACAGAATGATGGGTTGACTACAAAGAGAAGACAGCCTGCAGTGCTCAGGGAAACCAGAGGAGGGGACAGCCCAACCATGACAACACTGTCATCTCCACCCACCATAGACAAAACGCTGTAAATCCTGTTTGAGTGTCATGCTGTGACAGGGAACCGTGGTGTTCACATTTGGCTTAGTGAGCGAGATTCACACCACAGACTCACCGGGTCACTTTGATTAATAATATCATGTTGGATTGATGCCTCATCAGAACCCTTCAGCTGGCTGAGCACAAACACCCCCTTGTACCCCTTAACCAAACAGCCTTAGATCAGGCTCTCAATTCTTATGACTCCAAGTTTCCTCATTCCTAAAAGGGAGAGCTGCGAAGCCAGAAGGCAGCCGTGCATGATGTCTTCGTGTCTCCATGGTGAGGATCAGGGTTTACAAGGGTGCTCGCTTGCATTCCCATGATGCTCCCCAGGATGGAATCTATCGGATCTCATGACTTTTCTTAAGCGGCACGAGGCCGCATCACTAAGGTCCTCGTTGGCTGGACTAGAATCATGACTTCCTATAGCAGACCTGGCTGTGTTGTGCTGACGATACAGGCTTGCCACATGCTGTTAAAAAGCCTCACCCAGATTTATAGCTAGAATAGTAAATGGAATGTATATTGGGGGTATATGGTATGCATCAATGCTCTTAAGAATTTGAGCAATAAGAGGTCAGGAGCCGGGGGGGGGATGCTCAGCTTTGCCAATACTGTTTAACAAGACTTTAATCAGGTTAATTGCTTCCCTGGGTCTCACTTCCTTAACCTATAAAATGGAGACAATCATCATCTGCCTTACAGATCTGGGGAGAAGAGTACTTGAAGTTTTGTCCTGAAAGAACTTAGTGTAGTTCCAAGTATCTTGATATAAATACGTCAAAGCTATCATCAACGCCATCATGATTTAAGATTTGGGATTTGGGTGGGGGGAAGGGTGTGCATGCTCACAAGCATGCGTGCACACACAAGAGAAAAGGAGGATGAAGAGCGCCTATGCTGTATATTTGTAGTATAAGCCCACAGGACAGGTATGTGAAGGTTTATGTCCTCTGCATTGAAGAGCACAAAAGAGCATAGCAGGCATCCTGCTCTATCACTTGTTAATATTTCTAATATATGGGTACTGGGGATTTGAACCCAGATGTTTGTGCAAGTAAAGCAAACACTCTCACCCACTGAGCCCTCTCCCCAGACCCCGGTGTAAGTTTTATACAGCAGCTCTCATAAAGTCTGTCAGAGTACTCCGAGAGCAGGGACTATGCAATGCACCTCCCAGGAATCCAGAGGTACTTAGCTTCTCCACAAATTCTCCAGAAACAGCACATGGTGGGCGAGTGTTCAGCATCATCCTTCACTTGACTCCTTAGATCTAGTTCTCCTCAGAGACGTGTCTATTCAGCAAGCAACGCAGCAGTTAATGAGAGCCAGACCCTTCTGAACACTTAGCATGTCTGCAGCCCCAGGAGTTAGATCACCTCCTCCCTGAAGGAGGTGAGGAAACTGAGTCACAACAAGGTGCAAGAGCACGCGCCAGAGCTGTTACAACAGGAAGTATGTGCAGAGCTGTGGTCCGTTTCTAGGCAGATTGGCCCAGA
The DNA here is from genome assembly GCF_030254825.1 of Meriones unguiculatus. NCBI lineage: Eukaryota > Metazoa > Chordata > Mammalia > Rodentia > Muridae > Meriones > Meriones unguiculatus. Next base: position 14,885,762 of record NC_083359.1, read on the forward strand.
ATCGTGCCTGGGTTCATAAGACAACCTCACACTCTACCTTCTCACACTGGCTCCTCCTCAACTCCACCTACCCCCCCCCCAAAAAAAAAAAAAATTCGACCTGCTGTCTACTCGGACCCTCCACGCCTTCTACTGTATCCTAAATCCCATTCATCTCCTAGATTCCACACTCTGGACTACAGCCTGGGATATCCATCCCTATTCTTGCACTTTTTCTCCCACAGTGCCATCAACCCCCCATCCCTGACACATATTACTTGGTCTTCCTCTTGCAAGCAAGGGGATAAAAGGTGGCCTGTCGTAATTTTGTGCACACGTGTGACTTCACCTACCCCACTAAGCTGCGGTCGCCAGGAGACGTTCTCAAGCTTTGTATTTTGTTCTTACAATCATCCACCTACCTGAACACAGTTCAGAAATCTTCCAAGGGAGAATGATGAGTGGTGTCAATCTGATCTCATCACTCCTTCCCACCCACCCACTCACACCCTCCACCCCTGCCCCACCTCCTATCCCTGAAAAATAGAAGACCCAGTATATTTCCGCTAGTCTAGCACGCCATCTTGTGGTTATTTCCTTAAACAATTTACAAATACTGTGCTTTAGAGGCAATCCACTATACAACTAAACAGAAACGAGCTGGGCACCGGAGAGCAGGAAGAAGCAGGTGATATCACATCAGCTGAATCCCCTTCACACCCGAGAAACAACAAATGTGTGACTACATAAACTTTCTTTCCTAAAAAGATGCCGAACCAGGGTCAAGGGTCAACCGAACCAGATGCCGAGCATGTGCTGGCATCCCATTTCATGCCTGGCAATTACCCCCTGAGTAGGCAAGACTATTTCTCTCTGGCCTCATTTGCCTAATATATTTTAACGTTGGGGGTACACTAGACCTTTGAATTATTTCCTTATCATATGAAAATGAAGATGTAAAAATTAATCTCCCATTTCCGATGCCAATTTGTCAGTTAGGATTCCCGTTTAAGCACCATCCCACAGAAGGATGCCTGTTCTCAGCACTGAGATTTTCACTTAATAATTCATGTCTTCTTGGGGTAACATTATTGACCAATGTAGATACCTTTGTTGAAAGACTTTTTTTTTTTTAAGAAAATCACTTCTAATTTGTTTACAAACCTGTGGGTTTCATAAGGCTTTGCCATACCTCTTTGGTTTGGGTTAACACACCCATACTGTCTTCTACCCTCATCATTGAAACTTAAGATAGCAGTATTCTCTACAGGTGACTAGTCAGAAAGGCCTCGGAGGCATTCAAAACCAACGACACAAGCCACTGTCATTGTTCTTGGTTGCCCTCCCATAACTAGACAGTAAAACCCTACTGATAAAGACACCACTACTTGAAGATATAGAGAAATCACTCTTGATCTAACCAGGAAGCTGTGTTCCTGCTGCTAGCTTTCATCACATTAAAAGGTGCAGTGCAGGCTGGTGGGGGAGTAAAGATCTTGATGGTCTGACCCAGAGCTTCAGCCTGCGGACAACACCCACCAGTGAGGCAGGATGTGCCCACTGATACAACAGTGATGAGACTGTTTATGGGGTGTGATGGTTTGAGTAGGAATTGCTCCTATAGGCTCACATATTTGAATGCTTGGTGATCAGGGAGTGGTGGTACTACAAAGGATTAGTAGGTGTGGCTTTGTTGGAAGTGTGTCATTGGAGATAGGCTTTGGGGTTTCAAACAGCCCACACCAAGCCCAGTTTCTTTTCTCTCTCTTTCTCTCCCTTTCTGTGTCTCTGTCTCTCTCTGTGTCTCCATCTCTCTCTCTCTCTCTCTCTCTCTCTCTCTCTCTCTCTCTCTCTCTCTCTTCCTCTCTCCCTCCCTTCCTCTTTCTTTCCCCTGTCTGTAGATCCTGATACAGAACTCTCAGCAACTTCTCCAGCACCATGTCTATCTGCATGGCACCATGCTCCCCACCTTGATGATAGATTAGACTTCAGAAACTATAAGCCAGCCCCAGTTAAATGCTTTCTTTTATAAGAGTTGCAGTGGTCCTGGTGCCTCTTCACAGCAATAGAACTCTGACTAAGACAAGGGTTAATCAGCCAGTTTCTTATTAGATCTAAAGCCTGCTCGTGGGACAGAATTGCTACCTAGCACTGTAGACATGATCAAAACCCATGGAGTCTCCTAGGGGAGACTCCATTGATGCTGATTTGATAAATGGATATATTGTCAAACTCCCTTCTAAATACTCATGCTTTTTAATCCACAGGTTCATACTGAATTCAGCTTTCATCCTCCGATGAAAGCTTCTTATTGCAAACTCAACTGAGCAGTGTGATGAGGATGAGTAATGGTGAGTGCTGGGCTTGAGACGGACCATCTATCTCACTCTCAAGCCCCGGGATGGGGGTGTGGGGTGCAGGAGAGAGTGTTAGAGCTGGAGACTGGTGAGGGCTGTGAAAGTGTTTCCTCCAGACATGACTTGTTGCACTCACGAACTCACAGCAGCTGTAGTTACATGCACTGGAGTGAACCAGTCAGAGATTCCGGCATGGAGTCAGGGAGGGTCTCCCAAAGCCCCATCAGTATGGAAGACAGACAGGAGTTTATTACAGACTAAAGCTGGACACCCTCAAGGGGTGATAATGGCCACTGGCCAATGGAGCCCTTGCAGACCCAATACTCTCCAGGGGTGATAAAGCTGACAGAGTAAATGGAGGGGCCCTTGTAGACTTCAGCACTCTCAAGAGGTGGGAACAGATGGTGCTTGTTTATATTTTAGGCATACTTTAGGCTGTTTTAAAATGTCTCTGGGATGGAGTTTCCTAAAGACTTTACCTGTCCAGATGATTGACAGGTCTTATGGCTTTGAGAAGGGGCAATGGCATAGCCTCATTCTTTATCAGAAAGTCTCCATATGGTAATCTGATGAGTTTGGGGACTCCTAGGACTAGGTTTAGTTAATTCTTTGCTAATGACCTTCTGGGTAGCTAAGCATGTCACAAATCCCAGGACCTGATATAGACTCAATTCCATTCATCTAACCAGTAATTTGGTCCTTGGCTTTAAAGGTATTCATTCCAAGGGAGGAGTCCAGCCTGAAGGTCTGCTCATCCTATTGATACATAGGCATCTACCAAACATCAAAGTTAGACCAAGGAGGTATGATATAGGACACTGTGGTGGCAGAAAGGACAAGCTTTTTTTCTATTTAAGGCTACCCAGTTCATTTATAAGCCATATTGAGGTCTTTAGTCCAAATAGAATGCCCATTCTGAAGGATGAGTTAGAGGGGAATGTAACCACATAGAACTTCAGAAACAATGAGAGATGTGGCCTGAGAGGGATGGGAAAGAAAGCTCGTCCACTGCGGCTGCCCCAGCATGAAAATTAGAGAAAGTGTGAATGTTTCAGAACAGGAGACAAAGCTACAAAATACAATGAAAGGAAACCTACCATGGGGAAAGAATAGCGATATTACACAGCCCTGAGAGAGGAATGGGAGCTTCAAAGAGCAGACCTGGTTTTCACAAAAACAGTCAGTGACATGGACAGCAGGCTTGAAGAAACCCATGCATGATACTAGTGTTTAAAAATAAAAACAGACCAAAATAAATAGAGTCGAGAAAATATAAGTATATAGAAGGGAGCAGATAATAGACTATTTATTGCATGAATGATGTTCTTGCAAGATGAGAGGAAATTTACAAGAGAAAATAGTATCTAGCTACGTGTGAAGAGTGATTTAGAGTGAAGGCCGGGGGATGGTTATCTGGTGGCATAATGGTTTTTTCAATTTCCCAGGAAAAAAATGTCATAAAGATTATCACAAATATTACACCTTAGGATACCGTCTGGCGAGGTGCTGGAGAGAGGGCTCGGCAGCTAAGAGAGCAAATTACTTTCACAGAGGATTGGAGTTGGGTCCCAAGCACGCACACCGGGCAGCACTGGCTGCTCTTTTGGGGGACCTGATTTGGTTACCAGCACCCACCCACATTCTGGCTCACAACCACTTATGACTCTAGATTCAAAGGATTCAATGTTCTGTTGTGTCCTCTGCGAAAGAACCACACGCATGTGGCACACAGGCAGGGAGACACACACACGTGAATGAAAATAAGTCGCTGTTTTATAAAGAGAATCTTGCATGTATAAGAGATGTAAGAAATGGTTACTGCAACAAGGCAGGATAACATCATTTCCCTGGCTTCTCAGGGCTGAGATGTGAACTACTGTAAGGACTATGTCTGTTTAGTTTGGACAGAGAACTATGGATTTATAAAATACGACATCTGCCAAACAGAAAATGCACATCAATGTATTTGTCCCACACTTCTCCCCAAACTCCCAACCCATCCCACAAACTACTCTGCATTTCTACAAGACGACTAAAAACAACTCAAAAGGAAATTTTTCTCAAGCCCAAACCCCAATGTTCTCCTGAAAATTATGTCCTTGTTTCCTCAAACTATTAAGCCCTTGCCCCACAAGCATGGATCATAGGTCCTGAGAGCCCACATAAAGCTGGACACAGTAGCTCACGTGTCTAGCCCCCAGCATACTGGTGAAATGGGAGGTGGAGACGAGAGTGACCGGAAGTTTGCAGGCCGCTTAGCTTGGCTTAGGCAGCAGCAAAGAAGATACCTTGTGATAAACAGAGTGGAAGGCAAGGGCCAATATGTGAAGTTGTCCTCTGACCTCCATACATGTGCTGTAGAATGTGTGTGTACATACACACAGATTGGGAGGGTCTTTCTTTTTCTTTTTTGTTTTGTTTTGTTTTCAAAAACAGGGATTTTCTGTGTAACCTTGGCTGTCCTAGACCAGGCTGGCCTTAAACTCACAGAGATCCTCCTACCTCTGCCTCCAGGAGTGCTGGGATTAAAGGCAGGGGCCACCACCTTACACCCTGAATGAAGTCTTTTTAAAATGTATTTTCTAGTTAGGCAAAGTCGAAGGTATGTTGGGTTCAAACTTCTCTGGGAAGTTTAGGAATATCATTGACTCTGTGTTGAAAACACCTCTCTGGAGTCCCACTAGGCTGTAAATGGAGCATGCATTATCTTCCCCCCTGCTCCCAACTCTTCACATTTCTGCCGTTTTTGCCAGGATTATCCAGACAGCTTTGTGACTTCGTCTGCTGTCATCTGTCATCCTTACCTCTAGTTGTCTACCCTCAGGGTGTTGCTAGGATTTATCATCTAACCCAGGATATATGATAGTGAATAGGACCCCAGCAGGCAAACACTGGGGCTGTCTTACACAAGACAGTCACCATACTGAATCTCAGAAGTCAAATAAAAGGAAAGAGAGAAAGACAGACAGACAGAAAGTCAGACAGAAATGCGGGTGGAGGGCAGGAACCTGTTAGCTGGGCAATGGGAATAACCAAGGCTGCCCCAGGCAAAGGCTGACAGAGACTATAACTGAAAACCTTGAGGCTCTTGCAGCTGGCCTTGGCCTTAAGCCAGGTCTGGAAGAGTCCATTAACCAACAAAGTGTACCTTCTGGGACTCCTGGCTCCAAAGTGTCTGCACAGTTTCCCTGGAGATTCTTTTTGAACATACTTTCACCTGGATCTGGGAAAGAATAACGCCTGTCTGGTCAATGACAGCTCAAGCAAGGGATGCCATCTGTACTTGATGCCATTTTCTGAAGTCACTCAAGAGCAATTCAAACACACTGTTAGGCAATGCATTCATAACTAAGGCCCATTTAATGGGAGCTGACTGGTTAAATTAAACTTTGAGAGCTGAAGCAATTAGCTCAGCAATCTAGAGCACTCGCTGCTCTTACACAGGACCTGAATTCGATTCTCAGCCTCACAATGGCTGGTTCACAAACACTTGTAACTCTAACTCCATGAGAGGGTGTTCTGTCCCCTGGACTCTATGGGTCCTATACTCACATGTGCACACATACACACACACACAAAGAGAGATAGAGGGACAGACAGAGAGATAGACACAAACACACACACACAGAGACACAGACATACACACACAAAGAGAGATAGAGACTGACAGACAAAGAGATAGATAGACACAAACAAATATACACAAAGAGAGATAGAGAGATAGACAGACACAAACACACATACACAGAGAAACACACAGAGACAACCACAACTACACACACATAGAGATTTATGCCCATACCTGATTAAAAATAAAATTAAATATGTAAATTTAAGTGAAATTTTAAATTGGTTTTGGCCTGGTGGTTGGGTTATAGATGTTTGGTTATTTTTACATATCTTAGTGCACAATAAGTATTACAAACCAGTTCTATTTTTTAAAATAACATGGAATACCATTTAAGCACTTACAAATCTTTCTTTAATGGACTTCTAAGATGTTTCTTATTCCACCAAACACTCGTGTCTAAGGCAATCCTTAGACATAAAACTTAGCATCACCGGTGTAATAACCAGCTGCCTGCCTACACTTTCCCTTATTTGAGCTCGATCCAGTTGGGGCAACCTGACTTTGGGCTGTGGATAGGGTACCATGCTCTCTCCTTCATTTCCTTCCCTGCTTTTTCTTATACAGATTGAAAGCTGAGTTCTAGGGACTTCTGATCCTACTTGCCACCCACATAACTGTAAGCCAGGCCCTTCATGAAGCATCATAGAACATCCCAGTGTGTGTCAAGAAAGACCTAAATATGTTGTCATGTTAGGTGAAGCCCAAGAAAACCACCTGCTGCGTCATCCCTCTACCTACCAGCCCCAAGCTCACACTAGTGTTAAAAGTGATTCTCTTCAGTAGAAGATAGCCAAGGGTCAGCAGAAAGCTTTTCAGGATGATCACGCCCTAAACGGAAGATGTGGTTCTCTGGAAGCCAAGACCATGTAGCAAGAAGATGCATAAGCAAGGTCCTATCAATGTCTCCAAATAATCCCAAGACAACCATAAGAGATGCCCTTACCCATAAGACAAGCAGATTATGTCAAGAGCGGGTGTGTTCCTGAAAACAAAACAGTTTATTTGTATTAGAAATACTAGAGAGATTTAAATCTTGGGGAAGTTGGAAAACAGTTCAAATGAGAGAGGATAATATATTATATGCATACATACATAATATATATGTATATCAGTCTGGGAATTCCAATTTTTTAAAAAAAGCAATTATGGAAAGATATAAGTAAATTCATAGAAGGAAAGCAGAACATTTGCTTCTAAGAATGTCTTAGGATCAGAGGGAATGCAGTTAGAGATGAAGCAGGCCCATAATACTCTCAGAAAAACAGTAAAAGGCAGACTCATTCCAGGAAACCCATACATAATGGCATTTTAGGACACCTTTTACTGAGGTATGGGAAAATCACTCTGAGGCTTTTACGATTAATACACTGTGAACTGAACTTTTAACTCACTCTGTGTCAGCCAACAAGTCCATCCCCTTCAGCGCTGTATGTCTTTGTTAAATGGCCCAAACACAGTGACTCAAATATTGATAGCTGCTTAATTTTCTCACCTCTGCTTTATCAGAGTGTCCTATTTTCTCTGTTCCCACAAAGCCTCGTATTTATCCCCTTTCTCATCTCCCTCCATTCAAACCTACCTTCTTTTGCAATTCCCTCCTGGTCTTTTCTCCCCGGAGATCTATTTGAATGCACATAAAATCCTGTCACTCCTATAACTATAACCCTTTAACTATTTTCCATTGGTTTTTTTAAAATAATATGTTGTAAATTTAATGTTTCCATTTATTTCATGGATATTTTACCTACATCTGTGCGTGTACCATATGAATGCCTTTCGGATGCCTGTAGAGGCCAGAAGAGGGCACTACAACCCCTAGAACTATAGTTGCAGGTGTTGGTGAGCCACCATGCGGGTGCTGGGAACCGAACCTGGATCCTTTGTAAGAGCAACAGGAGCTCCTAGCCATTGAGCCATCTGTCCAATCCCTTAAGAGTATGTTTTATTCTTTGGAAATTCCTCACATTTATATTGCATTTATATAACATTGCTCCTAGCCCATCTATTACTGTCTCTCTCTAACTACTCTTAATGTCCCCATGTCATCTCCCTCTCAAATTCTTCTACCTGTCAATCAGTTTATTTATCCGTACTATCTATCTGTCTGTCTGTCTCATCCAACCATCCATCCATCTATGCATCTCTGTGTCTATGTCTGTCTGTCTGTATGTATGTATGTATGTATCTATCTATCTATCTATCCATCTATATATCTATCTTCCTACCTACCTGATATTAGTACCTCCCAGTCCAACTATCACTGCCCATAGGCACAGGGGTGTGTGGTCATTCACCATACAGTGGGCATGAGTGGCCTTTTAGGGTACACATCCCCAAAGGAGAGTGAGCCTTCCTTCCACAACAGCCAGCAGCAGAGAAGCCAGTAGCTTCTCTTGAAGACCGAGGCCTTGGAAACTTCTCCACCCATGCTGACAGTTTCATTGGCTTGACCTTGTCAAGGTTTTATGGATACAACTATAGCTTCTGTGAGTCGATAAAAGCAACAGCCTCATCATGTGTAGAAGTCAGCTTTGCACAGATCTCCCCAGCTGCAGGCTCTTATGTCTTTCCTGTCCCCTTTTCCATGGAGCTCCCTGAGCCGGGGGTGTGGAGGCTGATATAAATGACCCATTCTCAGTTGAGCACCCAGAGGTATTAATACTCTGCACTGCCACCCGTTCACTGTCTATAGACCCCATCTCACAATATAGACCATGAGCTAGCCAAAAGACTTTTAAGGGCTAAAGGGATGACTCAGCAGTTAAGAGCGTTGTCTGCTCTTCCAAAGAACCTGGGTTCAACTCCCTGCACCCACATGACAGCTCACAACTCTCTGTAATTCCAGTTCCAAGACATCTGATATCCTCATACCAATGCACATAAAATAGAGTTAGATATTATTTTTTCAAAAAATTGTACTGGATCAAGAATGCAAGCTACATGCATCTGACAGCAACACATGAATGAGTTGTAATTATGAGTCTCTTTGACAGCCTTAAGTAGGAGGATAGATCTCTTTACATGAGGGTCTCAAAAACCAGGAGGGTATGGGAGAGGTCTGTGTCTGAGTGATGTCCTCAAAAGCTTATCCGTGTGCCCCTGAATCTTGGAGTTCCAGAGAGCCACAGCTAAGACCCCTTCAGTCCAGGTTTGTTTAATCCATACAACAGATTTGAGTTAATCTTTGCAGGTTGTACCAACCTATGGCATTCCAATGAGGCAGGTTTCTCCGGTTCATCCCAACATAAAACCACCTTCCCACTGTTCTAACTCCATCTTTGTTGCTATGAAAAGACACCCTGATCAAAAACCAACTTTGGGAAGAGAGGGTTTATTTGCCTTACAATTCCTTGATGCACTCCATCAGAGTGGGAAGTCAAGGCAGGAAGACAGAGAGAGAGGAGAAACAGCGAGCAGAGTCTTTATGGTGGTGTCACTAAGAGGCAGGAGTGGGGCAGGGTGACATTTTGAAGAAAATAAGTAGACTCTGGGTACTTGCGCCCAGTGGCTGGCACTTAACCTTAGAATGATTAAGGAAGGTGAATAGTGGCCCCTAGTATGAACATGTCCCCCTTTTTCAATGGGATGGCTTCCACTTTAGCTCACTGATCCTTGGGGAAATGTGTGGAAACATTTCAGTAAATGCAAGTCCTTATTACAGAGGTGGAGGCAGAGAAGACAGTTACTGCTGGCAGAGGATATGTGATAAGGGGTGCTGTGTGCATAAAGAATTTTATCCAACCAAAGCCTTCCAGGTCCTTACAAAACTGCTGCACTCTTAGCATAGGAGTTAGTTACTTTTCTCATTGCTATAACAAAATGCCTGTTAAAAATAACCTAAGGAAGGAAGAGTTTATTCCGAATCACAGCTTTAAGAGTCCAGTCCAACATGGAGGGGAAGGTCCTAGCTATGTGAGGCAGAAGCATGAGATAACTGAGTGTGTTGCCATCGCAGTCAGAAGCAGAGTAGAGTAATGACTGGTGCTTGGCTTGTTTCTTCTTCTTCTCCTCCTCCTCTTCCTCCTCCTCTTCCTCCTTCTCCTCTTCCTCTTTCTCCTCTTCCTCCTCCTCCTCTTCTTCTTCCTCTCTCTCCTCTTTCTTCCTCTTCTGCTTCTATCATTATCATTATTATTATTATCATTAAGTCTATAGCTCAAGCCCATGGGGATGATGCTGTCCATGTGTTTGGGGCCAGTCTGCTCACCTCACTCAAACCTGTCTGCAGTTGCCCCCCAGAACATACCCAGAGGTGTGCCTCCTGGGTGATTCTAAATCCCATAAAGTTGTCAGTCAAAATGAGACATCACAGGTCTCTCTCTTATCAAGTCGACACCCTAACATATCATTTCATAGTTAATGTTTCACCTGTGCTTGTGTGTGTTTGTGCACAGGCAAATGTGTGTATCTGTGCTCATAGGAGTGCAGGCATGTGAGGGGGACAGAAGTTGACACCAAGTGTCCTCCTTGAACATTCTGCTTCATGTTTTAGGTCTGTCAATGAGCCCAGAGCCCCCTGATTTAGCGCTTCAGCAAGCTATTCCTGGGGATCCCCAGTCTCCTCCTCCTCAGCACTGGGATTACAAGTGGGATGCCACAGCTACTGGGCTTTAAATTGGTGCTGGAGTTCTGAACTTGGGTCCTCATATTTGTGAGGCATTACTTGAGTCATGCGACAAGACCCTGTGGCCCTCAGCCTGGGATTCCAAAGGGAATGGAGTGTACTGTTTGAGCAAAGAAGCAGATTCCTTCCAAGATGAGCTTTACTGGCAAGCTGAAGCATGTTCAGTATACAGAAGGAATGCCAGCTCCCAGACCTGTACGGCGGGGTAAGTGATTCCAACCCTGAGGGACCTGGGAGACTTCAGGAATTTTTCTGAGGATATGATACTTAAACAAAGCTGAAAAATAATTTTCCACAGTTTTTTTGTCATGCACTGAAAGGCACTGAATTGGCCAGACATTTTTTTCCACATCTTTCTCTGTAGTAATATGAAGGTTTTTAAAATGTTTTCACGGTGTTTCATCCCAGGTTGAGATCTCAGCACTGCATGTAATTAATTCTCCTTTCCTTTTGGAGTCACTTCTAAGTTGGGTTTAGAAGTGCAAGATGATCTGGGGAATCCTGTGCTGGAAATCAATGAACTCTCAAGAGCATGAGCACACAGGCGCCAGCTGGAAGGGCTCCCATGGGTGGAGCTTGGGACAACTTGAGATTTAGTAACAGAGTCATGATGCCAGTGGACTAAAGTACTTTGAATAAAGACGCCAGGAGTCAGCTCCATAGAAATACTTAAAGAAAATTGAATAGGCAAAAAGAAATCTGCCAGGAAAGAAGAAAAGCACCATTTCTCATCTCCAGGTCAAGCCAAATTCACACATGATGTAATTGGAAGACCAAGGGTTTGCATATGTTTGGGGCATAATACTCTCAGTCTCAAAGTTTGTCCCTTCAATAACTTAGTATAATCAGGAAGTATGATTTTATAATTCAGAGTCCCAAAGGGGTCAGTGGGAGTGAGAGAGGGACAAAAGGGAGTGTTGCGTTAAACATATACATGTATCTATAAACATAATTATGTATAATTAATAATTGATATATGTTCATGAGAAGGAAGGTTTGAATTTTAAATTGATAGTTAATTCTTTTCTTCCTAAGACAATCATATGGCTTTTATTCCTTTGATCTGATAATGTAATGGACTCTATTAATAGAGTTTTAATATTAAAAAAAAAGAGGCCCAGGGACTGGAGAGACATCTCAGTGGTCAAAAGAACATACTGCATTACAAAATCCTGAGTTCAGCTCCCTGCAACCACACTGGGAGGCCCACAACCACCTGCAATTCCAGCTCCAGTGGAACTGGTACCCTTTTCCTGTCTCTAAGAACACAGGCATACATGTGGCATACACACACAGAAACATTAACACATTCATACCGCCCCTCTACCCACACATAGATAAAAACTAGATATTTGAAATTCCCAGACGCCACCTTCCTTACCAGTTAGTCACACTTAGGTAACCAGTAGTTGCAATGCCTTCTTGTCCAGTGGAGTATACCGTACACAGCTGTGCTGCGCTACCCAAAAAGTGTTTGACTTAAATCTAATTGTGAGGAAAGATCAGCGCAGTCCAGAATGACGGACACTCTGCAGACTTACTGACTCTTCAAAATTTGAACATCACAAAAATATAAATAAATAAATAAATAAATAAATAAATAAATAAACCATAATGCAATCAATGTTATCAGTACTGTTCCAGCTTATAAGAAACCAAAAGTACAGAACCTTTGATATCATACATCACTCTTGATTGGCTCCTGAATTAAAAAGTACAAACAGGGACAGAGAGATGACTTAGGAGGTAGAGGCTCCTGTTGCCAAGCCTGACAACCTGAAGTCAATCAACTTAAATAAATGTAAAAATAAAGGGGTGTGTGTGGAGGGAGAGAGTGCCAAAAGCCTGAAAAGATTCATGACATAATTGGAGAGCTTTGACCACAGTGGTACCAGACATTACTGCAGCTCTCGTAACACTGAGGCAAATGCCCAGGGGCTGGAGACGTGCCTTAGTGCAAGAATATTTGTTTAACCTGTGTAAGAGGGCCCAGTCCTCAGAACCACAGAAGGTCTTTATTTTTGGAGATGAAAGCAGATGACTTTGTTAATGAAGGTTATGATGACACAGCTTTGAAACACGAACACATGGAAAACAAAGGAACACATGGAAAACGTCTTGTCTAGAGCAACCTCTTCTTTCAAATTTTCTATGGGCTCAACATTCAAAGATAAAAGGGAAGGAAACTGAACTTTTAAAAGCGAAAGCTTACTCCTTTCTCTACATTCTCTCCAGCGTGTGCTGTCACTTGAGTTTTTGATCTTAGCCATTCTGATGGGTGTAAGGTGAAATTTCATGGCTGCTTTGATTTGCATTTTCCCGGTGGCTAAGGGCATTGAGCATTTCTACAAGTGTTTCTCTGGCATTCAACATTCCTCTATTGAGAATTCTGTTTAGCTCTGTACCCCATTTTTTAATTGGATTACTTGATTTGTTGCTGTTTAACTTTTTTTTTAGATATATTTATTTATTATTTATATAGTATTCTGCCTGCATGTGTGCCTGCAAGCCAGAAGAGGGCACCAGATCTTGTTATAGATGGTTGTGGGCTGTCATGTGGTTACTGCGAATAGAACTCAGGACCTTTTGAAGAATGGCCAGCGCTCTTAACCTCTGAGCCATCCCTCCAGCCCCCTGTTTAACTCCTTGAGTTCTATATATATATTCTGGATATTAGCCCTCTCTCAGATATAGGGTTGGTGAAGATCTTTTCCCAGACTGTAGGCTGTCATTTTGTTCTGATGACATTGCTGGTGGGAATATAAACTTATACAACCACTTTGGAAATCAATCGGGTTCTTTCTCAGAAAATTAGGAATAGCGCTACCTCAATATCCAGCTATACCACTCCTAGGCATATATCCAAAAGGTGCTCAAGTATACAACAAGGACATTTGCTCAACCATGATTGTAGCAACTTTACTCGTAATAGCCAGAATCTAGAAACAACACAGATGTCCATCAACTGAGAAATGGATACAGAAATTGTGGTACATTTACATAATGGAATACTACTCAGCAATTAAAAACAAGGAAATCATGAAATTTGCAGGCAAATGGTAGGAACTAGACAAGATCATCCTTGAGTCAGGTATCCCAGAAGCAAAAAGACACACATGGTATATACTCACTTATAAGTGGATATTAGACATATAATATACAATAAACATCTAAAATCTGTACACCTAAAGATGCTAAGCAAGAAGGACCCTGGGTAAGATGATCAATCCCATTCAGAAAAGCAAACAGGATAGACATCAGAAGAGGGAGAAAACAGGGAACAGAACTACAACAGGGGACCTCTGAAAGACTCTACCCTGCAGGGTATTAAAGCAGATGCTGAGACTCATCGCCAAACTTTGGGCAGAGTTCAGGGAATCTTATAAAAGAAGGAGGAGATAGAAAGACCTGGAGAGGACAGGAGCTCCACATGGAGGGCAACAGAACCAAGAAATCTGGGCACAGGGGTCTTTTCTGAGATTGCTACTCCAACCAAGGACTATTCATGGAGATAACCTGGACCCCCTGCACAGGTGCCATGAGCCCATGGCAGCTCAGTCTCCAAGTGAGTACCCTAGTAAGGGGAACATGGGCTGTCTCTGACATACATTCAGTGGCTGGCTCTTTGATCACCTCCCTCTTGGGTATGGGGCAGGCTTACCAGGCCACAGAGGAAGACAATTCAGCCAGTCCTGATGAGACCTGATAGGCTAGGGTTAAATGGAAGGGGAGAAAGACCTCCCCTATCAGATAGACTGAGGGAAGGGCATGAAAGAAGAAAAGGGAGGGAGGGGGCTACAGCTGGGATACAAAGTGAATAAACTGTAATAAGTAAACAATACATTTTTTTTAAAGAGAAGGAAGCTTTCTTCACTCAGAAAGGAGGTAGGGAGAGCAGAGTAAAGGAGGGAAAGGAGGTTAAAGAGGAAAAGGAATGGATTGTCACTCCAGAGGCCTTTATTATGGTCAGCACTGCTGCAAAAACCTCATTGGGGCTTGAGGCAAGAGGCACATTTCCAACATCTCTCATGGAGAAATGGAACAGCAAAGACACACACTTCAGCTAACACAACCAGAAAGGGGCAGAGGCGTAGCTCCACGTGGAGTCACATTCCTCCTCCTCTGTACTAAGTCTCAACTGTCATTCGCAGGTGGTGGGAATGTCAACAAACTTTCCCAAAGACTTCTGCCCATGGGAAATGTAATAAATGTCATGGGGATGGAGAGATGGCCTCTGGGTTAAAAAAGCAATGGTGGCACAAAGCCTATGGGAGCAACCAACCAGTGTCTGACTTGCCTTAAGGGCCACTCCAGAAGGTGGAAACCAAACCCAATACTGCTTTTGGCAGAGTACTTAAGGTATGTTCATCCAGTATCTGAATCAGTATCTCACAGTCAGCTATGACTCTAGCTCCACTGAATCTGATGCCTTTTGCCTCTGAAGGAACACACACATGCACCACATGCACCCACACACATGCACCAAAATTAAATCTTTAAGAAGAATAAACCTTATCTGGTTTTACCCTACATCTGTGGGTTATCTAGTCTCTGGTTCTTGAGCACTCAGGCAGTGCTGGATATGGGTTCCATCTCATGGAGTGGGCTTTAGGCAAATCAGACATTGCTTGGTCACTCCCATAAGCTTTGTGCCACCATCTCCCTAACATATTTCGCAGGCAGTATGCCATTGCGGAGCAAAGGGTTTGTGGCTGACCTGGTGTAGCATGCAGAGTACCTTCCCATAGTAAAGATGCTGGAACCTAGGTGTGATGGCGGTATGTAGGTACTAGCCCCGTCTCTCCATGTTCAGTGAGTTATGTGGGTGTTATTTAAGTAATGGTGTGGGCTGTCTTGCTGGGTTAATTGAGATTTCCATGGGACCCCTTTGGCCAACCACTCAGTTGGCTATAACCTAGTTCCGGTACTGGCTTCATTGGGTGACAAGAGATGGCCAGGTGGGACTCTGGCTCGTTATTTGAGCTCATTGGGATCACCTTCATGTCTTCTAGAAAGCTTCTACTGCACTAAGAGTTCATACCACTCCTCAGTTCTAGCTGTCTCTCCAAATATTCTCTCCATCAAACCCATTTCCCTATCCCTCCCCCCGTGATACTCCTGTTCCTGTCTCCCTAGCCTAGCCCTCAGTCCATCAATAAAACAAAATCTACTTTATTTCCCCCTCCCTGGGAGACCCATGTGTGCCCCTAATCCTTTCCTCTATACCTAAACTTTCTGGGTCTATGGACTGTGATTTGGCTAACATTTATTTAATGGCTAGTATACAAATATAAGTGACTATGTACCAGATTTATCTAAGTCTGAGTTACCTCACTCAGGATGATTTTTTTTTCTAGTTCCATCCGTTAGTCTACAAACTTCATGAAGTCATTTTTTTAACACATGAGAAATATTCCATTGTGTAAATGTGCCATATGTACTTTACACATTCTTCTGCTGAGGGACATCTAGGTTGTTTCCAGCTTCTGGCTATTATTAAAAAAGCAGCAATGAACATGGTTGAGCAAGTGTTCTTGTGGTAGGATGGAGCATCCTCTAAGTATATATGCCCAAGAGTGCTATAGCTGAGAAACCATCATTCTGATTTTTATAGTGGCAGTACAAGTTTGCCCTCCCACCAGAAATGGATGAGTGCTCCTCTTACTCCACACCTTTGCCAGCATGAGCTGTAATTTGTGTTACTGGTTTTTGCCATTTTGACAGGTGTAAGATGAAATCCCAAAGTAGTTTTGATTTGCATTTCCCTGATGGCTAAGGGTGTTGATCATTTCCTTGTTTCTCAGCCATATACTAGATACTATTGGTTTGAATATAATCAAATACTTCTGGTCAAAAAGTAACAATAAAATTACTCCTAATGATATTCTGCTATAAGTATAGGTCAGTGCCTTATTGAGACATCATTAGAGAACTTTCCTCCTGCAGCAGACAGGAAGAAACCAGAAACATAGAACAGACATTATATGGATTCAGAGACCTTGGAAAACACAGCTCTAAATGGGATGTTTCCACCAAATCCCTCCCCTCAGAGTTCAGGGAAACCCATGGAAGAGGAGCAGAAAGAATGTAAGATCCAGAGGAGATGGAGGACACCAGGAAAACAAGGGCCTCTGAATCAACTGATCAAAGGTCATAGAACTCATAGAGACTGAAGCAGTAAGCACAGAGCCTACTTCCCCCATGATAGATAAATAACTATATACATACATAACATGTTGTATACATGTATAACATATATGTATGTGTATGTGTGTATATATAACATGTATATGTTTATATAATGTTATATGTGTGTGTGTTTAGTATTTTTATAGGACTCCTGAGAGTGTGAATGAGTCGGTTTCTGATTTCTGTGCCTTATCTCATGGTCCCTTTCCTTCTGTTGGTTTGCTTCATTGAGTTTCAGTGTGATGGTTTTTGTTTTATCATTTTTTGTTTTATTTTGTTGCATTTTATTGTTATCTTTCAGTAGCCTGTTTCTTTCTAATGAGAGAGAGAAGAGGAGTGGATCCAGATGGGATGGCAAGTGGGGAGGAACTGGGGGACACAGAGGGAGGAAGGGACTATAATCAGGATAGACTGTATGAGAAAATAATCTATTTTTAATAAAAAGGAAAGTATTTATAGTTGACAAAAGATAATAAAGAAAAAATAAAAAATAAGGCAGAAGTTACCTGATGAATGGCAGCACGGTAAAAGTCCGAAAAAGCCATAAAGACCCCATAATGTCACCTCATAGGTGGTGTGTGGTAAGAAATGTCCCCAACAGCAGCCGCAGCTGTCTGTGGACTCCGGGACAGCATCAGAGGTTCACTCCACAGAGTGACATTTCTGTAGTGAGTCAGAAATTTTGAAAATATGTGGCCTGCTTTTCTTTGTTGTTGTTTTTCTTGTCTGTGTGGTGATACATGTGTGTGGTGATGCATGTGAGTGTGGTGATACAGTGTGGTGCATGCATGTACGTGTGGTGATGCATGTGTGTGCAAGTGCATTCATCTGTTGGTGAGGTTGATACCTGCTATTCTACAAGGCTCTCTGTCTCTCAGGTCTCTCGCCAGTGAGAACCTTCCTGTCTCCACCTCTCCAGGGCCAGGGCTGCGGGCCAGCACCACCCCAGTACTGCACCTCACCTTTACTTGAGCACTAAGGTTCCAAACCCACGTTGTCATCTTTGTACAGCAAGATTCTGAACTGCCTCCCCAACCCCTCAGATTTCTTTTTGCTTTTGTGAGAGGTGTGAGAGACAGTGTCCTGCTCTACCACACAGCGGCACAAAAGCGTGAGCTTTGTGTGTGGCTGTGAATGGCCTAGGTCCACACCATCACATCCATGTGAGCCTAAAGGCAGCGCTGTGGACCTCTCAGCCGCAGACACCCACATTCTCCTGAGTGCTAATGCCCAACACATCGCAATTTCTAGAAAGTCTTTTAGTCCTTCCGGGGCTATCTGAATTCAACTCAGGATTCCTCTAGACCGTTGCGCAGAAATGGGTCAGATTTCTGTGGTGTATCTAGGTCAACTACCCACTAATGCTACCGTTCCTCCTAGAGAGGTTTCATTAAACTCGGACTCACAGTTTGTAGATGAAGTTAATCCATTGTCCACTAGATGGCGCCGGTCCCACCTTTCTTCATTACCTCAAGGCTTGTGATCTTTTTTTTCCCTCCACATTCCCAAAGCATGAACTGCAGAGCACACAGGGTCTCAGCCTCCTCTGGCTCCGCAGGCTCCACGGCTGAGCAACCTCTCTGAAAAGTCAGTGCTGCCTGTGCATTTTTCAAAGCTATAATCAACACATACAGAGACCCCTATAGAAAGAGACAGTTCCATCATCATTACAACCGAACATTCCAATCAGCCTGGAAAGATGGCTCAGCGGCGAACAGAACACATTGCTCTTGCAGAGGACCCTGGTTGAGATCCCAGAGGTCATATCAAGTGGCCACAACAGCCTGTAACCTCAGGAAATTAACCCCTCTTGCCTTCAAGAGCACCTGTACTTCAATCTACATACCCACATTCAGATGCACACACATACACACAATTAAATAAAACAATTTTTAAATTTTTAGTATGAAATCTCTTAAATGTAATCGCTATTGGTGAAGGAAAGCTAGAAGTGTATTTACTACTTTTTACTGTATTTCTCTAATCTTCATTCTCGATGACCTGCTGGGGAATTCCAAAGACAACCAACTGTCCTCCCCCAACATCCTCACCCATCAGGAGGATAGAAAACCAACAGTGCCAAGGGGCCCGTGGAAAGGTTTCCCCCAGCTTGAGAAGTTGAGCGGAAAGTCCCTGGCCCTGTAAAGAATGGGGGACTGTGCTGGTTCCATCCCTGTATTGGTCAGCACTGTGTTACTATCACAAAACGCCCGAGGCAATGATGAACTTCTCCAAGGTTCATCTAAAGGTTTAAGTACAAATTCAGATCTCATCAGTCTGGGCCTTGAGTGAGAGTTACATACCATGGCAGAAGCATGTGCCAGAGACTGTTCACAGCACAAGGAAGAAGATAGACAAGGTCCCATCGTCCCTTCAAGGTCACCCCCAGGGACCTGAATATCTCCACATACTGTTGTCTTGTCAAAACCCACAGCACCTTCCAACAGGGAGACACCAGGTACCAAGCTCTTTAGGAAACATGAAATGCCTTCATTTTATACCTGCCACTTTCTGTAAGAGCACAGAAAGTTGAACCTGTTTGGCTTCCTCTTGGGTAAAATGGCAATGACAGGGCTGCCGGACAGAAAGGGGTTTTTAAGAGTTAACAATACAAGTAATACTTAAAACAGTGGCTGGGGATTGAACTCAGGTCTTCATGCTTGCATGGTAAGTGTTCTACAAACAGGGCTATCTCCCAGCCCTACTCACATATATATATATGAATATTTATTTATGAGGATCACTGATGACTGAAACCAGTGTTTCTTGCATAGTAATATAATCCTTCCTGTAAAACACATGTGTGTATGCACACATATGTGCATGGATATGATTTAGACAGGGTATCATGTAGTTCAGGCTGAACTCAGACACACTACACAGCTTCGTCTTCCCGTTTCCACCTCCCGAGTGCTGGAACTAAGGCACACATCACTCCAGCTGTTTTGCTGTTAATGGCAACTGCCCTAGCCACTGCTGAAGCAGTTCTGGGCTAATCCGTTCTCCAACATCCCAGATCTCACAGGAGCCCAATAGCCCTATGAGATAAGCACAACAGCGAGTGTACCTGTAGACACAACTAGAGTGCAAGTAAATCATTCAGTAAACACCAGCCCAGGCTCCCTGACTACACAGCTGTGCTTTTAATCTATAGATGGCGACTAAACTGCAGGTCACAGCCCATGAGTCAGAGAAAACAAACCATTTGTCCTCTACCAACATCTTGCCAGATGTCATCTGATGCCTACAGCAGAGACTCCCCTGCTTTGGTAACCTGCCTACTCCATGTTCGGATCAAAGCATTAAAAAGAGCCTTCATTACAACCTTCTCTTGTCTTTCAGCCATAAAACCATTGGAACCATAAAACCATGGAACCTGGCATCTTAGGACAAACTGCATCTGTGTTCCCAGGCCATGTTCACTTGTATTTGGCTTGGGAATAAAATATCACTTCCTCCCTTTAAGAGGAAATCTTTGCTCTGAGTTGGGAAGGCCAAGATCTTGGACAGGTGACCACAGCTGCTCTGCCTCAGTGGTCCTGTCAGGAGTGAAAAAAGGAGGTCACCATGCCTACTCCCAGCCTCATTCCTCATGTTTTCTACTAATCCCAAGAGATGCAGAGTGCAAATACATAAAACTCTGAGAAATACACTGAGAGCCCATCTTCAGAAGGAGAAAGGAAAGTTGGCAGGCAGAGTCTTCTGGGAAATCAAGCAAAGGCATACAGAAACGCACACGACCATTGTCTGCAGCAATTCTCTTTGGAAGGGGGGGCATGTTCTCTATCCTTTATCCTGGGAAATGTAACCTTTGAGGACTGAAGCAAGTGGGCTTACAGTGCAGAAACTGAGCATGACTATCCCATCCTTCTTTCCCTGGGCTATTGCCTAGTGTGTGGCTCCACTCTAGATCCAGTCAGTCACTCAGAACAGCCTTTATGGTGGTGAAGCTCTTCTGAGAGAGCCAGACCTCTGGTCACCAGCAATCCAGACCCACCTGTCAATTGCAATCTTTGCAAGGGAAGATGGAAATGTGAGCAGTGTACAAAGAAGCAAGACAGGACTGGCCGAGGAAGATGAAAGATGGTCGGAAGCCTCACCATAAGCTGTTAGGTTATGTGAGTAGGCAGTTTTAGGAGAAACCATTTTTTTTTTGGTAGAAGAAAGTGACATTGGTGACTGTGAAAGCTCATTCCAACTGGCAACCTATCACAGTCTAGACTCACCTGGAAGAGAGTCTCCATGAGCTCTAGACCAGGTTGGCCTGAGGGCATGTCTGTGGAGATGGCCTCCATTGCCTTAATTGTTAGGACAAAAGCAAGCCTGAATGTGGGCAGCACCACTCCCTAGGTTTGGGCACTGGGCTGCTCAAGAGTGGAGAATGTGAGCCGAGCACTAAGTGTGGATGTGTTCATTTCTCTCTGCTCTTAACTGCAGGAGTGATGCGACCAGCCGCTTCAAATTCCTGCTGCCTTGACTTCCCCACGGTGATGGACTGTGACCTGAACTGGAAAGCTAAAATGAACTCTCTCTTCATTATGTTGCTTTTCTCCACCCTTTCCTCCCCATCCCCCGGTATTTTCATTGCAGCAACAAAGATGAAACTACAATAACAATGACCATTTATGCTGACCTCACATTTGACTGACAAGGACAGCTTCAGCGAGGAAGTGATGTGAAAACAAGCCAACAAAATGGTCACACTCATGGGCTGCAGAAGATGTGGTTTTTTAGTCTAATTCACTTTGGCAGGACCCATTTGTTCAAGAGCACATGAGTGTTCTATGAGGAAGGGGGAGAGGAAAGAGTGGTCCCAAAGAGTTTCCGATTAAACAGTATCACTTCTTCTAAACCAGCTACTTTGCTAAGAGTCTCTAAATGGATCTCTGCTGACTCAGCATCCCACTCATTTGCCTACAGTCACTCCTTGAATTCGTAATGAGCATCTTATTAGAGTACTAATTCATGAGAAGTCCTCTTTTAGGTCAGTCAAATGACATGCCAGCTTCTAAACCACTATCATCAGGAAGATTTACAGAAATCCAGTCACACAGCACTAGTGTGGGACCTGTGAGAGCAATGGCAGAGAAGACCTTTCACAGTTACATGGCATGATCTCTTTCTCTCTGCCGTAATCTCCCTACTCAAAGCCATTGCCGTCTCCTCTTGAGCTTTCTCCATTAACTGGTTTTCTTGATTCTTTTGTTTCTTTTTCAGTTTTGTGTGTGTACACATTCATTCATGTGTAAGCATGTTTACACATGTGTGGGTGCGTGCCTATGCACAGTGAATACATGTGCATGTGGATGGGAAGCCCAGGATGATGTCAAGATACATTTTCTATCATCATCAATATCTCTCCTACCTTATTCATTGGGGCAGGGCCTCTCAATCAAACTCAGAGCTCACCAACATGGCTTGTCTGACTAGCGCCAGAGCAATCTAGCTAGGGATCTCCAGTCTCTGCCTTCAGAAGATGAAATCCTAGGTGGGCCTCCATGCCCACCCATCATTTACTGGTTTCTTGGTATCTGAAATCTTGTCCTCATACTTGGGGGTACAAACATTTTAAGCTCTGAGCCGTCTCTTCTGCTCTCTTCATTTGATTCTCTGGATTCTGTTCTGCAGTCATCAGCCCTTATGTACTTTCAGAGTATCGACATGGCATGCGACTCTGCCCACAATCTTCAGTGGAATGATGATGCTTGGGGGTATGCCCTTGCTGTCTTTACCACACCCTTTAACCCCTTTCCTTTTGTCCTTTGCCACACGATTTTCTCCTTGCACACAGTTAGCCTATTCTGCCACCAGGAATCCTGAATTTTGTATCTCACTGTGTACCGCCCTGCCCCCACAGTATACAGCTCACTTGCCATTTTCCTCCAGGTCCTCTGTTCCAAAGTCATTTTGGAAATTATTTTCCTCATCCAATTTCTACTACGTGTCTCCATTTTTTTTTCAAATGCAATAGTATCTGAAATTACTTTTTGTTCATTTGCCATCTTTCTATCTTATAAAGGCCTTGATTGTATTGTTTATCATTGGAATCTCGGGCCTGAGGACAATTGACAGCACACAGCAGCATTCAATAAATGCTTAATGAGTAAGTGGATGAATGCAGTGGTGAGCCTTTGCTTTTCGTGAGCCTCAGAACCTGGGCGTCCTGCCTGAGCTGGCTGTGGCTTCTAAAGCTTATATGAAGTAAAAGGATGTGCGCTGACATAACGGGTTATTTTAGTAATCGTTTATTATGCATATTAACATATATTATGTTAGTACAACATATTATGTATGTAAACATGCAGGCTTGTTAGAACAATCATTTATCGGGTGTGAAACAATTAGGTTTTAAAAAGGTTACGTGAAGTTCTGGCAAATACCAAAATATTTCTGTTCTCAAAAAGTAACAGTGTTAATTATTTTTATGATAATTCACTTCAAAAATTAAGCCCAACTGTTACTTTACACGTAACTCAGGAAGGGCGTGGCTGACATAGAACACACTGGTTCTCATCAGCAGATGTGGCTTGCCCTAGCAAGTCACCTCGTGGCCTTCAGCCTCACTTTCTTGTCAGCTGAACTAGATGCCTCTAAGATCCATGACTGCCCTTTATACCCTGGTCCCTGGAAGTGGAAGCTTGCAAACCAAAGCTGGATTGCAAGCAAAATCCAGTGACTGTCACTCCTGGGACCTCACTGTGTGTTTTTGATCTCTTGGGAAGAATGTAATAGCCACACCAGGTACACAGCATAAGCAAGGGGCCCTACAGGATAACAGAGTGCAATTCCTCCTTGGTTCCAGGTATCACTGAACACCCAGAACTGGCAGTTTTGACTGAACGGGTTTTGTCACTAAACTAATAGGACAGTGAGATACAGAATGTGCAAGAGAATAAGAGCACAGATACTGAGGGGTACAAAGCAAACAGTCCAGAGAGGGAAGCAAAGCACCAGGAAGAGAACACCCAGGAATACTTGAGGGGGATGGTGATGGAGTGGTGGGAAGATGGAAAGGAGGAAGCCACAGAGGGGTGGGAGAGAAGAGCATGCTGAACAGAGGAGAGGAACAAAGTCCATGAGACAGAACCCAGGTGTGTACGTTCAGCAAGCAGAGAGCTCCTGGTGAGGACTGTAGTGTGGTGTGTGTATATGCATATGTGTGCATGAATTTGTGTATGTGTTTATGCCACCTTGCATGGATGATGTGTTTGTGTGTGTTAATGGCTAGGGGCTAAGTGTGATCTGTGTGTGTGTGTTCACATGTGTGTATGTCTGTACTCCTGCCTGTGCGTGTGCCTGCAGAGGCCGGAGGTCAACTTCAGATGTCATTCCTCAGGTGCCATCCACTCTGGTTTTGGGTTTTTTAGGGTTGTTTGCTTGAGGCAGGTCACTGGTTGGCCTGGGATTCACAGAAGCCATGATAGGCAGGACTGCCTGGTCAGCAAGCCTCAGAGGCCCAGCTGTTTCCACCTCCCAGTACTGGAACTGCGCGAGCTTTGCCATCACACCCAGCTCTTAAAAGCAGGGGTCTCAGAGATTGAACCGAGGACCTCATGCTTGCACAACAAGTGCTTTGCTGACTGAGCCACTTCCTCATCCTGGACACGTACAATCCATTCAGAGTGACAGACGTGTCCTGAGGCTGACTTGCAGTGGTTCAGATTCAGACAGCCCAGCATCTAGAGCAAGAGCATGACACTGTGGTATTGAGGGAGTGTTATCAGTGAGAGGAATAAAAACAGGTGTCGCAGGATATATAGCCTGTGGCTCTGAGTCATCTGCAGCCGGAAGACAGACACGGTGGAAGATCTGGAAGAGGGGTGGCCTGAACGAGCAACAGAAATGTAAAGAAAGAGTTCCCAAATCAGTCAGGACCCCGGCCAAAGTCAGTCCTGGTGAGAAGAGGTGAGCTTACTGGGCTGTGTGCACAGGTGTTCCTGAAACTCTTGAACGTTGAGCGTCCTGAGAAAATCCTGGATGGCGGGTTCACAGAAGTGACATATTCCTCCTTACCGGATGGCCTTGATGAAACCTCTGTACAGAAGTAGCTGTATAAGACAATGGTGGCCTTCCCTGGCTCAGGCTTCACTTCCTTCCAAGTCAGACTGATAGCTGGAGACACCGGTCATCATAATTGAAAGGTCTGAGGCAACCCGGTAAGAGGAAAATGGTCTCAAGTGCCGAGGAGAGAGTCAAAGGCACCCCCAAGCCCATCGTTAGGGAATCTACAAAAATATAAAGCCAACAAACTTAACATATATGCAGAGGATCTAGTGCAGACCCATGCGGCCTCCACGATTGCTGCTCCAGTCTCTGTGGGTCCTCATGAGCCCTGCTTAGTTGCAGATGGAGGAAGGGGAAACTGTGGTCGAGATGTATTGAAAACAAAAAACAAAACAAAATAAAATAAACTGAGAGGGAAAAGTGACAGGAGAGATGTCATGTCAATGTCACTGTAAATTGAGGCTACACATGTTGTCTGGAAGCTGGAGAATATGCCA
Source organism: Meriones unguiculatus (assembly GCF_030254825.1). NCBI lineage: Eukaryota > Metazoa > Chordata > Mammalia > Rodentia > Muridae > Meriones > Meriones unguiculatus. The sequence continues at coordinate 14,911,040 of NC_083359.1, forward strand.
GAGAAAGCATCCTAGTCCTGGATCAAGGATGGGTGAGGGGGGTCTTGCTGGCATGGGACACTCTTAAGGTTTAAGGTCCTGACTGAAGGACACAGGAAGGACACGGGAAAAATTGCTCTGATATGTTCTAACTCACAGAAGCTTAGAGAAACGGCCAGCATTAATTGAAGTAACATCATTTACTGCATAACAGAGTTAGATATCAGACTTGGAGAACTGCATCATGGAGGCAAAGGGCTTTAGAACGTGGTTACCCAAGACTGTTTCTTAGTCTAAGGATCAGAACACCACCCTGCTGGGTAAATTCCTCATAAAGGCTCAGAGGATGTTTTTGTGGGTGAAGAATAAGCCACAGAGGGTCACTAGCGTCTTGCAAGGTTCCTAAGTGCCTCTGTGTCTGGCTGTCCTCCTGGCGTGGCTGGATTTTCTAGAAGCAATGAGAGATTTGAGGTTAGCCCAAGTTGGGACGCCAGGTGGCAGCACTTGACTGTGGAAAGTAGTGCTGCCAGTCGCCAGAGAGCTCAGCCTTCTGTCTGCAGTAACCCAGGGTATCTGAGCAGCAATGTAGTCAACATTTCAGTGTGAAATCACACTTCCTGCCCAGTTCCCAAACACCAGCCTTCTCGCATCCCTGGAAACCCCTGTCAGCATCCTCTGGCTTGCCAAGAGCTGGATAAAGACTATTCAGCTCCTCCAGGAGCTGGAGGACACAGGTGAATTGATGCAGTTATCCAGAGACCTGAAGGGCCAATGTGGCTCTCCTGTTTGGAGTGAAGGATTAAGGATAAAACTGAGCATTATCTCAAGTTTCTCCCCTACCGTCTCTTCTAGTTCTACAGACCCAACAAGTGGTCCTGTCCTGAGGTTCCTGGACGTGATCAGCCATGGGCAAAACCTTCCCACAGATTCCTCACCTTAATTGATGAGACACAGCACAGTGAGGGAGGCTACCACCAGCAGCCACTCACAGCCCCTTCCACACCCACTGAAGTACTTAGCCAATAACGGGCTGCAGCTGAGGGCAATGGCAGAGCTCAGTACAACCCTCAGGAGCATCGGAGCTCAGTCTCCACCAGGGTCCTCACAGAAGGCACCACGTGGAATGGACATCAAGAGAGGATCAAGAAGGTCCAGACAGCGTGGAGTAGCAAAAATGCCATCACATCGCTGGGTGCCTTGGTATCATGTCTCTTTGCTGTGATACAATATCCTGACAAAAGTTGGGGAAGAAAGGGTTTGCTCTCACCCACAGTTCCATGTCACAGCCCATTACTGTAAGGGATCAAGAAGGCAGTAGCTTGAAGGGGGTAAGGAGATCCAAGCAGGGAATAATGTATATTTTGATATGTGTTTTGTTATTTGTTTGTTTGTTTTAACCTTTGTGCTCATAACTCATCTACCTGAAACAGATAACACAAATGTAAACATTTTAAGGTTTGAGGATAATCACGTTGGCTGTGGTGGCATGGCAGAGCCATTAGGTTTAGTAAATGTGACCATTTATAACTGAAGCACCATATGCCTGTGGTGAAGAGAGATAGGAACACACTGTAAATGCCATTTAGAGCCAAACACTTTGTAAGCTGCTTGTTAGAGATGAAGCAAGTCACCTGATGCTTACTGTTCCTGTCCTCTGGCCAATGACGTCTCCCCTTTGATGCCTGCCTGACTTCATAAGAGAGAGTCTGCTATTATCTCTAGAAGCCAACTCTCCTCCTCCCTTCCAGTAGTGGGGTCTCCTGGGCGCTCCCTGATTTTATGACCACACAGGGCAAGGTGACGTTTCTGCTCTTCTGTTTAGCCAGGGAGGCACCTGAACAAGATTAGAAGTGATGTACAAACTTCCAAGCACGACCACATGGTCCAATGCAGTCACAGGCTGCTTTACATGGATGATAGGAGCTTTTCCTCTGCAGGCTAGAGGGGAGGGTGAGGATGGTGCAGGCCCTGGGAGCCTATGCTGAGGACACAGCACAATGCTCTCAGCCTCTCAACCCTGCCTCTAACTCCACGTGCAGCAGGCAGAAGCTTTGGTGTTCCCTAAACCACAATGCTGGAGTCTTTTGCCCTAAATAAGACATTCTGCCCAATCCCAGTTTGCAGTGAAACACAAAACTCACTCTTCTTTCGGCATGTGTGTGCATGTGTGCTGTGTGCTTGTGTGGCGTGTGCTTGTTTGCGTGTGTAGTGTGCATGTGCACACATATTGATGCGGGAACCTCTGCCTGTATATGGAGGTGGGAGGTTGATGCCAGTGCCTCCCTCAGTTGCTCTCCACTTTGTGCATTGGAGGACAAGCCTCTCACTTGAACCTAGGGCTCACCAATTTCAGTAGTTTAGCTAAACCAGCTTGCTTTGAAAGGCTCTGTCTCTGCCTCCCCAGAACTGGGATTACAGGCATTTATATATTATATAAACACTGCAATTCAAGCTCCAAGACTTATGCAGTTGCCTTCCCCACTGAGCCAGGTCCCCAGCCTAGAGCTCTTGCAGGAATTTGCCAGCCACCTGAGATATAAACAAGGCATAAAGATTTTTATTATGCTTCAAAGCTTAGGACTTTGGGTGGGACAGTTTCCCAGCAATCACCTAAACTTGACCTGAGTGTTCTGGCACTGCAACTCACCATATGGCCAGCTGGTTACCTTCCTGATGTGCTCGGTCTCCTTTCAGTTCCCTTCCTCAGTGTCTTCTTTTGAATCTCCTGCCTCAGCTTGCCTCTTTGCATCACTCTCCCTGCCTGGAAGTTCTGCTCTGGTACTTCCTGCCCTAGCTGTTGGTTTTCACCTCTTTAATACAACCAACCAGCAGGGAGACAACACCTGATACACCTCCTAGATTGCCTCTAGGCATAGAGGGCTGTGTGGCATTCAAATATCTGAGCATGTGTGGAAGGACAAGTGTTTACAAATATAAAGCCAGTGAGAAGCCATAGAAATAACAACACCAAAATTCTGCCAGCATTTTGCTCTCTGCTGGTGCAGAATTAACAACTGAAAATACAGAGACGCAGCTTCATGAAATGTGAGGGAAAGTCACCCCATCACAGAATATCACTTAAAGCTTCATTTAGAGGATTGATGCATCCCTGGTGACAGGGTTAGAAAGAAACAGGGACATGCAAGAAGAGCAGAAGCAGACAGGGCAGGGGGAACTCTCTCCAAAGTTTGCAAAAAGCAAACTTTGTGTGAAAATAATTACGATTCATCCGCACACAGCAAAGAAATAAAGGGTAACAGGATTGCAGAGGTACAACAAATTTTAATACCACTGAGGGAATAAATTTATCACCACTGACCCACGGAGATTCTGGAATATTCTGAGATATAGTGGCTTTCTTGCCGTGTGAGGGCAGTGTTGAGTTTCCTGAGCTGAAGTTACATATGGAGCAAAACCATGCAGGAAAGACAGCCTGATTCTTTTTACTCCTGATAATGTGTGAGTCTTTCCACCTACAAACCAACTCTTCCTTTGTAAAGCAGGGTTATTTTCACATCTGTTTAGTGTGCCTATAAACAGTAAGAGAGAAAATGCATAGGAAAATCTTCCAGATGAGACTCTAGCTGACCCTATTTGGCAGGATATTGAAGCGGGTTTACTTACTATCTGGGGACGGGATAGGCCCACTAAACAGCCCTGCAGGTCTGTGGTTCTGAAATATTAATTTCCCTCCAGCAGCGTCTGAGCCTGATACTTAATGAGAAATGATGGCTAACACGGGAAGCTAACCCAGCCAGTCCCCACTCTGCACAGGCCAGATGGTAATCTGATGATAACTGCACAGGCCACACGGGTAATCTCTGCTCATTCAGCGTTCCCCCACTCCACACCTGCAGGACAGTTCAGAACTCCCTGGCATCCTTGTTGGATACAGACTCTAAACTTCCATCAGATCTATTTCCCCAGTATGACTCATCAGTCAAAGCTATAGAGAGGGAGGGTGGGTCCTCTAAAGAGACAATGGGATCTGATGGAGAAGAATGACTAACGTCTGAAGGGTGAGCAGGACCATGGTACCTACTGACATCTAGAGCACTCCTCCCTTTCCTCCCTCCAGGCTCATTTAAAATTTTCATTTAAAATTCTTCATTTAAGATAACCCACTCCTTGTACAACCTGTACAAGCCTAAAACTACTGATGAAGTCTCAGGTGTAGAAGCCAGACCATGCCTGGGGAATTCTGTACCTATAGCATTGCTTTTGGCATAGGCAATACAGTCATGTGGGCAGTAATAATCATTCTCCATTGTAGCATGAATACATGTATCGGCCTTCCTCGGTGTAAATCATTTATTTAAAATAATATGTTTCATTGTGATTTTTTTTCCTTTCTTTGTAGACTGCCATCCCCTTCACTCTCTCTTATCCACCTCCCTCTCTAAAATCCCTTTCTCCAAATAAACCCCTTTCTACTTTCTTGCATATTTGAATCTAAATTCTACTCCTGAAAAAAAAAAAAACATGCATTGTTTGTCTTTCTGAGGATGTTTTTTTTTAAATACAATCACCTCAGTCTGTTGATTTCCTTGAAAGTGACACAATTCCATGTCTCTTGATGACCAAATGATACTCCATTGTGTATCACCTTAGTTACTTTTCTAGATGCTGTGACAAAAAAGCAATTTAAAGGGAAAAGGTTTACTTTAGCTTACTGTTCAACATGAGACAGACAACCATGAAGAAAGGCATAGCATCAAGAGCCTGAGGCAGCTGGTCACATTCTCATAGAACTGTAAATTCCCTGTGCTTAGGTAGTACTCGCTTTTTCACTCAGTCCAGGACCCCAGCCCATGGAATGATACTGCTGGTGTTTAGGATGGGTTTCTCATCTTTATTAATCTGACCTGGAAACTCCTCCCACACATGTCCAGAGCTTTGTCTCCTTGGTGAGTCTAGATCCTGTCAAGCTGTCAATCAATTCAAACCATCAGAAAGTCCACACCTGGTCGATGTACAATGTAGACACAGTACTTAAAGCCATAATCTTTCATCTCTTAGATCCACAGGCTCATTTTCTTTTAACTATTGGTCTGTGAATGGGCTCCTGCTAAGTCTGCTAAATTCTACCTGTTCTATCTGACATGTGAACAGAAGGCAAGAGATGACCTCTGTTGGGCAGTCAGAGTGGTACTTAGGCTACATCGGATTGGTGACATCTACCCTACCTCATGATGCAGGTAGATTCAGAGAAGCTGCTCGCTAAGCATCACATTTGTTCCCTCACAAATGGTCACCCATGGGGTTTGACTTGGGTTTAAAATATCTAAATAAGATAATAGAATTAAATGTTTACTCTTTGCCTAGCATTTTAGCCAGTGGCTTCTTATTTGAGTAAAGGGGTTTTGCTTAGTGTGTTCAACTGTATTCACAGAACATAATCTCCCCATGTTACACAGTAAATGGGAGGGGGAATATATCAGGTAAATGGTATTGCATTCCCCTAGGTCTGTAGATACCACTATTAATGAGAAGTTTGGACTTTCTTCCCTAATTATAAGATCCCTATTTAAACAGATACATTAAGAAACTATGGCAACATCATTACAATTTTATGTCTCCGTTCTCCTCTTATTGTTATTTAGCCATATCTACTGCATTTGCATGACATTCAGCCTCACCAAGATGCTAAAAATTACACCATTATCCTTGGCCATCAAGTCAATGTTTCCTGACTTAAGGTACTGGAAATTTGAAACTTTGTAGGTTAAGCAAAATGATGATAATTCTAGTCCTATCTTCCTCCTGCTGCTGCTCTTCCTCCTCTTTTTCTTCTTCTCTCACTCTCTTCCTCCCCCTCCTCCTCACCCCTTTCTCTTCCTCTCCATCTCTTCCTACTGCTCCTCTTGCTCTTCCTTTTTCCCTTTCCTCCTTCTCCCCTCCCCTTCCTCTGACTTCATTCTTTGTTTTTTTCATGGATAGAATTCAGCACTAGTAGGATCAGTCGGACATAGTTTTAAGATCTAAGAGCACGTTGATGAGTCTCTAGAATTGACACACTGTCATCATAGCACCCACACCAAACAGGGTACTGGGAAGTTATTGTTCAGGACACATTTTCTACCAATGTAATCATGGTTTATGAGAGTTCTGCTGTGTCACAGAGCTGTGGCTTTAGATAAGCCAATACAGACACATTTCTGTCTTGGGAATGCAGGCAATTATAACCACAATACCAAAAGATGCCTTTCAAACCAGCAACATCGTTAGTATAATTATTTAGTCAACAAAAGGAACTCTTCAAAGTCCTGGGCTTTCATAACCAGATATTATTAAATATGAATCCCAAAAGGACAAGTTCATTGAAGAACGAACAAAGTGTCCTATTAAAAATAGTAATTTGCTGACAGATTCAGCACACAAATGATGCACAGCCTGCAAGCCAATCTGCCTTTGCTGCTAGCGAGATCTTTGGTGAAAAGTTTAGAAATATTCTTTTCATAACTTTGAAGATATTAGAACAGAGCATCCATTTCTTTTATTGCTCCAAAATCAAAGTAGCTCCATCCAAATTGCTTTTAATTCCTATAAAGCTATGCTGAAGATCCCAGCAAAACTGAGTGAAGGCTTCTCCTTTGTCCTGTCTTCTCTAAGGAAACAGCTCAGCAGAGAAGCACAGAAGGTCAAAGAAAATTAGCAAAACAAAGCACAAAGCTTATACTCCAAGGAGAAATCAAAGTGGGCTGCCCCAAGGGGAGGGGTAGCAACACAGAGAGTTGTGCACTGTGGATTTCTTATGAATAAGGTGGTGGCATATTCCTGAGGGTAAGGTGAGCCTTTGCCCTCCCACATCATGGGGACTACATCTCCCTCTTAGGATTACTTCTTCCCATGATCATCTAGAAAAGCATGCAAGGAAAGAAGGTCAGAATCATGATGCAAATGATGTGATAATGAATCCCAGATCTTTTGAGGGTATGAACCCTTTACTAGTGACCATGTAACAATTAGGAAAGTGCCCTGGTGTGTGAGTCCCAGATATAGCAAGTACAACTCAACTTTGGCCTCAAGAATGTTTAGCCACAGAGGGACATTTTGACTTTAAGGAGACACAACTCCATACCTGCAGTTTCCTTGGTTTCTTCAGGTCTTACTTTACTCCCTGCCCCACCAGGACACAGAGCCACCAAAATAACACTGCAGGGTTGGCAAGAAGGCTCAGGGGAGTAAAAGTAACTTGCCATGAAAGCATGAGATCCTGGGTTGAACCCAAGAACCTATATGAAAGTACTACAGCTCACATATCTGTAATTCCTGCACTCCTAGTAAGGGAGAGGCAAAGAGGATCATGTGAGCCTGTGGTATACAGTGAAAACAGGTCGGAAGGCAAGTACCAATAGCTCACACATCCTCTGATCTCCAAACACAGGCAGACATGCTTGCATTTACATGTATGAACTCTCAAATGCATATACTGAATGTACACACATACCACCCACATGAACACACACACACACACACACACACACACACACACCAAAGCTGCAGTTTTCTTTCATTGCTTCATATCTATCTTCTTGCCTGATTGGTTTCATTCCACTTGAGGAATGTGGACTCATAATGTAATAAAGGCTGTAGAGGGGGAGGGCTATGTCTTTCTTTAGGGCTTTATTTTTGACTAAGGAAAAAGAGACCATGTCTTGGGTTTCTATTGCTATGATAATATCCACAACCAAAAGTAACTTGGGGAGGAGAGGGTTTATTTCAGCTTACAACTCTCAGGCCACAATATCACTGAGGGAAGTCAGGGCAGGGTTCTAGATGCGGGAGCTGAAGCAGAGGCCATGAAGGAACGTTGCTTACTGGCTTGCCCTTCATGGTTTGTTCAGTCTGCATTCTTTTACATCCCAGGACCACCTGCCCAGGAATGTTACCAACCACAGTGACTACTTACATGAAGCAGCAATCAAGAAGATGCCTGATAGGCTTTCCTGCACTCGAAGCCTAAGGAAGTGTTTTCTCAATTGAGATTCCCTCTTTCCAGATGACCCTAGCTTGTGTCAAGCTGACATAAAAACTAGCCCGTACACCCAAACTATGGGTCCAGCATCCTTGCTATGTATGTTCATGGAGGAACCAAGGCTGTCAAGCTGAGGAAGAGACTTTGTTGGTATGAATAACAGCTGATTTTTTGGGCTGTAACTTCCCACAGAAGTTCTGTCTCACTTGATCTAAACAGAATGTGATATCTTGAGGTCTGGTCTAGATGGGATGGGCCAGTTGTAGAGCCACTTGAAGATGAATGCTGAATTCTGAAGAAGACTAACGGAATTGACCCACCATGTTGCTACTTCAGTATTTACCCCCTTTGTTTTTTAAGACCCATGAGCAGTTTAAGTACTGAAGACAGAAAACTCACCAGAGATTTTCATATCCTGTTAGATGAACCCATAAAGGCTTGCCCAAGGGGACATTAACATAAGAGATGTGATGTCCCAGTGTCCTAAGCTACTCTTATCTCCAGCAGAGGCAGAAGAGCTATCTGTGGCATTGTTATGATAAACTAACTCTCAGAAGTTTCATCTCATCAATTATCATATCTATAGATCCAAAATGACAAATGGTCAATCTCTCTTTTCAGACACAGCTTTGCAACCTCTGCTCTCCGCATCTTCCCTCCCCTGCTGTGTTCCACAATCCCGTGTTTAATCTCCTCCCAGCATCTTAATTTCTTCTCTTTGACTGGTGTTGGTTACCTAAAAACTGCCAGATATTCATCCAGCTTACCAGAGACTCTTGTACAAACTTGGGGTGTTTTATACACAGGTTGTGTGCCGGTAATACCATTGTGGAAGACTTGGGGAAAGATAGAGAGTTCAGTGATGAGCCTAGATGGGCCTAGATGGGAAGCTCACTGCTCTAGTGAAGGAAGGATGGGCTCAGATAGTCTGTCCTCTCTACAGTAGAGAGCCAGAAGGGGTGAGCTATAAACTGTAGTCTCAACACAAATGTTGGTCCCTTGTACCGAAGTCCAGGGAACCTGGTCTTTCTTGAGACTTTCTTGAGTTCCTGTGACATAGCCTCTATATTCGCTTGTTCAATTGTGTGTTTCATTATCCTTTTCTAGAGACCATCTCCCCCCCACCCAAAATAAAACTACCAGAGAAACACGCCTTGCTCTGACATTTTTCTTTTGGATTGCATAAAACTCCATTTTACAATAGGTTGCCCTTAATTTCATTCCACACAGAAACTGACCTAAGGAAGGCAGTACAAAAATTAAAGGCAATCTGTACACAGGAATAGATCAGCCAAAATGGGTCCAAGTCACAGCTTCTAGTTTAACAGTCATTGCCCCTAAAAGCCATAAAGATCTGAGCAGAAGGGACTGTCATCCATTTGCCCATGTTCCACCAAGAGACATAACTGGAAGATGGTGCTAAAATTTAAATTCCCATTCTAGGATCAGACATCTTTATCACTCAGCTTGTGGTTCTGCCAAGCTGTGTTACAAAGAAAGAGAGACAGCATTGTGTGCATGCTGCTGCTGCTGCTGCTGTGTGTGTATATGTGTGTGTGTGTGATGTTGTCTTATCTTGTTAAGAGACTAAGATGTGTTTTTGGCCAAATTTTTGAAGATGCAGTCCGTAGGGTTAATCTAAAGGATAATTTATTCTCAAAAAAAAAAAGACAGGACTCATACAAAGAAAGAAAGGACCTGCAGCCTTCTGTAGTCCTGGCCTGTAAGTAGGGCATCTGTCTAGCATAGAGTTCAGATTAAACAGGCTCTATCACACACACCATCCTCAACTGCCTATGGAGGTGTGGAAAACCAGGGCCAGAAGGTAACCATAGGAATGAGTAGCTTTTCAGATCTTGTGACTTTTATCAAAAGGAAATAAACATCATGGACAAACTACCTGGTATTGGGCATAAGATGAAGCTGCATGGATTCCCCTTGATGTGCATGGTGGCTATAGCAACAGTGTTATCAGATGTCTGACTCAGTGTGAAATGACATAAGGCTGATCCAGCTGTCTGGGGTCTTGGATGTTCGGGAAGGTCTTAATCTCTTGAATCACCCAGACCCCTATCTGAATGCCCAAGGCTCTACTTGAGGAGGCATAATGATATATAGCTATAAAAATGTGATATTAAATCCCATTATTTTATAGGCCAACTAAAAAGTTTTTAAAAACTCATAAATCCCATATACAGAGAATGTTTTAAATAACCAAAAACTGTATTATAGAAACAATAAAGGCCCAGAAGACTGTGTATTAATAAACAGCTGTGAAATATGAAGAAAAAATGAGAAAAAGAAGAACAGGCTATAATTTCGAGAAATCCCAGACATGATAATTACAAGGAAAACTACACCTGAGAACATCAAGGTCCAAATTCTGGATATAAGAGAGGGATGGGCCATTCTGAAAGCAGCGGAGAAACAAAACAAAGCTATGCTACCTCTAGTGAGGATGATTGCTAATTCATCCCTGGAAGCAAAAGAGGCTGGGAACATGGGAATTGCACCCAAACTACTTAAAGGGAAAGAATCTAAGCAGAATTCCACGGCCAACCAAAACGTCCTTTGGGTAAAAGGCAGGAGAGGGATGTTTCAAGTTAAGTAGAATGGCGGTCACTTACAGCCAGCAGATCTGCTCTTTGAGAAACTCTAAAGTGCTGTGTTCAGATTGAGGAAAATGTTTTGTCAGGTTGACAGTCAGGATGCCAGAAACAAATGCAAAGCTATAGAGATGGGTGGATGATGAAAATCCATGTAATTCCCTCCGCTCTTATAGACATGTGACAACCTAAAGGAAAACGCTAACATTTGACCCTGCCTTCAGTGCAGGGTCCTAGGTAGTGAAGAAAGTGTGATGTTGACATGTCTAGTATTTTATAAGGACTGGTAAAGCATTAAACAGTAACTTTAAGATGCATACTGGATGACTACCAAAAATACAGATTCATGGCAGACAGCCTGAACAAATGGCAACAAAGAATGAAATTAGTGCAGCTTATAACCAATGTGTCAGCAGGACTTTAAACAAAAATGGGCTGAATGTTCCCATTAAAGGTCAAAGATTATCAGGCTGACTATAAAAAGTAAAAACCAATTACTCTGCTTCTATATCCTACGCCATTTAAAGACAGGGTAATCTAAAATAAAAGGATGAAGGCTGAGAACCCCGACTGATACCCATGCCATAAAAACACAAACCAGAGTTAGTATATGAACACAAAGAAAATGGGATTTAAGTCAAATCAAACAAAAAATAATGATAAATATTTCATCATAATAGAACTATTAGTTTTTCATCAAGATGAATTATAAATGCATGTGACTATTTTAAAAGCTTTAAAAACATACCAGGAAAAACTAAAGGGCCTAGGGGATAAATAGACCACTATACAATACTTGTCAGCAACTTTCATAGGCCTCTCTTTGTAACTCACGGGGCAACCGAATAAAGGCATCAGGAAGAGTACAAGACATGAGCATCATGGTTGCTCCAACCTAGGTAACACTGATAGACCTCTACACCCAACTACTGCAGGGTACACATTCTCTTCAAGTGCAAGACGGACCAAATAAACTTCACTAAAAGTTTCAAGAAAGGTCATTAAGATAACTCGGTGGGTAGAGGTGATTGTCACTCAACGTGAGGACCTGAGTTCAATTCCTGGGACCCACATGGTAGAAGGAGGGAAATGACCTTTTCAAGTTGTCATCTGACCTCCATATCTGTACCACCCAACACACAAAATAAATAATAAACAAATGCTCTTTTAAATTTTATTTAAAGTTTTTAAATTTTTTTTATGTATCAATGAATGTATAAGCCAACAAGAATAGAATCAAACTAAAATTAAACAGCTCACTGTATCTGGGAAAACATGGCACATGGAAAAAACCCAGGAGTCCAAACAAACCACAGAGAAATGAGAACACCTATTCATGGTGAAATGTGATGGAGATAGCTCAAACAGTGGCTAGGGAAAAGCACGCCATCTGAAAATATTATATCAAAAGGAGAGATGCATCAATAACCAATGGTTTTAACTACAGCCTGAGAATGATGAAAATGCGAACAAATTAAACCCAAGATGCACAGAGACAAATATGAATGCAAAGTATCAGATATAAATGGGAAAAACCGAATAGTTTAGAAAACAAAATACAAAGGAGGTTTGTTGTTTTTTTGTTTTGTTTTGTTTTGTTTTGTTTTGTTTTTGGTTGGTTTTATTTTCTTTGTTCTGTGACAGAGTCTCATACAGACCAGGTAGCCTCATAATAGTTGTATAGCTGAGGCTGGTTTTGAACTCCTGATCCTCGTGCCAAATGGTGAGATTCCTGGCATGTGCCGCCATGTCTGTTTTCAAAGCAGAATTTTAAAGGATGAATGAAATTACCAACCTCTTCTCACATGTTATTATTTTTGGCATGTGTGGCTACTGGATGGTTGCATGTCTATGTACAGGCAGGGAGCACTAACGGACCTAGTAGATTATTAAAAATAAAGAAGAAAAGAGACAGTCATAAAGTTGAAAGGGGTCGTGTTGGAGGGACGTGGGGACAGTTGTAAGGAAGAAACCTGTAGCGAACGTAGTCGTATTTCATTGCACACACACGCGTGAAATTCTCAAATAATAATTACAAATATTTTAAGGGATTAAAAAACAAAAAACCTTAGCATCACACATCCCATGGAGAGGACCCTGTGGCAGTGAGCTGTGGGCCTCTAGGCGGTAAAACTAGCTACCGGCTGACAGTCATCTGGAAGTAGGGCCTCAGCCTTACGGCAGAGACTCTACCAACCATCACCTAAGCTTAGAAGAGACCTTCGGGATTCCAGGGAGGCTGCATCCCTCTGATGCCTGGTGAGAGGCTGCTGAGAATGCACTCCATGTAAGCCCGCTCAAGCTCTGACCTACTGAAAAAGCCAGGATAAGAAGTGTGGTTTTGGGCCTTTATGTCTGTGACTTGTGACTTGTCACTCGGCATTAGAAAATGAATACACCGAGCAGAGACAACCCAGCTTGACGGATCCTCTCTCTGTGCTCAGCTCATCAGGTCTCAGACACTTCTCCTGTGGTTGAGGGGTTTTGTTCCTCATTCTGCACCCCGCGCTATAGAGTCCTGTGTTTCCTGGCCTTTGCTGCAGGTCTCTTTATATACATCATGATAACGTTGTTGGTTTATGCCTGTGTCCTTCCATCATAATGATGGAAGATTCCTGTGTTTTCTTTATAATTGGCTCGCAGGAGATTTTTGTTGCTGTATCTCAGTTGAAATTGTTTTACTTAGTTGTAGGGAACAGTTATGTTTTGAGGTATATTTCTTTATGTTTCTGTGTCCCTACAAAGATATTGATGGGTTACAGGATCTCAGCATTCTTTAGAGTACAGGGATGAAGCCCACTCAAGACAGTATATAAATTCACATGGAGGTTTCTAAATTCAGTAGAATAAATACCCTAGCTCCTGACCTTCAGCTTCAAATGCTACCACAATTTCTGTAACATTCAATTTCTTCCCAAAATAGAACAATGGAAGCAACCAGAAATTTCCCTAATTGCAGAGATACAGAGAGATGGGAAAAGAGAGAGAGAGACTGAGAGGGAGAGAGAGAGCTGTTTTGAGACAGTTGACATTTCACAAAGCTTTGTCAGTATCCCAGGTGACCAGCAGAATCATGAAAAATATTGGCTTAAGTTAGGAGGATCAATAATCCAGCACCCTAAGGGAGAAGAGGTCCTCAGAAGACAGAAGATGAGGGAGAGCAGCAGTCTCTGCTTGTTTGGTGTTTCCTGGGGAGACATGAACAAGTCCGTATTCACTCTGCAGAGGGTACTGAAGAAGCCTTCCCACCAGTGTGTGCTGGGTTACAGGAGTATGGACGTGATGGTTTGAATAAGAAATATTCCCCTCAGGCTCATGTGTTTAAACACTTGATCCCTGCTGGCAGTGCTGTTTGGAGAGGTTGTGGGTGTTGGGATTCAGACCCAGGACAAGCAGTTTGAGGTATCTTATTAACAAAATTGGACCTGGCCTCCAGGTTCTCCCAGCACTCCTCAGTCTCTACCTGTTATGGGGCATGGCTGGCTTACCCAGCCCTCTCCCCTGAACTTTTCAGCTCGGGTGAAGGGCTTCCTCTTCCCCAGAGGCCTCTTCAGTATAAAATCCAGACATTGTGGTTCTCTCCCTCTCTCCCTGTACATCCCCTCTCTCCTTTTTATCTCCCTCTACACAAACGACTTCACTGACCCCATCCTGTGAGGTCACTGAACCTACCCTAGAACTACACCCCCCCCCAAATTCTGTATTTGTACTGTAATTTGGCTTGAACTGGCTCATTTTGTTGGTGGAGATAACCGATCAGAGGGATCTTTATGAAGTAGACCCTTGATAGACAAAGTATACCAAGGCCAGGGGGGGAGGGCTTTGAGGATTTAGAGCCTCTCCCCACTTCCTTTTCCTTCCTTCCTCTTTTTCCCCCCTCTCTCCCCTAGCTTCTTCTGAGTTGGTGTAATGTGATCAGCCAGCCTCCTGCCACAAGGCTTTCCCTGCCAACAGCCATGTCTTCCTCACCAAGACTAACTCTACCCTTCTTAAAATAAGACCTTTCTTCCCTTAGTTGCTTTGGTTATGGTATCTTATCACAATAGAAATGTAACTAGTCCCCTGAATGAGGGCTTACTTCTACAAGCACACTGACTCAAAGGAAGGTGAGCCTTTGAAAAGCCCACCCCAGCATGGGTGATGGCTCATTAAGGCTCAGTCCCTGGAGCTCTGTACCCAACTTGCAGACAGTTCCACCATGCATTGCTACACTTGTACAACCGTGTCTGTGTGTGCTGGGAGTGGGGTGAACCTTGCTGCATTCTAAGCGTCCCCAAGCCTTCTAAGTGTCCCCAAGCCTTCTAAGCTTAGTTTGTTTCCTGAATCTTAAGAACCTCCCTCTAATAGGGAATGGTTCGATTCTGAGGAAACAGTACAGGACATGGAAGCACAAAGAAGTCACTCTATGGCCACCTCTCAGCCTTATCCTCAGAGTTCCGTGCTACACAGCATCCGGTGTCACTGCCTGCTCAAGTCTCAAGCTGGATTACAGGTGTGAGAATCAAAAGCACGAGCTCAGGGAAAGATTGTACTCCTGTGTTAGCAATGTCATGTCTTCCCTCACTTGGAAGGATACCCCAAGGGAAGCCAGGCTTACCCTCGACTGTCAATACTAAAGCCAACCTTCTCCAGAGCTTCGAGCTCTGAGCACCAAAATTCACTGGACTTTCTGATTGATCGTTAGGCATGTCTCCACACAGGATATCTTGATTGGTAAGAAAAACAGGGAGGTGGAGGCCATCCCTAAACCAAGCAGCTAGAAAAGGAAGACTCGACAGTTCAAGCCAATCTGATGTGGGGAAATTTGCTGGTGTGATGTGCCATACATTTAAACACTTGAAACAAACCCCTGCTCAATTCACATGTTTCCAAATGGTTCGTCTAACAGCAAAAGTTCAAGTCCCTAAGTTTTTCCAATTTCACTCTTAAAAGGTTTTATTCGGACAGTGACGCATGTATTTGATTTCAACAGAAGGGTCTGAGGCAGAAATGAGAAAATTTTGTCTCACCTATTACATGACATACATCTCTGACTGGGCTGCACAATTGTTCTGCCATGAGACCTGGGGGGACTAAACCATCTTCAAAGGTCCCAGGCACATAAATACCCACATCTTTACAGATGTATTTTGGTTTGGCTGAGCATGGCCAGGGTGTGGGGTGGGGTGGGGTGGGGTGGGCAGTTGGAATTGATGTGATCCTTTTGAGGTGAGATTATTACACCATACTTTATGCCTCAGAGGTTCACCCGAGACTGCAGTAGCTACAGCAACTTAAAGCGAGGTGGCAAGAGGGAGACATCCAATAACATAACAGCCAGGAGAAATTAATCTAAATGTTAATGCTCCGACATCCCAGACTCCATTGGGCCTGAATTTGAAAGAACTGTAGCAAACCACAATATCAGAGAGGATGTCTGGACCAAGGGCACCCCGAGGAGGCTGCCAAGGGATCTCTCACAAAGGAATGGAATCCATTAGAACTAGCCAGAAACTCCCTCTTTCCTCCCTCTCTTTACTCGCCCCCCAGACACAGACACACAAACACACACACACACACACACACACACACACTCCACTATCTGTATCCATGCTTCAGGAAGTACACCTTGATTGCAGCTGTATTAATGAACAAATCTGTATACCCATTGAAACCAACAACCTGCTAGACACTGCAAGTCACTGGATGGTTAAATAATAATAATAATAATAATAATAATAATAATAATAAATTATATTTTATATTATTGTTATTATGGCTTTCGTAGGATACTTATCTTTTGTAATTAAGTACAATACCACCCCTCAACCATTTCAGACTTAAAAAAGAAATCTATGTGTCTTAGTAAGAGTTTCTAATGCTATCATTAAAAAACGTGACCAAAAGCAAGCTGGGGAGGAAAGGGTTTATTGTAGCATACATTTCCACATCACCAGCCATCACTGAGGAGAGACGGAGAGGGAATTCAAGCAGACACCTGAAGGAAGGAACTGATGCAGAGGCCATGGAGGAGTGCTCTCTACCAGCTTGCTCCTCATGGCTTTCATTCACAGGCTAAGTGGCTACCCAATACCCAATAAGCTGGTTTATGCACTGACAGTGATAGGAACAGAATGGAGATTTTTTTTTTCTTACAGTTTCAGCATGCCTAGGACTGATCATCAGGATGTGCTTTCCTCCAAACAGCCCCCGTGCTGCTCATGAACCAAGACCAGAGAACTAAGGGACATTGCCAACAACTTCGCTGGGTGGCCCCTGCTTCTCCTTCCACTCCACAAGAAAAGCCACTGCTCGCCTTTTGCCTCTTGTGACAGTAGAAATGTAATCTCACGTATGGGCCCAAGCATGTGTGGATGCACATGCACACGTGTGTCAAAACCACACACTGGTGTCAGGCATCACCTGCATTGCTCTCCAGACCTCATGGATTGAGGCACAGCCTCTCACCTGAACCAAGAACTGGCCAAGCTGGCTCATTTGAAGAGCCAGCTTGCTTCACGGAGCAGCATCTCCAAGAGATAGGACGCTCCTAAGCAGAAACTCTTTCGGAAAGAAAAACCTTAGGACCTGGCACACCAGGTGTGAGCTTCCTATGAGCACTGTAAGTAACCATAAAATTGGTGACTTAAACAACACAGAAAAATTGTTTTGATTATGTTTAGGCCCAACATTGAAATGGTTCTCACCAGGCACCAGCTTCTTTCCTGAGGCTCCAAATAGGGGGCTGTGGCCATCCTCATTCGACACCAGCAGTCGTGGGTGTACTCTCTCCGGAGACTCCATTTCTCTCTGCCAGTCATGGCTCTGTCCACCCAGTAGAGCTAGAAAGGTGTTCATCTTTTAGGACTCAGAGGATCAGATCAGGCTCACCCGTATAGTCTAATAAGCTGCCCATTCTTGGGTTCCAAACTGAATCAGCTGAAAAGGACCAGTTGCTGTGCCTGGTAACATATTTACTTCTGAGAATTTAGATTCTCAGCATATGAGGAGCACCTCTCTGTTACCACAGGGAATGTCAATACTTTCCCTGCCCTACCACAACCCAGAGGCATGATGTACTCAACACACCCAACAAGGATCACTCAACATAAACAGGATCATCTCCTTGGGGTTCCTTGGGTTTGGGGTGGAGGAGAGTAAAGAAACCCATCTTCCACTATGGCTCTGTGAAGTGAATATAAGCAATGCATTTTACTGGTATAGATTCATAACTGAAGCCAGAACAGAGGTTAGGAGTATCAAGTTAGGAATATTTAGGTAAAACAATACTACAAATATTTTGCATGTGTGTAGTGTGTTTTCACATGTGTGTGCATGTGTATGAAAGGACACCTTCTTGTGTGTGCATGCATACACACTTGCATGCCCATGAGTATATGTCCACATGCATGAGCATGCGTGTGGAAGCCAGAAGTTCACTTCGGGGGTCTCCCTCCACTGTTATCCACATTACAAATTAAGGCAAGGTCTTTCACCTGTATCAAGAATATGGCTACCCATCGTCCTACAGGAATCCCTGTCTCTGCCTCCCATGCACTGGAATTACCAGAGGGTTGTTAAAAACATGCCAGCATCTACACAGGCGCTGGGTATCCAAACTGAAGCCCTCACCCTTTTTTGGCAGAAGCCTTATCAGCTGAGCCAACTCCTTAGCCCAATAGCATGGATTTTGATGCAGCAGCTTGATGGATAGAAATATTTAGCTGCACACAAATTACACTTGTCACGTATATTTCGCTTCAGATCAGTCTTACAGGAGACATGAACTTGATCACTCAGAAAATGCAGTTCCTTAAGCAGCTGAGTAACATGTTGTGGCTTTTTGAAAACAAACTGATAACTCAGGTTCCTGAGGGCAGACATGTCAAGTCAGCAAGGCACAGGGCACTTCCCCTTCATTAGCTGCCCTGGGCACTGCCACCAGTATAATGAAGGGAACTGATAATCTTCAACCAGAGGTGAAGACAGGCCGGATCCTTGCACTCTTCGCTCTTCAAATCCCCTCTCCACAAAGATCCTTGGCTACACCAGAAGAGAGATGGCATCCATCCTCTGTGCCCCTTAGAAACACTTCCTTAGAAACCCTGGGTTCAGCTAACCCCTCTCCATCCTTCTATGGAGATAACTGAACGTTCCTATCTCAGAAAATGCCATCAGGAACAGTATTCTTTCCAATTAAACACAGTTTTCAGAGGATGTGTGGTTATTTCTCAGTGATTCATGGTACACACCTGCCTTTAGTGGAAGGCCCTCAAGAAAATCTAACAAATGTTTCCAAGCACCTACTATGTACCACAGGAGTCGTCTCCGCCATAGTTACAATAAGTACATCCAAATCTATATCTATACCTGTCTATCACTATATCTCTGCCTGGAGAAGAGGCAGGGTGCTCATGATTCAACCTTTAGCTATTTAAAGTAAAGATTAGCTGGGATTGTTTTATAGAAATATTCCCCGGATTGAATATTTCCATCATAGAGGAAAGCTAGGACCCTGCATGGAGAGGACCTAGAACCCCTGCTCAGATGTGGCTGATTGGCAGCGCAGTCTCCATGTGGATCTCCAAGTGAGGGGAACATGGACTGCCTCTTTCTTGAACTCAGTTGCCTGCTCTTTGATCACTTGCCCCTGATGATACAGCCTTGCCAGGCCATGGAGGAAGAGGATCCAGGCAGTCCTGATGAAACTTAACAAGCTATGGGCAGATGGCAATGATGGAGAACTCCCTTTTCAGTTGACTATGGGAAGGGGATGGAGGTAAGTGGGAGGGAGAGTGGGACTAGAAGGAGTTGAGAGAAGGGGCTTCAATCAGGATATATAATGAATAAATTGTGAAATATATTAAATTAAAAATTTTAAAAAAATATTCTAGAAGTAAGCAAGTCAAAAATCTCAAGACTTCTCCCTCATTCCAAAGGGGCAGTCTGGGGAGCAGCAATTTTCAAGACCCATTCTGAGAATAACAGTGACATAGAATTTTAAGGTAGTGGAGAAGAAATGGGGAGGAAGTTATGCTCATTTGAGACCTGGACCTTTATGAGAACAGAAGCCGGGGCATAACACCGAGATCTTTCAGAATAAGCAGGAGATGAGTTGTTTTTCACAGGGTACCAGGGAGTCAACAGCAGATCCCCGGCTCTCCCCCCACCCCATAGTGACTCTCTTCTTTTCTTCACTTATAGATGCCATGCGATCCTTAGAATAGGAACTACCCACCTAGCTGACACCAACCTTCAAAGCTGGCAGCAGGCTTTCTGCCCCACAGAGAGGATAAGATATACACTTCTTACTATCCTGTCATACAACCATTCAGGGGAGATCTCTTTGTGAACCAGGAACTCGCTGGATCAGTGTCTCACCCATCCTGAGGTGGGCTTGCACAGATCTCATAAGCAGCCCCCACCTACTCTACCTCTCCTTGCACAGATACAGGAGAATCTACTTTCCTTGTCCATGCATACAGGAGATGCAGCTACAGCAGGCCTTTCTGTAAGAGCTCTGATTAAAATGTGCATGCGTCGCTCTGTTCTGAGCATAGGAGAAATTGCTTCTCAAAGCAATTTAAAAGAACAAAGGAAGTCAGAGCCAAGCTGATGCCTGCCTTTAAACCTCATCTAATCTGCTTTTAATCTTTATAGTTTTTAAACTCCAGGTTGTGAAGCCTTTGACACAGTGTGTTATCCCTGGATTCATTCTCTTCCTGGGTATAATTTCTGAGAGACAAACAGCTTGAACATCATAAAGACAGAATAAATCACAGCCTGGGCTGTCATCTCCCTTTGCTGGGCATTAGGCTAAGCCACTGAATGGCTCTACCCAGCATACTTGCAAAAGCTCTTCCTTTGCATATTAACTTTTATGAATGCTCTGTCTCTTATCTTGAGGACTGAAGAGGAACCACCAGGTTAGGAAGTATCCTACTTGACAGCTAAATATTCTTTTCATTAACTTAGTAGTGAGTAGGCCTAAGTAGCCCTTTCCTTTCCTTTGAGTTCCTGTCTTTCTACTAGTTTTTCCATTAATAAATAGTACAGGATTCGGGAAATAGCTATGTCCTCAGTGGATCTGAGGGAATTTATTCTTGGCTTCTGTGCAGAATAGCATGATGACAAAGTTGGTATCTCCATCTAACACTACCGATGCACACTCTGAAGACACAGAGTGCAGTAAACATCCTCAATTCGAGGCTATCCTCCTGTGACTCCTCCCCAAATATCTCCAGGATAAGCAACTCTGGAGATAGTCACCAAAAGACAAAGGGAAAGGTTTTTACTGTGCTCTGCCAAGTAAGGCTGAAGGTATGCTGGGAGCTTAGGATGGCTAATTCCTTGAAGAAGCAGGTTTGCTAATAAAGGTTGGTACCAAGCCCTTTCATTCATACAGTCTGGCCAAAATCATCAACAGTTTCCCCTTTGATCACTTTCCCAAATATCTTGGCAGAGCATCCTTCCCTCTTGTTAACAAGGGGGTAGGGTAGAGGTTCCCAGTAGGGAAGTCAATTGCAGAACAATTAACAGTCTCCACACAAATACACACAGAGCAGGAAGCCCTCCCTACACCTCTTCTAGCCCTGCAGTGGATGGTGTCTTCTGTTTTTGCAAGATGAGTGAGTATCAAGTTGCACAGATTTCTGTTCATTTGGCAACCACAATGCAGGTCCTCCTGGAATAGAGGCATCACCCTCTTTACACACAGTCGTGTGCTGGTCTGCAAGAATAGCTCACTTAGTCTGTGCCCTCAGACTCCAATTTCTCTTTTCATTAGCTCAGTTCAGTTTTCTAACACTCTCTCTGACTGTGTGAGCTGTGACGTTCTGGTATTCACCCTGTCCAAACTTGCCCCTTCTACACCCTTCCTTTTCAGACACTGTTCAATTAATTCCTGCTTCTTTTTCATTTACCTCAGCTTCTTTAGAACGTACTGGATCCAGTGCCAGCTCCTCTCTGGTCTTCTCCACCCAGGCCTGTCTCCAATGTTGCTGCAGAGATCTCTGGGACTTCTGGCAGGGCAGAAGAGCATACCATTTGCATCAGCTGTTTGTTGGCTCAGAAATAACTCCCTTTATGTGATATAGGCTAATTGAGGGAGTTCTTGGACTCTGAATCTAAACTCAAGAGTTTTTCTGCTCCCAAATCTCACTTAAAGTTTCTTGGTTGTTTATTCCTCAACCACAATAAAAGAAAATGCATATTTTATAAATTCATTTCATGGTCTAATTAGATTAGAAATATCTTCATTAATGGGAAAAGGAAGTAGTCATAATTGGATGCAACTCAAGTCGTATGAGTGTGTGTGTGTGTGTGTGTGTGTGTGTGTGTGTTTCATTACTGAGTTTGTATTCACTGTTAGAAGGCAATTACCTGATCATGGGTCTGTGATGCTTCTCGGTGTTAGTCAGTCCTCTCTTTTTGATTCCTCTGTCAACACTAAATCCTGAGCCAACACTAAGATCCAACAGAATTCAATTGTCTTCCCAGTGGGCCCTGAGAACAATACCTTCTATTCGGCCTGCATCTCTGATCTGGAGATGCTGCTGAGCGTTTATTACTCAGCTTTCTCACTTCCAGCTTCCAGGCGTCCACCTCCAGGAAAGAAAGGCTCCATCCAAAGCACTGCTAAGCTCTTGGCTCATTCAGGCTGGCTGATCTCTTCCCATCTGCTCTATCCTGACAG
Source organism: Meriones unguiculatus (assembly GCF_030254825.1). Lineage (NCBI taxonomy): Eukaryota > Metazoa > Chordata > Mammalia > Rodentia > Muridae > Meriones > Meriones unguiculatus. The sequence continues at coordinate 14,933,277 of NC_083359.1, forward strand.
CAGATGTTGCCAATCAATCAACCTCAATGTGTTACAACCTTAGGCAAGGTACTCCCACTTCTCCCAAGGCTCCCAACTATTCAAACAGCCCCAGAATCCAAAACATTCCTGACTAGCTCACTGTCTCAAGGAAGTTGCTGCCACACCCTCATTAGGCATTTGACCTACGCCAAACCTAACTAGCTATCCAAATCCGAAGGGCACAAGCAATCATTAAATAAAGGTCCTTGTGCTCTTTTACTGAACAAATCACACTGCAAATTCAGTCTGTTCCCAGCGGCCTGCTTCCTCACCTCCACCAGCTTGCCCCAAGATGGAAGGCTGGCTTTGCAAGCCCTTTGTCTCAGAAAAGCCCTGGACAAAATGAGCCACCGCCCACCTGGAAGTTAGGAGAGGGAACTACCTTGAGTTCTCTGTAGTAGTCTCAGAGCTTGTGTATCCTCAGCATCCTGACTATAAGGAGGAAGTAGAGCTCTGAACTTCCTGGCAGTTCACACTTTGGGAGGAAGAGGACTGTAATTGCACACAGTGAATCACAGGAGGCTGTAGAATGGCTTTTAAAGCACCACTGTTTAGAAGAATCTCCCAGCAGCAGGTAAACTATATTTGACTGTCAACTCCAGGAGGAAGATTCATCCACGCCAAAGAAGACTTCTGTCCCACTAGCAATGACAAAACTGAGAAAGAAGAATAAGGGAGCAAAGTCTCCCTGGTGGAGAGAACTACTGAACATCCAAGGCTTCTAAAAATCTGACATGTGCAAGCAAAGATGTGGGGGTTTTGTTCCAAGTTCAGGTTGGTTTGTGGAGTCTGGATGCTACCTGAGAGTGCATTTTAACAGCTATCCCATGATGCCCATGCTTCTAGCTCCAAGTCCATGCTTTAGAGGCAAAATTACTGAGTCCTGTCCCTCACATGCCTCATATGGTCTGAGCCCACCCAGCAGATGCTGATTCAGAACACCTGGGTTGTGGCTCTAGCATTAGTTTTACAACAACCTTTATGGTATTTCTTATGAATGGAATAATCTTGGTCTTGTGCTAAACCCCTCAGGTCAACTCTGGGGAGAGCTTGAACCCCAAACAGGGGCCACAGCTGAGTAGGCAACACTGGGTCTGTAGTGATGTGCACTTGCCTGTCTGTTCTGGAGAACAGGCCCATGGGGCTGGCTCTTCAGGCACGAGACTCTGGCTACCTGAGGCAGACAGGGACTGCCTTTAGGTAGACATGATCTTCTAAAAGCTCATGTGGGAGATGCAGCAGGACAGGAAGTCCTGCTGTAAGGGCCAACAGGAAGGTCTTCCAAAATGAAAAAGTCTCCAGTCTTTTTTTTTTTTTTTTTACTCTTGTAGGTCACTGGGCTTAAAGCTCAATGAGAGTCAGAAGCAGAGAGAGAGAAAAAAAAGAGAGAGATACACATACCACAGAGAAAGCATTTGTATTGCTTGGTATCAGGTGTAGATTCACCATAAGACATTTTGAATCTTTCACTGTAGGAATGGAGTTTCCAGCTGTCAAAGAATTGACATGGATTTACTGTACTAAAAGCCTTTGGGTGAGAGCTGAGCTGATTCACATGCAACGTAACAATCGAGGAGGAGATGGGAGAGAGCCAGAGAAAATCTAGTTTTCCCTGCGTAACCTGATTCACTTATGGAAACACACCTTGGATCTTTGAGAACACAGAAGCTGGGGTGGGGATGGAGGTGGGACAGCATTTATAAACCCAGCCCCATACTGGATGCCCTACTGACATTATTTCATTTGAAAACGATCCTCTGTGGCAGGTGTTATTGCTTTCATTTTTCATGGAAAGAAACCAAAGCCCAGAGAATTTAAGCAAGCTTTCATTTCACATGGCTAACAAGACTGAAATCCAGTGTCCCCCATGATCTGTGCCTCTACTTGACTGCATGCCTGTGATTAACAGTATGTCACTTTGCCCCCTCTGATGGTTCAGTTCCCCCATGGAGCTGAGGGAATAAGGGAATACGCCATAACTCCAGGAGCCTCCTAACTACTTCCAGTCCCCTAGCTTTGCTCTGGGGCCATCTGTTTTCTGCAAAAGCACATGCTAGGTCTTCTGAAAATCTAAATGTGATCAAGTGACATAGAGAACTATTTTTCTCTCCCCAGCTCCTACTCTTAAGTGCTCAGAGGGCTGGGTCCAAGAGGTAGAGCACTTGCCACAGACACACCTGAGGACCTGGATTTAGATCTCCAGCTTCTACAGCAGAACCAGATGTGGATACAGGTGTCTATGATAGCATCATTCCTACTGCTAGAACTCCAGCTTCTATAGCAGAACCAGATGTGGATACAGGTGTCTATGATAGCATCATTCCTACTGCTAGAACTCCAGCTTCTATAGCAGAACCAGATGTGGATACAGGTGTCTATGATAGCATCATTCCTACTGCAAATTGGAAGACAAACAGGAGTATCTCTGGAAGCTCATAGGCCAGCAAGAATGGCATATAGAGGCTGAGGTTGTCCTCTGACCTCCACAGTTACACCATGACATACATCTTTCTACACATGTACACATTAACAAAAACATACATACACTCATACACACATATACACTTACATAAACAAAAACATACCTACACATATATACACATCACATACATGCACACACATAAATACACACACACACACACACACACACACACACACATACACTCACACAGATACATACACAGTATGCTAGGGTATTCAGTATAGTGGACAATGGAATTTATTGAAATAGGATAGTTGTATTATTATTATTATTATTAACATTGTTATCACTATTAATTAGAACAACTAGGTATTATTTGCAAAGAGCCTTTGCTGAGTTGTCTGCCTCAGGGAGACGATATATTTGCTCTGTGTTAAGTAGCCTAGCATAATAAATGGTTGTATTAATCTTTAATCAAGATAAGTTCAAATGAGGCTTAAAACCTCACTTGTAAAGATTGGGAAAAAGCATTCCTGTTTTGGAGTTCCTCCCTGAAGTTACATATTTACTAAAGTTCTAAGAATAGAGTAGGCGAATTTACATGGTGCCCAGGAAAGGAAAGAGCTCCAGTCCTCTATCCTTTATGGCTACCATGAAATTGTTCATTGATTCGTTTAACAGTTTGATTGAGCCTAAGGGATTGTGTTAAGTTAAAAAAAAAAAAAAGCCGGACCCCCAAATAGCTATGATTGTATGATTTCATTCATAAGACATCTATAAAAGGTAAAATTGTAACAATTGAGAATACAGTAGTTCTTCTCAGGTAGGGACAAAAATGGATTAGAAAAGGAAGGAATAAATTGGCATAGAATTCACCAGTATACTATTTTTGTCTCCAAATGGTTGTATAAATTTTTTCTATTTTAAATTGAATTGGATATTAAATGACTATTTTTCAGAGAAAAGTTTTAGAATGATAGGAGCATCTGATAGGTATCAGAGAAAGGGACAAACAATTCCTTGGATCTGTTGAGAACTGTAGAATTTTTTTTTTTTTTTATTAATTACAGTTTATTCACTTTGTATTACAACTGTAGTCCCCTCCCTCATTCCCTCCCTACCCCACACTTCCTCCCTCCTCTCCTCCCATGTCCCTCCCCAAGTACACTGAGAGGGAACTGTAGAATTTTATATCTTAGAGAAAAACACTAACACATGAGCTACAAAGTATTTTTTTTTTTTTTTTAAGAAAAAGCAATCAGAATGCTGGGGAATCCAAGCTGAAATAGAAGCTGTGAAGATGAATCTAACATCTGTAAATGTCTGACATAATTGCTTTCTAGAGAACAGGGGAGGAGGAGATGACCCAAGACACATCACAAGTAGAGTTTAAATGAGAAATTACAAGAGGAGAGAAAAGGAAATGACAGAGGTGCTATCCTTCAGTTGTTAAAGCTCTTTATCATGAGGTCACAGGTGAGCAACTCTACAGCTGCTTTGTAAGTAGGCTGGGGTGAGATAGAGCAGTAAATAGATGGTTTGGAGAAGCTGTCTTTTAAGCACAGAAGCCTCCAGTAGGCTGTTCATTGGAGGCATCAACGTCTAGCCATGCTTAGCCTCACGGGTAATCAGAAATAAGCGGACTCAGAAGCAACGGCAGGTAACGGCCAACGTGTGAGTATCATACACATATATCGTTTATGGTGGTTTGAATAGAAATGGCTCCCGGGGACTCAAGTGTTTGCCTGGCCCAGTGGGTGTGGCCCTATTAGGAGGTGTAGCCTTGTTGGAGTAGGTGTGGCCTTATTGGAGAAAGTGTGTCACTGTGGGGACACGTTTTGAGGTCAGTTATGCCCAAGCTCAGCCCTGTGTGGCACACAATCTCCTTGTACTGCCTGCAGATCAAGATGTAGAACTCTCAGTTCCTTCTCCAGGACCATGTCTGCCTGTCTGCTACCCTGCTTCTCACCATGACGATAATGAACTAAACCTCTGAAACTGTAGCTTCAATGAGATGTTTTCCATTATAAGGGTTGCCATGGTCATGGTGTCTCTTCACAGCAATAAAATCCTAACTAAGACATCTTCCCTTCAGAATCTAGATGTTTCTTCTCAAAGAACCCCAAATCAATGCCCCTCTAGAACTAAGAATCACTTCCAGTGTCTGGACCTTGATTTCAGAATACTATTCTATGATTTTAAAAAAAAGGAAGCTGAGCTCCATAGGGACATGGCTACCCCTAGGGCTCTGGCAGGAAAAGCTCAAGTTAATTCTGGAGCTCTTGGCATTATGAGGAAGTGAGGAAGTTCCCCAAAAAGGACTGAATGGGGGGTGTCTGAGGGATCTAAGAGCTAAACCAGTAGAACCTCAGTGACCAAAGGTGTGGAAACGTAGGCAAAACCATAACAGCAATGTTTGTGGTTGCACTGCAGACTGTGGACCAAATACAAGCATGAGTACCCAAACATAAATTAACAAATGACAAATAAACAAATAAATAAATAAATAGGTAAAGAAACAAAATGCAGTAGAATTGTGGATAGATACAAATACTCTTCCACGCAGAGGGCAAAGGCACTGATTCCTACAGGTGGAGTTGGAGACAGGAATAATAGCGACTGAACCAGGTTGTCAGGATTATCATTAGTGGGGGCCATTGTGTGCTAAGGCCGCTTCATCCCTGAGCAGTTCCCAGCACTGATAGCTCCTGATTCAGCCACCCAAGGCCACCTTAAAGAACGTTCTACAGAAACACAGCCAGTACTACTCAAAGCTCACTGGCATGAAAATGAGAGATGACTGGGAGGTGGAAACTATGGAAATGTGGCTCTTTAAATGAGGCTCCCGGATTGTTATTGGATCAGAAGATGTCATTACTGGAAAAATTGGAGCAACTCTCTTGTATGTTCATTGATGTGGGGGAGGGGAGGAGAAGGCTTGTACATTATCAGGAAAGCAGAAGGAGTTCTCACAAGCCTTTTGGTTTGTGCTGACTGCTGCCCCAACATTCCCGTCAATGTCAATGTCTACCTAATTGATTCAAAGGCAGACAGTTCATTCACTCAAAGTCACACATGGACAAGGTTTATAGTGGTCATCAGACACCCCTACCCTCCTGAGGGCTGCAGGACGTGAGCAATCCAGTCTGGCTCTGTCAACAGAGCCACATGCTAGGAACACCTGGAAAAACAGAGATTCGCTCATTTCCATCTGAATTTGAAAGTCCCCTGAAATTGCTCATGGAGTGGAGAATCAGAATGGGGATGTCTTCTTGACTGGCCTTGTGTCAGCAGTGACTCTGAGGCTGCTTAGATTAGGTTCATGGAGTTCTGCATCCTTTCTTCATGGACAAGCATTATCATTATCCCCCACAGTCAACCTCTGCTCTGAACCCCTGTACATCCCTAGCCTAAAATTTGTGCTGTATTCAAGTATGGTCTTGAACTTCTGATCCTCCTGCTTGTGCCTCCTCACTGCCGGAATCATAGGCATGCAATGCCATGTCTGGTTTGCACAGTGCTGGGAACTGGACCCGTGGCATCACTTACATAGACAGCTGAACTACATCCCACAGATCCTCTACAGGGCCCATTATAATGGGCCAGCCTCTGGATACAAACCAATCCCTTTAACATTTATTTAAAGAGAAATCCGATAAACTCGAGATTTTTAATTTTCACCCATTCATGCCTAATGAGTTCTTCCTTTTTTTTTTTACTAAATACCAATTTTTTTAACTTTTATTAGTTACACTTTATTTACTTTATATCCCCCCATAAACCTCTCCCTCCTCTCCTTCTAAACCCACCTTCCCTCCCCCTTCTTCTGCATGCCCCTCCCCAAGTCCACTGATAGGGGAGGTCCCCCTCTCCTTCCTTCTGATCTTAGTCTATCAAATTTCATTAGGAGTGGCTGCATTGTCATCTTCTGTGGCCTGGTAAGGCTGTCCCCCCCTCAGGGAGAAGTGATCAAAGAGCAGGCCAATCAGTTTATATCAGAGGCAGCCCCTCTTTCCATTACTATGGAACCCACTTGGACACTGAACTGCCATGAGCTACATCTGTGCAGGGGTTCTAGGTTATCTCCATGCCTGGTACTTGGTTGGAGTATGAGTCTCTGGAAAGACCCCTGTATTCAAATTTTCTGGTTCTGTTGCTCTCCTTGTGGAGTTCCTGTCCTCTCCAGATCTTACTATTTCCCACTTCTTTCATAAGATTCCATGCACTCTGCCCAACAGTTGGCCATAAGTCTCAGCATCTGATTTGATAGTCTGCAGGGCAGAGCCTTTCAGAGGCTCTCTGTGGCAGGTTCCTAAATTGTTTCCCATTTTCTTCTTCTTCTGATGTCCATCCTCTTTGCAGAGTTAAACAGAGAATTCTCGATAAAAGAATATCGAATGGCAGAGAAACACTTAAAGAAATGCTCAACCTCATTAGCCATCAGGAAAATGCAAATCAAAACAACCCTGAGATTTCACCTTACACTCATCAGAATGGCCAAGATCAAAAACTCAAGTGACAACACATGCTGGAGAGGTTGTGGAGAAAGGGGAACCCTCCTCCACTGCTGGTAGGAATGTAAACTTGTACAACCACTCTGGAAAGCAATCTGGCGCTTTCTCAGATAACTAGGAATAGTGCTTCCTCAAGATCCAGATATACCACTCCTAGGCATATATCCAAAAGAGGCTCAAGTACACAATAAGGACATTTGCTCAACCATGTTTGTAGCAGCTTTATTTGTAATAGCCTGGAAACAACCCAGATGCCCCTCAACTGAAGAATGGATATAGAAATTGTGGTACATCTACACAATGGAATATTACTCAGCAATGAAAAACAAGGAAATCATGAAATTTGCAGGTAATGGTGGGACCTGGAAAGGATCATCCTGAGTGAGTTGTCCCAGAAACAGAAAGACACACATGGTATATACTCACTCATATAGACATATAATATAGGATAAACCTACTAAAATCTGTACATCTAAAGAAACTAATCAAGAGGGAGGACGCTGACTAAAATGCTCAATCCCCATCCTGAAAGGCAAAGAGTTCGTCCTTTAAGCCATCTTTCTCCTGTGCCTGGCTGCATTTTCCAGGCAGAAGATATCTATTTAGTCTACACTCAAGTGGGGAATGCATAGCAGCAATAGTGACATGATTCTTTACATTTTGTTTGCAAACTGTGCGCCAGGCACATCCCATGAAATTCGCCCAGCACTCCCCTCCCCACCCCACACCCAGGCCATTACCACCTTCATATGCTAGATCAAGAAACAGAACCTAAAAGCCAAGGAAAACAAAAAAAGCAAAGTGGGTCAATTAGGACACCCACACAAGCTCACTGGGTGGAGGGAGGTGGGACATTTGGTCCACATGCATTTGGCACATGGTTCCCCAGAGCCCTAGCTGAGTCAGCGCAGTGATTCTTGGTAATATTAGAAAATGAGTTTGAGAGCAAAATCTGTTTTCTAACCCATTTCTGCTGGAAGGTTTTTTTGTTTTGTTTTGTTTTGTTTTGTTTCTTGCTTGACTCCAGCTTTCTAACACAAGGCTGAGTATATGATTATCTGATTCTACTTCTCTGAGCATCCCACCTTCTCAGGGCTGAGAATCTCTGCCCTAATCTTTAACTGGGATGTTGCCTGACTGGAAAGTTCTGATGTCAGAGTTTTCTTCTATTTCTCTGTGAAGTTGTCTTTCTTCTTTTCAGACTATTGACTTTATTAGTAGTTGGGGGTTAAATAAAAGCAGCCATTGTACTTTGGCAAATGCTTCTGTTTGTTCCCTTTTCTATTACCTTTCTTTTTTTTAAAGATTTTATAATTTTACCAGATATACCATATATCTGCTTGGGCTGGGCAGATAATCCTACCTATGCTGTCTCATGTCTCCCAGGCCCCATCCCATGTCCTCTGCTTTACCCAGTCTTATATAGGCTACCTTCTATCCACAATCCCAAGATACTTGCTTGTGTTGTTCTGGGCCATTCTTTTCCTATGCCATTGTCGGAGTCCTTCCTCCCTGCCCACAGAGTTCTTTTCCACAGTAACTCATCATGGCTTCCTCTTTCTTCCTCCTCCTGTACTTTCTCCTTCCTAAGGTCCTCTCTGTCCTCTATTAGTTTTCTTTAGAAATATACTCTGAACTAAAATCATTGTCAATCTATTCCACAATCACTTATAACAGTTATCTGTTGTTTCTACCTGCTTGTCTGTGGTGGACACTTTTTGTTTCCCATAGCATACCTCGTAGTTAATTAACTGATTAGCCTGCTCACTGTTTGCTGGTGACCTCCTGTATGAGGTTTCCTTGTGGCTGGTACCGACAAAGGATGGAAAAGCTAGAATCTCCTCTTCGTGTGAGCTTTCTGTGAGCTGGGACAGGGACTGCACCATGAAAGGGAGACAGGCGAAGAGCTTCAACCTGAGGGAGAGGCTGCAAGTTTCTAGGGCAAGAAAAGAAAGCAGAGCCAAGGATGGGTAACTCAACCCAGGTCACATGGTTCCACTTGGCCATGTTTGTACAGGGACGTTCTTTTATGGTGTTTTAAGAGTCCACCGAGTGATACCAAGGAGCAAACAACAGTTAAGACATCAGAGCTCTATTGCAACTTCCTGTGCTGTGTGCATGTGTAAGCATGTGAATGTACATGGATGTGGGCATGTGTGAGTGTGTGCATGTGTGTGTGTGCGCGCGTGACTGTGTGGTGTCTGTGTGTGTTTGTGTGCATGTATCCTTTAGGAGGGCAATAGAACATGAACGGCATGGAGAACAAACCAGAGCCCACAGAGAGCAGCGTGTCTAAGCAATCCCCCAAAGTATCAGACACAGTGATTCTAGGCAAGCTCACGCTGCCTCTTCCACTCCTGTTTCCTTGATCTGCTACCAAGCAACAAGCTTTTCAATACATTCTCCTCTGGATTCGGGACCATAGGGACAGATTTCCTAGAATACTTTGATCCCCAAATCAGGCTAGCAGATGGCCTGCATGTTAAAGACACGGCCTGCTACATCATTCTTGCAGTTGCTTTTAGGTATTTCACTGATATTCTAAACAACGCTATTTGAAAAACACTCCTGGAGGTGGCCCCCTTCCCACCCTCAGACAGATGAGAAAGTCTCAGGCCAGAGAGCTTTAATCTCGTCCTGATGGAATAAACAGAGCCTGCCTTAAAATCCAGGGCTCAGCATAACCGCTTTATTTTTACGCTTCGCCTTTAAACCTCCTGAAAGTGTCTTTAAAAGCAGCCATGAGGTCCTCTGGGACCCCTGGGTGGGGTATGCTGAGCACAGAGCTAATGGCAGATTTCATGGAAGTCGGGCTTTGTAGCAAACCTATTTGAATTTGTGCATAAGCAAGGCACAGTGTAGGCTTGCAAACTATTCTCCAGAAACTGCAGTGTCATTCTGTATCCTATTTTTACAAGGACGCAGTCTAAATGGAGAATAAGTTTCAGAAAGCTGCAAAGAGCAGACTGCAGTAATTTCAGCCTAGGTGAGCTGGAAAAAAAGAGCCTCTGAGATGGGCCATAAATCCAAGCTATTTTATAGGCCTCCTGCTTCTATTCCTGCACCCATTCAAAGAAAAACCTAATTTGTTTTGTGAAAATTGGAAAAAAACAAAACAGTACAGAATGTGAAAGTAGACCTCAAAGACACAACCACTACCCAGGCAGAATTCTCTGGGCCTCCAGAGTCTGCCTACTCAAAGCATACAGCGTCTAACTCAGGCAAATTCTGCCATTGGCTCTTTCCTAAGGGTACATGGGGTGGGAGTGAGAACCGAAGTTTGGTGCCCAGGACCCATGTGATCACTCACAACTGCCTGTAATTTCAGCTCCAGGAAGAATCTAGCACCTTCTTCTGGCCTCGTTGGACACCACATACATCCTATACACGCATAAATACAAATAAAGTCTTCATGGTCATAGCCTATGTACTTCCCTGTACATGCCATGCAGCAGGTCCCCCCTAGCCTGAACCAGCGCCCTTGCCCCCACCCCCACCCCTGCCAAGACTAAGAAAAGTATTTACCCAAAGCTTTGTGCTTCAGAGAAGCGTCAGAGAGCTCGGGGTAAATACACTGCTCTAAAGCCAAAGATAAACGAAAGGGCATCCAGCTAGAAAGTCAAAAATGATTACAGAACTCTCCTCTAAGGATGATAAAGGCACGGGCTCACTCTTCCAACTGTGCAAACAAGACACCTCAATCATCAGTGTACCAGAGCCACAGTTATCCCAAACAATGAGCTAACTTCATCTTCCTTTCTGTAATCCACAGAGAGTTTTCCCCCATTGTTCAGCAAGGTACACCAGGCTTCCTGCCTGAATCCCCATCCGGTTATTAACACACTCAGCAGCATTACAGGGTTACCTTAAAAGGCTGGTGAGTCAGGTCTAAAATGAAGGGCGTATTTTCCAGTCAGGTGGCTGCTTGCCTTCATTCATGTGTCCTTTCACTAGTTCAATATGGTCAAAGGCTCCTGCAAGGGTAGCCTTTTTTTTTAAGAGACTTTTTAAGTGTAGAACAATAAAGTCCAGGATAGATGAAGAAGGACAATGCAATTTCTGAAAATTGCATCTATATAATGGCATCTGAATTATTGAGTGGTACTTGAATACACATGAAGATCATTTGGGAAGATGGAAACCACGAGGGTCTGCTGCCAGAGATTCTAAATCTGAAGGCTTAGAGGAAGCTTAGGAAATAGCATCTCCACCATGTACGGTAGGAGGATCCAGGGCAGAGCCTGACAGTGTGCTGTGCTGGTTGGTGACAGAGCTAAGAATCAATCATGTGAAAAGAGTTTCAGTTGAGGAGATTTCTAGAGCAGGTTGGCCTGCGGGCATACCTGTGGGGGACTGGCTGACTGGGAAGACCCAGCATTCCTAGTGCCTGGGCCTGGCATAGAGCTCTGGAGTGTACGGGACTGGGGAAGGGCACTGAGAGCAAGCAAGGACTTGTCTATTCTCTCTGCTCTTGGCTGTGGATGCGATGAGACTTAGTGCTTGAGTTCTTGCCGTGGCTTCCCCTCAGTGATGGACCGGAACCTGGAACCATCACTGAGTGGTTCCTCAGTGGTTGCTGAGTGGAACCTTTCCTCCTCATGCTTCACATTGTCAGATGAATTAATTAATTACAGCAACAAAATAAAGCTAAAATAGGTGCTTGCCCAATAATGGCTGTTTCAGTTGGTTATCACTTCCCATGTCACCCCAGAGAGTACAGATTGGCAACTAGTCCCCAGAGCCTCAGGTGCCCACCTGAGTCATGGAGAGCCAGGTCTGAAAACCAAGACCTTGATTCCCCAAGGCCAAATAACCTCATTACAATGTCTGGTGAATTATGGATCAGGAAAGCACGATCACGGAGGTAATTAGATGCAAAAAGCTCTGTTTTTTGTTTGTTTGTTTGTTTTTTGTTTTGTTTGTTTGTTTTTTTTTTGTGTGTGTGTGTGTGTATGTGTGTGCAGACCTGAGATAAGGATGAAGAGAAAACATTTGTAAGAAGGGACAGAAAAGAAGATGTTTTCCTTATTACCACAATGCCCAGTGATTCATCCCCAAACTTTTCAAAGGGTTCCCAGAGGCTGTGCTCTCTGCATACCCAGCTCTGACCTAGCCACTCAGGAGATGTTGGATCTCCCCTATTCCCAAAATGTAAAAAAAGGTGAAGATGTTTGTTTAGGTATTGGCTCTACACCTCTCCCTTCTGTTGTCTTCTTGATCGCTGGCTCTCGGCTGTTTCACTGTGGGATTACAGTTACAAACAAGACCAGAAGGGTTTTCAATACTTCATTGAACCAACCATTCACAAACTGAGTTGGACTCTGGATTCTGATACTGAAGCTAATATCAATCAGAGATTTAATGTGCAGTCTTAGAAAAACTGTTCAGCTTCCTTAAGCTCTGCAAAGAAAGGGATTTGACATTTCCTCAAGGGACCCCTTGAAGATGATTTCTGAAGATCAGTGCTGCAGTAGGCACAGGGTTTATGTAAAGGCTCTGAGTTGGCCTGGATTTATGAGAGAAAATAGGGTATATTGCAAGACTGGTGGCATAGGCCTGTCTTCTCACTTGCTGGGGAGCCTGATGCACAAGGACTGTTTGGGCCACAGAGAGCATTCAAGGCCAGAGTTGGCAACCCTTTTTCAAAACCCAAACTAAAATCAGGATAGAATGTTTCTGTGTCATACATGAGAGCTTACTTTTCAATCCCTAGGACAAACCAAAAGTGAAGCCATGAAACTGGAGGATCATGTGCATCTTGCTTCTCTGGCTCATCACAGCAAAAGCATCCACTCTTGAAAGCTCCATCCGTCTGACACAAACAACCTGATTGATTTTTTTCAAAAGGAAAATAGATCAGTCTACATGCACACACAAACACACACACACACACACCCTCTAAAGTCTTCCCTTTAAATCTAATACCCTAGTTAACTGTCAACTTGACATAGCCTAGATTCCTCTGAGAGCAAAGCTCAACTGAGCAGTTGCTTAAGTCAGAGACTGCCTTGTGTGTGGCCATGACTATGGTGAATTCTTTTGGTTATTAATTGATGCAGGAAGGTCCAGTGTGACCGGAGAGGGGGAACCTTGGCCAATATCAGCCCACGAGGGCAAAAGGGAGCAGAGGCAACACACTGATGGAGGTTCAGACAGCCCACTACTAGGATGGAATAACTTTCTGGGACTAGCTTCAGCAAGATTGCTCACCTTTACTTGGGATGAACAAAGTCTATATAGTTCTTGGGGAGTGGGTGGAGGGTTTCCAGGGTCGGTGTACACTATTAGCTAGGGCTAAAGGTGTAAGAACTGTTTTATTTACATATCTGGGATTCCAGATATTTTTCAGGCAGGTTCTTATAGGGAGAAAGGAAGTTCAACCTGCGTTTTTGGCCATGAGCTACTTGACTTCCCTTGAGGATGGGGCCCATGCTTAGAGACACTCTCCAGATGAACTCAGGCAAGGAGAAAGGGAGTCCCTGCTGAGAAAGGGAGTCCTCTATTCTGCACAGAGCTGGGGCAGGGGAGAGATGTTGAGAAATGGTGGGCTGTGACCTTAAATAGTAATGTCTTACAACAGTCCAGCCCACTGCAGGCTGTACTATCCATAAGCAGGTAGTCCTTGGCTGTATAAGAAGTTAATTGAGCATGAGTGTGCAGGCCAGCGAGTAAGCCAACAAGCAGCATCTTCCATGGTTTCTTCCATTGAGTTCCTACCCTGACTTCCCTCAATGTTGGCCCATGATCTGGAAGTATAATCCAAATAAACCCTTTCCTCCCCTAACTTGCATTTGGTGTTTTTCACAGCAACAGAATAAAACTAGAATGGCAAATGACCTGAAAGCCAGGGTTCGTATCTGATTTCTTGTCTTTTGTCAGTCTCTGATGCTCAGCATGTTATAGGCACTTTCATAACTATTCGTTGAACTAAACAAAAAGTGAAAGGATGAGTGACTGAATGAATACGTGAACGAATGAGTAAGAAATATGACTTGGAACTGAGGCTGAGTCACAAAGGATAATAAAGGAACAAAGGCTGAAAGAAAGGGTGTGACACAGAGATGTTGGGTAAGGATGCATGAACTCTACAAAGAGAAGCAGCAAACCAGGAGCATCTGTGCTGCTATGCTCTGGGAGCATGAGGGATGTGTAAAGTGGGAGGGAACAGTCACAGGATGGGTGGACTGTTTTCAAGAGAAGCTTCTGCCTCTGAGCTCCCAGCATGAGGACTCAACATAGTGAAGACAAGACCTGAATTAAGAAAATCTAGCGTTTTCATGGCCAAGACACTCTTGTGAAAGACCAGAAGCCAAGTCTGCTCACACAGTCTTTTTTTCATTTCTGCTCCTTAGATTTCACACCATCACCCTCCTTTATCCCACCATCATTCTGAGTTAATCTGACCACTGAGAGAAAGCAATAAGAACCAAGTTTAGAGCCTATCAGATCAAGAGAATGGATGAGCCTCACTTCACACTTCTGCTGCCTGGCAAGTTGTTAGGATAAGCAGAACAAGCCATTCACGGGAGTCACAAACTTGTGTTAAGCAGGACATGGACACTTTTACCTAGTCCCTAGTAAGTGCTCTGCCTGTGGTTGAGAGAGTAGGATGTACATGCCAGCTAAGAGACTTGCTCATTAGCTTCTACATCCCTCCCTTTTCTCCTTTGAGAAATAAGGACAGCTGCAGTGTCTACCTCTATATATTCATATATAGACTATATGAACATTTATAAGGTCCTAAGGATAGTTCTTGGTTAATAAAAAGTGTCATGTCATGGTTAGATACTGCTGGTGGGAGTAGTGGTGCCATTATCACTACCGCTGCTTTTCATTTAACTTTTTCTTTTTCTAACTTTCTATTTTTGCAGTGCTATGGAATGAACCTAGGTCCCCATGCTTAAGCTACACTCCCAGCTCTTAAAGAATATGTACTTTGAGTCAGGCTCTTCTAAGTTGATGAGGGTGAGGTTGATGAGGGTGAACTTAAACTGTCACTGTAGCCCAAGTAGGCCTTGACCTTATGCTCTGTTGCCTTGGCTTTCCAAGTAGCCAGGATTACAGGACTGCATCACCAGGCTCCGTGTAATTCTCCTTTTAAAGCAAACATAAAAGAAGTAGTAATTGATATTTCTCCCAGAGCTTACCTGATTACCTCAAAATTGCATATTCATTAAGTGGCTTGGAGCGAGCAGCACCCAAAGCATTCTGACCTCACCCCTTTTCCTTATGATAGAAAAAAAGATTTTGTTGTCCCAAGTACTAAGACTAGTAGAATTATAAAGAGAACTAGGAGTTAGAAGATGAACGAGTGAATAAATGAATGAATTAACGAATGGTTGAATGTCCAGTTTCCAATCTACTCTAATGCCATTTTTGTCAGTTGGCTGTAGAACCATAAGTGTAGCCACTCAGTCTCGGGTGCTTTGTTATGGAACATGAAGAACACCAAGACTGTGAGCATGTGAACTGCTAGATCATGCTTGGAAATGTATCATACAGAGGAATCAGGCACACAAACAAACAAAAACAAAAACAGAACAGCAATAACAACAAAACAAACAAAAACTCTTTTGTACCGTTTGCTGCTGTAAGAGAGAAAAATTGAGAAATGAAATCATGAGGAATACATACTGCGTCACGTCTTGTGATGTGAGCGGCTAATGATGTGTCTCCTCCATGTTCAATAGCTGATACCCAGGAATCCAGGAGTTGTTTGTTCAGTCCATGAGGATAGATGTCTCAGCAACCCCATTCTGTGCTGGAATCAAGGAGGATTCCTGGAAAGCGGCTAGTCTTCAATCTACGATCAAATCTTGAAGAAGTAGGATTTAATATTGACTGCAGCAACAGCATAGATGGACTTGTCATCAAGAATGAGGGCAAGCAGGCAAAAGACAAAGTTTCCTTCTTCCATGTTTGTTATTATGGGTTGCCAACTCTATGTAAAGTGTGGCACTTTAGGGTGTATTTCTCACCTCAAATAATCTCATTAAAAGAACTCTTCACAGCAGGGCCCAGAAGCTTGATTTCTATTCATTATAGATGTAGTCAAGTTGACAACACAAGGACAGAAGACAGCCTTGAGCCCTGGTCCTCACCTTCTACCTTGAGGCAGGGTCTCTCTTGCTCCCTGGAGTGTCCATCAAGCTATCTGTCCAATAAGCTTCTTGGAGTCTCTTGGAGCCTGGACCACTGAGATTAAAGATGCTGCCGCATCCCTCTTTATCCAGGTTCTAAGCATCCGAACTCAGGTCCTCACACTTGTGTGCTAGGCTGTTTACCCACAGAGCCTATTCTGTAGCTGCTATAAAAACATTTTAATGCAATTTATAACACAGTGTTTGGTGTGCAGGTATGAAGTCTTTTTGCAGGTTCCTCCTTTAGTAGAACATATGCTTGATGGAAAATGTAATTTAATTTATGTTGAATGATAGTTAAGGTGCCAAAGATAATTCAGGATGCCATAGGTCCCTAAAACAAGGTTTCAGTCTGAGTAAGGGCAAGGTAAGACTCTTGCTCTAAAATCTGAAGTGAAATAAATCGGTGAGCAGGTATTAGTCAGACTGGGAAGCAAAGATTGCAGTTAGGAATTATTGCCTCCAAAAATATATATTATCTTAGTATGGAAAAACAAGCACACTGGTCTTTGCAAATCAAAATGAAAAATAAAAACTAAATCAAGAACCTATAGAGCTTGAAGTCAGGGTGGGTGTGGGAAGCACAGAGCTGACATTGCTGAAATAGACCATCTGGGATGGGGTTAGGGCAGAGGTTTCATGTTAAGACATTACCCACCAGAGGAAGGGAAGAAGGACTTCATGCTGCTCTACAGAATGCTAATACAAGATGAGGCTCTAAGGCTGCCCTCCCCAGGCCCTTTCCAGCCCCAAGCTTTAGTGCCTCTAATTGGAAGCAGGGGCACAATGTCTCCCAGCTTGAAGTGTCAAGTCACACAAGGAAGAGGAGCATGAGTCTGCAGTGTCAGCTCTCCAGGGCCCAGCTGTGGCTTTCAAGCCTTGTTCTCCTTTTAATTGTTCATGTCTCCCACACCAGTCACTTCCTTCTCCATGCTTTCTCATCTTGTGGCACTAATAGCTGGGGAAACTGTGTAACAACAATGACCTTTAAACCCCTGATCCTCCTACCTCCACCTTCTGCTGGCCAGGATAACACTAGGGCACCACCATACCTGTGTTTATGCAATGCTGGGAATCAGCTTTGGTGCATACTAGTCAGGCACACAACCAACTGACCTACATCCTCAGCTGTGGAGACAGATTGTAACACGTTCATAGCTCTGAAGGCTACTGCCTTCTAAATATTACCATTCCGTGTGGACAAAGTATGGAGAACCAGGCTTCTGGTGACTGAGTTGTCCCCATGCTTGCACAGTAAACAATATTAATAGAGTCATCTCTTCGGCTCTTCTTTTTATTCTATTCATTTATATTTTAATACATTACTGGATAATGGGTATCATGATTTGAGTCACATTTATGTATGCAAGTTCCATCAGATCATGAATTTTAATTTATAAGTTGTGCTTTCTAAGGGTTTTGGTTTATGGCCTCCTGAGTACTCATGCCTTTCTTAGCCATAGCAGGCATCTCCATCAGACCCACATAGTTCTCACACTGTGTGCCTTTACCCAAAATGACATGTAGTTCCCCCCAGTGGGAGACTATTCTGATCCCTGGGTTAAACAGCCATTTTTTTTAATTGTCCAAATCCCCACTTTACTTGGAAAATATTTTTTTTTTCAATGCAGTTTATTCAGGAACCTTGAACAATCATCTGACCCTGGGGAAAGCCAGCCCACAGCTTAAATAGCCTCTGGGTAGCCAACCCAGGCATGCCACGTGGGCAATGCAGATAGGTCCACATACATGGAAGCAAGCCAGATCCTCAGCCTTAGCCAAATGTGGAACTGTTCGTGACAGAGAGCACTCACCATCGGGAAGGTGGAAACCAGCTCCATCTTTAAGGCACAGCATTCCGCAGCTCTCTACAGTTCCCCCTTTTTGTTTTAGACGCATCAGGCAAGAGTAGAGGTCTGATCTCTGATATTAGAAATAAATTGGGACTTTGTACTGATGTTCACTTAGGTGTCATCCACCCAAAGAGCATCAGACCCGCCCGATACCTTTTTCTCAGAGGCAGGACCTGGGGCATCAACCCGCATGCAATCAGACATGCTCTTCTCTGGGTCCAAAGCGGCTGACCCTGAGTGCAGTGCTTAGCCTCGCATCCTGAGCGTAACATTTTAGCTTTTTATGGTATCCAACCATGCTTGGGGCGACTGTCCTGCTTCAATGGCCGTAAAGGCCTGAATGATCATGGCTGCATCACACTGTTGTGAGACTCTAATCTTGCATATACACCACAGGCAAACCAAGGAGACCAACACCAGAAGGCCTGCTAACGCTCCCATGCCCGCCCATTCCTTCAGATGATTCATGGCTGCAGCAATCCATGATGATAATCCTGTGGCTAGTCCTGCATCCACTCTGGTAGAATTTACTGTGACAATGAAACAGCCATTTTTTTATGCTCACATGATGGTTCTTGAGTCTAGCTTCCTTGTCCCCACGCTCATGATCTAGCAATCGAGGCTTCTTACCCTCAGACAAAGCTCTTCCAAAGCTGACTGGGCCTCGTGCCTTGTTGATGGCATGAATTCCAGAACAGAGAAGACCACAGTATACAAGAGAAAGAGAAGTAAGCTAGAATTCATCTCATCAAAATTCAACCAGTAAGGACTGGATGGCAGCGTGTGGCTGCAGGATTAGACAACACTCACAAAACCCAGGATATCAGCCATTGGCCATATTCTAGTGATCTGTTTCCGTGACCTCATTGGCTACTCTCTACGACGGGCACCATGAGGCCCAGGACATCGAAATTGGCATTTCAAGAGTCTTGAAACAGATCAACTAACTATGGCTGTGAAATTTAAGCCCAGGAAGTCTAAACCCAGGTACCCAGTCTTGGTGCTACCCTATCAAATGTACCTCTGGGTTAAAAATGAACGCAGAAAACCATTTAAACAGAAAAGGAAGAGGTCTCCAATGAAGAGAGGAGACTAGGGACAACACTGGGATCTACAGTCAATCGTAAATGCAAGAGACTCAAGAATGTATCCACTCACCTGGAATTTTGCCCCATTTGTAGGTTAAGAACCCCAAACAGGAGTGTGTCTGTTTTGTTCTCTGTGTGTGCCTATTTACTTTTGAATCCTTCCTTGGTCTCTTCCAGGCTGTGATCAAGTTAATGTAGCCAATCCCATTATAGCTTTCCTATCATTACTTTCCCTCTAGGCAACATTGCCTCAATGCTCAATGCCAAAGTTAAAGACAAGGCCCCCCAAGTTCTTCCTAAATGTACTGTAATACACACACACACACACACACACACACACACACACATCAAAGGATAACATAAGGAAAAGCAATGAAAAGCCTCTGAGGCTTTGACCTCATTAAATATCTTAGGAAGAAACAAGTCCCACTGCCCAGCAACAACCCCTGATGGAGAATAAACACCAAGAGTGACCACAAATATCCAAATAGTTGTGTAAGTGCACAGTGATTGGGCCTGGTGCCAGCTCAATCAGCAGTGGATTCTCAAACCCGTCCCAAAGCAAATCTGTGGTTCTAACAAGTTTATCTTTACTGTTTCTGCTGATTTATTATCCTGGCCATGGTTCAGGGGAGGATGAGGAAGAGGAGGGAGAAGAGGGGGAAAAAGGAAGAGGACAAGGAGAAGAATGAACCTACAACTAGACACTACAGTGTGTAGCATGTAAGGAACATGGTCTAATAATATTGGTCAATTCCTACAATGTCTTTACTCCAGGATGTACATGGGAAAATGTGGGGACAAGAATGGGTAGTTCCCCTTCAAAGATGAACACTCTCTCCACCTTATTGAAAAGTCTATGAAAAAGACCATAAACTTACAGACCAAATTTTGAAACCATTTAAACATCATTCTCTTAGATGCAATGAGTGATAAGATAGAAAACATTGAGAAAACTGGAGAGAAACTGGACAGTTTTCTACAGAGGCTTGGAGTTCTTCTGTCTTGACCTTGGTGACAGTGGGGACAGTGATATTCCTCCACAGCAGAGCCAGTCTGGGGTGTCAGTGCAAGCATGGAAAGCCACCTCACTCAGTCAACTGGAAAAGAAAAAGAACTGACAAGACTCTTGTATGGCATTTAGAGAATGGAGAGCAAAGGTCTGGAAGTAGGGATGAACCACAGGCCCCCACAGGCATGGTCAATGCCACAGTGACTCGTTGCTGTGCTGCCACCAGCTCACAGCTTGCCACTGTTAATATTGTCACCCACCACAATGATCCATCCATCTCCATTGTATCATCATTTCCACAGATAAGCAGGAGCATTTACCACACAAGCCTAGCTGGTGCTCATTCACCAGGAAACAGGATGAAGATTATCTGACCTCATTAAATATCTTAGGAAGAAACAAGTCCCACTGCCCAGCAACAACCCCTGATGGAGAATAAACACCAAGAGTGACCACAAATATCCAAATAGTTGTGTAAGTGCACAGTGATTGGGCCTGGTGCCAGCTCAATCAGCAGTGGATTCTCAAACCCGTCCCAAAGCAAACATCCAATAAACAAACAGCTAACACACAAATGAAGGGGTGTTGGGGGCTTGAGAGATAGCTCAGAAGTTAAGAACGCTGGTTGTTATTTCAGAGGACCAGGTTCTGCTCCCAGCACCCTCATGGCAGTTCACAACTAAATCTAACTCCAGTTCCAGGGGACACAAAGTCCTTTTATGAACTCTGCAGTTACTTGCATATATGCAGTGACCATACATGCATTCACACATACATTTTAAAATATTTTGAAAGGAAGTGGTTATGGGATGGAGATTCTAGAATGGGTGTAAATTAAGGTAATTTTAGGATTTAAAGGAGATACATTTTTCTACAATAAGAAAACAGAGAGGCAGAAAGAAGAGACGCATACAGTCTTACAGGATTGGGAACAGAGAAACCAGGGTTAAGGCCACAGAAAGCACAGTGACAGATAAAGTTAATAAACGAGAGATGGTAAGATCATTGAGGACTTTATAGGACCACAAGAATAGAAAGGTCAAGGAGAAATGGGCAGCACCCAGTGTCCCCTTTCCTCGATAGCTTCTTTGAGGAATCACTGAGGTCCAATGAGCTCCAATGGGGACATTCTAACATCTGTGTACAGCTGTGAAACCACCACTATGTCACTCAAAATGAACACAGTGAAAATATCTTTCCTTTGGCTTCACATTATCCTCCCTATCCTTGATACTCCCTTCTCACCCCATCCCAGAACACTCAGCTGGCTGTCATTATCATCTGCATCTCCCAGAATCATGTAGGTACTTTGTCTGACTTCCTTCACTCAGCACCATTATTCCAAGACACATCCTCATGGGCATGTATCAATAATTGGTTTCATTTCATTTTGCTGCAGAGCAGTAATGACCTTATGGACACATCTCCACTTGTTTTCCCATTCAACATGCTGGGAAGTTTGGACTGTTTCCAGTCTGGAGGAGTTACAGAGCAAGAGGTGGACATGTGCAAAAGCCCAGGACCAGCATGGCTGGGACAATGTATGCAGCTCTTTGAGATATTTCACTTGTTGTTTTTGACTTTTCAAGCCCACCAGCTGTGTCTGAGAGTTCCAGCTGCCCCTCAGCCTCACAAAGGCTTGGTTCAGGGAGAGAGTTGGTGGTTTGGTTCTGAAGGGTAGGAAGCGGGCTCTCACTGTGTTTCTGATTCATGGTACCCTGAGGAGGAGCAAAGGTGTTAAGCATCTTCTCATCTGCATGTTTTAACAAATGCTTGGTTTCATAAAAATTCAGTTTTGCTCCCTCTTCTTATGGAGCTGGGGTTTCATGTATCCTAGAATTGCCTTGAAAAAAAATATATATATGGATGGATGATCTTGAACTCCTTCCATCTCCACCTCTGGAGAGGATGCTGGGATTATAGGCATAGACCACCATGTCACGTTTAGGTGGTGCTAGGGATGGAACTCAGTGTTTTGTGAATGCTAAGCAAGCACTCTACCAGCTTGAGTTACATCCCAAACCCTAACTTTGCCATTTTGAGGGGAGGGGGGAATTCACGGACCATTCATAAGAGTTTAAGAAAAAGAAATCTGAGCACAGACAAGTTGTAACCCCAGTAGGTGCTGGGAGGAGGGAGAAGCAGAGGAGAGAACATTATTCTTTGGAGTTAGGGTCAGCAATGGAGGTCGGCGAGCAGCTGTAGGAAGGTGGAAGGAGGGGAGAGGATCTTCAGAGCAAGTAATGAGAAAGCTCAGGTGCCTGCTTAGGATTTGAATCTGTGTCCAAATAAGAAAGTTTTAAAAGGTAAATGAAGAAGTCACACTTTTGAATTAGAACTCAGGAAAGCTGGCAGGCTCAGCGCTCAGAGCTCTGGGCACCTGCCAGTGCGTGCTTAACTGCATGCAAGTGTGTGTCTGAGCTGTTGACTGCAGAGACAAGAATCCTCGATTCAAGCTCAGTATCCTCAGCAGCAGGAGCAACAACTATAATCAGAGTTGTGATAAAGCTCTCACTGGGTGTTAGCTCTGTACTGCTTTCTTCAGTTACCTTCATCTCTCCACACCCCTTGGAGGAAGGTCATAATTACCCCACTTTGCAGATGAGAAACCTGAGAGTTTGAGAGATTAAATAACAAGATTAAGTGGTAATAACGGGTAAACCTAGAGCTTTTACTCCCAAACTGTGCTTGTAAGTCTCGGTTCCAGAGCCTAGGGTAAATCAGCCCTCACAAAGCATAAGTTCTCCAAGAAAAGGCAAAGCAAAGTGTTTTTACTGCCAAGGAACAGGCTTTGTTCATAGATGCATTTCCTTATACGGAAACCATCTCAAAAAGCTTGGGAGAGTTTGACCAGTCTCCATGATATGTTGGCACACCGAACTCGGCTCTT
This sequence comes from Meriones unguiculatus, assembly GCF_030254825.1. Lineage (NCBI taxonomy): Eukaryota > Metazoa > Chordata > Mammalia > Rodentia > Muridae > Meriones > Meriones unguiculatus. The sequence goes on from NC_083359.1 coordinate 14,956,217, forward strand.
AAATGGACTCGAGGATGAGGTTAACCACGGCTCCCTAAGTCGAACATCCCTCCCTTGGCTGAGTTTTACTGCACAAATCTACTGCCAAGACACAGTAGTGTGAAAGATGTCATTTTAAGAGAGGACGAATACAAGAAATCAAAGTGATGTCACTTTAAAAGTCTGTTGTCCGGGGACTAGTTAAAATGCACAGAGTAAGTGAACTGTGGGTGCCCAGCCTTAATTAATGCATCTGTCACACAAACCCTACACCTAAGGCTCAGGGAACATTGAAGGAGGGGTGTGTGCAAGAGCCAGAGGGCCAGGACATCCGCTGGGAGAGGGTGACATCTAGGAATGACAAGGAAGCTGCACCCAGGAAGCCTCAGTGATATGGCTGCCTAAAGTGGACCTGCATAAAGATAACACGAGTTGACATCTCAGAGTGGGTAAGGAAAATTGCACAAGGCTCCACCCCTGGATAAAAAAGTTACAGGCAAGCAATGGGCGAGAAGAGAGGGAGAATCCGTTTCCTTCAGGGAAGAACCCTCTGATAGTTTATCCAGTCCCTCGTGGTCAGCCCCAAATGCAACACTAAATGGACCCAGTAGGTGCCCCACTCCTGTGTGTGTGTTTATGTATGTGTGTATGTATGTTAATAATTATAGAAAAAGAGATCATGAAATTGAGAAAGAGAGGGAGAGCAGGAGACATGTGGAAGGAAGAGGTAGGGACAAAGTGATATAATTAAAGAATTTGTGTATGAAATTTTCAAAAAAGTAAGAACATGAAATAAAAATGTTCTGCTGTGGAGTAGTGTCTGGGAGCAACTTTGGCAAGAACTCATCCACAGCAGAAGCTTGCCTGCAAGAACTTTTACTCTTGACAAACTGAGCCTTCTTACAGGTGTCCACAGAACCCCTGGTCTTAGAGTAATAAGTAATAATAACTACCTCATCATACTGTCTTTTTCAGGCTACAGGATGTTATTTATCAAGTATCTCATCCAAGTCTCCTAACGGCGGCAGCCAGCCATGATTATCCCCACTTCACATATAAAAGATGATCAGAGAGGTAAATGATTTTTTCCACTGCTTCCTCTGGCTGCTTAATGGCAGAAATGGGAACTGAAATTGTCTTGTAACTCATGATCCAACAATTTCCCAGTATCCCCACAGTGTGCGGCTCTAAGGAGCAAAGAATCCTGTTGGAAAGATGTGTGTACCTGAGACCAGGGTAATGCATTTGTTGGCAGCAAAGATGAGGGGTGAAGAGGAACAAAAATGATGTTAAAAAAATGAAGGCAACCTTGAATGTTCCTAGTATGAAGCAGGCTGCAGAATGGCCTTGTGCTGAATGTTCTTGACCAATTACACCCCTGGCATCCTTGCTCCCAACCTTGACCCTAATCATACCAGCGAGTTCACACCTTCAATGCCCAGCTCCTTACACTGTATACTCAACTCAGCAACACTGACATTCCCTTTCAGGTAGATGCCTCAGGCAGAATCTCAACCTCCCCACCCACCCCTCAACACACACAACTAGAAAGGACCCGTTCAATCTGCACGTTCACTCATGGGATTCCCACGTGCATTCAAGTTTGAGAGCCCTGCACAAGATCTCTCACTCTCATGCAGATGAATACTGAGTATCTGTTTTTGTGAGGAAGTAGCTGGGATCGAACAGTCTACTCCCACCGTATTTAAGATTCATTGTAAAGACTAGTTTATCCGGGATCAGGGACAGTGAGGTAGTTTGGAAGATCAAGGTGCCTTCTCCCAAGCCTGACGACCTAAGTTCAAACCCTGGGACCCAACTGGTGGAAGGAGGAAACTTACTCCCACAAGTGATCCTTTGACCTTCATGTGTGGGTGCTCATGCTTACACACACACACACACACACACACACACATGCTTGCATGGAAGTGCGGGTGTGTGTGCACACTTAACTCACTTACACATCAAATAAATGAATAAGTAAATAAATGTTCTTCACCAGTTCATGTCCCTGGGAAACAGGCTTTATCCTATTAACCCTCCTCTCCTGGCCTTGCATCAAGGCTGTCTAGTTCTCTACCTTCAATAGAGAATGGGGGAGGGGCAGCAAGCGGTCTCCTCACCCCTCAGTCCCTTAGTCATTTTCTTTTCTTCCTATGTCACAACATCTATCCTTTTTGAAGCATGTGCTACCAACTTCAGCCACCCATTATCCTCTTCTTCATCCATCAAAGACCTGAGCTTCAAGCTCACAGGCTCATCACCCTCACGGGTTTTCACTTTCACCTCAGGCACTACTCTCTGTTTCCTTTTCTCTATGGTATGTCAACACACTTGCCTACATTTGGTTCCACCTATTCTCCAGCCTTAGCTAGTTTACCCCTATCACAAGCATTTTCCTTCAACCAAGGTCATTGGTTGAACCTTGATGTCACCAATAACTCTGAACTCCTCTTTCAGATATCTGGGGTTATTTCCTGGTTTTGTTATTCCTATCTTTTTTTTTTTCAGATCTCATGTAGACCAAGCAGGCCTTGAACTTGCAGTATAACCAAGGACGACCTGGGATCATGAGCCAATCAAACCCTTCCTCTCCTAAGTTGCTTTTTGCCAGGTATTTTATCAAAGCAAATATGAAACTGGGAGCATATCTGACTCACTTTGTAACCTTCCATGGGTTTATCTTCCCCATCATCACCACACAAAAGCCACTGCTTATGAATCACCAGCAGATCTCAGCTACCAAAGAGAGGCCCTCCAATCCTGTCTGCACTTCCTCCTTCCTTCCTTTCTGGCCTACCTAAAGCCCCAGGAATCTTTCTGAATCTTGTCTTCACTTCACCGACAACTGTTCTTAATGATCCCAAATAAAGTATTTATGCCTATCAATTTAGTATGTTCCTTATCCAAGGGAAATGCAAACTGACTAACAGACTCATTAAAAACTACAAAATCAAGCAATCCAGAAGAATGAGACTCCCTGAAGTGATATTCTGTATGTCATTACGAACTACCTTATTAGCTGTGAGGGTACATAGAGAATCACACCCTCTCCCAGGGTTTCTGCGTCTCCAGGAACCAAAAGGAAAGCTTAGAGATGGGAAGCAAAAACCTCCCAGTGGTGGTCTGAGAGAAATGCTTGGAATCCTTGAGACTGGGGAATACTTTCAGTCAGTGGTTGAGGCCTGAACCAGAAATATGAGGCAAAGAACTGGCTGCATCATTGAAAAAAAAGAACACTGTAATCCTCTCAAATATGAACGACAGTAGTGGCCATCAATATGGCACACCACTGGAGCCTGGAAACTGAGATATGCTACATTACCTCATGACCAGGGTTCAGCCATTCTCACACTGCCTACAGAAATTAAGATGTCCATGACTTGACCTCTTATGGTGCCTGCCCCAACTTAGTCTATTCCTGTTGGCCTTTCAGAGAGGGATAGAATCTGAAAGACAACAGTCCAGACTTCTGCTTTGTAGACAGAAACATGGACATGCTGGGCTGAGGAAATGTGGACTGCATTGGAGTTCTAGAATTTTCCCTCAAGCTATGAAATAGAGAGAATAGTGCATATTGCCTGGTGAACTTGAGGCAGAGATATGCGGAGCTTTATATGACTGATTGTCTTAAGATTTGGTTTGTTTGTGTGTGTTACCGGGGATTGAACCCAGGGCTTCCCTCATGCTAGAGAAAGCGCTCTGTTCTTGAGCTACATCCTCAGAGTGCTCTTAGGCTTTTTACTAATAATATGCTGGTCTCCTAGAGGAAAGAAAGTTGTCTGTGAGTATTCTTATCGTTACCCGAGTCACATCATATTTAAAGCCTGGCTTATGGGGCTGGGAAGGTGGCTGGGTCAGTACCTTTCCTGCCACAAGCATGAAGACCCGAGTTTACATCCCCAGCGCCCACCTAAAAAGCAAAATAGAGTGGTAGATCCATGCCTGCAATCCCAGTACAGGGAGACAGAGACAGCAGGCTTCCTGGAGTTCACTGGCCAGCAATCTTTTCTGAGTGGATGATCTTCAGGCTCTGTGAGATACTCTGCTTCAAAAATAGTAAGGTGGAAATGGAGATGGAGAGATGGCTCAGTGACTAAGAAAACATGTTGCTCTTACAGATGATCTGAATTCGGTTCCCAGCACCTCTTTCGTGGTTCACAACAATCCATAACTCCAGTTACAGGGGATCTGTTACCCTCTTCTGACCTCCACAGACAAATATGGTACACATATTAGATGAGGGTACAACATTCATACACATAAAAAAGATACATTTTTAAAAATAAACTGGAGAGTGAGTGATGAAGACACCCATATCTACTCATTGTTTTCTATACATACACAAGAATACAGACATGTGAAATACATACACTGGAATGAATGAATGAATGAATGAATGAATGAATGAGCAAGCCTTGGTTGCACAGTCTATCCTCTCACCCATATATCCATACTCCCCCTCTCCTCTGTCACTGAGCTCAAGGTCATGAATATTAAAAATCCATACATACCAAACATTCCCACTGTCTCCAAAGCTCCAAAGCAGGCTGTGAATATAGAACTTCCTGCCAGGGCTGAGCTCTATGTCATCTGGGATGAAGGAAGAAATTTGAAGAAGCCATGCTGGGGAAATTCTGGCAGACCCAGGAAGACTGGCAGATGGCAAACAACACAAATACATTATTCTTTTCTTTTTTGCTTTCGCAGGCATCTATAACTCCCAGGCCACTTCAAAAGTACCCAGAACACAGCAAGGGCGTGGAGTATTTGTTTATTAGCCAGACATACTGAAGCTGGCTTGTCCTCAGGGCTTGTAAACTTTCTAACATGAATATGAATTAATGGACACATACAGTCATGGCCCAATGGCCATTGCCAAGTGCCGGCAGCTGTTTAGGTTGATGGATGAAAGACAAACAAACTCTGTAAGTTAGATAATATTCCAAGTGCAAAAAAATCTTCTTGGGCCTTTCATTCAAATCTCTTCCTTATAAAAATAGAGAAAACAGAGGGTCCAAACTGGGCATTGAAGGAACACAGTTACACATTGTGAGCCTAGAACTCAGACCTCGTGATGGCCAATCAATTGCTATCCTTGTCTAAGTTTTAGTTGATGGGTTCTACATACAAAACTGAATGTATGACTCAAGCAGCTAGAAGAAAAATACAAAAAAAAGAAAGGTAAGGAAGGCAAGAATGAAAGGAGGGAAGGAAGAAAAAAAGGTAGGAAGTGAGGACATCTGGAAATGGTCACTGAGATGAAGTGAATGTGTTCTCCCAGAGGAAGGTTGCTCTCCCACAGGAACCCTGCTCTCCAAGAGGAAGGGTGTTCTCCCATTTAAAGTGTCTAGAGGTAGAGGGACAATGGCGTAGAGCATCTTCATGTCCAGAGAGAAAATAAGTCAGAGCCTCATTTGTTTCTTCATTTAGCACATTTTGTTGAGTGCTTAGATGCCAGTCATGGTAAAGAGTAACAGAATTACAGACATAAATAAAACAGTCCCAACATTTGTGAAATGCATGTTCATAGAAGCAGGGGAATGAAATAAAAAAGTACATCAAGTGAATAAAAGAAATTTTTTTTTTTTTTTTAATTTGTGACTTGAGATTGCTATGACAGCAAAAAACTTAGCAGGTTAAGGGAACACCTGTGAACAATGACTAAGTCTAGAATGGAAAGCTGAGAAAGGTCTGTTTGGGAAGTACCCTGGACAGAGGACATCAGGCTGAGGAAAGTGCATATGTGAAAGCCTAAAAAAGAACGAGCTGATTATAATCTTCTCAGCCAGGCATGCAAGGACCTGCATATACCATGGTTTTATAAACTTTTCCTGGGGAGACTATCTATTCACCCCCAAAAGGGCACCAATGATGGAACAAAGAAAAGATTTCATTCTAGTCTACCTCAATGAGCCAATGGGTTTCATTAGAGTTAGTTACAAGAGCATGGGTTACCCAGGAGAGACTACCCTATTGAAGAAAATTACTCACCCAGCAAATGACAATGACCTACAGATCCTGAGAGTAGTCTTGTGACACCCTCTACACTAACAACTGTTAATCAAATATATACCTTGAGAGGAAGGTGGGGTTCTCATGAGCCCCTTTCCCATCTTGTGTAGGTGTCGTCAGGGTAACCACCACTGCCGACCATCATGATAGCAATGGCCACATCATGCGTATAGAAAGCAGCTTTATTTGTAATAGCCAGAAGCTGGAAACAACCCAGATGCCCCTCAACTGAAGAATGGATGCAGAAATTCTGGTACATCTACACAATGGAATATTGTTCAGCAATGAAAAAATAAGGAAATTATGAAATTTGCAGGTGAATGGTGGGAACTGGAAAGGATCATCCTGAATGAACTGTCCCAGAAGCAGAAAGACATACACGGTATATACTCACTCATATAGACATATAATATAGGATAAACCTACTAAAATCTGTACATCTAAAGAAACTAATCAATAGGGAGGACCCTGACTAAAATGCTCAATTTCCATCCTGAAAGGCAAAGAGGATGGACATCAGAAGAAGAAGAAAACAGGAAACAAGTTAGGAACCTGCCACAGAGAGCCTCTGAAAGGCTCTGCCCTGCATACTATCAAAGCAGATGCTGAGACTTATGGCTAACTGTTAGGCAGAGTGCATGGAATCTTATGAAAGAAGTGGGAAATAGTAAGATCTGGAGAGGACAGGAACTCCACAAGGAGAGCAACAGAACCAGAAAATTCGAACACAGGGGTCTTTCCAGAGACTCATACTCCAACCAAGTACCAGGCATGGAGATAATCTAGAACCACTGCACAGATGTAGCTCATGGCAGTTCAGTGTCCAAGTGGGTTCTATAGTAATGGGAAGAGGGACTGCTTCTGACATAAATTGATTGGCCTGTTCTTTGATCACTTCTCCCTGAGGGGGGAGCAGCCTTACCAGGCCACAGAAGATGACAATGATGATATTTGATAGACTAAGATCAGAAGGAAGGAGAGGGGGACCTCCCCTATCAGTGGACTTGGGGAGGGGCATGCATGAAGAAGGGGAAGGGAAGGTGAGATTAGGAGGGGATGAGGGAAGGGTTTATGGGAGATACAAAGTGAATAAAGTGTAATGAATAAAGTTAAAAAAAATAAGGAAAGCATTCACTGCATTTGCTGCCTGGGGACCAATTCCATCATTCTAACACCCCTTGTTTGGAGAGCTTGCATAGGAGGGAGACAAACAAAAGAGGTCCTGGCTCCTGCCAATGACTCTTTCTACTCAACCATGGCCACTAATTTGGTTTGAAAGAGAAACATGGACACAGGGCACAGGAATGTGAACCTCCTAGGCCTAGGTGGTTGATCATTATTGCCTGCTGGTCCCCTCCTCTCTTCTTCTAGCAGGAAATGGGCCCTCGGCCAGTCACAGATGAGGCAATAAATCAAAGTTAAACAAATCTCATTCTTTCTTGGGAAAATTTAACTCATAAGCAGAAATGTAAAGAGAGGGAATCTAGTTAACCTTAAGCTCAGAGGACAGAGAACAAGGTCACTGAGCGCTGTCTCTGGCTGGGTATCAGCGCCATCCTGGCTCCTCTCCTCTAAAGCTTTCCACTCTATGGTCCTCGGCATCCCTGCCCTGGCATACTAAAACTAAATAAGCCATGTTTGCTCACATGCTCTCTTCAGCAGCATCATGGACGTCCTCCATCATAGAAAATTAACTAATGTAATCTACACAATGAAATTAACAGGCACGGATCAGATTTTTCTTACCCAAACACATCTTCAAAGTTTTCATACATTCACACTTATAGTTGAGAGGTCACAACCAAGGGAGAACTTGAATATGCAATCAATGTCTTGAAACAATAAGAAGCTAAAATTAGGGATGGAGAAATGCCTCAGCTGCTGAGACTCTTTCTGTTCCCGGAGAGGACATAAGTTCACTTCCCAGCATCCACATCTGGCCATGCATAATTGGCTATAAGTCCAGCTCCACAGAATCTGATGTCCTTTTCTGGCCTCTGGGGGGCACCTGCACACATAAATAAATAAAAATAAAATAAAATCTTAAGAAGATAAACAATAAACCAAAACTTAATCATGTCAATTGTGATAGTTCAAACAGGAATGGCCCCCAAAGACTCAAACATTTGAATGTTTGGTCATTAGGGAGCGGAACTACTTGATCAGGATGCCTGGCCTTGTTGAAGTAGGTGTGGTCTTGTGGGTGGGTGAGTGTCACTGGGGGTATGACTGGTGCTTCTCTTTTTCCTACTGCTTGAGGATCCTGATGTAGAACTCTCAGCTCCTCCAGCACCATGTCTGCCTGTGTGCCACCATGCTTCCCACCATGAGAAAATGGACTAAATAAACCTCCGAATCTGTAAACAAGTCCCAATTAATTGCTTTCCTTGATAAGAGCTTGCTGTAGTCATGGGATCTCTTTATAGCAATAGAACACTGGCTGAGACATGAATAAATAATTGCATGCACATAAATATTAAAATAACTATCAATTAAAATATTATGGAAAACAAAGGGTAATACTGTATTGATGAATTACAGCAAATCCTTTGTTGAATTTCCAATATGCACCAGTAAACTAGGCCTTAATTAAGTCCATTCCATTAGTGGATCAACTTCTTTCAACTTTCAGTACAGAAAGACATTATGTATTGGATATTTACTGTATAACAAACATACCTGTATCTGATACCATTTGTTCACAACAATCTCCACGAGGTAAAAACTATTAGTCCCAATTACCTTACTGACAAAAATATCTAATCTATTGACTCCTGTCTTGATATGGAAGCAGAACATTGCCACAGGGAGAATCCTGAGCACAAGTGACATGAGTTCCGAAGCCTGATGCTGACAATGAGAGGCTATGTAGAAGGCTGGGACTCTGCAAGGGATAGCCCATGACCTGCCCTTGGGATTTGCAGGTCCATAGGAGAGAAGGATAGCCACATGAATCCACCGAAAGTGATCCTGTTCTTTCCTGTTACAGAAACTGCTATGGTATTCAATTTGGATCCGTGACTGGCTGGAAATTGCAAGGTGTTTCCAGTGGTTCAGAGAAAGACATTCTTCCTGAAAGGACAACGAGCCAACTAGCATGTGCCCAAAACAGTAGAATGCAGAGTCATCAATTCTGTTTAACAAAAGTTTGGGTTTGGGAGATGGGTCTTCTGACCCTCTTTTGGATTGTGACATCTAACTTGACCCAGCCTATGAAATGTGAAGAGACCATCATCTGTCATTTTGAAGCACGAAATGTCAGAGCAGGGATTCCCTCTGAGCATTTTGCCTAGGAATTATGTGGCCCTGAGTGAAGCCTGCCCCTTAATGTGAGAACAATACAGAGTAGAAAACAGCAGGCAGTTTTTGGTGGGTGTGTAGCAAGAACAAGCATCAAGTCTCTGATTATTTTAATCTCCTAAGATTAAAATAACACTGTTGTAGGAATCATATATTAGGATTCTCTACAGCAGTGGTCCTCAACCTTCCTAACACTGCAACTCTTTAATACAGTTCCTTATGTTGTGGTGATCTTCAACCACAACATTGTTATTACTTCATAACTGCAATTTTTCTACTGTTATGAATCATAATGTAAATATTTATGTTTTCTAATGGTCTTAAGTGACCCCTGTGAAAGGGATATCAGAGCCCCAAAGAAGTTGCTACCCATAGTTGAGAACCAGTGCTCTAGAGGAACAGCACTTATAGAATGAGAGAGAGAGAGAAAGAGAGAGAGAGGCATTTATTAGAATGACTTTCAGGTTGTGGTCCAGCTAATCCAATGATATCTGTTAACCAATGGACGACAGTCCAAGAATTCAGTTGTTCAGTTCTCAAGGCTGGATGTTTCAGTTGGTCTTCAGTGTATGTCAGAATCCCCAAAAGGTATGCTTTAATGCCAGTGAAGGAATGGACTTGCCAACAAGAGCAAACAGGCAAAGAGAGAGAGAGAGAGCAGAAAGCTTCGTTCTTCCATGTCCTTTATACAGGCCATCAGAAGGTGTGTCCCAGATTAAAGGTAGATATCCCCACATCAAAAGATGCAGATTAAAAGTGAGTCTTCCTACTTCAAAAGATTTAACTTAGAAAAGCTCCCTCACAAGTGTTCCCAGACACTCAGGTTTTAGTTGATTCCAGATGTAGACAGGAGGACAACCAAGAACAGACATCACAGAGCTTAACCCAACACAAATGACTGATGCACTATGTGAAAAGGGATGGGTCTCCCGGTTCTCATAGGTTCGTGTGCTTCATTTTCCTCCCCTGTACTGACAGGGACAAGGGACAATAACCTCATAGACACTGTCGCATAGCTCACAAAGCTGGTGAGAGACTCTAAACAACAGCTGAAAATAGGTGCACAACAAATATAGCAACATCTGTTTTGTAGGTTTGGTAGACACCTCTGAGCCCCGGTATCACATTCCCTTTTTCCCTGCCTTCAGCCATAGCTACAAAGCAGAGCTTTGGGCAAGCTCAGGGTTGCTGTTTGCTGGTCAGATTGCACCATCAGTCCTCACTGAATGTTCCAGGAATGGTTCAGAGATGTGGCAGGATTCCTGCCCCAACAGCATCCCTCTCACACCAGAGAGTTAAAACCGTAGGGTGGAGGGGTAGAAGGAAGCACCCCAGCCTCTCTAAGATGAACATGAATGGATTCTTAAAACTTCCCTGGTCAGCCATAGGAAATTCTCACGGAATCCACTCTTGGTGCTGCCCCCGAGACTTTCCACATGTGAATGTCTCCTGCAGTCCTGAGTGCCATCCACACATATGGTCAGGTACTGGGAGGTGACTTCATGCTCCTCTCTGCTGTTATCCAGGCAAAACATCTCTAGGTAAATATTACTAGTTCTGTCTCGGTTTCCTTTCCTGTTGCTGTGACAAGGTATCCAGACAAAAGCAATTTAAGATAGAAATGTTTTTTTTTTTAACAGCTCCGTGAATTCACAGTGGTATGCACATGAGGTAGCCCCTGTATTTTATCTGCACTTACTGCTTACAGAGGACCTGTGTTCAATTCCCAACACCAATAAAGTGGCACAAAACTACCTGTAATTCCAGTTCCAAGGAATCCAATGCCCTCTTCTCCCCTCAGGAGACCTCTGCATGCATATGGTGGGCATAAAAGCACACAGGCATACACACACACACACACACACACACACACACACAAAAATAATAATAAATAAATCTTTAAAAAGAAAAATAAGCCAGGTAGTAACGTATGCCGGCTGTTCAGTTTCTTCGTTTTATTTCTCTAATTAATCTTACCTCACTTTTACTATCTTTTTCTCCTACTTTTTCCTTTATATACAAGATCCCATTCTAGGGAATAGCGCCACCCATATGGGCAGGGAGTCCCACCTTAACTAACGTGATCAAGATCAGCCCCTCAAGCATCCCACAGACACACCTCCCAGATGATTCTAGATGCCATCAAGCTAACAACTGAGATCAGCCACGATTGGTCCTTACATCCTTACAGGGTAATGAGCTCCTTATTCCATCACGGTTTTACAGCTGAATGTGGGTCTAGACTCTGGGGGTGTGGGGAGAAATGTCCATATGCTTTTCTAGCAGCTCTGGCACAAATGCCTATTGAAGCAAAGAAGTCTGCAGGACAAGGCAGTTGCCTGTAGTTCCAGAAAGTCTTATGTGAAGACGGAGGGTGGAGTCCCAGAATCTCTCTGTCTACACAGCTTGCCCAGTTCACAGAGCAGCAGACAGCAAACAAGTTGGAAGTTGAGGGCTGACACCCATGCTTATTCTATGACTTAAACATATGCTCTGTGGCATATTCATGCCTTCAGTCACATAGGTAAATATGCATGCACATGCACACGCACACTCCAGGCACATTCCCAACCTGAATAGATTATAACTGTCTTATCTGTTTTCTGAGAAAGAAGCTCACTGTGAATCCAAAGCCTAGAAGTTGCTGTGAAGCTCAGAGTGGCCTCAATACAAGTAAACACATTCGAATTATTCAATTCATGGTTATTATCCTATTACACATCCTGTCATTAAATTTGGCTTTAAAGAGCTGTATAACTTGAAGTAACTCGTGCTGGATATTTTTATAGTGCCAGCAACCAGACCCAGGACCCTGCCCTTAGTAGGAAAGGCCTCTAATGCTGAGCCACATCCTAGACCTACAGTGAGCACTTCGTAGGAACTGCTTAGCCCTCATGGCCATCCTGCCAGGCACTGCAGCTATTTTATTTATTTTACAAAAGGGGTAACTGAAACTGGGTACAACTCTGTCTTTTGTTCTTTGAAAACTGAGGAACTGTGGGCAGTCTATTGCTTATATCCACCACTCCCTCCTCTCTTCCACTCCCCCAACGACATCTCCATCCCAGCTCCATGTTCTCCTCTTAAAATTACTTTTTAAAACTCAATTAGTTTGCTTTAATCTAATTAGTTTTATTTTTAATCCAATTAATGCTGCCTATAAGCACATGGGTATGGGTTTATACACTGGGGCACCAGTAGTAGATTGCCAGTGGTCACACTCTTTTTTTTATTTAAATTTATTTCTTTTTATTTTATGCACATTGGTGTTTGGCTGCATGTATGTCTGTGTGAGGGTGTCGGATGACCTGGAACCAGAATTACAGACAGTTGTGGGCTGCCATGCAGGTGCTGGGAATTGAACACTGGTCCTCTGGAGCCAGGGCTCCTAACAGCTGAGCCATCTCTCCAGCCCCAGTGGTCACACTCTTAAAGAAAAGTGTGGGACATCTATAACCTGTCCTTCAGCAGCCACCAACTGCCAACTGCTCCTCACCTAGAGCTGGGGAACAGGACGCTTCTCTTTCTGTGCTGGAATTTTAACTGGCTACATCTTGTGCATGTTTGTACAGGTGACCATAGCTGCTGTGAATTCACCAGCTCATCATGCCGAACCAGAAGAAAGCATTTCACAGCTCTCCTCCCCAGCATCTGGCTCTTACAGTCTACCCATCTCCTCTCTTGTGAAGCTCCTGGAGCTCTGGAAGAGGGTGTATAGATGTTCTTCTGCAGCTAAACATTCACAGTTGCTTCTCCTCTGCGCTTTGCTTGGTTGTGAGTCTCTGCATTGACCACAACCTTCTGTAATGAGAAGCTTCTCAGACCGAGGTTGAGAACGGCACAAATACGTGGACACAAACACAAATATTTTGAAGGAAGTTTGACAACATGTCCATTTAGAGAAAACATTAATGGGTTCTCTCCTGAAGCCTGTGACTCCTAGTAATGTGCATTCATCATATCTACAGCAGTCAGGAAGAGGCAAACAAGGATTTCAAAGTCCACAGCTACACCAGGGGTATCTATAATATGCGTCTTTATCCCATTTCATCTCCTTGCACTGATGATAGTTAAATACCATCTTGTATGATGGGACCTACCCTGTCAAAGCTTGTGATAGATATCATTCTTTAAAGTGATTCTCTATGAATTAAGAAGCGTTATTCCTATCTTAGTTACTTTTCTATTGCTGTGCTAAAGTACCATGAGCAAGGCAGCTTATAGAAGAAAAAGTTTATTTGGGCCTTATTGTTTCAGAAGATAAGTCCATATTCATCACGTTTGGGAGCATGACAGCAAGCAGACATGTATGATGCTGGAACCATAGCTGAGAGTTTACATGTTAGGACAACAACCATGAGACAGGGAGAGCTATTGGAACTGTGATGTTCCCCCTCATGTTCATGTGTGAATGTTAGCATTTGTGTGTGTGCATGTATGTGTGTGTATGTGTGTGTGTGCATGAGCATGTTCATGTCAGCATATGAGAATGTACATATACATGCATGCATGTGTGCTAGAGGACAACCTTGATTGTCATTTTTCAGGTGCCATTCATCTCCTTTTTGGAAACTGGGTCTCTCGATGGCCTGGAAATTTCCAGAATTCTGGGCTGATTGGCCAGTGATCCCTATAGATCTGTCTGTCTTTGTCTCTCTAGCTCTAGGATTATATACATGGGACACTATGCCCTAATTCTCTAAAAGTCATTGTGTGTGTGTGTGTGTGTGTGTGTGTGTGTGTGTGTGTGTGTGTGTACAAGGTATGCATGAGCCACAGTACCCATAGGGAGGTCACAGGACAGGCTCAGATATCAGTTCTTGCCTTCCATATTGTTTGTAGCAGGGTCTCTTTGCTGTAGGCCACAATCATGCCAGGTTATCCAGTCCATTAGCTTCAGGGGGGTCTGCTGTCTCCACCTTCCACCTTACCTTCTGAGCACTGACATCACAAATGAAGGCCACTGTGCAAAGTTTTACATGAGTTCAGGCACACTTTGTGAGGCATGTGCTTTATCCACTGAACCATCTCCCAAGCCCACGCGTGGCTCTTGGGCCCTAGTGACTGAATATGCTCATATTTGCAAGGCAAGCACTTGACCAACTCAGCTGTTCCCCAGCTCTCAACTTGATTGAGCTTGGAATCACCAAGGAGACAATCTCTGTCCACATCTGTGAAGGACTTTCCAGAGATGCTTAACTGGGGAGGAAAGATCCACCCTGAATGTATAGGGCACCATCCCGGGACTGAGTGAAAAGGGAAACATATGACCTGAGCACCAGCAGTCATCTCTCTGACTGTGGCTCCAAGGTGACCAGCTGCCTCATGCTTTCCCCACCACTGCAGCCTGGTGTAATGGTTCTTAAACCGTGTGTGAAAGTAAGTCCTTCCTTTTTTACTTTTCCACTCTTTAAATGTTGCATTTATTTATGTGTTTGTCTGTTTTTGTTCTGGGGTGTGTACGTGTGTGTGTGTGTGTGTGTGTCCGTCTGTGTCTGTGTGTCTGTGTGTCTGTGTGTGTGTGTACATAATGCGTGTCATGGCACATATGTGGGAGTCAATGGATAACTTGTGGGAATCGGTTCTCTTCCACCCTGTGAGTCCTAGGGATTGAACTCAGGTCGACAGACTTGGTGGAAAGGTCTTTAGTCCTGAGCCATCTCACCAGCCCCATAAATCCTTCATTTAAGTTGCCTCAGCTGGGTTCTCCGTGGAAAGTAATGAGAAGAGTGACTAACAGGCTCATGTTTCCACACAGCCTAGAATATCACAGGGCATGTAGTAAATTCAGAGAAGTGTTAGCTGAGCAAAACAAAAACAAATAATGCAAGAGGGAGAGAGACAGACAGAGAGGCTGGAGGGAGAAGAAGAAAGATAGAGAGACAGACAGAAACAGTGACAGACAACAACAGACAGAGGAGAGGAGGGAGGAGTAGATAGAGGCAGACAGAAGACACAGGGGGAGGGAGAGGGAGAGAGGAGAGAATGATAGAGAGAGGGAGGAGGTAAGAGCCTCTGAGAGTTCAATTTTCTTAATTTCTAATGATCTGATCCTGAAACCCACCTGCTTTCTGAGTGACTGAGAGAGATTGTTAGGCAAGGGTAAAACCTAAAAGCTGATTTTCAGCCACTGAGACGCCCTAAACCACGTCTCATGCTCTTCCCAGAGAGTCCTGATTGCCCAAAGGAACAATATAATCTAAGAAATCGATTGATCCCCCACTCTGACATGACATACAGCGGTCAGAAAGCAGTGGAGACTGCAGTGCTCCACTGTCAGGTTCCTCAGCCTTTCCCGTGTCTCTCCCCAGAGCCCCACAACTCTGAGGCTGGCCCTGCTGGGAGTTTTCAGCTCCTCAGGTGGTCAGATTCTCTGGCTGCTTCCTTGTCCCTCCTCCGTTCCCCCCACCACACCAACCTGCCTGGCTCTCCCACGATGCAACACACTCATTGGCCTACAGCGTGCCGGGGGCGGGGCCTGGGTGGTCCTCAAAAGGCATTAGCAGTGTGAGAGGAGAGCCCTGGAAGCTGATTCTATCATCACACGCCTACGTGCTTTAGGGGCCTGGGCTTTCAGGCTCCTTCTGGCTCAGCTTGGGACAGAGCCCCAGACCAGAGGACACCTGTGGTCTTGGATTTAAAGCTCAGTAATGGGGAAACTTGAAAATGCTTCCTGGATCCACGATCCTCTCCTGAAGTACCTGAACAACACAGAGGAGTACCTGGCCCACCTGTGTGGCCCCAAGCGCAGCCACCTATCCCTCCCGGTGTCTGTGGCCTATGCGCTGATCTTCGTGGTGGGGGTGACGGGCAATCTTCTGGTGTGCCTGGTGATTGTCCGACACCAGACCCTGAAGACACCCACCAACTACTACCTCTTCAGCCTGGCTGTCTCAGACCTGCTGGTCCTGCTCTTGGGGATGCCTCTGGAGGTCTACGAGATGTGGCACAATTACCCTTTCCTGTTCGGGCCAGTGGGATGCTACTTCAAGACCGCCCTCTTCGAGACTGTGTGCTTTGCCTCCATTCTCAGTGTCACCACGGTTAGCGTAGAGCGCTATGTGGCCATCGTCCACCCGTTCCGAGCCAAGCTGGAGAGCACACGGCGGCGGGCCCTCAGGATCCTCGGCCTGGTCTGGGGCTTCTCTGTGGTCTTTTCTCTGCCCAACACCAGCATCCACGGCATCAAGTTCCAGCACTTCCCCAACGGATCCTCTGTGCCTGACTCTGCCACCTGCACTGTCATCAAGCCCCTGTGGGTTTACAACTTCATCATCCAAGCCACCTCCTTCCTCTTCTACATCCTCCCCATGACCCTCATCAGCATCCTCTACTACCTCATGGCGCTCAGAGTGAGTATCCAAGGTGACTGGCTGGGGCAACATCTCTCCTTTCGTGCTGGTTCTGAATTCAAAGAAAGAACTTGGCGTGGGGGAAAGACAGAGACAGAAAGGGGCTCAGGGGATAACTTTAAGTGGGAAATTAAGAAGCAAGAGTTTATATGCTTGTAAAATCCTTGCAAATGCAAATTCCACATGTGTACTCAGGATGTATCTCGAAAGTAAAGCCAGCTTGGTATCCTTTTGAACAGGTGGGAATCGCCATCAATTAAACAGCAAAACCACAACTCTTTATCCGGTGTCCACCATTTTCTCTCTGCTTGTTCACCTGTGTTTCTAAGAAAGTGCTAGAAAAGTTGCTAGTGGTATCAATAGAGGTAACACGCATGGGAGAATCTGACCCCAGGGGCTTGAGAAGAAACCTCATTTTAGATGTGTGCACATGATGTGATCTAGGTTTAGAGGGTAAAATTCGGGGGGGGGGGGAAGATCCTTCCACACCCTGCTGTCTCTTTGCTGGTCCTGCTCCACTTTACTGCCTGTGTTGAAGTTTTTCTCTGTCCAACTTGTCCTGGGATCTCCCTGCTTTGTACTCTGGGGAGAGATAAACAGCTGTGAGAACAAATATTCTCTTGTGGCTGCATTGACCTTTGATTGAAATAGCAGGTTAAATCCTTTGTGTGTGTGTGTACAGAGAGGCATGTGTGTGTGTGTATGTATATATATGTATATATATATATGATTTATATTCCATATATACTGTATACACACTCACACATATACCTTGAAACAAGTTTTATAGCAGGTAGGAATTGAGGAATGGAAAACTAAGCAGAACTCGTAAGTTAGAGGAGTAAAAGATGTGATTTCGAGACATGTGCGTTTCTGGGGAAATCACTCAGCTTTCCCTGCATCTTATAATTAGAGGTTCCTTCTCTAAGATAGCGGTGATAAATATTTTCTTTTCCATTTTCTCTGCTTCTAAACTAGCTGAGAGAATCATTTTTTGAGAAATGTAGGAGTGAATCTGTATACTTCCTTCTGTATTTTGTACTCAAATTCATAGTGTGAGTCCTCACAGAGATAGTTTTGTATTCATTTCAGGAAGTGGTTCATGCATAAACAGTAACTGGGTTATTTAGACTCTCAGGTCCTTGGCTGACATATGCCTTTAGGCAGGTCACACACAATTCTCCGGGAATTACTTTACCATTTGGAGAATAAAAAGGTCACATCACATCATTTCTAAGATTTCTTCCAGCTCTAACGGTCTGTGGTTCTTTTTAAAAGGGAAAGAGGCTATGAGTGGGTAGGCATGAGCTGTAAATGACAGAAATAAGCACACATATTCCATCACATCCTCTGGCACAGTGGTTTTGGATGCAGAGTCCCACTCCAGTCCATCTCTGAGAAAGGCAGTTATCAGCAAAGAGGATCTTTCTTGATATTTACTGGCCCTAAAATGAATGGCCATCAGGACTGAGTAGGAAGAACATAATTCGAGTGTCACAGCTAGATAGGGGCAGAAATGAATCTGACCAAGCAGAGAGTGGTGGCATTTCCCCTAAGACCTATGTCACCCTATCCAGCTCAGTGCCACAGTTCCAGAATTTCCTGTGGATCTAACTCAGAGGAAATGACTTCCATACATTTCCAAATATCACACATCCCGCAAGGCCTTCTCACCCCCACCTCCTCTCTGTAACAACATATTCTTGTTCAATGTTACCCAATCATGTGTCTTGTGTGTGTTTGGGGGAAATGCCTAAGTTTGACAGCAAACATAGATTCCTCTAAGTTCCTTCTCCAAATATCATTTTGGTCCACCCTCATGAATCCATGTTGTTTGTGTCCCAAGCTGGTGGCAGCTCAGACAATAGCAACCCTGCTTTGTCGGAGTAATGGAATTTATAGCATCCTGTTTCAGAAAAAAACGTAGGAGATGTAAGTGGACCAAGGAAGATGTAAGGGTACTAAGGAAGGAAATATCTGATTTGTCACTCTGAAAATTCAAAGAGCCAGTGGTCTGAGGAAGCAAGTCCTGTTCAGTATATGGATATCACAACCTTTGGACCCTGTCCCTGGAAGGTTTCTGACCTACCTCCACACTCCCTTTGCCTTTTGGACTCCAGTCCACCCTGACAGTCATGCTTCAAGTACACTTCCCTGGGACAGCGCTCCTGGAACCCCCTAGCTGCCCTGCTTGTGTTTTGAAGCCATGGCTTCCAGTAACTTTCTTCACTACAATTTATAATTCCATGTGGACCTTTTAGTTCATTTATTTCTCCCGAACCAGACTAAGCTCGGTCAGGAATGAGGCTAAATTACTTTCCTCATTACTGGACTTCAGCTTCTCTGTGTTTAAGATAAAAGACTTGGAAACATGGCCTCAAAGGCCCTTTGAATGTTTAAGATTTAAAGACACAAGCCCTATTGGTAGTTAAGTTATTGAGAAGTCTAAAGGTGTGACTGAGTCTGGTTGCCATCCCCTTCAGAAGGCAGCCAAGACAATGTTGATGAAAGCACAGGACTACAGAAGCCCTGTGTGTGTTCAAAGCTGAACGGACTGAGGTCATTGATGCTCCCTCATTCTAGGACATAAGTTTTCATAGAGGTACTCTTCAGGCTTAGAACATCATGGAGACAGAAAGTAGGTGACCCAAGAGTAGCTTCCCATCCATCCAAAAGGAAGTACTGGCGAAGTCTAGCCTAATCTTTGTCTCTCACGTGACTTGTGTGCTGATGAGGACACAAAAATAAATAGTGCCAAACAGGCACTTATTTATGGATGGATGGATGGATGGATGCATGGATGGATGCATGGATGGATGCATGGATGGACAGAGAGACAGATGCTAAATGGAAGGAAGGGAGAAAGGAAAAAAGGAAGAAAATGATGAGTAGAGATGGATGCACAGAGAGACATATGATGACTGTATATATGCATGCATGTATGGATGGATGGATGGATGGATGGATGGATGGATGGATAGAATGGCAAACTGACATATAGATATGAATATATAGATGGATGGTTAGGCAAACAGACAGACAGAAGAGGAGATTGATGGACAGAGACTCAGATTGGTGGATGAATGGATGGATGAATGGATGGATGGATAGATGGATGGACAAATGGGATGACAATGAAATTGAAAGACAGGCAAATAGGTATAAATCAGGACGCAGCAATGCTGTGAGTGCTTTTCTCATGTGCCACACAAGCAACCACTGCAATTTCTACCCCTGAGACAGTAAAAGGGGGAGATGGTCTCTTCCATTCCCAGGAGTACAGAAGCAAACATGGGAAGCTCCCTTGGCCCCAGTTAACCCAACTACTGGAACTGGGGGTTGGTGCAGCGTCATCTACAAGGTTATTTTGTGAGAGGAGCTGGAGTTTGCACTGACTCAGCTTAATCTTCCCTACCATCTTGATTGGATTTAGAATCACCTAGGAAACATACACCTCTGGGTATGTTTCTGAGGACATTACCACAGTGTGTTACTGAGGGAGGAAGACCCACCTTGAATGATGTTAGCAGCATCTCATGGGCTAGGATTCCATTTTGAATAAAAAGGGAAAAGCAAGAAAGATAGAGTTTAATACAGCACTGGTCTCCTGTTTCCTGGCTGGGGTGCAATGTGCCCATTTGTTTTCTGCCCCTGCCTCTGGGGCTGCCTCTCCCGCTCCTGAGTAGACTCTCCTCAAACTGTGTGTCAGATAAACCCTTCCTCCCTTAAGTTGCTTCTTGTTAGGTATTTTGTCGTAGCAAAAAGAAGAGTAACTGACGTACCAAGAAAACCATGAAGTGTGGGGACAAAATAAACAACGGTAAGCAAACAAGGGGGAAATGCTGGAGAATTACCAGACACTAGACTCACTTCCAGGTGTGAGATGGTCACCAGTCATCAGAGTTCTTTCAACTGGTGCAACATCCCCACAAACATAGATCTAACACAGAAGGCTTCCAGAAGTATAACAGGGCTCTCTGGTGCACGTGGACTTTGGAGAAAAAGGAGGAAGAAGAGGCTAGAGCTGCTACATCTTCAGGAGTAGGCTGGCCCTCAACAGACTGGTAGAGATGGCATGTGAGCTCATGTTGACTTTTCAAACTTACATTACCACAAGGGTCACCATATATTCCAGTTAGGATAAATACCTGTCAATGTTTAGATTCTGAAGGATGTGCAGTTTTATCAGTAGGATCAGAAAAACAGCATGTCCCAGATGATGCTGGTCAGCATAGTGTCAGAGAATCTGCTGAAAATGTCTGGGAACATATTATTCAAAGAAAAGGGATTCCCCTTTCTACCTTGATGAGCATGAAAAGTACAAATGGAGAAAGTGATACAAGAACTCCTGGAAGGTCCACACTGCTCATGACCACGCTCAAGACTCTGAGAGTCCCACATTTGCATATCTAATCCCCAACTGTTTGGAAAGATTAAGAGGTATGGCCTTTGAGGTTTCACATGCCCACACCAGGCCCAGTGTCTTTCTTTGTCTACCGCCTTTGGATCAAGATGTAAAGCTCTCAGTTACTGCTCTAACACCATGCCTTCCAGAATCCCACCATGAAGATCCAGGACTAACCTTCTGACACTGTAAGCAAGCCCCCGGTTATAAGCTTTTTAAAATAAGAGTTGTCTTAGTCATGATGTCTCTTCACAGAAACAGGACAGTAACTAAGACACACAGCAAAGAGCATAACCTTCATGAGATCATAATATTTTATTTTCTCCCTCCCATTACATGGCATAGAGTCTTGACCAATAAAAGTGAAAAGAATGAATAAGTGAACAGAGCTAGCACTTAGTTGTTGTTCATTTTAGGATTAACCACTTTGGCTGTGTGTGCATGCGTGTGTATCTGTGTCTGTGTGTCTGTGTGTGTAATAGGTATAAAGACACTACAGAACTAGAACTGCATGGAATTTCTTATTAAAACTTTAATTTTACTGCCCATAACCCTTCCAGTTGAGTCAGAGAACTTAGATTCAATTCTGCCTCCAGTGAAGTTATTTAAAAATTTTAAAACATTTCTTTAAGTGCTGTTTATATACCTCCAAAGTTTCTGGTGGGGAAAGCAGTCTTTTCTTCCTAAACACCTCTCTACTTTCTCTTTCAGCTGAAGAGAGATGAATCCCTTGAGGAAGACAAAGTAACTGTGAGCGTTCACAGACCCTCCAGAAAGTCAGTCACCAAGATGCTGTGTAAGCTGCTGTCTTTGTTTCACAATTTGTTCACTTTTGTTTATAAGAGCAGAGGTCTTGTGTTTGGCACTGACGTAATGGTACTGGCCAAGATGTTCTTCTTGGTTTCCAGAAGTTTCTATGGCCTGCCTGTTTTGTTTCATCTTTGGATTTGAGCAATCAAAACCTTTTGCTAGGTTACGGTTGCTGAGAGCCTTCCAAGTGCTACTAAA
This sequence comes from Meriones unguiculatus, assembly GCF_030254825.1. Classification (NCBI taxonomy): domain Eukaryota; kingdom Metazoa; phylum Chordata; class Mammalia; order Rodentia; family Muridae; genus Meriones; species Meriones unguiculatus. The sequence goes on from NC_083359.1 coordinate 14,978,276, forward strand.
TAAATCACGTTTTCACGTTAAGCCTGAACATTTTACTCTCTCTGTAAAACGGGGCCAGGTGGCTGCTGAACCTGTTTGTATTCCAGCATTCTTCAAATATAGGAAACAGGTCATGGAAAGCTCTGCACTCACAAATGCTCTCACACACACAATGTCTTATAACTCCCTTCTGGGGGTTGTAAGCTCCTGATGGCCATGTGGACTCTGGATTTTTAAATTCCAGATTAAGAACAACGAGGCATGAGTTCTCCTGAGTAAATCATTCCACCTATGACATTACATCAGAACATCATCTTGCTAAAAAGACAAAACAGTAAGAATAGCCTTTTTATTTGAGATACATATACTTGTAAGAGACAAAGTATTTTAAGAAATCCAGGTGTTGACCATCCTCTCCCAAATGGGTGCTCAGAAAGTAACTGGAGCCCTGGGCTGGGAAGGTGGCTCAGCAGTTAAAATACTTGCCATGCAAGCATGAGGACTGGGAGTTAGATGCCAAGAACCCACACAAACACTGGTGGGAAGGACCACTCTCTTCTTATTCCCCTCTTGGAAGGCAGAGACAGGGTAGTCCACAGGGCAAGCTAGCGATGGAGGGAGACTGGCCATATCAGTGAGCTCTGGGCTTGATTGAGAGATCCTGCCTCAGTGAATAAAATGGGTAATTGAGGATGATTCCTGACTCGACCTTGGTCCTACACACCCAGACAAACTCATACACATTCAAACACACATGTACACACATGCACATATATCCACACACACACATACAACTGAAAAAACAAATCCAAGAAACTCCAGTCCTCCAAGAGAGACATTGATGAGGTATGTGAAACATCATAAACTTTCCAAGTAACAACCTACATTTGGAAAGCAGCGAAACCCCAGGCTAATTTGCATGTGAAGCAAGGAAGCCAGGCCCTCTGTGAACAAAAAACAGAAGTCACCGAAGTTGGTCTTTTGACTCTGATAATCATTTTCTTCAAGATTTTTTAGGGACCTGGCCTTTGTTGTCGGGAAACAGGGAGCCTTTGTTATTTCTCCATTTCTCCCTTTGATCGTGTTCTCCGTTTCTCAGTGTTTGCTCCTGTTAGCTAGCATCTCAGTAGTGAGCCTGGGGTGTACCTCACTGATAGAGCACTGCCCTGCGTGTTTAAGGACCTGGGTTCAATTCCTAGCACATCACACTCCGAAAATTAAACAGTTCTGGGCTGGGTTCAAAGCCAGCCTGGGCAACTTAACAAGACCCTGTCTCAAAATAAAAAGGAAAAAGGGAACTGGGCTGTAGTTCAGTGGAAGAGGGCTTGTCTGAAACATGTGAGGCCTTGAGCTCAATTCCCAGTACTGTACAAAAGAGGAAAAACATAATAATAACAAAATGTTTTGTTATTTGCCTTCATTATTAATAGGAATTATAGCCAGGAGTGGGCAGTTGGAGGACATGTTATTGAGGGAGAAACTCAAAAGAACCTTCCAGATATTATTGGAAGCATGTAGCACAGACAGATTACCTTCAATGTTAACTCTAAAAGGAAACAGAAGTACCGTGTTTCCATGAAAGCCTGAAATGTGCACATGGGCAAAGCTGCAGAATGAAGATCATGTACCCATCTCTCAGCCTCCGAGGTCATAAGCTCATGGCTGTTCTTTCTTCATCTTCACCCTCACTTCTCTTCCAGCCTATTAGATCACTCAGATACAAACCTGCGGAAGCCTTTGACAGGGAAAGACTTGACAAGTTATTAAAAGGGAAAATGCTTGTTTATCTTTATGGAGCTTCCATGTCCCGAGAGGAAACTACTGTCACACCCTGTCCCTGCCCTGGGGCTAAAAAATGAGAAATCTGTTCATTTCAGACTCAGGGTGGCCCTTCCTCCCAGAATCAACACTGTTTGCAGTTGTTCTGTCTCTGTGTCTCTTACCCCACCCCACCCCCAAGCACACCCCATCTCATCACAGAATCAAAAGGATCAAAGAAACTCCTAAATATTTCTAGAGTGTTGTATCAGCAGCTTTGCATTGCTGTGACAAAATGAAGGAGTGAGGGCGGGCAGACGGATGGGTTGGTAAAGTGCTCGCTGAGCAAGCTTGAGAACTTGTGTTTGACCCCCAGCATCTGTGTGAGAAAAGCTGGGCACAGTGGTGTGTGCTTGTAATCTGAGGGCATCCCAGAGCTGGGCAGGTGCACAAGGGTAGACTTTGTTTTTCTGGCCAGCAGTCTAGCTGAACTTGTGAGTTCAGGGTAAAAGTGAGTGACTGTCTCAAAACAAAATGAGCAAGCCTCCTGAGGAATGATACTTTAAAACTGACCTCTGCCCTACATCCCCCACAACTCTCTCTCTCTCTCTCTCTCTCTCTCTCTCTCTCTCTCTCTCTCTCTCTCTCTCTCTTTCTCTCTCTCTCTCTCCATACAAGACACACATAGTAAATAAAGAAAAGACTTATCTTGGCTGACAGCTTCAGTTTATCTTTGGGCCTATTGTGAGGCAGAATATAACTGTCATGAAAGAGAGAAAGAAACTGAGACAGAGACAGAGAGACAGACAGCCAGACTCAGAGAAAGAGAAGGGGGGCAAGCAGTCCTTTTGACATTAACTGCAGGTGTTAAGCATCTGTGACAAAGCCCTGTCTAGAAAACTTACATGGGTGATTTGCTATCGTGTCTTTGAGATTTCAGTCCCTTGGCCCTTCTTTGGGACTGTGATGAGGCACTTAGTGGCAGAGGCTGTGTTCACTTCACAGCCCGTTAAACAGAAACGGAGTAGAGAGTCCCCACACTCATTCCAAGGCCCAGCAAATGCCTGATTCCTCCATCTAGGCCCCATCTCCTCAAGTTTCACCCTCTCTCCCCAATGGCATCACCCACTAGGGACAGTGCCTTAGAGGCATGAAGTTCTGGGTGGGATCCAAACCCTAAGAACCCACTGGCAACCTGCAGATTTAAATATCACAACTTCCTAAAATAACCTTTTACTGATCTAGTCAGTCTGTGAGTCTCGAAACACCTGCTGAGTACATGCTTTCTTTTCTACAATCAAGTGTTTTGGGAATGTTGAAATATATTCAGTTCTATTTTAAATGTTCTAAGGAGACACATGAGAACTCTTGAGGAGATGTCTCAGCAGTCAAGAGCCCTTGATACTCTTTTGCAGAGGACCCAAGTTCAGTTCCCAGCACCTACACTGGACAGCTCACAACCTCCTGTGAGGCCTTTCTCTGGCACTCCATGTGTGGTGTGTACAAAGCAATAAGGAGGCACAAACATGTATAGATAAATAAATAAATACTTTTTAAGGAAGACAGAGAGAGAGAAATGCCGGGACCAGTGAGTTGGCTCAGAGGGCAAAGGCAATTGCTGCCAAACCTGACCTGAGTTTGATTTTCAGAGCTCAGTATAAGGGAATGACTGATTTCGCTGAACTCTGACTTTCATAAGCATGTTGTAGTGTGTGTGCGTGTGAGGTACTCACACACATATATAAATAACAGTAACAGGACTTAGTAGGGTCTCACCAAAGAAGACATGAAGTTGGAATGGGATCTTGTTGGAGGACATGGAAGGAGCTGAAGTGGGAAAATAAATGATAAAAATGAGTATATTTGATTGCATGCATTTATGAAAACTTCAAAAACAAATTCTTAAGTAAAAAAAAAAATAGAATATAAATTCTGAAAGAAAACTTAAAGCAGTGAATCCTAAATCTACACAATTAATTCCTATCTTTGAATATTCTTTGTCTCTGGGATCACACTTGCCTATAGCGATCATCAATTAACAAAGATTAACAGGGAAAACGTGATAACAGAAGAGAAAGGCTGGGAGCAAGTATCATGTTCTTTCCTGGCCTACTACATCATTCCCTCTCCCACTCCCTTTTCCAGTTGTCTTGGTCCTTGTGTTTGCTATCTGCTGGACCCCCTTCCATGTGGACCGCCTCTTCTTCAGCTTTGTGGAGGAGTGGACTGAGTCCCTGGCTGCTGTGTTCAACCTCATCCATGTGATATCAGGTAAAGGCTTGATGGGTTCAGTGGTGCAGCTCTAAAGCAGCTTTTCCTTCACTCCATCTTGAGGCCTCCCTCTACAAGCAGCTCATGGGGATCTGGCCCTTTATTATGGAAACAGTGAGTGCTGACTGTATTAAGAAATTAAAAATGTTTACAGGTCACTTTATGGAAAACCCCAACTCTATGCATGTTAATCACCGCAGGAGAATGGTCAGGGATCAACACACACAAGAAGAAACGGTTTGCCCAAAGGCACAAAGCTGTAAAAACAGTGAAAATGGGATTCAAGCCTAAGCCATTGGATTTCAAGTTCAAGATTGTTTCCACCAAAATAGAGAACCTACTCGTGTTAAGTTCTACCTACCAGCCTCTGTTGTCACTAGCTTATTCTGTGGCCTCTGGATTATCAGGGACATAACCAGAGAGTAAAGGTAGGATGCATATATGCCTTAGGAACATCACAGCTCAGAGCAGAAGGAAGGAGGGAGCGGGGGAAATTGGGGAGAGAAAGTTCGGGCTGCATCCATTTCTGCCTCTGAACATTTGCACTCAAATACACATTCTCTCTCTTCACCAACTGTCTCCTACCCATGTCAAGGTCTAGCTGGTGCTGGCAGTCACCGCCACTGAGTCCCTCATGACTGCAGTGGTCTCTGTTATAACAGAATAACTGCTGCCATCTGGCAGTTGGTAGCACACATGCTCCTGGTATCCCAGTTACTAGCCTAACCGAGGATCCTGCGTCTGCTCGATCCTTTCAGTTGGAGAACAAATTGGAGTACTTGGAGAACAAAAGTCTAAATACCTTATCTTTGAATGTGCTTTGAAGTTTCCAGAATGTCCTAATAAGCATTTGATCAGTGTCTGAAAGAACAGACATGTCTTCTCTTCCAAGAGAGGACAGTGACCAAAGACCCAAAAAAGATATTCCATCCAAGTGTAGTTTGTTAAACCCCAGCGAGGAGTCACTGGAGTTGCTAATGAGAGCATGAGATGGGCAGCTTTATTACTGGGAAAAAAAGAAATCTCTCAGCAGTGGTTAACTGTCTATAAATCTTCGGGAAGGGGCCCAGCCTCGGGAGCCTCTCTCCAAACCACTGTTAACTGTCTTTAAATCTTTGAGGAAAAGCAGGCAAGCCCTTCCCTTGTAATGCAAAGTTAATGGGAACAGCCTTGCGTAGTCTCCAAGACATAATCTCAGCTGACAGTTGTAGAGGGCTATGGCCACGACTGAGTCATGCCTGGAGGAGGAGGATGCTTCACAACACTCAGCTTCAGCCAGAATATCCAAACCCCCATTTTCCGGGAGAAGGGGTTGAAGTGCCAGTGTTTGTCTAAGGGCATAGAAGAGAAGAGGGGCAGGATCCTAACCTCCCTTAAGCCTCATTGGTGTCTTAGAGAAACAAAACAGGAGATGATAAGAGTGAGTGTGCAGGTGCTGGAGAGATGGCTCTGTGGTGAAGAGCACACACACGCACATTTACATGATTAAAAAATAAATCTCTAAGAAAAGAGTATAACACGCAGAGAAAAGGCAATATACAAGCTGCCTGGTGGACAAAAATCAATGGTAAAATATACTTACTCAGTGGAAGAGCTATCGCGGGAAGCAGGAGCGGGTAGGAAAGGGACATGGCAGCGTGGGTGGGAGTGTCTCTCTCTGCAGAAGGTTTTCAGCAAAATAAGGAATCTCAGCAGGGACAGTGTTGATTGACTTACCAATCCTCACCACTGCTGCTCCAGATTATAGCCTTAGCTAACGATCCAGTGAAGACACAAACCTCTCTTCTCTGATCCTTGAGCATCTCTCATCAGCACCATTACCCAGCACAGTGGAAAACCCATGATGCTTTCATCGATCTCTCTGTGCTTGATTCCTGAGTGCACAGGTGGATCTGCTCATAGCATTTCATATTCTCAGTGAGTGCCCTGTACACCCCTCCGTTTCCAGGAGAGGCAATCACAGGCTTCCCGGGCCTTTGCTAAATATTTACATGCTGTCCTACCATGCTGCCATGTCTTCTTTTGATCCCTCATTTGCAGGTGTCTTCTTCTATCTGAGCTCAGCTGTCAACCCCATCATCTATAACCTCCTGTCCCGACGCTTCCGGGAGGCCTTTCAGAATGTTGTCTCTCCTTCCTGCAAATGGTGCCATTCCCAGGGTCGCCCACAGGGCCCTCCTACCCAGAAGATTATCTTCTTGACAGAATGCCACCTTGTGGAGCTGACAGAGGATGCTGGCCCCCAGTTCCCTTGCCAGTCATCCATCTGCAACACCCACCTCATGGCCCCCTATGCCACAGAGGAACCATGAAAGAAGTGGTCAGAAGGCCACTTCAGAAGGCCTGGATTCTGTGGATTGACATCCCTCTAAGCCCCTAGCACTGCAAGGAGGGACACCCTGTCACCTCTCCCTCCTTGTGTGCTATTAGGGGGATAACAAGGCTCTTACTCATTAATTTTTTACCATTTATTACAATTTATTCACTTTGTATCCCCGTTGTGGCCCCCTCCCTCATCTCCTCCCAATCCTACCCTTCCTCCCTCTTCTCCTCCTATGCCCCTCCCCTAGTCCACTGACAGGGGCGGTCCTCTTCCCCTTCAATTTGATCCTGCCCTATCAGGTCTCATCAGGACTGGTTACATTGTCTTCAGGGGGAGATAAAAAGACCTGGAGGCGATAGGAGTTCCAAAAGGAGACCAACTGAGCCAAAATAATTGAGCCCTGGGAGCCCCGCAGAGACTGATACCCCAACCAAGGACAATGCATGGAGAGGACCTAAAACCTCTCGGCTCAGATGTAGCCCATAGATTCAGTATCCAAGTGGGGCCCCTAGTAAGGGGAGCAGGGGCTTTCTCTGGCATGAATTCAGTGACAGGCTCTCTAATCACCTCCCCTTTGGGGGGAGGGGGGGTGCAGCCTTGCCAGGCCACAGAGGAAGACAATGTAACTCGTTGCTTTTTTTAATGTAAAAACTCGGACTTCATTCTGGGTCACACTCTGTCTTTCTGTACTGTTGGTTTTCATAACTGTGATTGCAATGTGCCATGGGAGTCTCACTCAAAGATGCTCTCACGATGAGTGAGTTTAGCCAACTAAAGGTGTTATGGAGTACCTAAGAGCCACATGGTTATCCCAACCTCCAAACCCAGGAAGCACGAGATGCTACTGAGTGTGGTATGAGCAGCTGGCTCCAAAATGCTCTGGAAAGCTTAGCCCTCCAATAGGTAGGACTTTTGCTTGTTGTCAAATGAGCGATGGCTTGAAATCAGACATGGTAGAAATATTTATGCTACAGAAATTAACAAGCTCTCTAAATCAGGGCTAAATAATTTTTATCCCCTAGAGAGCTGGCCCATGAGCAGGTTGAGAGCTATTAATAAGCTGGTGCTGTGCCAGCCAGCTTGCTGCGATGCGTGTGACTTGTTTTTAGAACAAATGCTGGTAATGCTGTAATTATGGACTACGTAGAGTCGTGGTTAACTCTGAAAAAAAATGCTATGGACTAGATTTTTGGTGGGTTTTTTTTTTCCTAGAGCTCCTAGACAAAAATAGTTGAAAAACTGCTAATTAAGCAAATGGAAGCAGCATCAGCATTTTACGATTAACCTGGAATAGAAGGATTATTTTTGGATGCCATCCATTCATATTAGTGCAGAAGACAACAGTGGACCCAGTGTTTTCTTCCCTCCCATGTTTGTATTTCCAGAGCCCTTAGGATGTGCTGTCAAAACAGGCAAATTTTCTCTATTCACCTCTACTTGACTGCACGCTTACTTTCTTCTTAACGTGTAGAAACACGCTGTAGGACTGGAGGGATGGCTCCATGGATAAAGGTACTCACCACCAAGCTCAAGGACCTAAGTTCGAAACCTGGTGGAAGCACAGAGAACTGACTTCCTCAAGTTGTCCTCCGACCTCCACACGTGTACCGCGGCATATGCCACACGCACTCCCCTCTCCTCTCCTACACACACCACACTACCTAAGTTCATATGAAGCTAATTAAAGAAAATTATTGTGAAGCCACAGCACAGAAGCTAACAACTATATGTTGTTCTACAAGCCTACCAGATCAAAAGCCCAGACAACGCAGCCTTCCAGCTTCCTTCTTTCCTTTCCCATCCCCAGATGACGACTGAATGCCCCATGGGGCTCTACTCCTGATGCCCCAACTGTACCACACTATGGAAGCATTTTCAAGGCAGTGCCAATGTTTGAAAGCTTCAACGAATCTATGTATGGAATAGATATTGAAAAATGTACCTAAACTAAATACCCAGATTCCATTGCTAGTGAAATACATTCACCGTACACAATAGACTGTTAACTTAGAGAGTTACAATGGTGGATAAGTCTGACAAGGAAAGCTGAAGCCAAGGACCATGGGACAAAAAGAAGCAAAACTGGAGTGATGGCTCAGTGGGCAGAGACACTGGTATGTAAGCCTGCTGATCTGAGTTTCATGGGTGAGGAAGAGACCCAGCCTCTGGAGCTGTCCTCTGATGTCCACATATTCACCGTGGCTTGTATATCAGCAATCCCTCACACATAACAACAAAATTATTTTTCAAAGAAAAGCATTTTACCCTTTCAAACACATTGAATGTCTGTATTCTCTGAAAGCCCATGGAGGCATAGATAAGAATGTGAGTAAATAGCTATTTTGAAGATAGATCTTAAATGGTTTGATAGAACATACCTATTTGGATATTTTTTCCAGCAGAAAGACTACCTTTTATCAGTGCTTTCTGTTTTGTTCTATAAATGCTGAAAACTTCAGATCCTGCCTTTGACCACCAATTCTTCAATAGTAAAATGGAATAAATATTGTCCTGTGCACACTCACTGATTCTCCCATCTTACTAAGAGATAAAGTATTATTGTTTCCCCACCACCTTTTCAGCTGACAACAAAGAGTATAACCTTGCTTGCACCTGGGGAAATTATACAAGCCATCTCAAAGCCTCTGATGCTACAACAGTCCTCACATCTCACTCAGAAACCTGCAGGGCACTGAGAACGTTCCCAGTCTGGGTACTCTGGGGTCTGAGGTTTCCCCTCAAAGCTTGCCACCCACAGCAGCCTCTGTCTTATACCCCTGTAAGGAATGGTGAGAGCAAGCCTGGCAGTCAGTAAACTGACTCCCCAGGTGTCCAGATTCCAGAAGGGTGGATGCCATTCCTCCCCCAAAGAAGCCTATAGATGCTGGGAGTTGCCAGAATACTGGACATCGCTGAAGAGGGTGGTCAGGAAAGAACACCTCCTTGCTCTATACTTCAACTAGAATAGCTGCTTCTCTGCTCTTTCCCCAGGACCCTTTCATGTTCCCACCTCCTTCTCACTATCCCACTTCCTCCTCACTCCTCCACCTCCTCCTCACTTCCCTCCTACCTCTCCCTCCTCCTGCATTCTCAGAGTCACAGATTCCTTTGTGGGGATTTACTCCCTTCATTTTCCTGAGGCTCAGGAACTAAAGATCTGGCTCCATACATTTCTTGTGAAGCCTTCCTCCTTCCTCTGAAACCTATATGAAGAGACCTCCCCTCTCCTCAGCCTCCCCACTATGTCTGTCTGTCCATGGTGTTAACAACTCTTCTAATAAGCCTCTTACCCAAAAGGATAACCACCGCCCCCCTTCAGTCTCAAACCTGAAACCTTCTGGAACCACACTGTCAGGAGATGGAGAAGCCACCTAGGGAACACACTTCTCTTGGTAAGCAAGTCATGAGGAGCATGGAACTCTACTTTTCAGGAAGCTATGGCCCCAGTGAGGTTGGCACATGTGCCACTACCCTGTGAAGGCTGGATTTTGAGAAACACTAGCTTTCTCCCAACTCTCAGAGTGCTGCTTGGTTCTCTCAGGAGCCAGAATTTTGGGCAACAACCTAACAGCCTTGAGACCAGGAGGTATATCTTGTAGAATATACAAACAGAACAGCAGCTTCCAGCCAGCCAACGGGTTAACAATGCTGTTAGAGACATCACAATGTTCTCTGCTTTGCTTTAGCCACTGACTTCACATTGTCACCTATATATTAGGAAATTGCCTTGACTTAAGACCTCCCTTGTTCTGTTACTATAAAAACATCATCAACCTGTCACCATGTTTGAACATGGAAATTGGGGTTACCTGAATCTGTGTTTCTAGGCCATGGCCACTACTACTATTTGACCCTAGAATAAACTTGTGTTCCCTTTTGGGTGGCAATTGTGTTTTCTACATTGACAACAAGAAAAATGAGATATCTGAGCTCCAGGGCTTTCTTCTGCTGTGTCAGGGCAGGAAGTCCAGAGCTACCTGACCTCTGAGCTCTGAGTTTGTGTCCCGGGCCACCATGGTCACTCACATTTGGCTCCAGAGTAAACTGCCTCTTCTCTCCTATGAGAGCTGTGATTTTGGGCTGACACCCATATGTCAGTTAAAGAAACAAGCAATACTGAAAACCAGAGAAACAGTATGGCCATATGAAGGCATGGAATAAAGCAGTCCACAGGCCCTCAACTCCATCTTTGGGGATATTATGCTGGCAGGAGGTTAGGTATAAATAAAGGCATGATATATACATACTCAGTCGTCCTGTCACAGTGTGGGGTCAGTCCAGCCTCATCTGAGCTCCAGTTTCTCCTATAAAGTGGTCTGAAAGAACTTGTCATTACTGTGTGAAATGTTTTCCTAGGAGAAGAGCTCCCCTTCTGCCTGCACCGGGCTTCAGCATCTTCCTTCTCACAGTGTGAGACTTGTGGGGAAATTCCAATTTCTTGAGGTCTCTCATTTCAATAGTCTGCTAGCCCAAAGGGGGAATTGGGGTATCTCTTTGAATCACTTCACCCCTGCCAGGATGGTTAGCTGGGAACGGTATTTAGAAACACTGTAATAAGCATCTATAGAAAAACCAAAAAACTAAATATAAAAATAATTAGATAGATAGACAGACAGGCATGCAGACAGACAAATAGATAGACAGACAGACAGACAGACAGACAGACAGACAGACAGATAGATAGATAGATAGATAGATAGATAGATAGATAGATAACATAAATAAGAATTTATTATTCAGGAAAATAGGTTTTCATGGCATTTAACTGTGTTTCTGGTTTTTAGGAAACATTCTGGTTGTATAGCAGCTTCCTCTGAAAGGAAACTCCCTCCGGAACTGAGTCCAGAGGCTCATGGGACTTAGGAATTAAACAGACTTCAACATGTCTCAAAAGCTGAGACTCACAGGTTGTAAGAGGCCCCACACCAGCATTGTAGACACAGGAAATTGCAACAGATGAGGGAGGCTTTGACTGGCATAATTGGTACAATAGAGGAAAGGTTCCCAGGTCTGCCCAGCTGCCTACAAGCTGCACAGGGAAAACCAGGGCTCTCACCCATTCAGGAGTGGGCTGTGAATGAACACCTGCATTTGGGCTGCTCGAGCTCCTGTAAGTAACCCCTCACCCACACTCCCATAGTGACCTCAGTAAACTCATTGGCTCAACAAGCTGCTGGTGTGATCATTACTTTGGTCAGTTGCAGATCCCCTTAGGTGTTTGGGGAGTAGGGGGAGAACATGTGTGTTCTCAGCACCCCGTAGTGAGAATTTTGATGTAAAAAAAAAAAACAATTATGTTATGTTAACTTGTTTTTGTCTTAATCCCAGGACTGGGATAAGGGGCTGCTTCTTACTGTCCACAGCAGCAGGCAAATGGAGGTTTATCAAGGAACAAAGAGAAACCTCATGTTAGGATGAGGTATTTAATTTTGATTTGGGCATGTTAATTAGGTGAGCCAAAGGGGGCTTTTGATAGTGGTACTTCAACACTTTGATAGCTGGACCTTGGTTGTCAGCCTCAGGAGGAGGAAGTGGTCAAATAAGGGGCTAGACCTTGGTGGCTAGCTTTAGGAATGTAATCTGCTGGTTTTTTTTTTTTTTTTTTTTTTTTTTTTAGCAAGGCAGAGGGAATTGGAGAGAAGGACACAGGCTGCCCAGAGCCATGCTTGTCATGCTCAAGCTGGCCAGACTCCCTTCATAATATATTTCCAAAAGGTTCCACCTGATCGTAATGAGGATGTTAAATCAGATGCAGACGTGGGAGAGAGATGGGTAAATTTAAATCGGGTTCTGGATCTACAACATTCCAACCTCCCCACAGTCTTTGAAGTTCTAATCAGTAACCGGACCTGGTGGAAGTTTCAGCTCAGCTCGGTGTGCAGCTCCTTTCCAGAAACCTTTGTTCACAGCGACATCCTAGGAAGTATGTCAGGCTTTTAAAATGAATCGTTATTCATTTCCAATTCAGATAAACAAGCTCCCGAAGATTCCGTTGCCCACTGCTAGGTTTCATGAATAATGAAGGCACAGGCATGTGTTACAGATTGCTTCTCTGGTACATGAAAGATTAGTCAATATTATGATGAGGCAGTCAACAAAACGAGAAACCCTGAACACTCAGGACGACTAGGCATATTAATTATGCTTAAAGGTCTTCAGCCTCTGCCACCTGGGGAACTGTCTGTGCTTTGTCTTTCAGAGTCAGATGGCGGAACTAAGGACAGGTTGGTCATGTGATCATTTCTGCCTGGACATCAAAGTCAGAGATGGAGGAGTAGTTGTGTAAAAGAATGTGCTTGCATGTGAGAGTATGTGAGTGTGCTCACATGCAGGATGCAATGCACACACCACAAGTTGATGTCGGGTGAATTCATCAATCTCCCTATGTTATTTTTTGAGGTAGCATCTCTGACTAAACATGGAGCTCATGGCTTGTTTAGGCAGTCTTGGCGGTGGGCTTCAGAGATCTGTCTGTCCCTGCACACCCAGTCCTGGGCTGGGGTAACTTGTGCACACTGCTGCATTTTTATGCGAGTGTTGGGGATCTGAACTTAGGTCCTCAGGCTTGTATGGCAGGCACTTTGCCCACCGAGCCATCTCCTCAGACCATCTTCATGTATTGACTCTATGGATGCTGTAGAATTCCTCTCACTAACTGAAAGGGATTTCATAGCCACTTTTTATTTTCTGTTTATTCTGGCCCTGATTCAGGAGAGACATGTAGCCCTTTTCAGTGCATACATAACGGAAGTTTTAAGAACTTAGAAGATTAAGGTGCCCTTGGTATAATCTAACCCAACAGCTCTTTTACTTATTCATATATCAGAAATGTCAATTTGAACTTCTTCCAGTGATCATGCTGAGAGGTTTTGACATATGAGCTCTTTTCCCAACAACTATAAGAAATGGTACTGGTTCGACACCCCCCCCTCCCCTTAGAAGAAAACACCCTGAAGCAGAGAAGTTTAGTGTCTTTTCTCAGAGTCAGCTATTGAGCAAGGGATGATGTACAAGAAGAATGTGAGAGGTTTCAGGTCTGAAGCTCAAGGGGGGACACTGAGGCAGGTTGTTATTTTGGGAGAGAAGTTTATTAGAAGAAGAGTTATTGATGCCAAGGACAGACAGCAGCATCTCTGAGAAGAGTTCAGACACTAGCACCATCGACAGATAGACTGCATGGCTGGGGCTCCAGTGAGAGCCCCAGAGGCAGAGCAGAGATCCTTTCTTATGGAGTTCATATTACACTGTTGATTAGCCCATGGCACAGGCCTTCAGGAGGCTGACCTTGATTCCTAGGCAGCAGGAACAATGATGAAGTTCTGAGGAAAGAGGGGTGCAGAGGAGGGTGTGGGGATAATGAGGGCAAGAGATAAATCTAGTTGAGGAGTAGCCATTCTAATCTCAAAACCTCTCTTGCTCTAGATCTTGGTGGTCTGAGCATATAAAACTCCTTGGAGTAGAGTGAAGTGGCCCTTGTCATTATTCTGGAATCTGGGCACCCAAGAAGTGAGGGCATGAGATTTATAAAACATGCTCTGGGTAGAGGCTTGGATTTTGTTCACAGCAACTATAAGAAAGAGATGGTGCAAGTGAGTGTGGCTTGGCTAGCTTGTAGCTTGGAACCTACAGAACAGATAGCAAGTCAAGACCTCCAGATTTAACCTGCAAACCTATCCTTTCCTCCTAAAGCACAAAGAAGGAAGTTGGCTGATGCTGAATAGAAAGAAGAGTGGCAGGTAGATGCCAGGGCTGCCTCCTCTGATAGCTCATTGTCTGAGTAAAGGAAAAGTACCTACAGCAGAGTGATTAAAGGATAGAATACAGTCAAATTAGCATAATTCTTTTCATTAATGAGAATCTCATTTAAAAGTTCCCTTTCTAATTTGGGTAGCTTCAAAATCTGTTTGTATTCCCTATACACATGCTAATTCTTGATAGCAAAAAGATACAGCCTTAAAGCAAGCCTAGGTAATAGATGAGTTACACTGAAATTCTGAAACACCCAACCTTACATCACAATTTGACCCCAATTGAAAGATCGTCTCAGAATTTGTTCTTAGTGTAGCCCATGCAATTCTTACCCACTGGAGCCATAACTGCACAATTGCTTAGAAGAAAAGAAAACCACATATTGGGCATACTTATTTAAAATAGCGGCAAGGACAATTTCACCAACTCTGGTTGTGGTTAGGAGAGAGTGAGCTCAAGTTCAAGGCGGTCCCAGACAGGTGAGATTTGTAGGCAGCATCGTGGTGAAGGAAGGGACGGGAAATTTTAAGAATAGTGGTGTTTCAGAGTAGAAAAACATGATTAGATAGAGGCTGATGGAAAGGAGTTTGAATTGAGTTTTCAAGTGAAGAAGGGAGTTTTTAAACACCTCATCAGGATTCTTTGCCAAAACGAGGTCCAGCAGACCTGGGAGATAAGGCCAACTAGAGGCCCGACTAAAGCAAAAGCTCCAAGGCACTTGAGTAAAGTTTGGTGCAGGGGCCACAGATTATCTGTGGCCGGTCCAGAAGTTGAAGAGGGTCCACCAGGAACCTGTGACAGACAGAGAACATTACCAAGATACAAAGTGCAGAGTCCTGGAATACGACACTGAAAAAAGTTGTACTCTCTGCCATCTTCATTTCTTCTAGAAATACCCCATTTCCATCTTTTCTCTTATTAAATATCTCAGGATTTTTACCAAAGACTCTTGGAGAATCACAATAAACATGATGGAGATGAGAATAGATGGCCCAGAGAAAGATGAATGGGTGGATGGGTAGACGATGATGATGATGATGATGATGATGATGATAGATAGATAGATAGATAGATAGATAGATAGATAGATAGATAGATAGATAGATAGATACACAATCAGATTGATTGATTGATAGCAAACCCATAGACAGAAATTTAGGAAGTGACTCAAGTGACTGCGGAAGCTGAAAAGTCTCAAGATTTGTAATCTACAAGTTGAAGACGCAGAAAGTTGAATATAAATTCTAATCTGACTTTGAAGGCCAGAGACTCAGTAACACTGGTACTGAAGGCTTAGGAATTTCTTGACATAAATTCTACTCTAAGTCCTTATTAGAATTAATCCTAATTCTAATTCCTCATTTTATAATGAGTTAAATCCCAATAAACTCATCAGAAATTGACAATGTCTTATGCCTCTATCCTGCCATGCATCATACTTATAATGGTTAATATTAATTGTCAACTTGATTACCTCATCTCAATGTCTTCTTGAACTACCTGCCTCATCCAAAAACCAAGTTTTCCCTGTCTGCCTTTGCTCTTTGGTGTTAAGTGCATCTACCTTTTGCTGCTGCTTGTTGCTGCCACTCCCACCCAGTATCTCTTGCCTTCCAACCTGCACTGAAGACCACCAACAGCTCTCCAGGAATTTTTCAAGCCTTCGGCACCAGATTAGGACCACTGAGGTATCCAGCCTTGTAGACTAAACTGCTTTCTGGTTCTCAGACTTTGCACTGTGAAGCTTGTAAACTAACTCTCTTTCAAAGTATATATTCATTCTCTGGGCTCTGCTCCTCTAGAACACCCTCACCAATAAAATAATCTAGGAATATAGAGCACTGTGTTCCATTGGTAGTTTGCCCATGTGGTCATCTGACTGGCAGGAATAACAGTTCAGTTCACTGCTGAAGAAGAACCTAGCAAATATCATTACCCCAAAATGACATCAGAATCAAGGTCCCATTTCCATGAAATTGGACCAAGTTTGTACCAGCAGAGAGTTAAAACATTCAGACCATGAAAATGTGTAAGTTATAAGCACTTATGTATTATATTAGGAAATTGTTGATATGAAAATCAATGTGTTTGAGAAAAAGCAATCATCTTTTCTGTGTTTAATTAAATACAAATATACCTGGATCCATGTCCCCAGTGCTTAAAAAAATACTGCTTTCGACAGTGCTGTGGACCAAACACACGTTAATGAACACTGTAGGCAAGCCCTCTACCATTGAGTGGTAGCCCCAAAACATGTTTTCTTGACTTCTGGCATCTAATGGGCAGAAGCCTGAGATGCCACCCAGCCCTGAGTATTGAATGACTCCCAGTACATCACCACCTCCCAACAATGAAGAGTTATCCAACACCACACAACTTGAGTAAAGAGAGTTGGACCTGTTAGAGTAGGATTTGATTGTTAATCTTACAGAGTATATATCCACCTACCCTTAGTGTCGTTGATACAAAGATCAAGACTCGTGGGGCTCCCGAAATGCTCCTAAGGCAATGCAGCTGGTTGACGAAGAACAGACCTGGGAGGCATGTCTCCTGACCTCCCATGCAAGGTGCTGGTTACTTGGCTATAAAACAGAAGTCTGGTGGGCTGGTGAACTCTGCCTTAGCAGTGTTTTCACATGAGGAATCATTTAGAGTGGAGTTTCTAAACTATATGCCAGTGTTAAACAGTGGAAACACTTAACACAGTGTAGTGGTTCCACTTGTTGGCAATCAGGTCCCCAAATGGTGTCTTTCCAGGGAGTGTGGCTTGTATACCAACTTGCTTCTAACAAGCAGAATATAGCCAAAACAATGGGAGACCACTTCATGATTAAATTATCAAGAAACTGGTTCTCTCCACTGCTGAGCAGGCTCTCTCCTCCTCTCACTTCCCTCACTTTTTTTTTTCTTTTTTATTTTTAAAGATTTCATACAATATATTTTGATTATATTATTTCCTTTTCCCCCAACTCCTCCCACAAATATATACCCTTCCCCACCTCTCTTGGTCTCTGTCTTTCTGTGTCTCTCTGTGTCTGTCTGTCTGTCTGTCTGTCTGTCTGTCTGTCTGTCTCTCTCACACACACACAAACCATGGAGGTTGGTTTGTGTTAGCCAACAACTCCTGAGCATGGGGCCAGCCCTACAGTGAGGTTGATATACAAACTGTCACTCCATTGGTGGGAGGTATCCTGATTTCCCTCTCCCAACATCTATCAGTTGCAAGTACTTACTTTATTAAGGGTAGGACTTTGTGCCTACTTCTCCTTTGCTGTGTTGGGATTTCATTTGGCCTGAGCCTGTGCAGACCCTGTGCTTGCTGTCACAGTCTCTGTGAGTTCACATGTGTATCTGCTCTCACTGTGTCCAAAAAGCACTATTTACTGGAGTCTTTCATCATTCATGGCTCTTAAAATCCATATATTCCCTGAGCCTTGAGAGTAGGAGTGTGATAGAGACATCTCGTAAGGGCTGACTCCCTTTTTCACTTCCTCTCCCAGACATTTTGTTCTAGATAAAGCAGCTGCAGGGAGCTTGTCAGTAGATCCCTGCCAACCCCACTCTAGCCAAGTCCTACAGAAACTGCAGTCTTTGGACATCTTCAGTGCAGAAATACAAGAGACCCTGCCCCAGTCCAGGGGGTCCTACTATGTCATACATGATTCTTCATCTACAGAATCTGTGACATGATAATGAAGTGTTGCTTTTATTTGGGAGTGTGTGCATTTAGTATACGCACACATGTGTGCCTAGGTGGCTCACAGCTACACAGACACACACAGAGGCCAATGAAAAACATCAGATGTCCTGCTCAGCAATCCCCCACCTTATTCCTTTGAGACAGGATTTCTCAATGAACCTGAAGCGAGGCTAGTGATGATCCTCCTGTCTCAGCTCCATGTCCCACAGCACTGAGGTTACAGGCATGTGCAAGGCCATCTATATTTTTCCATGGGTCCTGGGGATTTAGACTTGGGTCTTTCAAGCTTTCAGGGCAAGTACTGTGACCCATAGCGCTGAGCCATCTAGTTTGCAGCCTGAAGAGTTTATAGCCGCTACATGTTGGGGTAATTAATTAACTTACTATTGTTAATGCAAAACTGTAACAATCCTGAAGCAATTTGAGAAGAACAATTCAAGCATAAGCATGATTCGAGCGTTAATGCCTTCATCTCCTAGAAACTCTCACACCATCTCGAAGCTCTCTTATTGAATACAGTTTAACATAATTGGACCATCGTTATTGAATGAACTCAAATATTGTTCAGCCCAGATCAACCTGGCTGTATTTTCTACTGAAGAAAACATTTCCCAGCATTTTACCTCTCTGAGCCCTGCAGTCAGATGAAAGTGAAGTCTGGATGCCTATGATTCTTTACTGTATTTATTTATGCTCTAGAAGAGCTGTCATGTGCAAAGTGAAAGAAACAGCACATCCAATGAGTTCTGCTTTACTCTCCTCTAACACACTTGCAGAGAAACTAAAGACTCCCCAGAGACACTGAAAAAAAAATCCTTTACTACCCCCAAGTGGACATACAAGTTATATTTTTACAGAAATGTAAAAGCAGCAATGTCATCCAAACAAAACAGATGGAATGCAATGCAATGATAATGTATCAGGCTGGGATCTCAGAGCTGGAGGGATTGAAAGACTCGGGAGCATCATGTTTCTGGCCCTTAGGACCAGTGTCTAGAAGTCTGCTCCATAGCACACCTTTTCAGCCTAGCGAGCCAGCTGCTCTTCAAACAGTTGCCTCTGGGTTGTCCTTGTCAGTCTTAGCTTGTCATTCGATGCTGTCTACAAATGATATGAGATCTCGTATGGCCTCTGCATCAATTACTTATTTATTCACTCACTTAGTTAGTTATTTTGGAAGCAGAGTCTTCCTATGTACCTAGTGATGACATCAGATTTATTATCCTCCAGCCTCAGGTTTCAAGTTGCAGGTGCATCATGTAGATCCATCATGCCTGGATCTCATCTAAGCTGTTATTAATGTTGTTAGCTATTTTTCAGAACAGATTGTGTGGCTTTCTAGACATCACATTCAAATAACCAGAGAACTGAGTTGCATCTGACCTGGAGTTGAATCCTCCACATTCACCCACTAACCATTTCTTTCATGGATACTGAAACACAGGAGCACCTTGGCCACTGAGCTCCTCAACACCTCCCAGTCATGCCTCTGAGCTCAGTTTACAATGCTTTTGCAAAGTTAAGGGCTTTCTATGCCCTCTCTAGCTCCCAAATAATGGCAGAGGCTATGATATTTATTACAAGTTTCAGATACTATAGCTGGGCAGATTTTGAGCTATTTTAACCCAACTATCCTGGCCTGGCCTACTTCCCAGCCCTGAAGACCATTACCTGCTTTCTTAGTCTCAACCTCGCTGCTCCTGCTCCATCTGTGCTCTTCGGATGACTTCCTCTTGGCAACCTCCCTTCCATCTTCCTGGGACGACCTTACAGTGATCAGAATTTCCACCTTAACTCTCCAGCCATGGGCTTCTCAGCTCTTTATTAACCAAACAGAGGTGATGGGGAACAATTTTTACCCAATATTGAGACAGGAGATGCCTCAATACTAACAATGCCAGCATCTGGACAGATCTCTGGGTACAGTAATCACCATTTTAATGCACAATGCACAAAACATCTTCCAACACAGTTTAAGACTAACATTCTATCAGAGTTGCTCAGCCTTCTGATACAGCGGCATCTACAGATGTGTTGTTCACAGTCATATCTAAGCAGCCCAGGTCACAGGTTCTACATGCCTGGTCTACTATAACTCCTTATCTGTGTTGCTGTCTCCAAAGGAGACATTATTTCTAATCTCACAGTCAGGCTCAGACTATATTTCTATCGAGGTCTCTCCCAACCCCAGCGCTCTCTGCAGAATAGAGCAGGATAACAAACAACTGAGGATTCCTTTTGTCTTTCAAAGCTGTGACCTAGATCTTAAACATCCCCCAGGTGCTTTGTCCTCAGCTGATGGTGCTGTGTGGATGCGGTTGAAACTTTGCAAGGTGATGTGGCGTTGAAGGAGTGGGTCACTATGTGTGTACCCTTAAAGGAAAAAATGGAACTCCTCACCTCTTCCTCTCACTTTGAGTTTTCCAGAAACTATAAGGTGAATAGTTTCTGGAAACACCATACACTGCCCATCAAGGTTCACTCTGCCTCACCACAGACCCAAAGTAGTAAGGCCAAATGACCAAGGACCAAAACCTTCGATATTTGAACAAGATACTTTCCACCTCAGCTATTTTTCTCAGGGATTTGCAATTGTGGGGTAGAATTGACAGATGCAAGCGTCTAGTGTCAGGACCATTATTTCTCAGGTTATGATCATGGGGCTGAGGACCAAGTTCCTGAGTGGTTGGAGTTATATCAAGTGCAAAGTCTCTGATCATGCTTAGAACCTGTTGGCTGAGTATAGAAGAGTGAATTATTGTTGGGAGCTTCCAGACAGTCCTTTTGCATACTCGAGACTGAGGACTATGCTTAGACCAAAATATTGCTAAGTTGTGAGAAAAACAGAAAAGGATCATGAAGTTGGCTAAGTCAGGGGTCATCAATCAGCTGGGCCATTCTGCTGCCAAGCCAGGAAACTTGGGTCCTTACTTTTTAACTGTACCTGTACTTAGCAAAGAAAGAAGAGTTGAGTATCAGATGGTTCAGGGTTCTTGAGTGGACTGTCACGATGTCATATAATCACCGTTCCTTAGACACATAACCATGGTAAAAGTGCTACCACCTTTCAAAGCCCGAATTCAATCTCCAGTACACACGTAAAGATGGGTGGATATAAATGGCTCCCAAAAGTTCTCTGACCTCCACATGCATGCCATGGAGCTTGTACCCCAGTAACAACAACACATTTAAAGCATAACCAGAGCTCCCTCTCAGAGCTATTGCTTCTGTGCAGATGTGGCTGTTTCTGTACAGATGTGACCACCCCCTCCTCTTTCCATCTCCTTTAGAAACACAGGCTAGACTAGGGCCTGTCTTACTAACCTGACATATTGACATCTGACTAAACTCTGTAACTTCCTTTATTCATGCCTGACATAAAACAATTCCAAGATTTGACTCAAGAGCATCATAGGACCCTCTTCTGGGTCTTATGTTACAAACTGTGTTTCAGTGTGATGGTTCACAGAAAGGCCTACCTCAGGGTGAGCAATGTTGGGTTTGTTTTTGTTTTTGTTTTTATGTACTTTCTAAGCCTGCAGTAGGAATCTGATCCCTAATTACCATGTTATGTGCACACAATACCATCCTTAAATCTGGAAAGCACACCAAATCACCGGTTCACAGACTCACAGCTCACACTGGTATATTGAAGTCTCCTGTCTCAGAAAGCCTCATGGTGAACAGAGATAACAAACATCGTTAATGAGAAGCTTCCCACCCCTGTGTCTCATGGCTCCACTGAGGAAGTACTGTAGAAAACATTAGTGTAGATGTAAAGACAGGAAACATGCTCTGTAAGAGCCAGGGAGTGGATGGTTCAGGCTTTTAAAGCCACTCACCATCAGGCCTACCCAATATGGCCACTGCAGCAGAAAAGCACCCATCGAAACATACTTTATAAGAGGGGTAAAGATGGTGGGTTGGAGGACAGCAGCACTCTCCTGTCTCACTGTGACCTTGGAAGAAAAATGGCCAGGACAACTCCTCAGAGACATGAGTGAAGTGGGTGTACTGAAGGCCAATGTTGGACAGATGGATTCGGAGACAGACCCAGAGACTCTGGGTGTCGGATTGGGGAGAGGGGTCCGAAAGCATACCTAGCTATGGCTCACAGAGCACCAAAGGGTGGGCTGACAGAAGGACCAGAGGTATAAGATAAAGTTGGCACAGAGGCATCTTCTGTGACAGAGGACCTGGGTTAGATTCCCAGGACCCACACTGTGGCTCACAACCATCTGTTACTCTGCTTCCAGGGATCTGACTCTTCTTTTAGCCTCTGCAGGTGCTAGGCAGGCAGGTTGTGTACAGACATACCTGCAGATAAACAGTCTCACAGACACACAGACACAGAAACACACACACACACACACACACACACACACACACACCACAACACAACCACTTTAAGAAAAGAAAAACATAAGACCCACTTAACTCGGTTCTTTCCTCTGCTTCAAGTAAACCAGGACCTCCCAGATCAACTGTCAACCCTCTTTTGTTCAACCTCTTGACATTATTGCTTTGTGTAACCCCCTCTAACTGACGCACTTTATCTCTTGGTCCCTTAGACACCACTCTCACCTTCCAGCTGGTGCTCAAACACCTCTCACCATTCTACGCTTGCTCTCTTAATTTCCCCTCCCATTTGTCTGTCTGTCTGCCACTGTCTCCGTCTCTCTGCTGCTGTCTCTGTCTCTCTGTCGCTGTCTCTCCCTGTCTTTGTCTCTGTCTCCATCTCTGTCTTCCTCACCCTCTCTGCCTCCCCCCATTTCTCTGTGTACTTTCAAAGAGCTTCTTAAATGGCTTTATTGATTTACTTCTTTTTGCCCACACCCCAAACCCTTCTCCACACAGAAGGCAGCCATGGTTGACTTGACAAATCAAAACCCCTTAAACTGCCCCAAATCTTCTAATACTACACCAACACACTTATAAACAGAGTCCCAACTGCTTCCTCACCTCTCCTCTCTTCACTTCCTTACAAGTTGCACCTGCCTCCTCTACCTCATATCCACTGTTGGCATTTGTGCTTTTCCACAGACTGCCTGGCACAAGATGCCCAGACTGTTAGTATCTTCACACCATGTGGATGTCTATGCAAACACCACAGCTCAGTAACGCTTCTCACAACCAACTCCCTTTAAAGAACTAAGCCTTTTCTCTGCAGACCTCACCCCCCTCTTCTCCTGTTTTCCTCTTCTGGTGAGTGTTACTAGCCTTTATTAATAGCCTTAACGGTGCATTCATGTGTTTATTGATATCTCTTCCCCAGTACAAGACAAATCTCACTTTTCAGAACACTGCCTTGAACAAAGATGTCCAGTGAAGGCTCACTGTACAGGCTGGGTGGTCTTCACAAAGCACGATGTGTGTTAAAACTCCAAAGCCTAATTTGAGGTAGGGGATAGGAAACAGTAGACACGTACACACACGTAACTACCAAAGGTAGAAGGCAGAGAGACCAACTGCCATGAAAAGGGCTAGGTGAAGTTTGATGAGAGTAAGGCTGGATTTTAAATTACCTTCCACAAGGGGAAGGATTTGCATAGCAGATGACATCAGAGATTGCAAGGTGCTTTGTCAGAAAGAAGAACGGGCAGTGTGAAAAATGCCGGAGAGTTTAAAAATAAAAAGCATGCTCAACCATTAGTTTAATAAATATTTATTGATTTTCTATTATAAGCCTGCTAGGTATTGTTCTAAATGGTATGAGTAAGACAGAAATGAATAAGATGGAGAAGACTTCAGTTTGTACTCTCCCAAAGTTTACCTTCTGGTTTTCAAAAAGTTTTCCTTCTAGTGGGAAGAGTTGCATAGTAAGAAAACAAGCAGAGAAAGATTGGGAGGTTGGCAGGGCAGAGGGCGTTAGTGTGCAGCCAATTCTGCTGGCCACCCTCAGGGACTTAGCAAGAACCTACATTATGACCTGCTGCCACTGCCGGGTGCGACAGGTGTATGAAGCCTATAAAAGGACCACCTGCCATCCACAGCGCTCTCTTGCTCTCTCTCTCTCTCTCTCTCTCTCTCTCTCTCTTGCTCTCTTTCTCTGTCCTAGGTGCCCCCTTTCTCTCCCTCTCTTCCTCCTCTCCCTGCCCTCATGGCTCACTCACTCTCTCTAACCCTTCTCCAGGCCCTCACTCCTCCCTTCCCTCAATAAACCTCCTTTATACCACATCTGTTGCGTGGCATCATTTAGGGCATACACCTTGACATGGGCCCACTCTGGCACCTGCTACTGCTGCATCATCATTATGAATGATAACAGAGGGCTCAGTGGACAAAGTTCTTGCTGCACAAGCCTGAGGACCTGAGTTCGGTTCCCAGCGCTCCCATGAAAGCCCAGCATGACTGCGTATCTTTGTATCAGAGGTATAGAGATCCCAGACTTGCTGGCCAGTCTATGACAAATGGTAAGTTCTGGGTTCAACGGGAGACTCTGTCTCAAAGTTAAATTTAAAATAAGATGGCGAGGCAATGGAAGAGGAATGTTTATGCCTGCCAATGGCCCCGACATGCATCAACAAAGACAGACACACCTGCTCACCTATACACATGCATACAGCACACATAAACTAGCACATGCATAGAGAGAGAAGCAATAAGCAAAAACCAATGTTAATTTCAAGTCACACACTGAGAGAGTTACGATGCACATTGGGGAATGGGTTGGAGAAGATGGAGAAGCGCTGCCTGGACATATGTGGTGCAGATGGCTCTCACAGGGGAATCCTGGGGTCTGGGAAGACGAGACACATTAAACCTTCATACAGATGAAGGAAAACCGTGTCAAGCCAAGGTCACATCAAGGGTACTCTTCCTTCTGGTACACGATGTGGATAGTCATTACTGACCACTGCTTGCTGATGGTTTCCAGGCCTCCACCTGCAAGGCATGTGCAGGAAGGCACGGCATTGTTCTTTACCCTTGTGGGTAATTCTAGCCTCTAAATTGTACTGGAAGCAATGTGTGCTACCTAATTGCTGGTGTACGATATGGCAGAGTTTGGGTTTCCTCTAAAATTGCAAGCAACCACCTTGAGTGGGGATAGTGGTTGTTTTGTGGTTCTAGGTCCCAAAAGAATTAAAAAGCAGAGCTTCTGTGATCCATGATGGGAAAAATTGCCACTTGGGTCCGTTTATTTATGTTTGTTTATTTATTTAATAATTGTCAACTAGTAATGGAGCCTTTAGCTCGTGCCCTGTGGTTAACACTTTAAATACCCTCCAGGCTATATTCCCGAGGGATGATATCATTTACACTCTCAGAAGATAGTGTATGGATGTTCTGATTACACACACAGGCGTGAATGCACACACATACATGCACACACACACATACACACACACACATACACCTCAATCTCCATCTGTCTTTCTGTTTTTTTTTTTTTTTAATATTTAGCCCAGGAAGCCTGGAGTAGTGTGACTTTGTTGCCTTGGCTTCTCTAATGACCAAGGAACATATAATTTTAAGAAAACCGAGTGAGGAGATGGGTGGATGGCTGTACAAAGATACTAAAGAGGCTTTCTTTCCAAGGTGTTGTGACAGAGACCTGTGAGGCAAGAACACTGGGAGAGACCAAAGAGATGTCAGGAGATGAGCTGGTGGAAGGTGGAGAGTCAGTTCTCTTCACGGAAGTGATGTCAGGTAGGTGAACCATACTCCATTGGGTGGTCCCGATACTCTAGTCTATGGGCAGCACAAATTAGACTTGATGGATTTGAGAGAAAAGGGAGAACATAAAAGTCATGTGAGCGGAAGTGGAATGAAGTGGGTCTGGGAGCAGTCGGGTGGGAAGGAGTAACTATGATCAACTGCGTTGTATAAAATCATTTAAAAACTAGTAAAAAGAAAAGTAACCACCACCAACAAGAAGATACTTGAAGACATCACTTGTCTCCTCCTCCTACCAGTCAGACAAATGCTCTCACCACATAGAGTTTGTGGTAAGTTCTTTCTGTAGGCTAGTCCCTCCCCTCCTCTTCTCCAGCTTTGTCATATATATATATGACTCGTTTTCACTCCTGGATGAAAATCTAGGAAACTCTATAAGTATCAGGTCAATTTGTTAATTATCTGATGCGTAAAACTTAGGTCATGAGGAAGAGTTAGCTGGCTACACTGCCGCTACCCATCCGTCAGCTGCAGTCTGTGGAGCTGCCTCCGTGGATGCTGAGAAGCACTAGGTGCAGCTTGCGTGTTACGATGTTTGAAGCTTTCTAAGGCGCTTGCATTTCCAGTTCTTCCTTTAGCATCTCACGCCTCAAAGGCAGGTTCTCAGTGACGCTCACCTAGTCCTGAGAGCCATCTTTGAATAAATGCCTTTGTATGTACCTCTTTTTTTTTTTAGATTTTATTTATTTATTTATTTTATGCATTTATATTAGTGCTCTATCTGCATGTGCACCTGCACACTAGAAGAGAGCAGTTAAGGGTATAGATGGTTGTAAGCCACCATGTGGTTGCTGGGAATTGAACTCAGGACCTCTGGAAGAGCAGACAGTGCTCTTAACCATTGAGCCATCTCTCCAGCCCCGTATGTACCTCTTTCTAAGACCAGTTCCTAGCCCCAGTCCTGGCATCAACCTGGGGAGGTCATCACCCACTGCTGGATTCAATCCAAACCTGAAGTCTTCAGAAGGATGTCTCGGAATTTTTAAACTTAGGTTGGAAAAGTTGAGAGGGACGATACGCTGGCTTCTCATGACTGAACAGCAGGGATTACACACTCCTGGTTCTAGCAGCCGGAAGTTTAAAATCAGGGTGCTTCTGTGACCATGCTCCCTCCCAAAGGCTTTCAGGAGAAGCCCTCCTTACTTGCTGTGCAACACTTACCCCAAAAATACTTCTGCTTGAGGCATAGAACTACTTTTCACCAACGTCTTCAACATGCTGTGTCTTCTGAATCTCCCATTTTTCTCTTCAAAGGACATTTGTCCCAGAACCCTACAGATAGTTAAATATGAGCTCATCTCAAGATATTTAATTACATCCGCAAAAAGCCTTTTACCCCAAATAAAGTCAAATTCTAAGTTACTAAGAGTACACTTGGTTTTACCTTGGTGAAAGCTGCTGTCAGTTCCCACCCAAAAGCTCCTTCACAAAACTGTTCACACTGCTAACTTGGTTCTTCAAATAGAGGGATGAGTCTTTCAACCGGACCAACCATTGGTCATAACCAAGCGATTGAACA
This sequence comes from Meriones unguiculatus, assembly GCF_030254825.1. Lineage (NCBI taxonomy): Eukaryota > Metazoa > Chordata > Mammalia > Rodentia > Muridae > Meriones > Meriones unguiculatus. Next base: position 15,005,252 of record NC_083359.1, read on the forward strand.
TAAATCAAGCAATGGCCTAAAGATGAGAGAGGCATATGAATACCTTGCCATGTCTATGGACCTTTGAGCCCAGGGCATCAAGTAGTTTGCCAATGGCTTTTCAGAGGAGCTTGAATAAATAAATGGACCTTCAGAAGAAAAGCAGCATTTAATTAGGGGTGAATTGTATTAATTTCTTGGAGAAAGTCAGGGTTTCTTATTAGCACCTGTGCTAAGCAAATGAGTAGAAACAAAAGAGCCCTATCTCAGGCATGTGAAAAAGAGGCAGGAAAATGAGCTTCAAGGGCAACAGTTAGAGGGTGCTGGGCATCAATTTTCAACTCATTGCTACATAGATTCTCAACAAGTGTGTCACCCTTGGTGTTTACTGGATAAGAGATGACAGGTATCAGACACATAGACGAGCGAGACTTATGGCATTATCCCTCTACTAAAATGTGTAATATTACATTATCTGAATTGAAGAAAATTACATTTTACATTATATAGAATCACCATTAATCATTGACTATAAGCTGGATAAAAAGCCCCCTCCTCCATCCACCATGAAACACTGAGACCATTTAAGCCAGACAATTGTCTGCTTCATGCTTCTGTGAATTTTCACACTGTCAGAACATCTGAGATACACCTGGAGATGTGACCAAAATGGTTTCACAGCCGCTAAATAAAGATGTAAATTTTCATCCAGACATTGGTTCTAATTAAATTGCTAGCATTGTAAGACACCTGCTCAAACACAGGACATCGTCTCTAGGGGTCACACTGCAGATTCACAAGAAATTAGAGTATTAAAGTCAAGTGAGTTTGAAACTTATAGAAGAATGTATGTCTTTTTTAGATTTTTGGAAACCACCATAGTGTACCCATGGCTTTGAGAAGCCCACAACAAAGCACATTTATGTAAACTAGTTTTAGATTAAAACAATCTGATTCTAAAGCTTCTGTGGAAAGGCAAAAGACTAGGGTTCCTGGTAGTGTTTCAGAAAAATTGAGAGGCTACATGTGTAACCTCACAGTGAAGTCCTTGCTTGGCATGTCCAAAAGCCTTGGTTTTATCCCCTGAACTAACTAAGCAGCTAATGAATTGTGGTGGCTTAAATGAGAACGCCACCTATAGGCTCATATATTTTCATATGCTGGGTTCCTGGTTGGAGGGAACTTTTTTGGGAAGGATTAGAAGGTATGGTCTTGTTAGAGGAAGTATATCATTGGAAGTAAGCTTTGAGGATTCAATAGTCCATGCCAGTCTCTCTCTCCCCCCTCTCTCTGACACACACACACACACACACACACACACACACACACACTTGCTTTCTCTCTTACTCTCTCTCCCTCTTCCTCCTCCCTTTTCTCTCTCTCTATATATATATGTATGAGCACACACACAAACTATATATAACCTCTATCCCTTGCCTGCTGCCTGCAGATCAGAATGTAGCTTTCAGCTACCTCTCCAGCAACATGCCTGCCTGTGTGCCACTATGCTCCTCATTAAGGTGTTAATGGACTAACCCTCTGAAACTGTAATCAAACCCCCAATTAAATACCTTCTTTTTAATTTTATTTTTATATTAATTACAGTTTATTCACTTTGTATCCCAGCTGTAGCCCTCTCCCTCATTCCCTCCCAAGCACACTCTCCCTCCCTCATGTCCTCCCATGCCACTCTCCAAGTCCACTGTTAGGGGAGGTCCTCCCCTTCCGTCTGACCCTAGCCTATCAGGTCTCATCAGGACTGGCTGCATTGTCTTCCTCTGTGGCCTGGTAAGGCTGCTCCCCCCTCAGGGGGGAGGTGATCAAAGAGCCAGCCACTGACTTCATGTCAGAGACAGTCCCTGTTCCCCTTAGTAGGGAACCCACTTGGACACTGAGCTGCTATGGGCTGCATCTGTGCAGGGGTTATAGGTTATCTCCATGAATGGTCCTTGGTTGGAGTAGCAATCTCAGAAAAGACCCCTGTGCCCAGATTTCTTGGTTCTGTTGCTATCCTTGTGGAGCTCCTGTCCCCGCCAGGTCTTTCTATCTCCCCCTTCTTTTATAAGATTCCCTGCACTCTGCCCAAAGTTTGGCTATGAGTCTCAGCATCTGCTTAGATAGCTTGCTGGGTAGAGTTTTTCAGAGACCCTGTGTGGTCCTGTCCTCTTCCCTGTTTTCTCCCTCTTCCAATATCCATCCCATTTGCCTTTCTGAGTAAGGATTGGTCATTTTACCTAGGGTCCTCCTTCTTGCTTATCTTCTTTAGGTGTACAGATTTTAGTACGTTTATACTATATTATATGTCTAATAGCCACTTATAAGTGAGTATATACCATGTGTGTCTTTCTGCTTCTGTGATACCTCACTCAGGATGATTTTACCTAGTTCCCACCATTTGCCTGCAAATGTCATGATTTCCTTGTTTTTAATTGCTGAGTAGTATTCCATTGTGTAAATGTACTATAGTTTCTGTATCCATTCCTCAGTTGAGGGGCATCTGAGTTGTTTCCAGGTTCTGGCTATTACAAATAAAACTGCTACAAACATGGTTAAGCAAATGTCCTTGTATAGTTGAGCATATTTTGGATATATGCCTAGGAGTGGAATAGCTGGATCTTGAGGTAGCACTATTCCTAATTTTCTGAAAAAGCGCCAGATTGATTTCCAAAGTAGTTATACAAGTTTACATTCCTATGCTCATGGCTTGGCAGGATTAACATAGTAAATGCTTTCTTTTTATGAGAGTTGCCCCGGTCATGGTGTCTCCTCACAGCAGTAGAAGAGCAACTAAGACATTAGCTAAATAAATTAACTATCTAGCAAATAAAAATATATAAATCCAATAAAGATGTGTAAAGAGAGGCTTGCATTACACAATTGCAAAACTTCTACAAAGCTGTGAGAGTCAAGTTAGGGTGGAATCAATAAAATAATGGGACAAGATTATTGGAAAGGAAGTCATAAATACACAGAGAGAGTCAGCTGATTTTTTCAAACCAAAGCAAAAACTCAATTTAATGGAGAATAATTTTATGTCTTCTTTGGTGATGATTCTATTCACAAAATGTATATATTTGCAACTAGGTTTTTTTTATGACATTCCTACTAAAAAGACTAAAATGTAAAAGACAATAACAACAACAGTTAAAAGACACCTTAACATACCGATTGCTGGCTAAGATAAGAAGTGATGAAGTCCTCATCTGTAGTTGCTGAGGTTGTCAAGAGACATTGACATTTTGGAAGACATTTTGGAAGCTTCTTACAAAGCTACTCATAGTCATCACACAATCAAGCAATATTTCTGACTGGAAATTTTATGTCCAACACAAAAGCCTGCGCACAAAATTTTGAGGTGTTTTGTTGGCAATCTAACAAACAAAGCAATCAAGATCCCCTTTAGTAGGGAAATTAACTGTAGTATGCCCAAACTGTGAAATACTATCCATCTATAAAAAAGAATATGCTATTAAATCTTATCAACACCTAGATGAATCATAAGCATACATTGCTAAGGGGAAGAAGCCATTCTTGAAAGAATACAGGGCTCAGGAGATGGCTCAGTAGGTAAGTGCCTGCCATACAAACACAAGGACCTGAGTTCCGGTCTCCAGAACTTATATAAAGCAGGATGCAGCGGCAACTCACATACAGCAAGACTGAAAGCAGGAGCAAGAGAGTCCTCAGAAGCTCTTGGGCCAGTTAGCCTAGTCTAGGCAGTGGTGAAAAAGAAACCCTGCCCCAAACAATGCAAAAGGCATGGACGGACAACCCAAGGTTTTCTTCCAATTGCACACGTCCCATGGCATGCACATGCTCGTGCTCTCACACAAGTACTATGCAAGTATGGGCACACATAAACGCCATGCATACATCATGCTGACTAAAATATTATACAGTGTGTGATTAATTTTAAATGATGTGCAGAAGAATTGCATATAGCAGATGCAAGACTGCTACCCCCAGAAAGACCTCCCAGCAATGCTATTCTTTGGCTAGTGTCTAGGATCTTGGATTTCATACAAGTTTTTCCCATACCCAGTGCTGGTAAGTTTGGCTGAACTTACTGTGCCAAAACTTTGTTTGTAAAGACTTTGGGGGTTACTGCTCACTGTACCCCTTCTGGGAGTCTGGCAATCTGATGCACTCCAGGCAGTGGGTGGACTGTGTGGTCACCTCCAATAGAAATAAATGCTGGGTGTAAGTGTCCAAAGACTTCTCCCCAAAACACAGCTCACACCTGTTGTCATAATTCAGAATGGAGTTAAGCTCAATGTCAATGGGAGGCATTTGACATCTAGGCCTGGTTCCATTTAGACTCTGCCCCATATCCCCCCTGGGTGACTTTGTTTTGTATTTACTCACTGCAATGATTGGTAAAGATGAGAGCAACAGTATTCTGAATCTCAAGAGGTCATCTTCTGGCACTGCATGAAAACTGGGGTTGGTCTTGGAGATTCTAATATAGATTACATTATAGAGTGGTGAAGCACAGAGTAGTCAGCATGCTTGCTATTTCGAGGAACTTGAGCAGGGAGGTTCAAGCACAGTAAATCTGGGAGCAAAGTCATATCATATGAAACTGTCATTGTGGGTGTATAACATTTTGTATGTGTCAAAATCTGTAGCATTTACAACTCGCACAAATGAAGAACCTGAATGTGTTCGAATTACTTGAAACACAGTAATTTAAGAAGCAAAATAACTCCTGGGGGTGAGGAATGTGGAAAAGAATTTAACCGCAGCATTCGTGCAAAATGTTATTGAGCATCCATGAACAATGCTTCAACAGTGAAACCCAGTTCCCACTGTCCATCATCCTACCAGTGCGAGGTCAGCCATACGCTTAGTAGCTTCAGAGTTAGTTTGTACAGCACGGAGGAAGGACCATCAACTGGAACACTGTTTTTGCAGCTCCCTTGTTCTTTTCTCTTAAGAGCCCCCACTAGATTCCTTAATGATTCCATCCACTGAATCAAAATCCTCACCCTTGGCTCAGCCAAAGACTTGTGTTCTGGTAAAGTATTTACTGTCAACTTCACACAAACTGGAGACATCTGGGAAGAGGACATCTCAGTCGAAGAATTGCCCAGATCAGACCGGTTTGTGTTCATGTCTGTGAGAGACTGACTGTCTGATAACCGATAAAGGAGGGCCCTAGGCAGGCTGGACTAAGCTACACCAGAAAGCCAGCTGGGCAAGCCAGGAGGCAGCATTCTCCCATGGTTTCTGCTTCCATTCTTGCCTCCAGGTTCCTGCTTGAGTTCTTGCTCTGTCTTCCCTCCATGATGGAATGTGTCCCAAAAGTGTCAGGTTAACCCTTTCCTCCCACAAGTTGCTTTTGGTTGTGTTGTTTGTGTTGCAACAAAAGAGAAAAAAAATGGAACAGCACATTTCTGCCACCTTTACATGACTTGTTTTCTTTTCTCTTCTCTATTTCTAGGCTATCTTTGGCCAGACGGCTATCCCTGGGTCCTCCATGGCTTGCAAGATCTTCCTAACAACAACAGCAAACCATGCCTAAGTCTATCCCATTCAGTCCTTATCAGTGAAGCCCCATATACGTGACAGTTCTGAACACAATTAGTGACAATGTAGACAAAGTGTTTTTAAAATTAAACAAATAAATTAAATAAAGAGGCAGCCCTCTCTCCTGAGAAGCCTGCACCCTGCCCTTGGATAACACAACTGATGTCACTTTCTTTTTTTAATTAATTGTTTTATTAATTAGTTTATTCACTTTATATCCCAGCTGTAGCCCCCTCCCTCATCACCTCCCAACCCCACCCTCCCTCTCTTCCCATGCCCCTCCCCAAGCCCACTGATAGTGGAGGTCTTCCTCCCCTTCCATCTAACCCTTGCCTATCAGGTCTCATCACAACTGGCTGTATTGTCTTCCTCTGTGTGATGTCACTTTCTTAAGAGGGTACTCTCCTTCCCACTCTTCCCACTTCCTCTCTGATTTTTCCCTTCTCTCTCTTCCTTCACCTGCCTCTCCCCTTTCTCCTCACCCCTCTTTCTGCCTCTTCTATCTGCCTCTTCTTACTCCTGCTTCTTTTCCTCCTCTTCTTCCTCAAATGTAGAAAGGAAAAGAAGAAATGAAATGAAGCTAATATTTACTAGCAGCCCTCACTAAGCAGATCCTGTACTAAGTCACCTCCATAAACTCCTTTATTTAATCAGCAAATCTGTTCTCAGAAGTTACCACTAGTATTTCCTCTCCCAGAACTACCCTGCTCCTCCCTTCCTCTCCCAGACTTGTCCTGATCCTCCTCCTTCACAGCCTCTGCCTCTGACTGGTACCTTTTCACGATCAGAACAGTTCTGCAATAATGAACCTCCTTGAAACCAAGATTGTTGGTAACTGGACTCATTAGCACCACAGCTTTCGTTTATTTGTCTGGATGTGAGGAGTAAATCTGTTTCCTAGCAACCTGTCCTCTGATTCCTCCATCCTCCTTACTCATTCTCTTCCCCATGACTAACTACAAATTAACCAAATTATGGGTAGAGTTTAAGCCTCCTGGAAACTGAAGGAACACTTAAACACATGTGTTTGTTCTCTTGACAAGAAGTGGCTCTGGACTGCTGCTTCCTAGGAACAAAGCAGAGTGATAGAAGCAGCCATTGGTCTCAGTGTGCCCACAGATATGGGAGCCAGCTATCCCGGCGCGGCCACTTAAGTGACATCTTTAGCCATTTTATGGAGGATGGATGTTAACGTCAAATGTTCCCCAGGCACTCATCTGCAAAGGCAGCGGTCATTTATGGTAGTTTTTCACGTTGTTCTTGAGTCCTGTGGCACAGCCCTCACCTCTTAACACTCTAACAGTCGTATGACCTACAGAACCTCTTTTGGAGAGACGTGAAAAAATGTTCTGGGCACCAACACAGAATGCAACAAGGGACTTGCCCAGCCCCTCTCCGCCAGGGGCTCTCTAAACCCAGCGCTTTTTAATCGTGAATGATCTGCACTGGGTCTGAGAGGGTATCATGGTGGGTAAAGTACTTTCCATGCAGACGTGAGGGGCTGAGTTTGATTCTAGCACCCGCCTAAAAAGCCATATGTGGTGGCTGTGCTTGCAATTCTAGCACTGAGGAGACAGAGACAGGAGGATCCCCAGCACTCACTGGCCAGCCACCCTGACTAAATCTGTTAACCCCAGGTCCCAGGATCTGTCTCAAAAGGATCAAGGTGTAAGCTCCTGAGAAATGACACCCAAAGGTGACCTCTGGCCTCCACGCACGTGTATGTGTGCAAACATGCACATGCTCATGAAATAAATAAATCAATCATCTATATTAATGTCATTTCAAAACTGCCCTTTTATGGCTTACTACCTATAACATTCTAATCAAAATCCTTTCAGAACCTGTCTGTAGGTTCCTAGGTGAACTCGGGGTGAGATAAAGTATTATTTCACTCTTCTGTGTTTGTTCGTTCATCTATTTGACTTGCACCTTTAAGTGCCTGTCATATGCCAGGCAACCCTGTAGACACTGGGGGGGGATGCTAGGAAACAAGTCTACATCTTAATGCTAGGCTGTGTGAATGGGTCTCCTCTTCCAGCCCTACAGTAGAATTATATGCCCCTCCCTAACCAAGGAGGTTTGGCTTTGCCAGGGACACTTGAACCACACCCATGTATGTCATGTTGGGGCAGAGGCTTTGGACAATAGTCTGCCATCGTCTTGCCGTCTTGCCTCAGGGAGCATCCGGTGCCCTGGAGTTTCCGAAGTCTACAGTAGAGTCCCGTAAAGATACAACATGAGCATTCAACGCCAACAGCAGACAAATTCTCATTGCCTCGTGTCTTCTCTGACTGACAGAGCACGGTTGCTGTGGACACACTGACTCAACACAAAAATGCAGTCTCTTAGTATTTCCACTTGAGTGAGTGGTCGTGCCAAGCATGTGGTCTGAGCACCAATGTCCACATGAAGGCAAGCCTTATTTCTCTAATGTAGAAGAGTGACATAGTCACCTTCATCTCCAGAAGAAGAGGAAGGTCAAAGCAAAGAGACCCTCACTGGGATTCAGGAGGCCCAGGTCCTTGCTGCTGTAGGTTAGCTTAATAGGTGGTGTGTGGAGATCACCCTGAGCCATAGAAGTCGGGCATTTCAGAAACCGATTTTATGTCATAGTCATTCCATGATCCTTTGTGGAAAATTACCCATGTGGGTAACTAGGTCTGTAAAGATGCTGGAAACAGCTCCCATCTGATTACTGCGCATTTCACAGAATTTCATCTCTGTACCTATTTATCCCAACTCATAGTGTGAAGTTGGAATTGCATTTTGTGTTCAAGTTGATTGGACTGGAGCCTTGACACATACTCATCACTGTGTTCTGAGACCTGAACCTTGTCTCTGGAACCTGCACCTATTAGTTTAACATCTGCCTAGAAAAAAATGTCAGAGGGTGGGCATGTGACACCTCTGTGATGCAGCGAGATGTCACCCCTAAAAGGGGAGCTCTCTAAGCCTCAAACTCCTTCTCCGAGCAGTTCCTATACCCACCCTCGCCCCTGATTGCCCCTATGGGAGGGGTTAATCAAGCTGTGTGCTATTCAGCATGTGCGCCATTCCAGGCCATCACTAATTACACAAACTAACACCCAAAATGCCAGCAACAGAAGGACTGAGAAGTCACGTTGCCTTTGGAGTGTGAACAAAGAAAAGGAAGGGTGGAGTCTGTGACACTATGAACCAAGATGGAACCAGGCCGGTCATTTTCAGCCCCATTCTTACCCAGTGCCATCTTAGACAGTTTCTTTAGAGAAGCACTAAGCTTCATTTTTAATGCAGCCAAAAAGACAAAACCAGACAGCTGTGGAAATTCACTCCGGAACCTCCTTAGCAAAGCACATCCCTCCCTGAAGTAAAGATCACAGGGGAGTTTTATCTCACAAAATGCACTTGTTCCCAAATTCTCCTTTTTCTGAAACAGTTGGACTGAGTTTGGCTCAAAGTCTGCCTTCACTGACTTCCTCAAAATGGTGAACACTGGTCTCATTCAAGCCTGAAGCTGCCATTTGGATGTGACTAGCTGGAATTCTTACCAGCTTCAGCTGTCTTCCTCCACCAGGCTTACACCATGAAAACACCACCATTTGGGTCTGGAGAGATGTTGTAGCAAAGAGCACTTGCTACTCTTGCAGAAGACCCATGTTCAGTTCCCAGCTCCCACATGACAGCCCACAATGGTCTGTAGCTCCAGTTTCACAGGATTCAATGGTCTCTTCTGACCTCCTCAGGCACCAAGTACACACGTGACACTCAGACGCACATTCAGACAAACCATTTATACACATAAAATTAAAATAAAATACTAACAAAAAGGGAATACCAACTTTTTGTTTGTTTGTTGCTGTCAAGTCAATTCTTTTTTTTTTTTAAATCAGTTACATTTTATTAACTCTGTATCCCAGCCGTGTCCCAAGCCCTCATTCCCTCCCAGTCCCTCCCTCCCTCCCTCATTTCCACCATGCCCCTTTCCAAGTCCACAGATAGGGGGGACCTCCTCCCCATTCATCTGATCCTGTTTTATCAGGTATCTTCAGGACTGGCTGCAAAGCCCTCCTCTGTGGCCTAACAGGACTGCTCCTCCCTTCGGGGGTGGGGAGACCAAAGAGCCAGTCATTGAGTTCCTGTTAGAAATAGTCCTTGTTCCCCTCACTTTGGGAAACCAATTGGTTACTGAGCTACCACAGGCTACATCTGAGCGGAGGTTCTAGGTTATATCCATACATGGTCCTTGGTTGAATGTCAGTCTCAGAAAAGACCCTGTGCCCAGATATATTTGGTCCTTGTGGAGCTCCTATCCTTTCCCCATCAGACTAACTCCCCTTCTTTCTTATGATTCCCTGTACTCTGCCAAAGGTTTGGTCATGAGTCTTTGCTTTGAAAACACTGCTAGTTAGAATCTTTCAGATGTGCTCAGTAGACTCCTGTCATACATTCAATGCACATCCCATCTGTCTTTCTAAACGAGGATTGATCATCTTACCCCATGTCTGCTCAATTGATTATCTTTTTTAGGTGTATAGATTTCATTATGTTTATCATATCTTATAGGTCTATATAAGTGAGTATATCCCATGTTTGTCTTTCTCCTTCTGGGATATTTCACTCAGAATGATCTTTTCTAGATCCCACCATTTGCCTGCAAATTTCATGATTTCCTCCTTTTTGATTGCTGAGTAGTATTCCATTGTATAAAAATACCACAATTTCTGTACCCATTCCACCGTTGATGGACATCTGGGTTGTTTCCAGGTTCTGGCTATTACAAATAGAGCTGCTATAAACATGGTTGAGCAAGTGTCCTTTTTGTGTACTTGAACAAACTTTGGGTATATACCTAGCAGTGGTATAGCTGGGTCTGGAGGAAGCACTATTCCTATTTGTCTTAGAAAGCGCCAGATAGCTTTCCAGAGTGGTTGTACCAGTTTACATTCCCACCAGCAGTGGAGGAGGGTTCCCCTTTCTCCACAACCTCTCCAGCATGTGTTATCGCTTGAGTTTTTCATCTTGGCCATTCTGATGGGTGTAAGGTGATATCTCAGGGTCGTTTTGATTTGCATTTCTCTGATGGCTAATGAGGATGAGCATTTCTTTAAGTGTTTTTCTGCCATTCGATATTCCTCTGTCGAGAATTCTCTGTTTAGCTCTGTTCCCCATTTTTTAATTGGATTACTTGGTTTGCTGCTTTTCAGCTTCTTTAGTTCTTTGTATATACTGGATATTAGTCCTCTGTCAGATAAAGGGTTAGTGAAGATTCTTTCCCAATCTGTAGGCAGTCGTTTTGTTTTGATGACGGTATCCTTTGCTTTACAGAAACTTTTCAGTTTCATGAGGTCCCATTTATTGATTGTTGCTCTTAGAGCCTGTGCTGTTGGTGTTCTGTTCAGGAAGTTGTCTCCTGTGCCAATGAGTTCTAGGCTGTTCCCCACTTTTTTTTTCCAATTGATTTAGGGTATCTGGTTTTATGTTGAGGTCCTTGATCCACTTTGACTTTAGTTTTGTGCAGGGTGATAAATATGGATCTATTTTCATTTTTCTGCATGTAGACATCCAGTTGGTCCAGCACCATTTGTTGAAGATGCTGTCTTTTTTCCATTGAATGGATTTGGCTTCTTTGTCAAATATCAAGTATTCATAGGTGTGTAGATTTATTTCTGGGTCTTCTATGCGGTTCCATTGATCCTCCTTTCTGTAACAATGGCAATCTCAGTAGTAATCTGCTGACTTTTCCTTCCTCCTGTATAATGTAGATTTCCATTTAAAATAAAGGACTAATTTGAATTAGCTTCATTGCTCTCTTGGTGCTCTGGAAAAACTCCTAAAACAATCAACCTGTATCTATTTGACAAAGTATTAAATAGTTAAGGAAACTGAATATGAAATTTTATCCCATTATTGTAATTGAGAAGTTTATCTCACATTTTCTTATAAATCCAGCTGTGCCCCAATTTAAGGAAGTTTATACTGAAAAAAAAATACATCAACTTGTCATAAGCCATGAAAGTGTATTTGTGTTTCCAAAGCCAGAGTTCAGATTCAGAGCCCTCTTCTTCTTTCAGGTAGTAATCTGTATCAAAACTGGAAGCGACTTGGAAAAACCTGAGTAATCAGACTAGGGACCACCAAGGGTATCTTTCAGAGTCACGAGACCACGTGACCTAGAAGCTGTCAGCTTCTAGAATGGTGACTCTTCCTCAGACTGCAGTGAATTCACTGGTGCTCGCTAGACAGACACTTGGGAAAGGATAGCACTGTTCCTCCTTCTGATAATGACCTTCCTGTGAGCTGGCAATGGAGGTATCCTGTTCCTGTGACAAGCATTCTCAACTCTGGAAGTGCTCACCATCTGCATGGCCTAATACACTGATTTCCGTTTCCCCCAAAATGCAGCTTGCCTGATTTGGGGTTGTACTTGAGAAAAGGAAACTGAACTGTCCAAAAGGTTCACAGAGTTCTTCTGGGCCACCCTGTCCACCTTCTCCTTCTCTCACAGCAGCTGTGAAGCTTGGTCTTGGAAGCCTGCTGCACATGCTAGGCACACTGATTTAGAGCCTCTGGTGTTAAAGGATGGTTAAAGACAGTGATCTATCACTGCTGTTTACGTTATTTGTTGTTTTTCAATGGCAGAGATCTAGATCTAGTCAATCTTAGGATAACTTCTTGTAACATGTGACAACGGGTGTGGCCCTCTAGAGTCACTTTTCTAGGTTCAAATTCCAGACTCTTCCTCATTAGCTATTGTTATTCATATGCAACATAATCATTTTAAAAAGAATGAAAGGCTGTGATCCCAGCACTTGCTGGGGGGTGAGGGAGAGAAGAGCCTAGAGATGCAGAAGTTCAAGATTGTCCTCAACTACAAGGAGTGTTTGGATTAGGCTGGGTTCTGTGATATTCTCTCTAAAAATAACAACAGAAGCAAAGCTAGGTGTAGTGGTCTGTGTCTAAAGTGCCCACCTTGGCTGTGGTAAGGGTAGGGATGAGGTACACAGGTAGAACCCCTGACCTCACTGGCCATCTAAGCTAGCCAACTGATGAACAACAGGCTCATTAATAAACCAAGTCTCAAAAAAAAAAAAAGAAAGGAGGGAAGGAATGGAGAATAGTAGAGGAGGATGCCCAACTTCAACCACTGCCCTCCCCAATTGTCCCCACATACACAATTACACACAGGTGCATTCACACAAATGCATACAGGCCTCCCACAAAACATCAAAACACAATTAACCTAGCAAAATCCTGTGAGTTAACACAGTCCATGCATGGTGGTGATCTTGGGTTGACTTGACAAGGCCATGGGAGAATAAATCCTTGCTCTGTGCAGAAGCCTTTTAGAAGATTCTGATGAAAGCACTCATGTTTATTGAATCAGTTGAGTGAATTGCTGTCTCTGGTGCAGAGTGGGCAAAAGAAAGAGGCTAACTAACCCTTCCACAGATGCAATGGACCACCTTGTCCTCAGCCCAGGAACTGGAATACTGCTCTTGAGAACCAAAAATGACAGGCTTTCTCCTAGACCTCAAGCCTGCCCACTCAGGCCAGAGCTCTGCATCGAGGCTCCTGGGACTCCGGTGTGCCAATCATAGATCTAAGGATTTCTGTGCCACTATAATCATGGGAGCCATACTTTGGAATAAATCTCAACTTCTTATTTCTTCTGCTTCCTTCTGCTTCTGTCTATGCTGTAGATGAGCTCCATATTCATGCCTGCAACTATCTTCAGATAATTAGTATGGGTGGTGGTGGGGAATCCACAGAGGTCCAAAAAAGAAGAAGTTGGGATAGCCACATACAGGGCACAACACGTAATTCACCCAGATGCAGTGACATGCAGGCATTGCATGCCACAGCCTCCAGGCACTGTGCAATCTCCGGAACTGTCTCTCATGCATATTAGCCAGACCTATAAAGGCTGTATATATCTTTCCTTGTCATTACCTCCCGTGAAGATTAACTTAAATTGTCAGCTTGACAATCCCTAAAACCACCTGGGGAAAGTATCAGTAAGGGATTGTCTACATTGGCTCGGCCACGGAGCATGTTTATCGGTTATTTTCTTGGTAAGTTAACTTAATGTTGGCTAGACACAGCCCAGTGTGGGTAGCACCATTCCTTAGCACACTTGAATTGTGTAAGAGTAGAAGAACCAAGCTGATCACAAGGACATAAATGAGGATGTGTGCATTCCTTTCTCTCTGCTCTTGACTGAGGATGTGCTGTGACAAGCTGTTTGAAGTTCCTTCCTTGACTCCTCTACCAAGATAGACTGTAATCTGGAATTGTAAACTGAAATGAACCCTTTTTCACAAAAGTTACTTTTTTCTATGTACTCTTATCACAGCAGAAATGAGAGTCTCTCTCAGTAATAAGAACAATAACTATCCAGTGGCATTGACATTGCATTATTGATAATCACAGAGATGACCCAAAGCTTGGGGGAAGATGGGTGTAGGTTATACACCAAGGCTCTGCTATTTCATCCACGAGCTTTGGGCATTCATGGATATCAGCATCCAAGAACCAACTCCCAGTGGAGACTGAAGGACAGCTCTGTGTTCACAGGTGTGGGCACACACACACACACACACACACACACACACACACACAGTCTCTCCATAGCACTGTTGTAGGTTTACATGCTATGTGGAGGAACAGGCATGAATGTAAACTGCACTCTTTCCAATATGCAATCACTCCTAGAAATCCTTGGAGGAGCATTCAGAAGTCATGTATTGGTCTAAAAAGCCCAGGAGCCTCTCAGGAGCAAAAAGCAGATAAATGTGAGGCAGCCTCTCTTGGCTCAGAAACAAAGCCTTAAGCTTGGAGCATGGGGATCAAGGATCAGTTAACTGAACAGATAAGAAAGCCAGTGCTGGAGAAGTGTCTGTTTCCATTTCAACAGAAATGCTTATTTCTTTTGTGCATTCACAGCCCGGACTCTTTCTTTTCCTTTTAATTTCCCAGAACACAGGACAGAATTAATTTTGCATGGTCAATTCATCCCTTGCAAGGTTTAAATTTATCTGGTTGAAACTAGTCTCTGGCTGATTTGCTGAGCAACTGAGAAGCTGTATCCTGTCTCCATCTGAACCAAGGCCACTACAGCCCAGAGCAAAGTTACTATACCAGCACAGAGGCTCGGAAGGACACAGGTGAGCAGGTCTAGAGTGCATCCTCTCACTGATGAAACAAGAGCATGCTGTCTTCCTGGGGGCTGCAGTAATGTTGCCTGCTGTCAGTGTCCACAGTGCTCCTCAGGGCTTTCTCATCTCCATAGCTGATACTGTTGAGAACAAGACACACCCTAGAACTCTAAGAGACAAACCATCACCAGCAGAGGAAACCCTTCTTCACACTTAGCATTATTTTATTTCATTATATGTTAAATGTCAAAGTACTAGGTATTACAAATAAAAAATATAAAATCATACAAAATTTTTAAGGATTTGTTTTCATTTCTGGGCATGTGTATCTTAGTTAGGGTTTCTATTGCTGCAGTAAAATGCCATGGCCAAAAAAACACTTGGAGAGGAAAGGGTTTACTCCAGCTTACAGCTCTCAGTTTACATTCCATCACGGAAGGCAGGAACTTGAGGCAAGAATCTGGAAGAAGAAAATGAATAGAGGTTGTGGAGGAATGCTGCTTACTGGCTCTCCAAAGCTCCTCCTGCTTTCTTCTGTAACCCAGGACTGCCTGCTCCGGGGTAGCACCACCCACAGGGAGGCAGGCCTCCCCCATCAATGGGTGATCAAGAGAATGCACCACAGGACCACCCACAGGGCAATCTGGTGGGAGATTCGTTTTTCCAAAATGACCCTAACATGTGTTGAAATGATAGAAAACTAGCTAGCGCGGTGCATGCGTAGTTCATGTGTGTACCGTGCTCAGAAAGGCCAGAAGAGAAGGTCTAATCCCCTGGAGCTGGAGCTACTGGCAGTTGTGAGCCACCCAACAAGGGCAGGGTACTGGGAATTGAACTATAATCCTCTGCAAGCACAGCAAGTGCTCTTAACCATACAGCCATTTCTCCAGCTCCAAAATTATCTGTAATTTGATCACTCAGAGCAAGGAATAATAAAAATCCTTTTAATGTTATGCTCATGGGCCCATTAGTATTATATAAAAATACTTCTAGGTGGCTTTTGTTTTTAATTTTTCCATTCAGACACTTCTCATGTTGAGAAACAATCATTTCATGGCTTTGCAACACTCTATTGGACTATGGTGGTGGAGTTAACTAATTCCCTTCTGTGGAAGGAGGATAATTCACACCACTTTTGCTTTGTCGGATAAAGTCACAACTGATGTTCTTGAACCATAATCTTTCTGAGCTCACAGGGATTTCCTCAAGTTAACTACTTAGAAGTACAGCTATTGAACCAAAATAAATGCTACTTTTCAAGAATTCTGGAGCCACATTTCCAAAATTCTTAAAGGCGTACTCGCAGCCAAACACGGTGAACAGGGCACATTCCCATGAATGAGAATGATTCAGGAGAATGCCCAGCTAAGGTGATGTACAGCAGACACTGGTCCACTTGTGCAACAGATGTCCGTCTGTCCATCCAGTGCATACTCCCTACCACATGCCAGGGAAGAAGTCAGCTGGGACCCTGGCCCTCTCTTAGCCATAGTCAAGTAAGAAAATCAAGTAATCAACTTGCACACCAGCACAAACTCACTAGGGCATCCATCCTAATGGTGTGTTCCACTGGCAGACAAGGCCTCTATTTTTACTGCTAGAACCACATGCCTGGCATTGAAACTGGTACGCCTTATTCGCTTTCACCATGGGTCACATCTTAGTCTGTGCTCTGAAAGCAACACAATTTCATGAATGAGGAAGGAGAGGATCAGAGTTGAAGCATAGCCTAAAGGCGGGGGCTGTAAGTCTATCTCTCTCTTACCCAGCGTTCATCTTAGTTTATCTGAGACGTCAGGATACAGTGCTTATCTGCCTACTGTGGTCACACTCTGCTGGCTCCCCCTGAAAATGCCAAACACACCCAATGTGTCTCAGAACCTGCTCCTGCAAGGCATCCAACTTGCTGGAATCAATACCATGCCAGTGATTTCTAAAGCTGAGGCCAAAGGCTGCAGAGGCAAGTGATGTCCTTGTCCAAACCAGTGCAGTGTAGCATATGTAGGACAATTAAATATTTAGACATAAGCAAGATTTAGGTAGTCAGATATGCAGTGGTATGGCCGAGCCTCAGGATATGAGAAATAAAATGAGCTATACTCAAGGGATAATGGGTATAGATTCCATCTGGGTGGACTGTCCAGATTAGCAGAAGCCACAAGAACAAGCATAGATTATCAAACACTAAAGAGTCAGGAGGAGGCAGACATGGAGAGGAAGGTGCCGCTTCCTAAAGCTTCCACAACCTCCCCAAATGGCACCACCAGCTGGGGACTCAGTGTCCAAACACCTGAGCCTACGGTGGACATTGCTTATTCAAACAACTACAAAGATGACGCTGGGACATACTGAAGCTCGAAATACATTTTATTTCATTCCTTATCACATCTACCAAGAAACAGCCATTGCAGAGAACTTCCAAAGTCAGGTTCTTTATTTCCAAAGCTTGTTTTAAGAAAACAACCCCCCAAACAGAATGCATGGCTAAGGCCAGCACCAAGGACCTCTAGATAGCACCTGTCACTCAGCTAGTGCCAGCATCTTCAGTCAGTGAGGTATATAGAAGATTCACCCAGCCATCAGCACATCTCTTCAACCTAATCGCCAACTCATGGAAATGAGGGCAGTAAACAGGACAGGGAAGCAGATGACCAGAGGAAGAGGGACAGAGGTCAATGAATAGGGCTGGAGAGCCAGCACACGTGACTCCGATTTCCAGCAAATGGGAGTCAATGGGCCAACGACTCAGGGTTCAATAAAGCCATTTAGTCATGACTGTTCCTTCTGAGGGAAATTAATTCCTTTGTGGCTCTGTCTCTTGTGGCTCCCACGAGTCAATACTCCTTTGGCAAGAGGTCTGCGCTCAGGCTGTGGCTTCCCATGAAGGCTTGGTTGCCACATCTTCCCAATATTCTAGTCCTTGGAGAGACATTCTTGGCCCGTGGCCTTTAGTATGTTGGCTCCACTTCAAAAAGCCGGTCGCTGCATGAGGCAGGGACAACTCAGCTCAACCCTGCCTGTAGTACCCGAGACGGGTTAGGGTCTCCCCATGGTCAGTGTTGTGCATCTGGATATTTGTATACTCAGTTGGATTAGCCCTTGCCAAGTGCTATGTAAAAATTCATTGAACTCTTACATCTACCCTCATAGGCAAGAACTATTTTTCCTGGTCAAGGAAAAGCTAAGGAGTCACATCTCTTGACTTTATACACTGCCATGCACACCCTAGCTTAATGTCTCCACAATGTCCAGAACTTTGGGATCCAATATTTTGTTTTTTTTCTGAACCAGTACTGCATTACATCGACTGGGCATGGGGGTGCTTAGAACTGCCCTTAACATCGTTTTTTAAGACCTGGAAAAAGTCAGGGTTCATGGTCCAATTGCATGTGCAGCCCTGGTCCACTAGGGGATGCTGGTGAGCTTCAGGAAGCTGGAAGGATGCCCACAGGCCTGGTTTTGAAATTGCTTTCTTACTTAAAGGGCTGCCTGGATGCTTCAAAACGCAGCTCAGGGCCTTTTGCAAAGAAGGTTGGTTCACTTTGTATAAAGGTGCTAGCCTCATTTTCTCCTCAGGTTTGGAGCGAATGTTAACCAGCTCTGAGTGAGTCAATGAGCGACCTAATGGGGGACGAGGAGGGGAGGTTAAGAGCTCTTCAAGTGCCAGTATTTGCAAAATTCTAGGAGATCCTCCAACTGGGAGAATTCTTGAAATACTCAATGCCAAGAACCTCTCTAAAGGACATAAACACTGTAACTTCTAAAGACCACTGCCAAATGCAGATATCCAGAAAGACGCCCTGTCAGGCCACCATTAGATAGCTTAAAACACAGAAAAGAGTGCAACCCTGCAACTCTCTGACCAGGGCTTGACATTCATCTTACTTCTTCTTAGCTTTGAAGCTGTGAAGTTTTGAAACCTTAGTCAGTTGCTGAGCCTTGCTGAGCCTCATAGGTCACCACGTATGTTTAAATGAGATGATGTATGCAAAGTTTTACACACAGAGAAAGTACCTGTGGTGGTTTGAATAGATATGCCTCCCCTCACCCCGACAGGCTCATATATTTGAATGCTTGGTCGTTAGGGAGTGTGTTACTTGAGAGGAATTAGGATGCATGTCCTTGTTGGAGTAGGTGTGGCCTTGGTGGAGGAAGCGTGTGGGGAAACTAGACCCGATGTCTCTCTCTCCTCTCTGCTGCCTGGGAATGATTCCGACATAGGAAACTCTTAGATGCTCTGGCACCAGGTCTGCCTGTGTGTCACCATGCTTCCTGCCATGCCTGTAAGCAAGCAAGCCCTGTACTAAGGAGGCAGCAGAAGGAGGATCATGAGTTCTAAGCCAGTCAATACTACAAGGTGCGCTCTGGGCCAGCCTCGCCTAAGCAGCAAGCTCCTGCCTCAGACTTTCCCACATCTCCAAGATATGAAAGCTGAACTCAAGATCTGACAAGATGTGATGTCTGGGGTTTTAAGACAATAGAAACAAAATAAGGGTGGTTATACTGCAAGGGAAAGTGAAGACGGATTCTTTGTGTTTGTTGTTTAGCACCGGTTTAAAAAAAAAAAGAAGTCCCAAATTATGTGGAGTCTTTTTTATTTGAGGAAATATACTCAAGGCTATATAAATTCAATAATGTTACAAAATTCAGCTCAATTTTATTTATTTTTTTAATTTTATTTTTTATTTTTTTATCAGTTACATTTTATTAACTCTGTATCCCAGCCATGTTCCGATCCCTCATTCCCTCCCAGTCCCTCCCTCCCTCCCTCATCTCCACTGTGCTCCTTTCCAAGTCCACTGATAGGGGGAGACCTCCTCCCCATTCATCTGATCCTGTTTTATCAGGTATCTTCAGGACTAGCTGCAAAGCCCTCCTCTGTGGCCTAACAGGACTGCTCCTCCCTTCGGGGGTGGGGAGACCAAAGAGCCAGTCATTGAGTTCCTGTTGAAATAGTCCTTGTTCCCCTCACTTTGGGAAACCAATTGGTTACTGAGTCAATTTTTTAACCCGGATGATTTTTTAAAAATATGTTTGCTGGGATCCAGCCCTGGGTGAGGTCAGGGCCTGAAGAAAGATGAACGCGAGAGATTCAAGGGAGAAATGAGTCAGGCACAGGCATCAGGAGGAGTTTTACATCCTGACTGACGGGCAGTATTGGTGCTTCTTTATACAGAACTTAGTAGGCAGGGATAGATGCATGCTGTCCCGAAACAGAGATCATATCATTTTTGTCCCCGGACACTTGTTCTAACTTCTGCTTGGTCTTAGGTTTAGTCACTGCAAAACAGAATTATCTTTTACAATCATTTTCCCTCATCAACCTCACAACCCAACTTTTACCAATATTACAGTTTCGAGGGCATTTGCCAAAGCATGATAGCCTGTTCTCAAGCTGGTAGTTCTTGCAGTTTCAAGGCAGAAAGAAAATCTCCAAGCCAGCCTGGGTGGATTGTCACGTCCCAGTGTATTATCAACTTTTGATAGTCAGAGTGCTAATTGTCATTAGGCCAAGAAAAATCTTCAGGCCGAAGTTGCTGTAGTTATTATTCAATTCCTGCCATATTTGTAGAATTTATTTCTATAGTTGATCTTGGTGTTTTCTGTTTCTTGCCCATATGATGCCACAGTGATCCCGTATGAGTTAACTTTTTCTAAGAAAGGGAGGTCTTAATATTTTATTCTTTTGTCATTTATCCACACTGTTCTTTGTCCATCGATAAAAGGAAGAGGCTTTTAATTTGATCTGCTGCCAACATCTCTGGCTCGCTGAAGATTGTTTACCTTTTTAAGTTTACTTTGTTCTGATTATTTTGTTCCTGAGTAAGTGCAGAGGCAGATATGCTAAGAGTATCTTTGAGTCAGAACCCTGTAACAAGCTCTCTGGCATATTTCCTTGAGTCATAACCTTCAGAGTGTAAGGAAGACCTTCAAGTAGGGAAGATAAAGCTATCTCCCTAAAAGTGGGAGGGTTAGTACAATCAGGACATTCCTGAGAAGGCTTAGAAGCAGTATTCCTGAAGGAGCGCATAAATGATTCATAAGACAATTTCCATCAATACAATATCCCCAAGTTGTACAAATAACAAAAGCCCCCAAAGCATGCAACATGTGGAGATTAAGCCCAAAAAGTGGGAGATTGTACCATACCAATTGCATCACTCAGCTCAGCTTTGCTGGTCTTTGTCAAGCAGCTGTGCTGGCTTTATGACTTTCACTGTTTCCATTAGATATGGCTCTTCCACACGTTCCCCAGAGGAAGGACACTGAAATTGGGTTGCAACAAATTTAACTGGTAGGTGGTCAGGAGAAAGACGGCCCAACTGTAGATCTCACGGTATGAGGACTCAAGCAGATCCCAGACAAACACAGGCAGGATGGCTTGGGAGGGGTGTAGAGTTAGAACTGAAGAGGGCTTGAAGGTATACGGGGTGCTCTGTGGGAAAAGAAGAAAACACAGAGTGGCTTCTGACTATTGAATAATGTTTGGACCAGAGCCACTGGTCTCTATCTGGGACAAGAAAGTTGAGTGAGGATTAGTGGGTGTCGGAGAGTCTATACAGCTTCTGATAGTGTGTGAGTGTATGATGCTCACTCACGAATGCACATGTGGAAGCCAGTTGATGCTTCCTTGTTTGGAGACAGGTTCTCTCAGTGAATTGGGAGCTCACCATGTTGACTCTTAATAAAAGATGCTGATCACTTTTTAAAACATGATAACGATGTATCCTCTTCTTTTTCTTTGCATGTGTGTAGTGTGTGGGTCCATAAATGTATATATACACATACGTATGTGGAGGACAAAGGTTGACAACAGATGTCCAGATGTCTTCCTTAATTGCTCTCCTTTATTTGCTGAGATGGGGTCTCTCACTGAACCCCAGAGCTCACAAATTTGGCTAGTCTATCTGGAGTATGCTATTTCTTGCCTCTGAGTACAGTGATGGGATTAAGACAGGCTAACACACCCATCCAGCTTTCATGTGTGTATTGGGCATGTGAAATCTGGACTTTGAGCATATATGGCAAGTGCTTTATCCACTGAGCCAAGCCCTGCTATGTGCTTTCTTCCCAATAAAACTGCAATATCATTTTCTCTCATATGTGGAAGATGGGGTTTGTGGAAAATAACATGACCAGAGCAAGGGAGATGGAACAAGAGAGAGTAATGAGGAAAGTGAGTAAATATGGATGAAATACATAATGTCAGAAAGCCCCTTTATTTTGCATGCTAATTAAAATTATTTTCACTTTTTTTTTATTAATTATTTGAGAGCTACAATAATGACTGGCCTGGCAACTTGTGCAGCAGTGACAAAAATGTCATGGGAATAAACAACCACTTTCTGATTGAATTTAAGGCCTATTCTACAACATAAAACCCATACCTAACACGGTTATTGGAGCCAAGAACCTGTAGCTAAACAGACCATAGGCCCTCAGATAGAAGCTACTACTATTATTCTGCTAAACTGACCAGTATTAAACTGACTTTTAATGTCTTTTCATCATATTCATAGATTAGCACATGTCTCAGCCTGCATCAGAGAAGCTTCTATTTGCAGTAGGTGGTGGTGAACACAGATCCCCGTAACTGGCCAAGGTGCAGAGAATGAGAGACTGTGGGATGCTCAGGCATAAATAAGACCTTTAGGTCCACCCCTTCCTCGAAAGGCTCAAAGATCATCACCAGAGATGGGCCAGAAAGATTTGAAGATCCATAGGAAGTGGATCACAGGAAGTCGATGACTACAAGAAACAATTTGCCACACAGGGTAGAGCAGTTGCATGTAGGATCTCATGTTAGCTGTGACCCAGCATGCACAAGGTCCATGCAAGTCCAATCCAGACACGGTGGAAGGCAGACAAGGAGTTCCATCTCTAGCTGAGGAGCCATTGGCAAATGATGGCTACTAAGAGAGAGTGAATGTGTTTGCCTTTAAGAGTGTGGCTCCAGGGAAGTCAGGCATGATTCCGGGGAAGGCCACCACCTATCTAAGAATAGGAGGGTGGCACAAATCAGACTTACTGGATTAAAAAAAAGAAGACACAAAGTTGGATGGTTGGATGGGTAGGAAGGGAGTATATCTGGGAGGAGTTGGGGAAGGGAGAAAATGTGATCAAAACACAGTGTGTAGAATTCTAATTTAATTACTTTGAAAAATTAAAATATACATATAAAATGTTCACTTTTCAGAGAGTATATTTATCCCCATGATCATTAGTGCTGTTAACTTGACAGAATCTAGAATCACCTAAGAGATGAGCACCTGAGCATGCCTGGGAGGGATTACCTTTATTAGAGTAATTGACATAGGGAATCCTATCTTAATCGTGGGTGGGACCATTCATGGGCAAGGATCCCAGACTGTGTAAGGGGTGTCTGGAAGAGTACACATGTTTCCACTGCTCTTGTCTCCTGACTGTGGATGCTCTGTGACCAGCTGCTTCAGATTCCTCCTGCCTTGACTTCCATGCCGTGACAGACTCTACTCTTGAACTGTGAGCCGGAGTAAGCCCATTCTCCCTTGAGTTGATCTTGTCAGAGTGCTTTTATCATATAAGCAGCAAGAGGAACTAAGCCTCCTGCTAAAGCTGCCCTTAGCCATCATGCTCACCAAACTAACTGCCTGTCCATCATGACCCACTAAAGTATTTCCATCCTTGTCTGACTCCCTAAAGTGTAGCCTAGTTCTTCTCATTTTCTCTGATTCCTTACGTATACAGGGTTTGCTCTCCTGCTGCTGGTTGCTTCCGCCCTTCTTTGGCTAAACCAGCTTTCTATATTCATGAACAAGTCCTGCTACTAAGAACCAAAATAATTGGGTCTATAATTCCAGGTCTGCCTTGACTAGGCTTGGGAAACTTGCAGCATTTTAAAGGGGTGCTTCTTAATTATCCTACCTCCTAATGATCACAATTCCTCAGACTTTATTTGGCACACTGATGCATAGCCAAAGCCGCCTCTTAGTTCAGAGTAATAATCCCAGCAGAGAGCAGACCCGACATGTATCTCCATCATGAGCCCATCTGCAATCTCCTGAATGGGAGCCAGGAGCTGAAATGCAGAAGGTCCTGGAGATAAAGAGCATTGCTCCTGGAAGTGGGCGGCTTCCACAATAGATGGAAAAGCACGGTCTCTCTCAAGTCACTCAGGCTTAAGAGCATTGTACAAGTGTCTCAGAAAGTCTTTTGAACCTTGCCTTGGTCACCTGCAAAATGACAGTAGAGGTGATACCACTTGAATAGGAATGTCTCTTAGACCATCCAGCATGGATCAGGATGAACTCAGCAGAGCTTGTGTCAGGTCGGCCATCTGGACACTCTGACTAGGAAATGGGCTCATTTCAGAGCTGGCAAAGAAGTCAACTCTTTCTTGAGCTTAGATTTCCCCTGGAGCAAGAGAAAACAAAGTCTCTCATTGAGAGACTGAGAACAGCACTATGAGGAAGATGCAGAATAGAACAATTCCACCCCAGGGAAACAGATTTTAACAAGTCTAGCTATTAGAAGAAATGCACAGAACATGCTGGGATCCAGAGAGAAGACACTAAGAAAGATACTTGGCATACTGCAGACCTCTAACAAATGTGAACTCTCTGTCCTTAGCTGACAGGGGGACCTTCTAGTAGCTGGGCCCACCGTCTTCTTATAGGTCATGTTCTATGTTTGTGACACTGCTCATGTCCTCAGACACTAACGGGCATCGCCATCCATCATCCTCTCCGAAAGGCAAGGAGACATCCCCCAAAGAGCATCATTAGGCAGAGGACAGAGAACCATTTAGGCCAAACCATTTGCACCCAACTGTTCACTGCATTCGTTAAGGTACTCGCTGTCCTCATTGTGGTCCCAGAAAAGCAATAAGAAAGAAAGCCATCAGGAAAATGAATCAGAACCCAGAGAATTGTAATAAAATGTTATTAGAAGGCGAAGCAGACTGTGAGTCGGACAGAGCACAGCCTCTGGGGGACTGGCTTCTGTTGAAATTGGATGACTTAGATCTCACCCCATGCAAAACACCTGCCCCCTCTGACTCCTGAGCTCTGCTTGCAAGGCTCACTGGTCCAGAGCAGGTCCACATTGCCCATGCTTGCCGCCAGCCTCTCTCTGCCTGGTGCCTGGCTTCTTCCATGTGCATTGGTAACTTCCTGCCCTCCGATCAAGAGCCCCTCACATGAGTCTTTGTGACCTGGTGTTTAGACAAAGCACTCAGTATTAGAAACCAAAGAAGCAAACTATTTCCCCATAATCTGCTGCCAACCCACTGGAGTATCAGGTCACATTTACTCTCCTTCCTAGACCTCAGTTTTTCCATCTGCAATATGGGAACTTTGCATTAATTCTATCGAATCTATTACCTTTGTACTAGTCTTTGGTTCCCAAAAGAGTACACAAAGCCCATCATTTCAATAAAATGTTTTCTGTTCTGTTTATCTGATGTTTGGGTGTTGAAGATGGTCTCATAGCCAAAGCCAAGCTCAAACTCAGAATCCTTCTACCTCCACCTCACTGGTGCTGCTATGTGCCATGCATGTGGCATTAAAAATAGATGGTTGAATACTGCAAGACATTAATCACCTGACACTAAAGGACAAGAGAGATTCACTTTTTTTTTTATTGTGCCAGTGAAGATTTGAACTCAAGCAAGAGTCAACTTTGCCAGCTCTTTGTCTGATTTGAATCTGCTTTCTCAGTGAAGTTCTCTGTCCATCTTTACACTGGGCTCAGATTCAACATCTGTGTCCCTGGGCCAGCTGGGGACATTGGTATAGAGTCTTGTCCTTGCAAAAGCATGTCTCGTCCATTATTAGGAGACCAGACTGAGAAAACTTAATTGAATTAATCAACCTATGCTCCAATTAAATGATAGCCAAGACTTGGGCTCCAATCTTCCCTCTCCACTGCTCCATATAGTACACTCCCAGGGTCCTTAGATACCACTGAGCACATTCCAAAGTGAAAACTCTAACCACCTGAGATGGTGACAGAGTTATATGAACTTAAATATCATTCATGAGGGCTGAACGATAGCTCAGTGGAGGAGACCCTTTCAGAGAACCTGCACTGTTTGCTTCTCTGTTGGCTGTGGTAAAACATGGAGCAAAATCAGCCTAGGGAGGAAAAGAGTTATTTTAGCTTACAGGTCCACCACAGAGGGAGTCCGAAGCAGGAACTCACAGCAGGAGCCTGAAGCAGAAACTGCAGCAGAGACTCAGGAGGAATGCAGCTTAGTGGCCTGTTCCCCCAACTCATGCTCAGTCTGGGGTAGCACAGTGGGCTGGACCCTCTTACATCAATTACCAATCAAGAAAGTGCCCCCACAAACATGCTACAGGCCAATCTGATGGAGGCAACTCCTCAACTGAGATTCCTCCTTCCTGGGTAACTCTAGTTTGTAGCAAGTTGACAAATGAAGCATCAACTGTGACATTACTCTGGGCTACTTACAACCACCCGTAAGTTCAGGTCCATAACTGAATCCCTATTCTGGCTTCCTCTGGTACCTTCACGTTTGTGGCAGAGTCAAACGGACATCCATACACAGAAAAAGTCATCAATGAGCTTAGCTAGACAAAAGGAAATTCAGTTAAGGTTAAAAATATAGGAAAACCAAACTCCAGGTAGGTCAGGAAGAGAAACAAAGGATTTCTCTTTGGTTTCAATATTGAAGGTGGCATGAGCCAAAACGGGTCATGAGGAACACTGTATGTACAGCTTTAACATAAAATATTTTAAAAAGCACAATATAAGAATTTTCTCACTTCTTTTAGTTTTCTTATTTGTGCTTTCATTAATACTCTATATTTTATTATAAAAAAATTTCCTCCACCACAAAGTGGAAATAACTTGTCTATGTCAGCACTTTCTCTTCACAGCTGGGTCCCGAGTTGGTAATGTTTTCTCCCATAAAACCATAATCCCATAAAATTTAAGGTTATTAAGTTGCAGGTGAATAATTCATGAGGTAATTATAAAACATTTATGACAGGATGTTATGAGATTCTAAATAAAAGAAAACATTTGGGGTCGCCAAGTTGACAAACTTCGGCAGCTGTGCCTAGCTCTTCCTGGAGGGACTCGCATGGACGTTCTCTGTGTTTTGCTGCTTGAGGCTTTCGGGGGATGGCTGAAGTTCTGACAAGAAATGCCCAAAGACAGTCCGTGGCTTGGCCACCGGGTGTCACAGTCTACCACATGACACAGGTAAAGATGATGGAGCAGCAGAGAGTGGCCATTGTCACAGTAAATTCTACCAGAGTGGACGCAGGACTAGCCACAGGATTATCAACATGGATTGCTGCAGCCATGAATCATCTGAAGGAATGGGCGGGCATGGGAGTGTTAGCAGGCCTTCTGGTGTTGGTCTCCTTGGTTTGCCTGTGGTATATATGCAAGATTAGAGTCTCACAACAGTGTGATGCAGCCATGATCATTCAGGCCTTTACAGCCATTGAAGCAAGACATTCTCCCCAAGCATGGTTGGATACCATAAAAAGCTAAAATGATACGCTCAGGATGCGAGGCTAAGCACTGCACTCAGGGTCAGCCGCTTTGGACCCAGAGAAGAGCATGTCTGATTGCATGCGGGTTGATGCCCCAGGTCCCGCCTCTGAGAAAAAGGTATCGGACGGGTCCGATGCTCTTTGGGTGGATGACACCTAAATGAACATCTGTACAAAGTCCCAATTTATTTCTAATATCAGAGATCAGACCTCTACTCTTGCCTGATGCGTCTAAAACAAAAAGGGGGAACTGTAGAGAGCTGCAGAATGCTATGCCTTAAAGATGGAGCTGGTTTCCGCCTTCCACCTTCCCGATGGTGAGTGCTCTCTGTCAGGAACAACTCCACATTTGGCTAAGGCCGAGGATCTGGCTTGCTTCCATGTATGTGGACCTATCTGCATTGCCCCCGTGGCATGCCTGGGTTGGCTACCCAGAGGCTATTTAAGCTGTGGGCTGGCTTTCCCCGGGGTCCGAGGATTGTTCAATGTTCCTGAATAAACTGCATTGAAAAAAAAAAAAAAAAAAAAAAAGATGAGAAGCGTAAAGCCTGGTAGGGGTGTGCTGTACGCCGGGCTCTGTGACAGTGCACAGGTACAAGGCTCCCACATGGACGGTGACCCTCAGGACTCACTACTCTATCACCCTCTGTTACACAGAGTGAGAAACAGAGGGTCAACAAGGCTAGGATCTTGCCAAAGATCAAATATCCAGGGTGGAGCAGAGCCTAGACTCCAACTCAAGTGGTCTGGCCCCTGAGTCTCCACACTTAATCACGGCGGTGGAGTCCGTCGAGACAGTAGCAGGAGAAGGTGGAGCCGTGTCATGTTTAATGCGTTGTGAGTTCACAATCTGTCTTGTTGTCTTATTAGTTTGTGTGTGTGAGAGAGAGAGAGACAGACAGACAGACAGAGGGAGAGTACACATGCCTGTGAACACACAAACCGAGGCCAGAGCCATCCCTCTCCATCTTATTGCAATGAGAAAGGTTGTTGTAGTTACCTTTCTCTTGCTGTGACAAAATGACCAAGACAATTTATCAGAGAAAGCTTTTAGTTGGTCTTATGGTTTCAGGGAGCTTGTATTTATGATGGCAGAGAGAAGGCAGGGCAGCAGACCCAGCTGAGAGCTCACATCACCACATTTTGAATCACAGGAAGAGGCCAGAGAACATACTGAAGCTGAAAATCCTTTCCCCAGTGGCACACAATAAGGCCACACATCCGAATCCTTCTCAAACAGATCCACCAGCTGGGGAACAAGCATTCAAACACATGGGCCTATGCAGGCCTTTTTCACCATACAGGGCTCTCTCATAGAACAGGAAGCCTGCTGTTTTAGAAGGTGGGCTGCCAGCAAGCTCCCAGGAATTACTTGTCTTAACCCTCTAGCACTGAGGTTTCAGGCCCAAGCAGCCATGTTTAGCTTTTTATGTGGATTCTTGGAGATTTGAACTTGGGTCCTCATGCTTTCACAGCAAATGCTTTTACCTACTGAGTCATCACCACAGCCCTCTATCTTGCTCCATCAAAGCTGTTTCACATGCATTATCCCACCTCACAGGCCTCTGCAGTATTGTCGTTGGCTATTATTGGACATGTATTAGATGTCTGCCTGCTACAGATGAGCAAAATGGGGCTCAGAGAAGTGAAATGAACCAGACAAGCTCTCCTGGATAGTTAGTACAGGCATCACACTACAACTTGAGAGTAGAATGCAGACAGTGTCTCTACTGTAATGTAACCAGCTATGTAGGATGTGTCCTCGCTCTCCAATCCAGTGCAGCATCTCTGAAGACAGATCTTCAGCCCCAGTGTGGGCACTCCTGGAATCAAGCAGCTCCTGTTTTACTGCAACACACCATCCGCAGATGTGAAATTCTGGAAACTTTTCATACCCGAGTCACTTTTGGTCTTAGCTGCTTACTGTTTCATCTAGAAGGCAAACATATTCTCCTCATGAGCTCCAGGTCCCTGGCACATCTTCGTTATAGGGCCCTTACCCTCATTCTAGAAGCTTCCTATTTTGTACAATATTCATTTTCAACCTCTTACTCTTCTTAGTCACATTCCAGAAAGTGCCCTACTTTGTTAATATCCTCCAAGCAAAACAGAACCCAGCTCTAAGAACAGACAAATTTATTTTTATTGAAAACCATTTCATACACATATTCTGATCATACTTTCTCCCTCCCCAACCTTTTCCAGATCTTCCCCACTTCCCTCTCCCCATCCACTCAAACTGAATCCATATTTTTACTTTCTCTCTCTCTCTCTTTTCTCTCTCTCTCTTGAAAACAAATAGGGAAAAAAAACATACAAAAAAAAACAAGCAAACAAAAAATAATAAATTCACACACATACAAACAACCCCCCTCACAAAACACTAAATCAGAAACCATAATATACAAAGACCAATAAAACAATGAAAAATGTCCAAACAAAGCAACATGAGACAAACTGTCCATAAAAATAACACAAAAGGTTGTTTTGTGCTGGTCATTTAATGCTGGATATGGGCCCTATCCTTCAGTGGGGTTTAGTTACCCAGTGAGACCCCATCGGAGCTATTTTTTTCTCCCTTTGCAAGAGTGTGTCAATTGCGGATAGCTTCTTGGTGAGGGGTGGGAACCCCTATCCTATCCACTTCCCCCTCTCAAAGCTGGGACTCCATCTAGCTTGGACCTGATAAGTCCTATTGCTGACAACTACACATAAGGTTTTGCAATTAGTCAACTTTATCTTCCTCACAGGGGCTAGGAAGACAGCTGGCTCAGAAATTAAGTGCTTACCCACAAGCCTGAGGACCAACCTTTGATCCTTAAACCCCAGGTTACCAGTAATCTGGCAGAGTTAGGGGCTCCCTCAAGAAAGCAGGCTACCTAAACCAGCTGGAATTAGATTTTCAGATACATCCAGGGATTCTGCTGCAACCAACAATGACAGTGGCAGATTCCCAATGTCAACTTAGAGCTTCCACACTCTCACCCATGCACATGAACAGTGGTGTGCACCAATATATGTGCAAACAGAACTACACACAACCCATGCTCCAAAATAAACCTGGCTGAAAGCCCCTTAACGGTCGTCCATGACTTTACCACTCCATCCTAAAGATTCTTCACAACTCCTTCCTTCTCTGTATATTCCATCCCCATACCACAGGGTCACCAGATTATGCAAAACTCACAGTCTTAATGCCAGCTCATCTGTCTGCATTTGTCCTTCAAGGCTGAGCAGCAGTGTGGCCTGAATCTCTGAGGATGCTCATTGTGGTCCAAGTAGGTGGAGAGACATGTCCACCAGGGGGCAGGATGAGTTGTCCTCTGTCCAAAGCTGATAAGGTTCTATCAGGTTTTCTACAGGCGGCAGCTGTGCTGCAGAGGCCAGTCTGATCATTGCCTTCCTGTTAAAATAGGGGTTCTCATGGGTCATGACCCCTTTGGAGGTCGAACAACCCTTTTACAGGGTCTAAGACCATCTGCATATCACCTAATTACATTATGACTCATAGCAATAGCAAAATTACAGTTATGAAGCATAATTTTACATCTGGAGGTTACCACAACATGAGAAATTGTATTAAGGTGTCACAGCATTAGGAAGGTTGAGGACTACTGTACTAGACAGGCAGTCTACTTTTTAGAAGTAGGGGGAAATCAGTGAGACATTGAATATAAGCCATCTCCTCTACTAGGACACCGATGTGTACTGAAGGCAGACTTGAGCCCAGCCCAGTTTTCCAAACACTTTGCTACCACCCTGGAATCTCAAGGAGCATTACAACCTGGTCCCTTATTTAGAGTGGAGCTAAGTGGGGCCCCCAGTCTCAGAAATGCTCAGAACAAGGACAAACGTAAGCCAAGGAGCATAGGAGGAGGAAGCTCTGATTGTTTGTGTCGGGGAGGGGTGTTTAGGGATGCCTCAACAATGAGACCCACATCTCATGACTGCCTCTCCCTCCCCACTCATACATCGGGCTCTGAGCAGCAGACCCTGGATCTAGCTTCGGCTATTCCATCACTGTCATGTTTCCCAGCTATATTTACTTCATGCTGCCTCCATACATTAAGACACCAAGGAGCAAACTTTCAACTCAAGGAAGAAACAAAGAAAGTGCAGACACATCCTCACACTTTCCCACCAATGACCTTGGCCTAAGAATTCCCTCTAGTGATCCAGACATGATGGTACATGCCTGTAATTCTAACACTCAGAGGACTCAGGAGTTGGAGGCAGGAGGCGCTGGTATTCAAGGCCATCCTTGGTGACACCTACATCATGAAATCTAGGCCATCCTGGGCTACATGAGCACCACACCGAAGGCCCAGTGACGAGATACCTCACAACTAGGCTTCCAATATTCTGTGATGAACACTCATTTTCAATATTCTTCCAACAAAATTACCCATTCTCTGCAGACAGCAACCTCTCATTGTGGATATTCACTTATTTACCTGCAGTATGCTTAGATTTGAATATAAGTAATCCTTAGATCTGGGCAGCATTGTACCTCATGCTCAGTGGCTACACAAGCTGATGTTTCATAAGCAAGGAGGATGGGCAGGTGCCAGTGGAGGATGACCTGACAGGGCTGAAGGTAGCCAGCTCTCCACTTGCCTCAAAGTGTATTCTTTTTATCCAGATTCTATGTGGCTGATAGTCTGTGAAGTTTTCATGTGTGTAGTAGCATGTCCATATTGCGGGGGGGGGTGCATGTTCATATGTTAAAAGTGCAGGGGTTAACCCTGAATACTTTTTCTCAGGCTTTATCCACCTCACCTTCTGTCTCTACCCTACCAGGCACGGGTTTACGTGTGTATAGCACCATGCCTGGCTTTTTTGTCTGGGTGCTGGGAATCAAACTCAGGTCTTCATCCATGCGTAGTAAATATTTAAAGAATAAGTGATCTCCCCAGTCTTGTAAATTTGCCCGCAAGATGTACCCCTTCCCACTTCCAAGGCTAGAAAAATATTTTTTTAATTATTCACATTGAAAACAGTTCTGCTATAGTTGGTCATGACCTGCCTGGGGGTGATGGAGCTCACGGCAACCTTTCTCACTGTCACTGTCACAGAAAGCCACAGAAGTAAAAGTCTCAAAACTTTCAAGCCAGGCTTGGGGTCCTTGTGACAGTTCCCTGGGCGGGCCAATCTCCTGCAGCAAATGGGAGTATCCTAGCTCACCTCAGGCTGTCACCAGAGGTAATACACAGGTTCTGGGCCAGTGAGCTTATCCCAGGGGTCTTGGAAGTTAAACTTGGGTTAAAGAAAGCCACTTGCAGCCTGCAGCCTGAGGAAGAAGGGCTTGATTCCATAGGCAGCAACCCTGGTTCTCCTGGAAAGAGCAAAACCTTATATGAAATCCGTGCTGTGACATTCACAACTCTAGGAGGGGGCGGAACTTGGAGAGTTCGGGCTTCCCAAATGGTAAGCTAATGTCACTATGAATATTGCCCTCATCATACCAGCTCAGAGCATAGAGACACCACAGAGTGTCCTCCTTTTTCCCTCCTGTAGCTAATTCAGGGTCAGAAAGTGGATGGCACATTAGCATAGAATCTCAGCACACCCCCCAACCACCTCATTTGCTTCTGATTTTCAATTACTCCGGTATAATGTACTTAAAATCTGTCTTTTATTTAGAAAGATAAACACAGCAGTTTGGTAATTCCATTGCTGTGTCAATTTACAAAGAAAATTCTATTTAAACTCAGTGACTGGCCCACTGCCACCAACCCAGCCAGTGGCAAGCTGCCGTCTAAAGGGACAAGGAGATGCCAGCGGAGCCTCTTGGGTGAGTGACAGAGCTGGCAGGAATCCTCGCTTCCACTCCTCAACTGTCTCCTGGGATGCTTCTGAGTTTTCAGAATTAGAAACAAAGATTGATTTTCATCTTATTTTATCCCAGCTGGTTTGCATACAAC
Source organism: Meriones unguiculatus (assembly GCF_030254825.1). NCBI lineage: Eukaryota > Metazoa > Chordata > Mammalia > Rodentia > Muridae > Meriones > Meriones unguiculatus. Next base: position 15,038,330 of record NC_083359.1, read on the forward strand.
TGACATTAGATATGCATGATGTTGTTTTCCAACCTCTAACTCACATGACCCTCCTAAGCATCCCCCAGGAGGTTCCTGTTTCCACCCTGCCCCCATTTGATAGTTGAGAAAACTGAAATTGGAGGGAAGTTAACAACAGGAACAAACTCACATTTGATAACCCAGCTTCAGCCCTACAGTCTTCTGTAAACAACTGACCAATTTAACTGTACTGACAACTGACTCTACTCCACTTTCCTGGCTCATGCTCACCTACCTGGGTGCAGCATAGAAACTCAACAAATGTGTGTTAAAGAAAGTATTAGTTGAAATCATTCCTAGAGTCCCACCTCAACTCCAAGACTCAAGGTACACCACAGAAGAGGAAGGCAAAAAGAATAGAAGAGCCAAGAATGGGGAGGGGAGGTGTGGAATGATGTGA